>NW_028328292.1:7063680-8264606 GCF_048544385.1 Mastigoproctus giganteus | reverse complement strand
GGGAACCGAGAAGCCACCTTCAGCAACTACTCCAGCTCACCGAAGAATTCAGCAAGGATATTAGGATGGAATTTGGTCTAGACAAATACAAGACACACGGATTGCGTCAGGGAAAATTAGTCAACGAAACTACCAGCTGCTCACTGGAAAGAGATCGAAGCCATGGTAGAGGGAGACACCTACAAATACTTGGGGATGATGCAGGCTCAGCAGTTACAGCGCAAAGAAATTAAGGCCTGCTTGACCGAAAAATACCATCAGAGATTCAGAAGCCTGCTGAAAGCAAAGCTGAACGGAGGGAACACAGTTAAAGCCATAAACACCTATGCAGTCCCAATGCTAACATACTCCTTCGGGGTTATAGATTGGACTAACACCGAGCTGGAGGATATCATGACAAGGACAATGATGTCCAAGAGCAGCCAACACCACCCGAGAGCTGCCGTGGAGAGACTGACAATTGTCCGTGAAGAAGGAGGAAGTGGCCTGATAGACCTCATTGAGCAACAGAAGACAGCGATAGTTAACCTGAAGGATTACTTCCAGAAACACACAGCAGCACTCCACCAGGCCATAAGGAAGATAGACAAGCGGTATACCTCACTCAACCTAAGCGAGGAGTCCCCCCAACCAGGAGGTACAAACGAAGCTACGGCAGACACTACAATGATCTCCATCAGGGTCACATATATAAAATTGCTTCCAATGCATGGCTCACGAGCGGGACGCTCTTCCCCGAGACTGAAGGATTCATGCTCGCCATCCAAGACCAGATAATCAACACCAGGAACTATAGAAAATACATCGCCAAGGAGCCAGGAGTGTTAGATGACACATGTCGACGATGCCACCTGGCCTCAGAAACGATCCAACACATCACCGCGGGATGCAAGGTGATCACCCAGACTGAGTACAGTCATAGACACGACCAGGTAGCCAGGATAATACATCAGAAGCTAGCAATGAAATACCAGTTGATCGAAGAAAGTGTACCGTACGAACCCCAGGCAGTACTAGAGACCGTACGAGCCCTAGGCAGTACTAGAGACCCCAACCCGCAAGCTGTACTGGGACCGCGCCATAATAACGGATAGGACAATCTCGCCCAACGGACTGGACATAACCCTTGTGGACAAGAAGGAAAAGGCTACCTATCTGATTGAAATAGCGGTACCCAACACTGGAAACCTGCATAAAACCCATGGGGAAAAATCAGGAAGTACACGAACCTAAGACAGGAGATCAAAGAGATGTGGCATATGCAACAAGTAACGACCATCCCGATCATCGTGTCAACCACGCCAAAGACCCTACATAACAACCTAGCAGCAATAGGTCTCCCAGCGAACACCTATAAGGAACTGCAGAAAGTCGCAATCCTGAACACCTGTAGGATTGTCAAAGAGTTCCTCGACCAACAGTAACATCCGACATAACAACCACCCTGTGTACTTGGTAGCAATACCCGTCACGAGGTGGAACCCCAATCAGGGAGAAATAATATAAGAGCAGCAAAAATAATAATAATAATAACTAGCCCCTTAACCTGGAGTTAGCAAAGATAAACAAAAACTTAGAGACTTAAAAAGACAAGCAGCAGAAAAGAAGAAGACTAATAGCACGCACAAGAGGGGAATGGGGGAGGAAATAATTTTTCATAAAGCAACAGAAATCCGGATTTGATTATTAATAAACCTTCTTTTACAGTTGGCAAGTTGTCTCATATTTATTTTAAAGTTTTAAATTTTATTTTAAATGTTTAGCATTTTGACGTCATTAATACTCATTCCTTGGATGGTATTATTAGCGCATTTTTATATTTTCTACAATTTCTTGTCTCTTTTTATATTTTTTATAATTTCACTGACGTGTATATCGCACCCAAACAACAGATGGCAGCACACGTCGTGCAATACGAAGTCACTCAAGTAATTATTATGAGCCATATGGTGCAAGGAAGCCTGAGGCTTATACTGCATCAGCCAAAAAAAAAAAAAAAAAAAATTCCTGCATTACCCTGAGAGAGAGAGAGAGAGAGAGAGAGAGAGAGAGAGAGAGAGAAGGGAATCACCAAGAAAGAGAATAATGATGATATCCAGCTCAGGACCCTGGGTTTGCCAAGCCCATACTGACCACATGTGAGCCCCTGGGGATAATGTCATTCACTTCCTGAGTAAACCATGTTTTAATCTTACAAACGGGATGTTTCATTGTGGATGTTGAAAATCATATTCTTTCAGGAGTTAGACAGAAATATAGACAATATTTTAGGACGCAAGTAACCAAGTAAGTCCACCATATACAGAAGTTTATTAAAAATTTTCTGGGACTGGATGTGTAACCAACACGCATGCTGGCGCTGCAGAAAGTGAATCTGTGTTTTTCAATCGCATGACCTGTAGGGCACTCCGACCGCCAAGGTCACTATACCCCATCACTTCTGATTTCTTTTCTGCAAAGATATCTTAAAGAGCGAGAATTTGTGAACAATGTATACACTAAGCTGAAGAACAGCATCGCCGAGCTACCATGCTGACATTCTCCAGGATTCGCTGCACTGTCGCCAAAAACATATCGGTTCGAGCGTGTTTATTAGCACAGGATGGAAGGCGTTTTCAACGTCTCTTATAATTCCTTGTGACCGTATACAACAGACTACACCAAAACCAAATGATATTATTATTATTATTATTATTATTATTATTATTATTATTATTATCCGTTTATTAACCACACAGGAAACTGTGGGTCACCCCGGGACGCAGTGTGCCAGGAGGGTGAGAGATTTACATACTGAGGTGCGAGGAATCACATGTACAATGTACAAGAGTATATGCGCGCTCGACCCGAGATATTTACATAATTGAACTTACATACGTTTCAAATAAAACAAAGTTTATAGTAATAGACATCAGAATTAAAAAATAATAAAAAAAATAATAAAAAAAAATGCAAGTGTAACAGAAGGAATTATTAGAGCGAGATATTCTCGTTTGCAGGTGAAACTAAGAAGGCACAAATATAAAACATATTGGAAAGCAAAAGATCATGCAATTCACCTTTGGGCAGCGTTGTTGATCGTTGGAACAAGTTGTATCGCAAGGTAGTTGAAGTGAAGAGTCTGAAAAAGTTCAGGGCAGAAGTGCATAGTTACTTTTTTAATAATGGGCAAATTGTGATCGATTCAGATTTATTTTTTTGGCGGACATAAAATAGGTTTCTTTCCTTACATAATTTGGCCTGATTAATACTAATATGACATGAATCACTTCCTCTTCGTTGAGCTCGAAAGTGATGAACTGTCAGAAGGAAACCACATTGGTCATCACTGATCCGCCGAGATGAAAAACCATGTCATTAATCCCAATTCCAAAAACGGTATCCAATTTGCATTAACACGTCATGTTTACTTTTATATAAGTGAGTCATAAGAGCGTTCTGAATCATTTTTGGCGTTCTTACTGACAACCTGTAATCCGGTTATACAAAGTTTCTGTGTCTTTTGTGCGATTGAGACTGTAGAGCACGAAGTGCACACTAGTACACCAACAATAAAAGCAACGCGGAGATGGGGGAAACCCCTGGTGCCGTTAGACACTGAAAACACTTACACTTAGATACAGAAGAAATGGTCACGCAGATATCCCAAGTATTAAAAACACTGAATGTGCAAGTCTGGCTGACAGAAAAATGTCCTATTACTTGCACTTCATTCGCTTGATGGAGCAATTCAAAAAAGCCATAGACAAAGATGGAGACTGTTTCAAATATCTATGTGGTAACTTCTATCAGAAATAAAATTAAAAGAAGAGATTCGGAAATTTACTTCAAACAGTTAGAAGGAACAATAAAGACTATTGAAAAGACAAGGACTGACTTAAAGAGGTTATTAACATATTCTTAGTTTTTAGGGAACAAAGATCCAAATTACTAACATATATTTTCAAGGGCATACTCAATAAGTATTCTGAGATGGATTTCAAAATTCGCCGGAGTATAGACAGAAAATACATTATTAATTTTTACATAAATTTAGAGACTTTGTTATGATTTTCTAAATCATAACAACTAAAAGGAATTTTTAATTGGAAAGAATATTTGGAACAATTATTGGGTTAAAATTAATTTTTTATACTACTCTTTTCTTTCCTCCAGATTTGTAAATATTCTTTACGTGATAGAAAAAGGAAAATAATGAAAACTGTTTTCGAAATCAGCATAGTTAAATTGCGGAATATCACTTAACCAAAACAACTTGTTTGAATAATTTACATTCTGCGGCATGTATACTCCAAACCGGAATAGCGCGGTCAAATAAAAATATCGTTATAAGTACTGTGCGTTCGAATTTCTTTTTCAAATTCACTATGATACCACAAATACATGACGATATTCTTGTAAACATGTAATCCTACAGTGGCCCTGCCTGAATATAAACAGAAATTATTTATTTATTATTATTTTTTACATAAATTTGAAGACTTTATTATGAATGGGAAAGCAATTTTGATTTTGAAATGGAAAGAATAGTTGAGACAAGTAATTTTTTTTTTTTTTTTTTTTTATGTGAACCCCAAACACGAGAGGTATTAGAACCTATAGTACTTAGTACTTTGCTTGGGTTTGAGGTTAAGAAGACGAAAGAAGATATTTGTTAACATTGGACTTGAACTTCTGTAGATTGTAATTTTCAGGAAATACGTATGAAGGAAGGTTGTTCTAGAAAACGGCAGTTGAATGAATAAATGAGGAAGATGAAAAGTTGGTTCTGTGGGTTTGAAGTTGGACAGTAAATGGATGTTGGCTGGTGGCGGCACGTGTTCGGATTGTTTTGAAAGAGACAGCAGGAATTATAGAAGCCAATTCAGAAGAACAGTGCCCATGGAAGTATCTGTAGAAGAGGCATGCAGCAGAAACAGTGCGTCTATGAGAAAGCGAGTGGAGAGACTCTGTTAGAGATGAATCATTAATTAACCTAACTGCCTCTTCTGAATGGAATCAAGAAGCCTGAGAGAGGTTTTGGGGGGCACCACCCCAGATGTGGGAACAATATTCCATGGCAGGGCAGATTTGCGTTTTATACAGAGTGAGCAGCTGTTTGGAAGAAACGTAACGCCGAGAGCGAAAGAGAAAACCAAGTTTTTTAGATGCAGAGGAAGCAATATTTGTAATGTGCTTGTGCCAAGAGAGATTAGAAGTCAGGGTAATCCCCAAAAGAGATATATCATTTTGCCTAGAAATCGGAGTGTCACTAAAGATAAGCATAGGAGTAGAAGAATCCTTTTTGCGAGATATAAGACAAGACTGAGTTTTAGAAGGGTTGAAATCAACTAAGTTGTCTTTGCCCCACCGGAGAATTACCTGAAGATCGGCATTTAAGGAATTGGTAGCAGATTTTCGAGAAGTTGAAGCTGATTGAGCAGGACAAGATTTCTCAAAATGGAAAGTTGAATGCAATGTGCTATCATCGGCAAAACTATGGATAGGATTTACAGTCAATGGAAGAAGGTCATTAATATACAAGAGGAAAAGAGTGGGGGAAAGAACTGAACCTTGGGGGACACCGGCATTAGTGGAGAACTTAGAATACAGAGAGCCATCTACCATCACCCTCAGTGAGCGATCAGAGAGAAAACTGGATAACCAATTACTAAAAACAGTTGGCAAACCATAAGATGGAAGTTTGTTTAGAAGACCTTTATACCAAACACGATCAAAGCCTTTGAGATGTCAAGAGCAACTACTTGTGTTTCACCGAACCTTTCCATTGAATTAGTACATAAATGGGTAAGATAAGCCAGAATATCTCCAGTGGATCGACACTGACGGAATCCATACTGGCGATCGTTGATCAGACGGAAGGTTTCTAGGTAGTTTAGGAGTTGGCGGTTAATTGATTTCTCCATTACTTTAGAAAGAGTAGAAGTAATTGCAATGGGACGATAACTGGATGGGAGGGATTTGTCACCCTTTTTAGGAACTGGCTGGATATGAGCAAATTTCCAAGCAGAAGGAAAAACACCTTTGGAATAAGAAAGTGAAAAAAGGCGGCAAAGAATAGGAGTAAGTTCAGGAGCACAGATTTTGAGAACAAGTGGAGAAATACCATCAGGACCTGGAGCTTTCTTAGCATCAAGATTCATCAAAATCCTTCTAATATCCTTTTGACGGAAGACCACAGGAGGAATTGAATGGAGCGTGTTGGGAATCGTGGGAGGTGTTTTACCAAGATCATTAATACATGAGCTGGAAGAAAAATGGGATGCTAGCAGGTCAGCTTTATCCTTGGCTGAAGTGGCAACAGAACCATCTGGTTTGGACAGTAAAAAAAAAAGTAAAGTGCAGCCGTTATCAACCCACTGCAGGATGGAAGCCTCCTCAACAATTCATGTTGAGGGAAATGGACCATAATCTGCCACACTGGTCCAGTGCGGGTTGGCAGATCGACCGTATTCAGGGGTTTGAACCCCGGTCTACTCAAAGAGCGTATGCTACTACACTCCCGCTCCTGCCCAATCGGCTACGGAGGCGGTTTGGACAGAGGTGGGAGCAAAGATGGGCAAAAGTTGCGGCCAATAGCTTTGGCAAGAGACCAGAATGCTCGGCTACCATTAGGGCAAGAAGCAAGTTTTCTACTCTTAGCCTGTTCAAACTCTAGTTTGGACTGATTAATAACTGCTTTACAACTGTTGCGAGCTTTGGTGTAGGCAGAAAATGAAACTGAAGAATTAGAAACAAGCCAATTACAATATGCAACATTCTTCTCTTGGACAGCCTTAGCACATTTATTGGAAAACCAAGGTTTAGATAAAGGACGAGATTTTAAAGTGGAGTGTGGGATAAAGGATTCCATTCCTGCAAGAATAATTTCACTGACACGATCTGAGCAAACGTTGACATCAGAAGTTTTGAAACAGTAATCCGACCAAGGAAAAGAAGAAAAGAAGTCTCGCAGGTCATCCCATTTTGCATTCTTGTAATGCCAAACAACACGTGGTTGGGAATAGCCATGAGATAAAGGTTCCATTGGGGAAGAGACAATCACCAAGTTGTGATCTGAAGTGCCTAAAGGACCTCTCACTTCGACCTTGTACTTAGAAGGGTTGTTTGTGAGAAAAAGATCAAGCGTATTGGCTGTATGATTAGGATTGTCCGGTATTCTTGTAGGTAAATGAACAATCTGTGCTAGGTCATTAGTAATTGCAAAAGCCTCAGCATCTCGACCTGCTGGGTCGGTGTGACTAGAAAACGGAAGCCAGCTGGAGTTGTGAACATTAAAATCACCAAGGAAAATTACTTCACTGTTAGGAAAGTTGGACTGGAGAAAGTCAAGTTGCAAAGAGAGGAAGTCAAAGAGCTCCAAGTGATTAGTGGAGTTGGGAGAACGGTAGAGACAACAGATGAATTTGACACAATGAGGTAGAGAGATTTTAAGCCAGAGAAGATCAAAGAGAGGAGATTCCAAATTGCCAAGTCTCTGACAGGGAATATCAGAACGGACATATGCACAAGTACCACCTTTGAGGCGAAAGGAATCATACAGCGAATAATTTGGGCATCTAAGATGAGCAGTAGATGAATCAACCGATAACTGAGATTCTGTCAGAAAAAGTACATGGGGTTTGGCAGACTGCAAGTGGAAATGGACATCGTTGAGATTAGAATTGAGACCACGTATATTTATGAAATGAATTAGGAAGTCCTTGGGAGGTTTAGATCTTTTCGCAGATAAGCTTATCTATTAGTTTGACAATTCATGGTGTATTCAATAGTAAGAAAAAGTAGGTGGGATATCCTGTATGAAGTAATGAAATTTTTGGATATGGCGTACATGTGGTAAGAATATACCCAGATCCTTGACATAACGTGGCCTCGACAATGCTCCCCGCATACACACTACTCGGACTCCCTCCAGTCACTATCTGGCAGAGTAGGGGTAGCAAGATTATACACTAGCTGATCCGGAAGCTTCCTAGAGAGTTCCCAATAGGTTCAGTCCGGTGTACTAACTAGCGGCCGGCCTGCGAACACCGTTTTAGAGCTGTACCCTCGAAATGTAAGGAATATTGGATCTCGCCACGACGTTCATCATAACCGCAAAAGTCATCAATCATACTGCATGATGGATGAGATAAGGAAGGGTTGACCGGAACTTAGCTCTAGAGACTAAACTAGAGACTAAAGAGAATCTAGAGACTAAAGAAAAATAATTTGTATTTATTATTAATTTTAATTTTCAATAAGGCGATTGTGCTGCATCGGGTCAAACGAATAATCATTTTTACATGTCCAGGATCTTGCTCTTTAACTTAAGATACGGCAACGATTGTTATTGCTTGCATTCAAATTTAAACTTTGAATTTTTATTCATTTTAATTTTTATTCAAGTTCATCAAAACATACGGATAAAGAGGTGAGCCTCGAAAAGTATACGCTTTTGTTATTCTGCTTATTTAATTATTCATACGAGACTTGAAGCATTTTTTTTTTATATTTGCCATATGAAGCATTAGCATTAGCATTAGTAAGGCATATGATGCAAGAAAGCAAGCTTATACAGCATCAGCCAAAAAACAAAAAAAAAAAAAAAAACCTTCCCATTTCAGCCATCCATTTGCTCCAAAAGTTTGTCCCCTTCTTCCTTGAATTTATTTAAGCTATCAACTTCCACAACGATAGATGGAAGTTTGTTCCAGCAATCAACTACCTCCTGGCTAAAGGCAAATTTCCGCACATCTATTCGACAACTGTCTTTCCACAATTTCAGTTTATGCCCCCTCAGGTTTGTAAACTGAGAAAGAGGAAGAATCCCACAAGCATTGAGCCTGCTTAATCCATTCAAGGCCTTATACACGTCAATCAGATCACCTCGCAGGTGCCTAGTCTCCAGACGCTGCAATTTGCAGAACTTAAGCCTTTCTTCGTAAGAGCACCCCTTTGTTCTCCTCATTAGTCTTGTTTCCCTTCTCTGTACTCGTTCTAGCAACTCTACATCCTTCCTAAAACGAGGCTTCCAGACCTGCACGCAGTACTCAAGGTGTGGCCTGGCCATTGCCTTATACAAGGGGATAATCATCTCCTTCTCCCTGCTAGCAAAATTCCTGTATATCGTTGACAAGACCCCATGAGCTACTCTTGCAGACCATCTGCCTGCTCAGAAAAGCACTTGGGCACAACTTACAGTACTATGTTATAGCTTTTCTTTAGTGCCAATATTCTGCTGAAATCGTTCACCGTGTTTTTTTACTCACCGCCAAGTCTGAAAGAAACTTGACACTGGAATGCAGAAAATGAAGTTTCAGAGCTATGTTGCACCTCATAACTCTGTATATATAGGGAGTCTCAACTAGTTGTTTTGATCCTTTATAATTTCTCAAGTTTTTCATCATAGCCATGACTACAATCAAGGCATGGAGCTCTATTAAACTCACCGCTTTTTATTTCACATACTGTGTGTGATGAGTTCTCTCTTTTTTTTTTTTTTTTTTTACCTCGATTGCACTGGTCCAGCTGCATAACCAAGAAGATTGATAATCTTCTTGGTCTGATGACCACTTGGAGAGCCAGAACATAATGGCTGAACAGCAGAAACTATGCAAACGGATGAGCAAAGGATGCAAGGAGCAATTAACCATAGATGCCGCGGTTATACAGCAAGCGCACAAGAAGCGCCGCAACCTGTACACGGCCTACCCCGATTACCGCAAGGCCTTCGACTCCGTGCCTCATAGATGGCTAATAGAGGCGCTGAAGATCTACAAAGTCAATCCGATAGTGACAAACTTCCTAGGAGAACGAGGGAGGAAGGGGCCTGATAGACCTCATCGAGAAACATAAAACAGCGATAGCTAACCTGAAGGATTGCTTCCAGAAACACACAGCAGCAGTCTACCAGGCCATATGGAAGATAGACAAGTGGTATACACACTCAACCTAAGCGAAAAGTCCTCTCCCACCCAGACGGCATAAACGAAGCTAGAAAGATGGGAAAAGAAGACACTCCATGGCAGACACTACAATGACCTCCATCAAGATCATACAGATAAAATTGCTTCCAATGCATGGCTCACGAGCGGAACGCTCCTCCCCAAGACTGTAGGATTCATGCTCGCCATCCAAGACCAGGTAATTAACACCAGAAACTATAGAAAATATATCGCCAAGAAGCCCCAGGGTGTCAGATGACACATGTTGACAATGCCACCTGGCCTCAGAAACGATCCAACACATCACCGTGGGATGCAAGGTGATCAACCAGACTGAGTACACCTCTAGACACGACTAGGTAGCCAGGATAATACATCAGAAGCTAGCGAGGAAATACTAATTGATCAAAGAAAGTGTACCGTAACACAAGTACGAACCCCAGGCAGTACTAGAGATCCCCAACCTACAAGTTGTACTGGGACCGCGCCATAATAACGGATAAGACAATCCCGCGCAACAGACCGGACATAACTCTTGGACAAGAAGGAAAAGGCTATCTATCTAATTGACATTCTGGAAGTAGCCAGTGCCCAACACTGGCTACTTCCAGAAACCCACGAGGAAAAGAAAAATCAGGCAGTACACGAACCTAAGACAGGAGATCAAAGAGATGTGGTATAAGCAACAAGTAACGACCATCCCGATCATCGTGTCAACTACCGGTAGGTGCCAAAGACCCTACTTACAGCCTAGCAGCAATAGGTCTCCAAGCGAAAAACTACAAGGGACTCCTGAAAGTCGCAATCCTAAACACCTGTATGTTTAGGAGACAATCAAAGAGTTTCTCGACTAACAGTAACACCAGATATAACAATCACCCTAAGTACTTGGTAGCAATACTCGTCACGAGGTGGAACCCCCAATCTGGGAGAAATAATATAAGAGCAATAATAATAATACAATACAATTTTTATTTTTATCAAGAGAATTTGTTTACGATGAATGAACTGTTAAGAAAAGTAAATTTCTTGACAACAAGTTGTAATTCTTCATTTACAAGTTTTTGCATACAAATTTGTTATCTAACAGAAAAGATAATGAAATCACAACACATAGTACATTCCACACTGCAAACAGAGATAGCAATTTATCTGCATTGCAATTCTAATCTACTGTATCATTTAGTATCAAAAATTTTGTTATTAAGAATTTTTGATTTGGAGTTAGAATAACTTCTCCTGAGCCTGAAATCCACACTAGCCAACAAGTTGTTTATTATATTCATTGTATGCCTATCTCCAAATCTATTTAGTACCCTGGGGTGAGGCAAAACAATTTCTTTTGGGTTCCTTAAATTATGTGACATTTCTTTGCGGATTCGGCTCTTCAAAAATAATGTTAAGATTTTTCAAGATTAAATTTAACTTCAGTTTTTGAACTGGATAAAGTATTTTATATTTCAACAAAAATTGCCTTCTCTTATTCAGGTCATTCCAAAAGTTTCTCCCCATTAAAAGTCTCAAAATCCTGTTAATTAAGTTGTTTATTACCCTTATTTCAGTTATATTTGCTCGTGCCCATACATTTACTAAATAATTGAGTTGGGAGTCCATTAATGCATAATATAAGGTAACTTTTGTTCTAAGATTTAACTTATTCTTAATGTAGTAAAAAAAGTATACAAATATCATTTTTTTGTACAAATTTGTTATATGCATTTCCCAACTTAGACTGTAGTCAATCCATAACCCAAGGTAACAGTGATTTGAAACTACTTCCACAGTTAGACATTTGCAATTCTGGAAATTCTGATCATGTAGGCATTCATGTTTATGTAATTTAATAGAGGGATGCATGTCCAAGGTTTGATGAGGAGGTCTAATTACCAAAAATTTTTTTCAAAGCTGAGTGCTAATTTATTATCATGCAACCAAGTTTATAAATGTATTACATCCTGCTGTAAATCTTTAGCCATTTTTGTCAGGTTCTTTCCAATTGTATATAAGATTATATCATCTACATAAATTTTTATAAAGGAGTTCTTTATTACTTCGAATATCTCATTTATATAGACGTTGAACATGGTTGGTCCTGCATGAGTGCTCTGAGGTACTCCTCTCTTTACATTATATGATTTTCCCTTTGTATTTTCCACTTCAACTGTTATTTTTCCTTTGGTTAAATAACATGCTAAGAGTTGACTGATTCTTCCCCTTATACCAGTAATTTTCAGTACAATTGGAATTGTACTGAAAATTACAGTTTCAGTAATTTTTGTAATTAATTTCAGTAATTTTTGTTGCAATATTGGGATATCAATTAAGTCATATGCTTTGGTCAAATCTATAAATAAAATCAATATGAAGTTATTGTTGTTTAAATGTAAGTTTAGAGAGTCTACTAAGTTCTCTAATAATGTCTGTGTGCTCTTGCCCGTCTGATATGAGAATAGAGAGTTGTTTAACAGTCCATATTGATGTAAATATTTGCTTATATGGGAAAAAATATAATTTTCTATTATCTTGTTTATAACTGACTGTATTGTTATTGGTCCATAATTGCAAAAGTCATCTGGTGATCCCTTTTTATATATAGGAATTACCTTAAATGAAAGTAAATTTGTAGGATAGCTTCCCGACTCTAACATCCGTGCTATGAGCTCCACCAAGAGAACAGTGAACTGTTCTTTATTTCTCTTTACTTCGGTTACTGTAATACAGTCCAGTCCGTAAGTTTTCTTGTTCTTTAACTGTTCTATGATCTTAAGAATTTCCGTGTACTGTGGAGCTAAGATTACACAAGAGTTCACTATCTGGGGAGGACTATCTTTTTGATCAAAGGAGTCTTGGCAATAGTGTATGTTGTATCTACTGAGATCTAATACAGCTTTGGCAAACCTATTTGCAGCCTCATATTGTTTGTTTGTACCAGAAATCTGTTCTAATAGTGTTTTAATTTGCTTTCCCCTTGATAATTTCTTCCTTGTACTTAACAGGTTATTTATAATGTTCCATTTATCCTTTTGAGTTATCTGCTTATCCATAAAAAGTTAATTGTAATAGACGTTTTTTTATTTTCTAATTATACCTGTCAATTTATTTCTGAGTGTTTTATAATTGTGATAATGTTCTATCTTTGATGGACATAATAATAATAATAATAATAATAATAATAATAATAATAAACCTAATTTTAGCAACATTAAAATTTCAGTTTCTCTAAAATCTTACATAACGAAAATTTGTAAAAGTTATTAGTGAAAGAAGCGTTAAAATTGTATAAGAATCATGATTAATTGTTAAAGAGACAAAATGCTTGCTGTATTTTCAAAAGAACTGACAATATCTTTAGCTGCGATATTTTTGATTACAGAAGTGCTGTGTTCTTTCATTTTCTGTTTGTAATGTGTGCATTTTCTATTAAGAAAAAACAGAAGATGCCCAGAGAAGTTTCCTATAACGTTTTATTGCTTATTGCCAAAAATCCTTACTGTCGTAAGGCTCCTCTCTTCTAAATATATATGGCTTAAGTATTGCTCACATATTGGATTTCGATCTTTCTTATGTATTTATGGGGATTTTCGCCGCTTGCGAAATCTAGTTCTCAGATGTACCTGTACTGTTGATATTGAAAGATAGTCAAGGCTTGCCACCGATCAATATTAATCTATGATAGAATACAAGTCCGAACGAAGTGCTTCTTGAAGCTTTCCCAAAGTGAGAGAAGCTAATGGGCTATTCCTGACATTTCGTTTATGAAATGGACGTTGCAACGCAGATGATGTGGGGAAAAATTCTTTCTTAAGAGACAAATGTTTTTCTTTCGACGTATTAATTAACGAGTGCACCAGGACATATAAGGGTCGAAGTCAAGCAACATAATGGGAATGGCAAAAAAAAAAAAAAAAAAAACTGCTCATTAGCAATAAAATGCGTGCAGGCCTCTATTTTGATCTTGCTTGGAATACGCACAAAGATGGCTGATAAAAGGAAATGTACTTGTCTGTTCCACGCAAGTGTAGCAAGCTCCACACGAGACCCAGTAATGACGTCATATTTCATACTGTCCTGTTTTATTATTATTCTTTGTACCATGCGTTCCTTAAATGCAGTCTCATGAAAACAAACGGCCATTTATCTTGGTGGTGCATGCATCCTGTTATTTGGTGTAGTTAAATATGGTACACGAGCTCTGGAAATTGTGAATGGATAATGATAATGTAGAAAACTTCTTTGTAATTTTGAATTTTACTAATGATCAGGTAAGAATATTACAGCATTTTGAAATTATAGAGTACCGATAATTTAACTAGAATAAATGAAACAGAGCTATAATGCTCAACGAGTCCTACATTTCTATTAATATACAGAAATAAAGAGGAATTTACCTCAATGCTTTTTTTGTAGCAAATGCTACAATACCAAATCAATACCAAAAAAAAAAAAAAAAAAAAAAAAGAGAAAACCATAAGCAAGTTTCCAATTTTTTACACTCCGAGTACCAACTATTTGCAAAAATTAAGGATACTTGCGGCATTCTCGAAGAGTCTTGTCTTAGAGCTTATTTAGACTTGAAATAAGGAAATAAGTAAATAAATAATATAATACAGTACTACAGTACAGTATTTATTTATTTGATTGTGCTTTACGTTGACTAAATGTGTATAATATTAGACCAGAAATACTAGACGAAGTATGGTATTTTTAGCCTAATTACTGTCTTCTTCTTGGATTTGATTTTCGGTGCTTATCATATTGCATAAAATTTTTAAAAAAAATTAAAAAAATCATATTTTTAAGTTTCAGAGGAACCTTAATACTCCCTCCCTCTATGGAAGTATTTTTTCAACAGAATATTTATTTTAAACTGAATAGTTTCTTTCGTCTCTCAACTTGGATGTTGTTTTGTTTCGTTGTCAAAGCAACTAAGCCTATGAAGAGTCAGCATTATTGTATGTCAGTAAACTGCGAATATTCTATGATTGGTCCGAGCAGAGGCGGCTCGTCCATAGGCACTGTGGCACTGCAGCACCTCCACCTATATAAATCTAGATATACAGTGAACGGAGTTATATGAAATTTTGTGAAGAACAATGCAACGAATGAACAATGAATAGGACCAGTATATAGTATGCGCATGCTCTATTTCCAGTAATCATTTCAATAATAAACAAATAAAAACACGAAATCGTTTCCAACTTTGAAGTTTAATTAACCGTAGGCCTCACTGTGCGCCAGTCCAGTGACACATTTTGCATTCCAGTGAATATCTGGTAGTTGGTTGTAGTTCACCTATAAAAAATGTACATTTTTTAGTGAAAAGAATCAAAGTCACTGTAAAGCAAGCAGTGCAGATTTCACCTTTGACCATGATGGGTGTGTAGCCACAATGTCGGTGTATTTTTGTTATTCGCCCGAATTCCCATTAAGTAAACAAATAATATCAGTGTTAAGCCAAAACTCAACATTCAACAGTGTAATTATGTGATTACAGCTTAATTGCGAATTGAGCTTGAACTTGGTAAGTTGAAGTTATATTATGAGGTGATGTGTAAGTACAGCAAAACATTATCTCTACGACACACGATTTTGTGAAATTTGATTCCATCATGGCCTCCATGCTTCCCCATGAAGTAAATCGCGTGACAGTGAATAAACTTCACCAACTTAGTTTTTCACAATTATCTCTCCGAGAAAAAAATACGCTTAAAAAAGAAGGCCGCCGCACACCAAAGATTCAAATTTCTCAGTGGGGAATAAGTAATAATAAGAAATATATTCGCAGTTTTAAAACTGAATGGTACCAAAGGAAAAGTTGGCTTTGTGGTTGTGAAGTTAAAAATGCATTGTTTTGTTTTCCATGTTTACTGTTCAGAGGTAACGTAACGTGGACAAAAAGTGGCTTTACAAACATAAACAGAATGAAAGAAAAAACACAAAAATGTGAGAGTTCGAAGAAACATATTGATAATGTGATTTCATTATCGCTTTATAGAAGCGTAAATATTAAAGAACAGCTTAGTGAGGCCTACAGACTTTCGATCTGCAAACATAACAGAAAAATTACCAAGAATCGTGAAGTATTATCTAAAATAATAGACTGCATTAAATTTTATGGACAGTTTGAAATTCCTTAACGTTTACATGACGAAAACGACGATTCTAAAGATCCAGGAGTATTCAGAGGAATAATAAATTCCGCCTGTACATTAAATTCCAATTTAAAGAACCATTTAGAAAGTAATGCAGCATTTAAGGGCATTTCAAAAACTATCCAGAATTATATCTTCTTTGTTATTCGCCCGAATAACAAAAAGAATAATCAAAAACTATTCAGAATGATATTCTTGACTGTTTGCTGCAAATATGCCGGGATGAAATAAAAAGAGAAATTAAAGAAGCTTGATTCCTAGCTGTCATGGCTGATGACACAACAGATGTTTCAGAACATATACAAATGGTAATTTTTCTGAGGTATGAATTGAATGGAGACATTTTTGAGCGTTATTGGGATTTTTTCACTCGGGAAAACCAAACGGTAGACGGAATATCGAAGTTCATTCTAGATCAGTTAGACATAATCCTCGAAGGAAATACTCAAAAAACTGGTTGCTCAGACATTTGATGGCGCAAGTGTGATGAAAGACAAGAAAGTGGGAGTTCAAGCTAAAATAAAAGAAGTGTACAAAAATGCACATCAACTGAATCTGATGATGAGAAATGCAGCAAGTAGTACCCAAGATTCAAGAATATTCTTTTCGAACCTCATGTCGATACCAACATTTTTCTCGAGATCACCTCAGCGTCTCTCTGTTCTCAGAAAGCATATGGACAGCCGTGTTGCCCGACCTTCCCCTAGATGGAACTTCAATATACGCACTGTGAACAGCGTTTATGAAAATTTTGAATCGTTAAAAAATTGCATGGAGGAACTACAAGCGACAGCAAACGCAGATAAGACGATTTCAGAATCAACTGGAATTTTGCACATCTTGAGTAATGAAAAATTCGAGTTCTGGTTAAAACTTTTCCATCAGATAATGCCTCACGTGAAGTTATTTTTAATCAAATGCAATCTCGAGAAATTGAGGCAGTTAAAATACACGAATATATAGGAAACTTTAAGAATGCCATTCTAAAAATCAGGAATTCAATGTACTGTGAAAATCCTTCAAAAACACTCATGATTGAAGCGAAGGAAGTATGCGACTATATAAGTGGGGGATACACGGACTAATAGATTAACAGTAGCCGCTGGCAGAGTTAAAAGTGATTCTTGCACTACTTCTATTGAAATGCAATTGAGCAGCAGCCTGGAAAGCATGGCAATGGGGATTTCCAGGACTGCTGGGAGTCATAGTGGAACAAGTAAATACATGGGCTGTGTTAGGGTAACTAAGAGTAGAAACAGGTGCATGTATACTTGCATGTACGACGCCTCCGTAGCTAGGTAAGAAGGAGCAGCAGTGCGTAGCACATGCTTCTTGATTAGACCGGGGTTCAAGCCCATCACCACCAAATACGGAGGATGCGGAAAGGTCAGGGAATGACCACCGCATATCCCGGAGCAATATGGCCTTAGTTGCTAATGCTCCTAAAAACCAAAAATAACAAAATAACTTGCATGTACACCAATGCTAGGAGTATAGTTAATAAATTCGATGAGCTTGAAGTGCTAGTCAAGACATCAAAGGCAGATATTGTTGGGATATCAGAGACATGGTGTCACACAGACATAAGCAGTGCAGAACTGGAATTTGGGGAGTACAATGTGTACAGAAAGGACAGACAGGACAGAAAGGGAGGAGGGGTTATGCTGTTATTTAAGAAACACATAAAATCTAAGGAAGTGTATCCAATTGATGTTGGTGGACAATGCATGTTGAGTCTGTTTGGTGTGACATAAGCACTGGGAAAGTAAAAATGAGAGTAGGAGTGTGTTATAGGCCAAATGAATCTGATGAGTATAATCAGCAATTGTGCAGAGAAATAGAGTGGGCCAGTAAATCGGAGTGTCTTATAATGGGGGATTTTAATTTCCCAGAGATTGACTGGAATTTGTGGATTGGTCACTCACACACTAGCAAGGCTTTTGTGGATTTATTGGATGATTGTTTTCTACAGCAGCATGTTCGGGAGGCAACTAGAGGGAGTAATACTCTTGATCTGATTATCTGTAGTGATTCGTCATGCATCAAAATCTGCAGATAAAGGAACGAGGTAACTACCATCAAGGGTAAAGAGAAGAAGAAGAAGAAAATCTTTATTGTACAGTAAAGATACAGATACAATAATGTGCCCGCCACAGCCAGGAGGCCAGGGGCTAAAGAAGAGTTTTTTGCTTTTGTAAAGGTGACTACGGTAGTCTGAGACAGTATTTAAATTCTATACGGTGGGACCAACTGATGATGTTACCAACAGAAAATTCAAAATGGGAAGCATTCAAAGAATTAATCTTGGAAGCTACTAGGCTTTTCATACCAACAAAGATATATTGTTCAAGATTTAGGCCTAAATGGATGTCAGATGAACTAATTAGATATGTGACAGAGAAGGAAAATGCATGGGATGCATATAAATTAACACGTAACACAGAAGCCTATGATAGATATAAGTTGATCTGTAACCAAGTTACAAAGGAGGTTAGGCAGACGAAGGCAGATTAAAAGAAATCTTTGGAAAGGGATGCAAAGAAAAACAGCAAGGAGTTCTTTGCTTATGTAAACTCTAGAAGGAAGGCGATGATCAGATTGGTCCACTTGATATTGATGGTTCAACTGCAGTAAGCTAGATAATCTTGTAATAACTGAGAGTAAAGTGGAGGAGAATTTGTTGAAGATAAACATAAGAAAGGCACCTGGGGTGGATGGAATCTATCCAGTTATATTAAAGGAGGGGGAAAGGAAGTAAGAAAACCCTTAGCCATAATTATGAAAGCTTCCCTGGACTCTGGGGAGGTAACCATCGACTAGAGATGTGCAAATGTGACCCCAATCCACAAAGGATGATCAAAGGGAGGCACAGGTAATTACAGACCTGTTAGTTTAACTTCTGTTCCAGGGAAATTAATGGAGGCACTGGTTAAAGAAACATTGCAAGATCATCTAGACAAGACTTCAGTTATAGCTCGGACACAGCATGGGTTTGTTAAGGGGAAGTCTTGTCTAACTAATTTGATTGGATACTATGATGTGGTCACAAAGGAACTGGATGCAGGGAATAACTTTGATATCATATATTTGGATCTCAGAAAGGCCTTTGGTTGCACATGGAAAACTGCTGCACAAATTGGAGCAGTGTGGCATTGGAGGCAAATTGCTGCTATGGATAAAGGGATGGTTGAGCGGGAGAAGACAGACAGTGGTAATCAATGGACACTGCTCTTCGTGGAATAATGTTATTAGTGGAGTCCCTCAGGGTTCAGTGTTGGGTCCATTGTTGTTTTCTGTATTTATAAATGATATTGATGATAGTATCTGAGGCTTAATGTCCAAGTTTGCATACGATACGATGGTTGGCAGGGTTGTTAATGACACTAATGACAGTACACTGCTGCAACAGTATCTAGAAAAGTTGAGCAGATGGGCTGAGAGGTGGCAAATGAAGTTTAACATTGACAAATGTAAAGTACTACATATTGGAAGCAGTAATCCCAGAGTAACGTATCAACTCTGTGGTACCACACTGACAGTGGTAGAGAATGAAAAGGACCTGGGGGTAATTGTGCAGGTAGATATGAAGTTTTCTGAACAGTGCAGACGGTTGCAAGAGTAGCTCATGGTGTCTTGTCAATGATATACAGGAATTTTTCTAGCAGAGATAAGGAGGTGATTATCCGCTTGTATAAGGCAATGGTCAGGCCACACTTGAGTACTGTATATGGAGCTGTTGGAATGAGTACAGAGAAGGGCAACAAGATTAGTGAACAGAACAAAGAGTTGCTCTTTCGAAGAAATGCTTAAGGTTTGCAAATTACAGTGTCTGAAGACTAGGCACCTGCGAGGTGATCTGATTGAGGTGTATAAAGCCTTGAATGGTTTGAGCATGCTCAATGCTGATGGGACTCCTCCTCTTGCTCAGAATAACCGCCTGAGAGGGCATAAATTCAAATTGAGGAAAGACGGTTGTAGGATAGATGTGCGAAAGTTTGCCTTTAGCCAGCCGGTAGTTGATTGGTGGAACAAACTTCCATCTCTCGCTGTAAAAGTTGATAGCTTAAATAGATTGAAGGGAGAACTTGACAAACATTTAAAGTGAGGGGATGGGTGAAGTAAGGGGTGGTTTTTTTTTTTTTTTTTTTGACTGATGCTATATAAGCTTGCTTTCTTGCATCATGTGCCCTTGCTAATGCTAATGCTAAGTGTTGACATATGTTAGAGATATTCTTTTATAAAGCAATTAATTGCTGCTAAATTGTTTAACAAGGAGAACTTTGTTATATTTCGTACGAAAATGCCTATGGAAGAGATACGGCGACTACTGAGGCATATCCCGTGATTGAAAGAGAAAAACTTCTTATGGAATTATACGTTTTCTATAGCAGACATGATATACACAATTATTGCAAATTGACTGTCTTGCTGAAATTTATCTCAGAAAATAATTTAATCTTCGTGAACTTACAAAACTTATTTGACCATTCCGATGACTACTTCAGAGCCCGAACGCTGCCATTCGATATTAAATAGAATAAAAATATTTTTAACCAATAAATGTGGTCTGCACTCCTTACACGGGCATTCAGGCAGGAGTGCGCTCAGTAATACGAGTATTTACATTATATAAAACGTATAAAGCAATTTTAATATAACAGTAGATTTTACAAGGTAAACTTTAAAACTTATATAAATAACTTCCATAAATAAGAAATATTTACAAATTTAAGTAGCAGATTTAAAGCGTACGAATTTACAACGTTACAAATTTCGATACAATTTTAGCAGTAGGAATCAGGGGCGAGCCTCAGAGAAACCTTTTACGAAATCATATATTAGTTTTCATCATAGACTGGGCGCATTATGGCCCTGCTGTTCGTGCACCGTTAAGCCCGACCAAACGACAACTTCGCACGAACGCTCTCTCGTAATATCGTGAACAGACTAGTTCTGTGATCAGATTTTAATTACTCGTATTTATTCCGTTTTTTATTTTTATTAATTACGATAGCACTGTAAACGAATTATTTCAATAAAAAGGTGGGCTTGAACCACGGTCGACTGAGACGCATGGAGTACTGCATAACCGAGTTAGCAATCGTTGTTGTCTGTCTCGTCATGGAGTGGAGTGGACAGAGATCACAGAAGCTTGTAGTGATGGCTTAGTTGGTAATACCAGCTAGTAGATCATCCTACGGCTAGGTGGCAGCACTATTGCAACATCGATGTATCCATGATACCGAACGGATGAAAGTGCATTCGGTGTCATGGATACATTACCACCCACTCGCAGAAGGAAAACAGAAAGGAAATTTTGAGTTTTCATCTTCCTACTTTCTAGAAAGTCTTCTTTCTTTCGTCCGTTGAACTATTAGTGTAATACGAGGGCGATTCGGACATTCTTATTTTTCTCATTCTCACTATTTTCGCTTCCTTTATCTTTATCACCTTTTTCCTTCCCTTACCATGCGTTATTTCCCATTTCTATACCACTGCCTGTTACATTTATTACTTTTTCGTCTTTTTTCAAACCATTCTTTCGTCCTTTGGACGATTCAGAATTAACATTACATTATACAGGGTGTCTCAAAAATATACGGCATAACTTCAGGAATGGGTTCCTCATATGTAGACAATAAAAATATTTAATATGAACATAGTTCCAGAAATGCTTGGTTCCTGAGTTATTAACCGGAATGTCTTTTCTCCCGCAGGTGATTTCCTTCATCAAAAGGTACTGACAGAATCTGGTAAAAGCGGATATGCACTTTATGTACGGTTTGGCGGACGGCAATGCTCTGGAGGCTCGTCGTTTGTACCACGGAAGGTTCCCAGAACGAAGATGTCCAGACAGGAAAACGTTTGAAACTATCCATCACCGCTTTTGTGAATATGTGACCTTTACACCTCATGCTGCCGACAGAGGACGACCAAGATCTACGACTCCTGAAGTAGAGGGTGGACAAACTGCCTGGCTTCCACGCTTACTGATTTAAACCCACTCGATTTCTTCTTGAAATCGGCTCTATTTAAAGCCATTGGTGTATTCGACTCCGGTAGCTGATGTGCAAACTCTCCGCAATCGAATTGTGGCAGGTTGTGAGACAATACGAAACATGCCAGGAATTTGGCATCGTCTTCGCGAGTCCATGAGACGTCGATGTGAGGCCAGTATTCAGGCAGAAGGAGGATATTTTGAACAATTACTATAAGGTGATGTAAACAGTTAAGTGTCATAGACAGACCTTCAAAACTCGGAAACCAAGCATTTCCGGAACTATGTTGATATAAAATATTTGTATTGTCTACATATGAGGAACTCATTCCTGAAGTTATGCCGTGTATTTTTGAGACTCCCTGTATACTCTTAAGCCATGTACACGAAATCTAGGCATTCTTTAATTATTCATTTACACTTTAATTTGTTTAATTTAATATTTTAATTACATACACTGTGTTGGGGCTACCTCGTTATGTTTTTGGAGGTTTTATCTTTTTCTACCCCCCCCCCCTTTTAATTTTTTAATGTAATATCTTTAATCTTTCCTCCATTAACATAAGTTTGCATAGAAACGCAGTGATTTGGTACATGATCAGGTGCAGTCCCCTGATGAAATGCCTGATCTATGTACCAATTTTATTTAGTTTGCATCAAATTTTTTTTCTCCTATTTACCGTCCTACCACCCTCAATTTGAGGCTCACTATTATTTAGCATTGATTAATTATAAATTTCTTCTTTCCCTTTCAGCTTGTTTACATTGATTGGCTTGTTAATTCGGCCTTTAATTCTGTATATATATATTTTTAGGTCCTTAACATTCTTTTTTCTTTTAATTTCTCATTCTATTCTCTTACTTACTTTTCTTCTATTAGGCTCGGCACCTTGTGTTAAATACTTCTCCATCTTTTTGTATTTTCTATTAATTCTTTCTAATTTCATCAGTATACTTTTGCATCCTGTTTTTGCAGCATTGCGCATTCAGGTGCAATTCCTGTTTTTCTTTTTCTTTACATTTCCAATTCATGCATACTATCAATATATATATATAATATAT
This sequence comes from Mastigoproctus giganteus, assembly GCF_048544385.1. Classification (NCBI taxonomy): domain Eukaryota; kingdom Metazoa; phylum Arthropoda; class Arachnida; order Uropygi; family Thelyphonidae; genus Mastigoproctus; species Mastigoproctus giganteus. The sequence continues at coordinate 8,241,468 of NW_028328292.1, read as the reverse complement.
ATTATATATATATATATATATATATATATATATATATATATATATATATATATATAGAGGCTATATTTGTTTTTTGTCAAGAAGGGCGATATCTTATTTTATAAGTCTAGTTCAAAGAAGTATATGTGTTTATTTTATATTTTGTATGTAATTTTTTTATAAATAAAAAAATATATATATATGCGTATATATTGTTTCAAGTGGGATTGTAAAATTCTCCCCCCCCAGATATCCCCCATTGGAATAATAAGTATCTGGTCACTTTAGCCTTGGGTGGCCCTAATATGACAGTTTTTGTTTTTTCATCCTTCTAATAGGATAGTGGTTGCGATCCTTTCTCGTACCGTGTGGAAATGGCCGGATTGAAATCTCGTGATGATGAAAAGAATTTTTTAAGGAATTTTCACATGGACGAGTTAGTCGTGACTCTGATGTTCGGAGGTACTGCGTCTTAAAGTTACATTAAATTGCCTTGGTTATAAGACAAGTAGACACACACAGTAATAATAATAAACAAGTTAAAAATACTACAAAACATTAGACATTTACCATTAACAGACTTGAACGTTTATTTAAAAACAAAATCCATTCTTCGGTTTTTATTTGTTGAAAATAGATTAATAACTTTTTCATTCAAGTTTGGTGCACTGTTGACTAAACTTTTCTCTGTTGAAAGCATTGCTTGAGCATTTAGCCTTTCCTGATTCATAGTGCTCCTTAAATAAACTGATAAATAGATAAATAAATCTGTGACTCAAATTGCATTATACCATCGTATCCATTTGAAACAGGTAAATATTTTAGTTAGCCCACGTTCAGAAAAACACATGGACGAGTGGGTTACATTATCATACTTGTTCCATTTCTTTATTTTTTCTTATAGTAATTGAATTGTTTTCATTTTTTGTGATTATATTAATAGTTAGTAAATAACAATTTAGTATTATTTAATTAATTACTAATTAATTAACTAATAATATACAGGGTGTTTATAAATGGTGGGAACACTTTCAGTGATTTATTGCACGAAGACTAGAACAGATATCAGTGTCATATACATACCTTGTGAAAGAGAAAATGTCAAAGTTTTTTTTACATCACATCACTTCACAATGATTCAATGTGGGAACCACGTGTTACACGGCAAATGTCCACACGGTAATCGAACTCTTGGCACACCCAGTCCAGCATATCCTGTGTGACCGTGGTGGTAGCTTCTTCAATTCTCTGCTTTAGTTCCTGAACGTCATGTGGCAAAGGTGGTACACAAACAGGATCTTTTATGTAGCCCCCACAAGAAGAAATCAGAGGAGTTAAGTCCGGTGATCTCGGCGGCCATTTCAAGCAACATTCGTTCTTTTCTCCAGCACATCCGATCCAGCGCTTGTATAGCTCGGTGTTAAGGTAGATTCGAACGTCATTATGGAAGTGGGGATGAGCCCCGTCTTGCTGGTAAATAAAGTCATCATTACCGTCCTGAATTTGAGGCATCAATCATTGCTGAAGCATATCGAGGTAGGATAATCCAGTTACAGTGCCCTCGGCAAAGAAGAAAGGTCTGTACAGTTCTCGGCGTGACAAGGCGCAGAAAACATTCACCTTCGGCGAATCACGCTCATATTCAATTATCTCTTCAGGTTTCTGGGTGCCCCAGATTCGACAATTGTGTCGGTTGACCTTCCCATTGGTGTGAAATGTGGCCTCATCGCTAAACACTATGCGGTTAAAAAAGTCGTCATGTTCTTCTGTCAGTCCTTGCAGTTTACAACAAAATTGGAATCGCTTCTCTTTGTCGTCCTCCTTTAACATATGCACCAACTACAATTTATTCGGCTTCATAGAAATTAGTGGAATCCCACAGGGTTCGGTGTTGGGTTCACTGTTGTTTTGTATATTTATCAATGATATTGATGAAGGTATATCAGGCTTGGTGTCCAAGTTTGCAGATGATATAAAGGTTGGCAGGGTTGTTAATGACAGTAATGGCAGTGTGCTACTGCAACAGGATCTAGAAAATTTGGGGAAATGGGCTGAGAAGTGGCAACTGTGTGGTACTACACTTCGGGTGGTAGAAAATGAAAAAGACCTGAGAGTAATTGTGCAGTCAGATATGAAGTTTTCTGAGCAATGCAGACAGGCTGCAAGAGCAGGTCATGGGGTTTTGTCAATGATATACAGGAATTTTGCTAGCAGGGAAAATGAGGTGATTGTCCCTCTGTATAAGGCAATGGTCAGGCCATTCCTTGAGTACTGCGTACAGGTCCGGAGACCTCATTTTAGGAAGGATGTAGATTTGCTTGAGCGTGTACAGAGAGGGCAACAAGATTGGTGAGGGGAATGAAGGGATCCTTTTACCAAGAGAGGCTTAAGTTCTGCAAATTGCAGCGGCTGGAGACTAGGCACCTGCGAGGTGATATGATTGATGTATAAAGCCTTGAATGGGTTGAGCATGCTGAATTCTGATAGGATCCTTCCACTTGTTCAGATTACGAACCTAAGGGGGCATAAATTCAAATTAAGAAAAGACAGATGTAGAATAGATGTGCAGAAATTTGCCTTTAGCCAGCGGGTGGTTAATTGCTGGAACAAACTTCCATCTGTCGTTGTGGAAGTTGATAGCTTGAATAAATTTAAGGAGGAACTGGACAGGCATTTGGAGGGAATGGTGTGATTTTTTTTTTTTTTTTTTTTTTGTTTGATGCTGCATAAGCTCATACACATGCTTTCTTGCATCACATGCCACGATTACTATTACTATTACAACAAAATTGGAACCGCTTCTCTTTGTCGTCTTCCTTTAACATATGCACCAACTACAATTTATTCGGCTTCATAGAAAGTTATTTTTAAAAAGAACCTTCCATACTGTCGGGGCTGGCATTTCCAGCTCACGTGATGCTCTCCGCACTGTTTTACTGGGCTCCTTGTGAATGTCTCTGTCACTCGTTCCACATTATCAACAGCAACACTAGGCCGGCCACTGCTCTTTCACGAACACAAGCAACCTGTGTTTACAAAGTGTTTATGCCACTTGTGAATAGCCTTCCTGATCAGTGGCTCTTTACCGTGACACTTCGAAATTTCCTTTGAACGACTGTTGCACACTTGTTCTTATCAAACAGTAGCACACAAAATGCCTTCTCGGGACTGGAAGCCGCCATCTTTCAACAAGGTTATGAGTGTCATAGATGTACGATAAGTAACGCCAACTGGCGGTGAATGATGGAACTGCACACCTCGGCAGTAACAACTGGGAAACTTTCATGTTTTCTCTTTCACATGGTATAAATAAGTAATTGGTATCTCTCTTACTCCATGTGCAATACATTTTTGAAAGTGTTCCCACCATTTATAGGCACCCTGTATAAAAGTAATTATGTTATTCTATAGTTTGTACTTTGGTATAAACTTCCTTTGCGACCAATACTTCTCCAAAGTATTGGTCGCAGAGGAACACGGTTTTTACAATAATTGTGTGTGTTCTATATGGCTTTTTATAGAAGCAAACCATTTAGTTCCAAATAGAGTCGGAAGGAGGAGTTGCAACACAGTGCCGTAAACGGGGTGTACAAATTATTTTAAAAGACACTTTCATTACTGACCATGCTATCTTTTTACAAGACACTTCCATTAATAACCATGTTACCTCTGTCTGACTAAGCTCTGCATTTAAACACTTCTACAAATATTATGAGTCTGCAACAGTTGCGTTATGTAAGCTTCGTTCGGAAAGACAGGACAGGTGGAACAGGACCAGTATCACCAAATCGATTATTCTGACTAGTTAATAAGTACGATGCCTTATATCTGATCCACGAAGTGGGAGACCATCAATATCCAAGTAATGATGTTATATTTAACGCTATAATTTTTTACTATTATTTCACCGCTTCCTGCAACTGCAACATTCTATTCAGGAGCACATCGATGAACTGACCGCACACGGAAAGCCAGTTCTGTGGCCCTCGTGGGTAGCACAGTTGGTAGAATCGCCACCCTCTCCATACTGGCTGGAAAAACCTGAGTTTGAGTTCCGTCGATGACGTGAGGAATTTTTAAGGGCCTTTTTCACAACGTGGCTGACTTAGTCGGCTTCAGGCAAGGGTAGCAGGGTTTTTCCTCCCGGAAATTCAGGTTTTTCGTCCAGCATATAGAAATCGACCACAGAACACCCACAATTTACAGACAGTATATACGGAGCATTATGGCCTTAGTCACTGATACTCCTAAGGCCGTACTACTACAACAGTAACAACAGCCAGTTCTGTGAGGTTTCACGTTAATCAGGCGTTCCAAGTACGACAGTGTGATTAGCACTAGGAAATGCATTACACTAGTGTCCTTATAAAATCCAGCATGTGCAACAAAAATGCTACAAGATTTATCGAAGTGAGAGGCATTCGTTTGGCACTTCGCAAACACTGTGCAGGATAAGAACTGGTTTTTCAATGTGTTTTGGACACATTGAAAGACAAAGCCCATATTCCGCTAAATGGATGAATGAATACCCACAACTGCCGAATCTTGGCAAGGGCAACCCTCATGCTTACATGGACCATTCAAAGTTGTGCTGTGGTTTTACGGCATCATTTGACATCGGGCCACTTTTCGTTTAGGTACGTTGTGCCACTTTCCTGAAACCTTCACGGTCACACTTGGCCTTCAGAAAGAAACGAAACGATTCCAGAGCATTTGTGCACGATGATGCATCATCAACTATTGAGTGCTCAGGAAAAATAAACGCTTAATGTCAACCTTTAGCATAGACCGTCGTCTACTTGGTAGACAAGATCCCCAAGGCCTTAGCTTAACACTAGCCTAAATTTGGTTATGAGGTTAACTCAAGTCTCGCATATACAGAGGTAATTCAACAACTTTGTCATCATTGGTGCCATACACTGAGAAGTCGCAGTAATTCTAACGGATACATTATTTTCTGCAGAGAGAGAGGTTAATATTGTAAGAAGTAGATCTTGCAAATATAATAGAAATATTTGTTTTGCTAAAATAAATCCAGGAAGGGATTTATGGAAAGGGAGCATTAAGTTAAAGATAGTAAGTATTAAGATTGGACATTTAATTTTAATGTAATTAAGGTTTAAGTTTGGAGAAACCCTGGATTTGGCAATGGGAAAGTTATAGACATATATGTTAAATAGCGGCTAAATGGAAACAAGTAATTTCAAGTAATACAGAGAGCAAACAGGGTCATCACTAGAGAAGGGGTATCTTTTTTGCGAACAGGCGTGAGAGGGTTGCTGAGGGCAAGAACAATAGGACCGTGAAATGGGATTAAGAAGCGTCTCTTTTGATCTAAGCCACCGTTAGGAAGTAAACAGGAAATGAGTGGACGTCCAGTGTTCGAATAAAAAAAAACGGCGTCAGGGTGGCTGATATTTGGGTAATTTCGATATATTTAGCAGAGAAAGTGTGAACGAAAATAAGTGTTTTGGAGGTGACCAGCAAACATGAAAGAATCATACTGCCGTGTGGAAAAAAAAGAAATTTCTAGAGAAGGGTTGGTTTGTGCGCTAGGAAGACAGCTGCGGTGAGATCTTTTCGCGAATAGGAAGGAATGAAAAATTAAACAGTATGGGGATTGGTAAGAGTCCTTGAGAGAGGCGTTCCAAACTTGAGGGAAAAAGAAAAGAAATAGTTGATGAGAGAGAGGTAGTGTATTGTACTGTAGTTCAAATATATGGAAATTGGTATGCATGCATGTAATTATTTATTTTATTTTATTTTTTTTTGTAAATGCTGTATATAATGTTCATTAAAGGTTGTAATTTTTTTTGTAAATAAATGTCTTTAATGTTCTGCTAACACCCGCTTTACACACCCTAGAAACTGCAGTCAGATTTGCGTAATGTGGGGTAGGCTTGAGACTTCAGTAGGGTGGAAGTCAAAACAAAACATAAAAAAAAGACAAATAATATTCTCCCCCCCCTCCAACAATTGGCGTGCAGTCATATTTGCGTTTTGTGGGCTGTTTGAGACCTCAGTAGGGTTCAAATTCAAAATAAATCAAACAAAAATATAATTTCTTCCCTACAATATCACTTCTACACTCAATACTGGAATGTAACGATTAGTGCCGCTCAAATTTTTGGGAACCATATGTCTCATTGACATAAATTTGTACATTAGCGCCTCCTTAACGTAACGTTTGGAATTAAATATGTGATGAGAAGGGTCACTTAGTTTTCTGAAACACAAACCGTGTGATTCAAATAGAGGGATATAAATACGAAGGAAAGTCAGTAAGTCACGAAGGTCAATAAAAGATAAGCAGGAATCTGACCTGAACGTAAATTTTCTAAGGTTAGGAATCGATCTGAGGGCACCTGCACACCGTTCTGGGTCGTTGCATGCATCGTTAATGTCACGTACACATTTTATTATTAAATTTACGATATTTTATTAAAGAACGTTCTCGTCCTAAAAAAAATTTCCATTTCGACTCCTGCATTTATCTCATTATTTTATCAAATTCCAGAAAACTTCTGTTTAATCAATGACGTACGTCATTTTCAATCCCCGCATCGTTGGAAAAATGTTTGCATCAAGCTGTTGTTTAAGGGAATCAAACAAATAGGGATGCTAAGGGCGAGATTCGGTCTATAGGAGGAGTTTGAGGAGTTCAAACCTCGTGTCATTAATGGTCTTTTGGGTTGCACGCACTGTACGCAGCCTTGCCATGTCAGGGGAGGAGATGAACTTATGTTCCTGGAGCCGCTGTACAGAAGATACTATACTATACATTGCCATGTCATGCAACAGCAATACTCCACTTCAGCCTCATTTTATGAGAACTGCGACGTCCCTAAATTCTTTCAGAAGCACAATAGTCTCCAGACTTTTAAAAATGCACGAGAACGCCATGATAGTTCCAAGAAACAGTCACCATTACCTTCCCTGTTGGAGGCACGGCCCGAAATATCTTTGTTGCAGTGGACGTTTGGATTTGGTTGAAATCGGTGAAAATACTGACGATTTTCTGACGATGGGAAGGTTGAAAATGATATACATCACTAATTACGGCGAAATCAATGTATTTTTTATGCAACGGATTTTTAGAATTCAATAAAAGCGATAGGAAAAATGCATAAATGTTTTTGGTGACTCACCAGATGTGAGCCCCCGGGGTCAATGGGCTTGACACACCCAGGGTCCTGAGCTGGATATCTCATTCTTCTCTTTCTTGGTGATTCCCTTTTGATTCTCTCTCTCTCTCTCTCTCTCTCTCTCTCTCTCTCTCTCTCTCTCTCTCTCTCTCTCTCTCTCTCTCTCTCTGTCAGGGTAACTCGGGAATTTTTTTTTTTTTTTGTCTGGTGCAGCATAAGCCTCAGGCTTCCTTGCACCATATAGCTAATAATAATAAATAATAAATAAATAAATTCATCTTATTATCTCAAAATGAGCATTGTATAAACGTATACAACTGAAGTAATTTTTGTGTTCGGCACGACTTGTTAGAAAGCGTGAAACAAGAGTTTTACTGTTCACTAAATGGATGGACGACTATGGTTACGTTGCGCTTCACGAACACAGCCAGAATAACAAACTCTGGCTGTGTTCGTTAAGAACAACATAAATCAAATTATTGGTAAATTCCCCAAGTTTGGTATTCACTGGTAGTAACTCTAACAGGAGGTAAATCTCATTACTTGTACTGGAAGTGCTGTAGGTTTTTCTACAGTTGCCTAATTACGAGAGACTGCACAAAAGATTTACTTTTTGAGACGCCGAGTAAGGATTAAAAAAAGCATATTTAATACAAGATATGCCGTTATTTATGATCTTTGGGGGGAAAAAAGATTCGGAATTATTAAACTGCGGAGGCGGTTAAAAGCTCCTACAGCAACAGACTAATGATCCAATTAAGCAATACAGTAGCAACCTTGCGAATTTCATTTACGACATGGATTTCGCTAACAGAAGCCATTAAAATCATTGACGCCACATACGACCCTAAAACAGCAACAGCGAGGAGTAGCTGCCATTTCTCTAGGGTGTAATAAAGATTCCTATAATGAGAGGGGAAAATTGTAATTTCAAATGCTTTCAACGGTTTGGCCTTGTCACGCCCAACGTCTGTTAGAGAAAAGGAGGGAACACATTTTTAGCAATAACATTACCTCTATAGCATCCGTTTGCGCAGTAGCAGACTTTGTGTGTTCTTGCACGAGCACAAGAGCTTCTTTGTTATTCAGTCTTTTCTGTTCACTCTTTGATTGGTTTTGGAAAATCTCTTGTACCCATGTATATTTCAAGGGCAATCCAAAACCCCTCCTGGAGACCACGAATTCTCAAACTGTGGGTTGCGAACAACTCAGAGGAGCGACGGAAATTTGTTTAAAGTTTTGCCTCAGGTTTGAAATGTGATTGTACTTTTGTTTATTTGCCGAACTGTGACACAAATAAAATCATGTTTCCTTTACAGAAGGTCGCACAAATTCATTTATCATTTTGGAGAGGGGTCACTCAATTTCATTTATCATTTTAGGGTCGAACGAATTCATTTATCATCATTTGAGAGGGTCGCGGTACTGCGAAGTTTGAAAACCTCTGTTCTAAATAGTAACCCAAGTCGTTGCGTGTTGCAACCTTAAAATTGTCCAGTGATGTGTAATATTGTGGGCGATCCCAAACGACGATAGTTATCATTATCCCCAGTGATCACTCTTTTGAATTTCTTAGGAATCCCGTTAATATCCTCTTTGTTTTGGAACTAAAGTGATGTAGCTAAGGTTTGTATACCATTGTCAAAACGTGGCAATTCCTTGGTTCTGTGTTTATCAGCCAATCTGTTTTGAATTTATCATTCCGAAGCTTTTACGTATCGTAGCTTCTCATGGACAGCGGCTTTCCCATTCATTCATTCAAAACATTCTGCCTGAAGAAGTGTCCATAACTCCCGACCGAGGAATATGTCTGTAGCTGTATGTGTGTTCAAGACTGGCTCAAGCGTTAGAGGTGGAGGAAAACCACGAAAAAACACTTGACACCAGCTAATTCAGCATGACATAACAAAGCCTGGATGAGTTCCTCGGATCTTTAACAGGAATTGAATCCAGACGTTTCCATTTGAGTTGGGAGTGGAATAACAACTATAGTGTTATGTAAGTCTATTTCAAATAGAAGGGGTAGATACGGAATGTCAAATCATTCTGTAATTTAATTAAATTACGTGTGAATCTAAGCAGCTTCCCTGGAATCTGTTAAAAGATAATAAATTGGATTTTGATGTGCTGCTTTCAGAAATATTAAATTTCACTGCTGTAAATATTAAAAATATAAAGTTGAATAGATGGAAAGGGTATTCTTTATTGTAACATACCTTGATATGAGGAAATTTATGTCGCAGTTGGTTATGATATAAAAACTTCTCCCTTTTTCAAGAGACGAGCTCCATCCCCAGCTGATATAGGTATAATTTAGCTACTTTTCCTAAAGAATGCATTTATAATGGCTTTGGCTTGCAGTGGTAGTTCCTTAGGCCATTATTACATTGCAAGTACAAAGACTCATACAGATGCAAATTGTTCTCGTTCAGTTAACGGCCGTCATTGAGTGATAAGGAATGGAAAGACACGACCCTCTCTCTCTCTCTCTCTCTCTCTCTCTCTCTCTCTCTCTCTCTCTCATTCTGGCGTTCTTTTTGCCCATATGATTTCAGTTTACTCGGGGGCTATCAATTAGGCGCTCTGACAGCCAAAACTTCCACAGCATCTGGTGGTTTCCATGGTAACGATTGCAAGCTGTCTTTGGACATCACTTCACATGTGCCATCTGAGACAGGTGAAGAACGAGAAACACACGCAGGAGCAGCATAACAGTTAAGGTGATGGATGATAAAATGTGGCCTGGATTCTAAAGGCATTCTGCAAAGATGAAGGTAATGTAGAATATCTCGAAGATTTTTTGCTACTTTTTTCTGTTTGGAGACTGGAGAAAAATATGCACTTGATCACTCGATATCCTTTGAGAGGAGCTAATTTAATTAGTCTCTAGTCTTAAGTATAAAAGAGATTAAATTTTTCAACTCATGGAATTATGCTGAGATCATCATAAAAAAGAATAATTCTTATTATTCTCAATTCCGTGCTTAAATGGAAAAACGTGCATAAACTCACTTGGGTGAAACGGAACTATACTAAAATAAACGAGTTAATTATCATTATTACTTTAAAGAAAAGCTGATATCAAAAAAACATTTTTCATGAAACATGTAAAAAATCTGAAGATGAGAGAGAGAAGATTAAAGATTGAGAAGGAATGAATTCTTTATATTCTTGGGCACGATCATCTCAAAGATGCTAAAAACAGCGGACAGAAACATTTCAGATAAAAAAAAAAAAAAAAAGTCCAAAAGCTGACACGCACTTCTCTATCTGGGAAGAATAACGCCCTTGATTTTTTTTTCACCTGCAACGTTTTCATCTGACTGATAAACCCCAATTAGAAAAAAAAAAGACGATATGAAAAAAATTTTTTGTTAAGCAACATGAAGAAATTACTTAAAAATTGAAAAACATGAAAAAAAAGAAAGAAATTAAATTGTTATGATTATTATCAGTTTATTTCCGAAGAAATATTCCTTTACAGCTACCCATGATTGCCAACCCCTTAACGTTTTCGCGCATAGCGTTAAATATCGCACACAACTATAACTACATGAACATACTGTAGTTTACTGTGGCATAAGAGGCTCTAAGGCTTAGAGGTTTCACCTGATGTAATAACTTTCTTCTATGCGACGTTTAAACGGTAGGTCTGAGGTGAGTTTGTTGCTTGGCTTCTCCTGATGAATATGTCTTATAGCATGATGAGGACGTAAGTGTCAGCAAGAGTAGCAGATCTGTAGGTTTCGTTATTGCTCAGCTTCTGAGTGTTAATGTATAATGTATTAAATACTTCGGTGGAATTAAATGGAAATATGTGATCCAGAGAGGTCATTCTGCGCAATTTAGATTTCACGGTAAGTTGATCTAGCTTCTACTGCATGATTGAGGTATGGAAATATCCTTGATATCTGGTGACTTGATGCTTTCGGACTAGCTGAGGAAGGATGACAAGGTTCCTGGAAATGATATTATGGGGTTATGGTAGTATATTTAGATTGGTAAGCAGGACGGATTTTGAGAATGTAATTGGTAGACCTGCAATTCTCTTCGGCCATTTTGGGAACCAGTATTCAAGGGATAAGAATCTCGACTGGTCAGTTGGGAATGCAAAGGACCTATTACTGAGGCATAGAGGATAATTGGGTCTATGCAACGGAGAATATGGCTGATGATGAGATGCGGATTATGAAAGTTGGAGACCTCCTCTCCTGTTTTATTGTCCATATAGTTGTATATGTTTTCGTATGAGTGGCTTTGTTCCAGATGATGCCTAAATCATTATGTAGATGACAGCTTGAAATGAAGAGTTCCCCCTTTATGATGGACATATCACCGATGTTTCTCTTCTTCGTGAAAGTAAAGTGGGTTTTCTCATTGTTTATCAAGAATCCAAAGCATGGAGATAACCTTCGAGATCACGTAACTGCTGATTCCCATCTGTGTGGTTCACGGAAGAGATTGCAGCCTTTCGTAACAACTTAGTATTTTAAGTCATCATAGGTGCTAAAGTTATCATGATTAGCAAGGAAGGGCTTTAAGGAGGCAGCAAAGATGAAAGCAGAGAGAATATTCCCCAGGCGGACTCCTCTGGGACAAAAAAAACTGTTATATTATGGCCAAGAGAGAACTAACTCATCTGCCCCATGTGTAATATATTCATAAATTGCGTGTGTTCTCTGATCGATTTGCCTGTTCTGCTGTAAGAACCCGAGTTGCTGGAGGAACAAACCTTGCTATCCACGCCTGCGACTGACAAATTCAGCCACGGAATGAAAAGTAGCCCATAAAAGTTCAGAGGAAGAGGACTCCAAGGGCTTGTTAATCACACACATATACAGAAGGCACATTGCTGTATATAACTCCCTTCACGGCGACAAGCCAGGGGTTTACATAAAAGAAATTACACAACATAATAAACAAAGATAAAAATGACTCCAGAAAGGTTTGAACACTGGAGTGATGGATACATGGCATTGATGGACAGGTCCTCGGGAGCAGGTTCTAATGTCCTGTGGCGTGGTCCTGGGAAGGAAGTCGACCGGTTACGTTCTGCCTATATTTCTTATCTATTGCGAACTTGTAGAGGTTACCGTCTAAGGAGTATATGTCCTGCAGCATTTGCACCGGTAGGAACCGATCAGATAAATTCAACCGGTTTTGAATGGCCTGAAGGATTGGATTGGCCCTAAGGCTTGGGACCGGGATCCTCCATCCTCAGTTAGCCCAGAAATCTGGTACTGAAATAATGCCGACCATCATTTTGACGGCAAAGACGAGTGTTCTCTAGTGAATGATGGCAGGAAGACGTCTCATGTTGAGAGCTGCCGCCATCTGGGTGGTCCGTCGTGCAGGGGGAAGCCGAAATTTCCATATGGCCTACTTCAATAGCCAGAATTCCCCCGCAAAAATCCGTCTAAGTTGGGTCGTAGCAGTTGAAGTCCAGACTTCGGCGCCATAGAGTATGACCGGATAAACACATGTCTTAATATATCTGCACCCAACAGCCTGGTCATGGACGTGCATAAGTTGTTGTTTAATCATCCACCGATAGGACTTTATTTGCAGGTGGTCTATGTGCGGTAGAAATTAGAGCTTTTGATCAAAAATAACGCCCAGATCTGTATGTTGTTGGACGGCAGAAATCGCAGATACTCTTAAAATGGGTTGCACTATAGTTGGGTTCCGTTTGAGAGAGAAAGTCAACTGTTTTGACTTCTCAGGAGTGATGTGAAGTCCGAAACCGGAGAGGAAGGCCTGAAGGTTCCGGATTTTCTGAAGGATTACGGCATTGATGTATTCAGCAGTGTCTCCAGGGCTGATGGGAGTAAACGGTTTTATGTCATCAGCAAAGGTGATGATATCAGTTCGGCCTGTCACGAATGGCACGAGAACAGCTGAGAACAAGATTCCGGATAGGACACTGCCTTGTGGGACTCCAGCTGTAAAAGTCCTGGTATAGCGCAGATTGCCATCGCGAACAATAATGGTCCTGTTCTCAAGCATTGTCTGAATAAACCAGAGCACGTTTTATGTGAGTACTACCAATGAGGTAGTACTCACATAAAAGTTAACCCGTGGAGTCCTATGTACAGTGTAACTGTAACTTTACAGTTACGCTGTAAAGACAATATGTACGGAGCAACATGGCCTTAGTCGCCGATGCTCCTAAAATTAGCATTAGCAGCAGCATATCATGCAAGAAAGCATGACTTATACAGCATCAGCCAAAACAAAAAAAAAAAAAAAAAAAAAATTCCGATTTCAGCCACCCATTCGCTCCAAAAGTTTGTCTAGTTCTGCCTTGAATTTATTTAAGCGGTCAACTTTCATAACGACAGATGGAAGCTTGTTCCAGCAATCAACCACCCGCTGGCTAAAGGCAAATTTCCGCACGTCTGTCTTTCCTCAAATTGAGTTTATGTAACCTCATGTTCGTAATCTAAGTAAGAGGAAGAATCCCATCAGCATTGACCCTGCTCAAACCATTCAAGGCCATACACACTTCAATCAGATAGCCTCGCAGGTGCTTAATTTGCAGAACGTAAGCCTATCTTGGTAAGGGCACCAATCTTGTTGCCCTTCTCTGTACTTGTTCCAGCAGCTCCACATCCTTCCTAAAATGAAGCCTCCAGACCTGTATGCAGTACGCAAGGCGTGGCCTTCCCACTACCTTATACAAAAGGATAACCACCTCCTTATCCATGCTAGCAAAATTCCTGTATATCATTGATAATGCCCCATGACCTGCTCTGGCAGCCAGTCTGCACTGCTCAGAAAAACTTCAATCTGTGTGTGTGTACAATTATCCCCAAGTCTTTTTTCATTCTACACTACCTTGAGTGGAGTACCACGCAGTTGGTTCGTTTTTCTGAGGTTACTTCTACCCATATGTATTACTTTGCATTTGTCAATGTTAAACTTTAGTTGCCACTTCTCAGCCCATCTGCCCAACTTTTATAGATCCTGTTGCAGTAGTATACTGTCGTTAACAACCCTGCCAACCTTTGCATCATCTTCAAATTTGAACATTAATCCTGATATACCTTTATTAATATCACTGATAAATACAGAAAACAACAATGGGCCCAACACCGAATCCTGGGAGACTTCATTAATAACATTAGTCCACGAAGAGCAGTGTCCATTGATTACCACTCTCTGTCGTCTCCCACTCAACCATCCCTTTATCCATTGTAGCAACTTGCCCTTAACGCCATATTGCTCCAATTTGTACAGTAGTCCTCCAAGTGCAACAGTATGAAAACCTTTCCTGAAATCCAAATATACAGTGGCGGACAAAAAAACTGTATCACCTTAAAAAAGTAACAACATTTGTAGTAAAACGTATAAGATATTGTTTGATTACAGCCATTTTGTTTATCGCAAAGCAAAGCTGCTGTTTTTGCAAGAAGAACTGTTCTCCGAGCCTTTCTTCAGAGGCAAACCTAGTGTCTTAATTATCTTCATGGAGTTTCACTATTTTTTTTCTACATCTGGCTGGCGGCTGGGGTGCTGGACCTGATTCATGGTGTTGGGTCTGGTGCTCTGGTTGGTTGTATTTTGTGCTGCGATCATGAATACTCCATTCTGGATTCTGCCGTTCTGGATCAGATTCATTGCGTCGGGTCTGGTGGTCTAAAGGTTCTATTATCCATGGCGTACAGTTGGAGATTGCTGGATAGTAACGTTATTGGTTTAGGAGGTTACAGTGCATGTGAAACAGCAGCTGAGGAAATATTCAGTTGAACTGTGATTTTTGAAGTTTATAGTTGTGCCATCCAGACTATTGAATATTATTGTTGTTTTATTATATATATATATATATATATATATATATATTATTTTTTTTTTTTTCCCTGCTGGCTCCCTGGTATGGGCAACCCGGGGCGCGGGATTGCTGGCACTCACTGGTATTGCACTACCTCCAATGAGTGCGGGATTTCAAGTGCGAATAGCGCTACAGTAAAATCAGACTCAGGTAATTTAACATACTTTTTAAGGACTGCTTTGTAAAGACTATATATTCCCAAGTTCTCAAGGTAGATTTGGGCTTATGCCTGGGAGCTACCCTGAATAAGAACACACTTGCACATACACACACGAGAGTTTAATGTTTGTCAGAGCATATAATTATATGTAAATATATCTTGTATATAAATCATGTATATACTTTTATGTACATAATGTTGAGACTATATTGTGTGTAATTAATAAATGAATGAAAAAAAAAAATGTCGCAAAGCAAAGTTATTGCGTCAGATAATGCTTCTATTGCATCAGACAGTAATTGCAAGGTATCAGCCGTTTCCGTAAATACGGTGTTGGAAGGGTATACACGCTCATTAGTATCGTATTTTGTAGGGGTGTAAGCATGGTTCCATATGTTCAGTTCACACAAAGAAAAAAAAGTGTAGCTGTTGCTCTGTCCCATGAAGAGCTTTCTGCGCGAGCTATTGCTGATAAAATAGGCAGCCACCAGTCAACAATACCCCGGATGCTAAAATTAAAGCATGAAATCGGTGAAGAGAAGACCTGGATCAGGCCATAAGAGAGTGATTACGCCTTCCCAAGATCGATATTTGAAACGGCTTTGCCTTCGTAATCGCCATGCTAGTACTCCTGTTCTAAAACTGGATTTTGAGATGGTGTTAAAAGAAGTGCACGAACTATCCAAAGACGGCTTTCGAAATGTGGTCTGCATGCCTATCGGCCAAGAAGAAGCCTTTTTTTACCGAACAAATAAGGAAGAAGTGACTTGCTTGCGCTAAAACTAATGTTTCATGGACAAAAGAGCAATGGTACACCGTCATCTTTTCTGACGAATCGAGATTCAACCTGCATGGCTCGGATGGGAAGCGACATGTCAGAACACGAAAATCGGAAGCAAACCATCGTGACTGCATAACACCGACCGTAAAGTTCCCCGCCGGTCAGATGGTCTGGGGTTACATAATAAGCAAAGGGGTGGGCGAATTAAGTTTATTAACGGAACGGTGAATGCAGAAACCCACACTGCTATTTTGGAGGAGTGCCTGAAACCCGTTATTAGGGATCTTTACACAGACCTACAAAACTGCATTTTCCAACAGGACTCGGCACCTTGCCACACAGCAAAATTGGAAAGTTTTATGCTATTTAGATTTAATGATGAGTTTGTCTTCTTGCCTCACAAGGCTTAAAACATATTTACACCAATGTTTTCCCTTTTTTATCTCCCTTAAGATGGAGTCATACCTCAGAAATGCTGGCATTACAGTGTTGGACTGGCACAGCAACAGTCATATTTGAACCCTATTGAAAATTGCTGGTACATAATGTCGTCTAAAATTGCTCAGAAGAAGCCAGCAAGTAAGATTCACTGCAGGAGAGCATTGTAAGGGTGTGGTACCACGAAATTGGGCAACCGTATATCCAGAAGTTGATTAACTCTATGCCAGATCGTTACACGGCTGTACTTACAGCTCGAGGAGAAACAACCAAATATTGAGGACTTATTTTGCTGATTTACAGTACATAATAGTACTATTAGGTTAACTCGTCATTTCATTTTGTACATGTAAATGCAATAAAATGTACGTTTGTTTGTCATGATTACCATTTGCATGATTTCTCATATTTCCATTAATTACGCATTTTACCATTTGGGAAGATATTTATGGCAATTACGTATATCAGGTGGAGTATTTTAAAAAAAAAATTATTCGATTTCATTCACAGAGATATATATCCCATCTAAAAAAAATACATTTCGAACATTTCTGCATATTCGAAAGGGATCTCCCCTGAGTCCAAGGATACTCTCATAATTACGGCTAGCAGTTTGCTTACTAAATCCAACAACAACAACACTGTTATCATGAAGGGGTATACTTGGCATTCCTATTGAGCCATTGATTATTGGTGATCAGAGGACCCAGGACGCGTTACTAAAATGTCCCTAATCCATAATACCACTGCATCCGGCCTGCCAAACACCAACAGTGCATTAGGGGCCATGGCTTCAGTTGCTTTTTCCAAATGCAGATGGGCCTATAGAGTTGGAAAAGGAATTCATCAGACCAGAAGGCAGAATTGCACATGTCAGTCCCGGGTTGCTGCTGACGTGTCCATGCAAGGCGTAGTTTCTTATGTTCCGCAGTTGACTGCCATAACCTGTACTATTTAATGTCCGTAGCATAGTCCATATGGATATTGGTATTCCTACGTTGTACCTGGGTGGTTAACTGGGACCCTGTGCTGTGTTACGAGACGAGACACACGGCGATGACTACACGCGGGTATCCCACGTGACCTTTGGCTGGTTGTTCGACTGCTATTGAGCCAGTCAGGGTAGACCGGTACAGTCACCAGTCACGTAGACCACAGAACGGGAACACTTAACCATGTTACCTGTTTTCGAGATGCTGGCACCGCCACATCTTGCCCTCACAATCATTCCACATGTGCAAACTACAATCTTATATCAGCCGTTCCTTTTGAGCCTTCACCGACGTCTGTGGCGTTGGTGAAGGCTCGTTCTTACAGTCCATTCCTACACAAGGGGAGTGTTGCTAATGCAAAGCCATCTTAGTGTATGTCTTTGCTATTGTATTCAATTTGTAAAGCGCTGACTGTGAATTAGACTTTAGTTAAACTTGTC
Source organism: Mastigoproctus giganteus (assembly GCF_048544385.1). Taxonomy (NCBI): domain Eukaryota; kingdom Metazoa; phylum Arthropoda; class Arachnida; order Uropygi; family Thelyphonidae; genus Mastigoproctus; species Mastigoproctus giganteus. The sequence goes on along the minus strand of NW_028328292.1, from coordinate 8,223,702 downwards.
TTTACATTCAAAGTTTCCTTGTTATATAAAAGTAGACACATTTCTATTATAGATAAAATTTTTATCTAAAGACGGAGCAATCAACATCTCGAACCTGGAAATTTAAGACCTATACGTGTATCGTTCAAAAATAGCCACAACATATAGATTTTGAATTATACATCAAGCAGATGTTTATATATTATTATTTTTGTTTATTTTTTCACGGTTTTCATTTTTAAAGCAGTTATGTCTGTGTGTCACTTTATTTTTGTGTTAATATCCCAGTCAGCTTTGGCAAACAACTGAACAGGGACTAATTACAGCTTAATCAACCTTGCAAAGTTCAGTTCTTTTTAAGACCAATGATATTTTTATGGATTGCTAATGAGAAAGGATGCAGTTAGTTCTTAATAAAAAGTCTACCACTTTTCCCTGTGCTTTTCTCTTTCTTCTTGTGCTTCTATTTTAATCCATTTAATTCTCTTTTTCCCCTTTCATCGTTTTGCCGTTTCTGTTCAATTTTAGCAAATTCTCTAAGATTAATTTCTGGCTGATCTTCATGATATTCCGAGGGAAATGAAACGCAAACAATATGAAATGCTTGCTTTTACTTTCTCGCAGTTTACAGTTTTAATGTATAGTATCAAAGAATTAGAATCATTCTGCTTAAGATATTCTGGTGGTGCATTGAAGCAACTACGATAAAAATTCTTCAAATTAATACTTCTATGTAAAACCCCCGAAATAAATTAAAAATGACTAAATTGGGTAGCGATGCGTACACTTACGATAATGCAAGAATGACAAAAAATTTAATACTTGCAAAAGCATAAACAGTTTTTTAAGTTCTTACAATCCTACAATGTACATACTTAGAATATAAGTAGATATACATTGTTTTTCTTTCTTTCTCTTTTCTTCCTCCATTTCTGTCTTTTATTCTCTCCTCCTCAATTTTTATTTTTCTCCCCCTTTTCTCTGTTTTCTTCCTTCATTTTTGTTTTATATATATATATTCTATTTCACTGTTCTTTCTTTTTCGCTTCGTTTCTTATCTTTCTCTCTCATCATTTCCTATCTGATTTTCACTTGTCCAATTGACATTATTTATGATCAGAAACATATTCCAGAGTCATCAACTAATACTGCTGGGTAACGCCTAGTTACAGAATTATGGGTCGAGCATATCTTATTAATAATCTTCTCTTCTGACAAGATAAAAGATAGCAATGTGCACTTTGAGGTTCACGTGGATATAGCAAATTCCTTGCCTCGTCGTGTAATCTTAAAAAAACTCATTTACTGCATACAGTTAAAAAAAATGGAAATCTGTCACTCTTTTCTTGCATGATCATTTATCTTTAAGTTTTAACGTCGGTGTTCCTCACGAAAAATGCTCCTGATTACCAATCACGCTAAAAAATTGCACTCCATTCGTAATAAGTGCATTTATTGAATTTTGCGATTAAAAGTCATCCGTTAAGATTTTCACTGAATGAGTTGAATAAATGAAAGCGTCCATTCTGCATAGGTAATAATGAGCAGGGTGTCTTTTTTTTTTTTTTTTTTTTTTTGCGGGCTGCGCAGCACCACTACCAATTTAGGTTATTTTTTCCTGTATAGGCAGCTTTCTCTCAATAACGAAAGTGTTGCAGCAAAGCTACATTCTTTGAACTTTGTAGACAAATACCTTTGGTGGAAATTATATAAAGGAATAAGAATTAAATATATTTCTTAATAATCATTAATATTTTGAGAGTTTCTATCCAGTTGGTTCAGAATATGTGCTCATCTTAAACGAATCTCAGATTGATAAATAGGATTAGACTTGTTTATAAAAGTCACAGTTGTGCAACCTTCAAAATATGGATGTTCACTAATTTGGGCTGTTCAGGTAGCCAGATACTTGTTTGAAAAAGTGAAGTGATGGGAAATGGCCCTGTCAAAGAATTTACAAAATTCGACGCTTACAATTACACTCAAACAGCCAGGGAAATTAAATGAAATCTAATTGGGTAAAGTTGTTGCTATGAGCTGAGAACTATCTCTTTCTAGAAGTATGCAGGAGGACCATGAATCAGTGATGTCCGATAACTATCGTGAGTTGAATAGCAAGGTCATACCACTGGCTGGAATCATATTTCCGTTTTGATATCGAGGAGGGAATGTTAGGAACGTGGCAATAACCAACTCTGACCAAATTATGCAATTTTGCGTTTACGCCGCCTGATAAGCGAAGGGTTACGGGGGTAGCTGTAATCCCCTTTATCACGGGATAGAATTAATAAAGAGCATTTTTCTTCGTCCTGGTTGTTTCTTTGTTTTTAAATTTTTTGCTGAGTCAACCAAGACGGTGAGACGTGAGCATATTGACTGTAATTTACGTGTGTTTTATGGCCATTTTCCATAAAACAAACTCGGGAACCGGTAGAAAACAACATGCAACTTTCTCACGGTGTGAAAAAGTGCATAAAAGTTTTCTTCTCTTTTTACAGAGAACTTGAACATAAGTGTGTTCCACATTTGTGGAAAGTGACATTAGTAAATGCTGTGCTAACACTGAAACGACCTGTTCACTCTGAAATGGTTATAAGGGATTAGAAGAATCAATGATGGAACAAATATATAATTAAGCGTATAACATCCACATGATGACCAGGATACAGTTAACAAGTAAATTAACAACTGAATTGTAAATGATATACACAGATGGCAAATACTAATTCTCAATTTACGACGACCTTTGTATTAGAATAATTATACATGCAGATATACAGCTACTCCGTGACAATATAGTGGTTTTGCTACTTGTCATTGGTTTAGAGAGGTTTGGTTCGAGTCCCGTCGATGGCTGGAGGAATTCCCTAAGTGCTTTTCAATTGGGGCTGTAGTTAGTCGATCTCACACGGGGAAGTAGGGCCTCCCTGTGAGTTATTCTGAGTTTCTCAGCTAGCACAACAAATCACCCGTAAACACACATTTGCACAGATATAATATACAATGGCGCAGTGTCGTCCAAGTGCTTATGTACCTAAAACTCAGCAGCAGACAAACAAATTTAGGCGTCACACCTTTTCTAATGCATTTTGTGAAGAGCCTTGCCAGTTTTTGTGTTATATCTCTTCCTCTCAACTTTAACAACTCTACAGTTACTTCATCTTCTCCCGGGGCTTTCTCATTCTTCATTTTATTCAACGCATGTTCTACCTCATCAGGAAGAATATCGGGTAGGTCGTATGTGTTACTAATTTGCGATCCATCTTCCCCACTACTATCATCATTTCCTCGCTCCTTGTATAATTCTTTATAATAGTCTTCTGCTATTTGAATTATGCCTTCTCTGCTGTTTATAAGTACACCATCGCTATTCTTCAGTTTCAGTATCATTTGTCTTTCTGTATTACTGCTCACGACTGCTGCTTTGTTTTCGCTTAATGCTTGTTCTACTTTTCTTGTGTTAAATCTTCTTATGTCCTCTCTGAGTCTCTTTCTAATGGCTTTGCATAACTCAATATACTCAATTTTCTCCTTGTCACTGTTTATCTTGCTCTTCATTTGTCGTCTTCGGTTCATCATGACAAGTGTTTCTTGACTAATTTTTTCTTCTTTGGATTTCTGTTTCCCTATAGGTTTCTTGGGCTTTATCACTTTCAGAAAGTTGTAATATTCCTCGTCGATATCTTGGTCATGAGCAGTCTGCAGAAGCTCAAACTTGTTCTTAAGTTCCAGTACATACTGCTTTTTCTCCTCCTCTGTTATCTCAAAGACCTTTGTATTATTTACTCGAGTCAGTTTTTTCCTTTCCTTTCCTACATCTATATCAAGTGTACATCTTACCATTCTCTGATCACTTCTAACATTTACCTTATTCAGGACAGTAACATCATTCACGATATACAATATTCTGTTAGTGAGGATGGAGTCGATTTCATTAGTTGTTAATCCATTTGGACTCTTCCCTGTCCACTTTCTGTTCACCCGTTTCTTGAAAAAAAATGTTCATTACTGACAATCCTTGAGATTCTGAAAATTCCACAAGTCTTTCACCAATTCCAAAATTTCTTATAGTTCCTCTTTCTGCGCTGTTTTTTCTATTTCCAACCTTAGCATTGAAGTCCCCCATAATAATAGTGTAGTGGGTTTGCTGCTCATCTAGAAGACTCTCAATTTCGGTGTATATTTCTTCAGCTTCTTCATCATCATGACTCGATGTTGGTGCATAAATCATTATAACCTTTAGCTTGTACCTCTTAGAAATCTTGAGTATTAGTCTTGACACTCTTGGTGATGTAATTTTGAATTCCAAAATGTTACCTACTAATAGGTAACATTGTCTATCTCCTTCATTTTATAGTCGTATGCAGAATACAGCAAGAGAAAAGGTTAGAGTAGTAATCATGTTTCTTAATCTAACCTTTAGTTAAATAAATATGCATTAAAAAACACAGAGCCGCGTGGGCAAGCGCGACGGCAAGCAAGCAACACGCGCATTTGAGTGGAGAGTGGTTTAAGCCCGTGACTGCTAAATATGGTTAGCGATTGTACAGTATTCATTGTCGAAATGTTAGTTGTAAACTCCTCTAACCTAGCCATTGTGCAAGAGTATAAGCAGAACACTCTGTCACTTTCAGTGTATCATCAGGCATGCAAATTCTCATGACCGCCATGTTTTTGTCCATTTACAGACTGAACTACTGACCTGAACTGCCCACCATATCAATACGCTGTCCCAATGATTTTCTTTAGCATTAGGTTTATCACGTAGGGATATGCAAAGGCAATCAATCTTATTAATTTTTCTGAACAGACTTTGCCAACGATAAGGTACCGTCTGTTATCTGGGTTGATTTCCAGAGCAAATTTCAATGGTTCGACGTAGCGTAGAAAAAATGGCACTTGAAAGGACACGTAACACAACTAGCAGTAAGAATGAGATGCGTTTGTACTTCTTTAGTTTAAATTAAACCATATTCGATTATCGGAAAGTTATCGACTTTCAGCTTACACTTTATTACATAGATAATATTAAGAAAAAGTTTTAAAAATGCATAAAAAGGATAATGCGTTTTTACCATACCAAAGAAAGGATTCCAAAGCTTAATAAGACTATTAATTCACTGATTAATAAGACTAATAATAACAATTTCGCTCTTACTTCAGTAGCGTGATGAATCGTTTGTCTTCAAAATAGTTCCCACGTTTGGCAAAAAATCCCTCACCTAACACACGAGATGGCACCACTAGCGTTTGAATAAATTTAAAACCATCTATAGCACTTTGGAATTATTCGTATACCACTTTTCCGGTATTCGAATTTTTAGCTAAATATATAAAAAGATTCATAATAAATATCATACGTATTAAAATATTTACAAAAATATATAAGAAGCTTTTTATGTTTTAAAGATGAGAAAGAAGACTATAGAAATATTAGACAAAAAAAAGCGGGGCCGTTTAAACACTATGGACTCCCGGGGCTGGGCACAATTTTCAGATCAGGCATGTCGAACTGATGGTCCATGGGCCACACGAGATCCATTCCTGTTATTTTTGAAGACTCGGCAGTAGCAGTAATAGGAGAGTACAGATTTATCCCAATTCTGTAATCCTGACAGAAAATACAGTACTGTGGTACTGAATATAGCGAGACATGTTAAACCTCAGTGTGGTCATCAAATGTTGTAGTGTTTTATTGGTAAACAATGTTAAACCCAGATGAAAATAACAGTAAACTGCGATTCTTCAAGGAGATACAAATATATTTGTAAAATTTAAATAAAATGCATAAATTATACGAACCTTCATAATTTCTATTCGTCATGATTTTATACAGGAGGGAAATACGGGAAAATATTTCTTTCAATAATGCCGAACCTACAGAGAACCGCTTGTGGCACGGGAACACCTCTAAGTTTGATCTAATATTTAAGCATTTTCTTTTGTTTTTTTAAATAATCTGATTTCCATTTATTTATTTTTCGTTATTTTTATAATATAAATAATTTTTTTGCCCAAACGTATAAGTAAATTTTGGAGTTTTTACCTAAGTAACTTTTTACCTTTTCTTTTCTGAGTATCTAGAGATATTTTTAAATAGGCAGATGTTCCATCCACACAAATAGCACTCATATAGCCAATCACATATTTCCAATATGTGATTGGCTGTATGAGTGCTATTTTGTAAACGGATGTTGCTTCTGAATGACACGTAGGCAACAGAATAATGGTTTCCAAAGGCCCGCAACCACTTGGCAACATTAATCCTTCCTCCTTTCTTCAATCGGAAATTGTAGCTTACTGCATGCCGTAACTGCAACACGATTCTCGATTTCTTCGGTACAATAAACGAACACAATCCCCGTACGATTCATTTTCAGGCAAAAGCCAAGATCAATTAACGTTCCCGGTGACAAGGTAAACGAATATCATTTTCATTTTGCCACGTACATATCAATGACCCAGAATAACCCAGAATAAATCCTCGTAGAAGACAGCGGGGGGACTTTTAATAAAAAATTCTTTCGGTAAAAGTGCGCGGTATATAATTATTTAGAGAGCAACACAGGATATGTACAACACAGGATATGTACTTTATTGCAACACAGGATATGTACATAAAAATTAAGTTGTAGTATACTTAAAGTGACCAGGTCCTTAGTATTTCAATGCGGGACACCGGGGGGTGGATTTTACAATCCCCCTAGAAACAATATACACATATTTAATTTTTTTTTTTTTATTTACTGTCGAAACCTTTTGTACCATTGGTTCCGGCAAACATAATGCAAATGATTTGCATTATGTTTTCCATTAAGTGTGGAGGCTACATGTCCAATCCGGGACATTTTCCGGGAGAGTTTGCAATGCGGGACAAACGACTGAAATCCGGGACGTCTGGTCACTTCAAGTATACTCGTCACGGACGCTAGGACAAGGGTTGCAATATCTACCTACACTATTAGTAAAACACTGCTCGTTGAAATTTCTCCACACTAGAAAGAACAGATAATCCTCTCTAATGGACCAATTTAGCTGGAAATTTTCATACAGAATTGTAATATCAGAACGTAAATGATTAACATATCAAGCTGAACAGCCCAGTAGAAATCCAATAATGTGTCTGTTACAGCCCTGAAGTAGGTTTCTGAAACATTTGTAAACGTTAACATTCAAACAAAACGTGATAACGACCGTCTAAGGGTCGATTTACATATTACCGTAGTACAGTGTCCATACTGTCAGTGCCGTCTCAGTGCGTTCCGTTCTCTCTTCTACATTGGTATTCACACATTACGACCCCCATCACGTACGGTGTTCGTATCAAATCGGTACCAGTTTGTGTTCTCTTTTCTCCTTGACAAGTGGTTTCGAATCTGTCGTCTGCTGATCTCAGACGGAAAGAGTCGGGTCCCTCCCCGCCACTGACTTATTCTCGGTTTACGGTTCTCATCTCCCACTAGAAAATATTGTTACCAACGATATCTGAAAGTACGGTTTACACTTTTTTCTGGCTTATGCAGTAGTTCTGCATTCCATCACAGAGTACATATGGAGCAGATGTAGGAAACCACAGGTGGCGCCTAACTCTAATACTATGCCACTATCTGAAAGTACGGTACGGACAGTCTTACGCGACGCCACTATGTATATGCATGCATTACTAATACACTGGCGCCTCCGTAGCTAGGTGGGCAGGAGCAGCTGTGCGTAGCACACGCTTCTTGATTAGACCGGGGTTCGAACCCGTGACCACCGAATACGGAGGATGCGGAAAGGTCAGGGAATGACCACCGCATATCCCCGGAGCAATATGGCCTTAGTTGCTAATGCTCCTAAAAACCAAATAACAACAACTGGACGATATTAAAATCACGACCCCCGCCACGTACGGTACTGATACCATATGACTGTAGGGTAACATGTAACTCGACCCTGAGAGGCTGCAATGCTTTTACCACGCGCAAGCTGCTGTTACCCACAGCTGATAGACTATGAAAGGGCTTGGATAACTGAGTTGTCAGAAGCTGGACGGTGAACACGGCCAACTACAATTCATGTAGATCATGATGGCCAAACGACTAGATGCTGTTAGCAACAATGGGTACAGAAAGGTACTCAGACACATCGTCAGGGCTCTGATAGCATCAGATGAATGTCAGAACAGGAGGATTGACGGATCCGCCAACTAACACAAGATGATCTATCATAATCTGCCAGATTTTCAACATCGTACTGCCACCACTGTCTGTACATGGGTCAGGGAGCATAATTAGCAGAAGTGAAAGAAGCACGACTCAACAATCAACAAAACAACGTCGAGCATGCTACACAACGTCGAACGTGCTACACATTTTCCTAAGTAAATACTGGTGAAAATGATATAATAATCATTTCTTGTCGACATTGTCACAATATTTATTTCTTCATTCAGTTTGAGGCCACGGTCTCACCTCAGAACAGCAAAGTGCTAATCAGACACAATCAGAATACAAACAAAAGGTATAGGGATAAACATGACTACTAGAATTTACATTACAAAAAGTTGATAGGCACGGAGTCTCTCGCTTATTTTTAGGTTTAGGCTATTTGTCGTTTAGACTTTTTTGTTGTATCTGCCCTGAATTTTTTCAATTGATATTAGTAGCCGCAAACAATGCAAGAATGCAAGTTTATATACATCTACAGTATATACCCAAAAAAACAACACTGGTTGTTTCCTGAATTTATTCAAACTACCCACTCTCACAACACCAGGTGGAAGTTTATTCTAGTAATCTACTAGACGCTGACTAAAAGCAAATTTCCACACATCTATCCTGTAACCATCCTTCCTCAACTGGATGTTAAAATTTGACTATCACCGTTTAGATTTTGCGATTTATAAATTTAAACTTTTGCATTAAACTGCTTTTTCTCAATTAGAATGCCGTTCCCCGTTCTCTGTTTAGCCTAAAAAATCATTATGTACCTCTGAAACGAACGTAAACCGAGTTTATTTGAAAAAAAATAAATACACACACACAACGGTTGGAAACATGAGAAGACATCATTGTCGTCATATAGCCAGTACAACATATAAATACGTCCATGAACACATCATCATCATCATCATCATCAGCCATTTTCAATCCACTGCAGGATGAAGGCCTCTCCAACAACTTTCCAGTTCCTTCTGTTTTGAACACTGGCCATCCATTTACTACCCAAAAACTCATGAATTTCATTTATCCATCTCCGCCTTTGTCTTCCAGGTTTTCTTCTAGCTCCTCTTGGGTACCATTCTGTTATTTTCTTAGTCCATCTGTCATCATGTCTTCGAGCTATGTGTCCTGCCCAAGACCATTTTAGTTCTTTAGTTTTGATAAGAATGTCCTTTACTTGAGTTTGCTGCCTAATCCATGTGTTTCTCTTCTTATCTAACAGTCTGATTCCCAATATAATTCGTTCCATTCTTCGCTGTGTAGTTCTCAGCTTCTCTTCCATTCTTTTGGTGCGTGCCCAAGTTTCACTTCCATAAGTCATGGTGGGGAGTATACATTGATTCATTATTTTACGTTTCAGACAAACTGGGATATTGCTCTTCAGTATGTGACAATATTTCCTGAATGCTATCCATCCAAAATTTATTCTTCTCTTGACTTCCAGCCATTTATCATTATTACAGCTAATAACGTGTCCCAGATAAGTATATGACTCCACCTTTTCAATTACTGCTCCTTCAATCATTATTTCCCTTTCCGTGGCATACTTGTTCATCATTACTTTTGTTTTAGCCATATTCATCTTTAGTCCAAAATCCTTACTAACTGTGCATAACTGATTAAGATTTTCCTCTAATTCTTTGGGATCGTGGCTTATAACCACAATGTCATCTGCAAATCGTAAATGGTTTAGGTACTCTCCGTTCACATTGACTCCTTTCTGGGATCAGTCTAATCTTCTGAAAGCTTCTTCAAGGGCAGCAGTAAACAGCTTCGGAGATATTGTGTCTCCTTGTCGAAATCCTTTCTCGATTTTAAATTTGCTACTGTCTTTGTCTAGTCTAATAAAGGAGGTAGCACTCTCATATATTTCCTTCAAAATCATAATATATGGGGTATCTATGCCTTGTCTTTCCAGTGTCCGAAACATTGCCTTATGCTGTATGGAGTCAAATGCCTTTTCATAATCCACAAATGCCAGGCATAATGGTGTTTTATATTCATTTGCTTTCTCCATTAGCTGTGATATTACGTGAAGGTGATCCATAGTTGAGAATCCTGTCCTAAAGCCAGCTTGCTCTTTCGGTTGATTCTCATCAAGTATTCTTTCTAATCTGTCAGTAATGACCCTTGTGAACAACTTGTAGATATGGGATAACAAGCTAATTGGTCTATAATTTCCAATTTCTGATTTATCTCCTTTCTTATGCAGCAAAACTATGATTGCATTATTCCACTGCTTAGGCGTCACACCTTTTCTAATGCACTTTGTGAAGAGCCTTGCCAGTTTTTGTGTTATGTCTCTTCCTCCCAATTTTAACAACTCTACAGTAACTTCATCTTCCCCCGGGGCTTTCCGATTCTTCATTTTCTTCAATGCATGTTCTACCTCATCAGGAAGAATATCGGGTATGTCGTATGTGTTGCTACATTTCAATCCATCTTCCCCACTGCTGGTATCATTCCCTCGCTCCTTGTATAATTCTCTATAGTAGTCTTCTGCTATTTGAATTATGCCTTCTCTTCTGTTTATAAGTACACCATCGCTATTCTTCAGTTTCAGTATCATTTGTCTTTCTGTATTACTGCTCATGGCTGCTGATTTAAATCCTTTGTTTTCCCTTAATGCTTGTTCTACTTTTCTTGTGTTAAATCTTCTTATGTCCTCTCTGAGTCTCTTTCTAATGGCTTTGCATAACTCAGTATACTCAATTTTCTCCCTGTCAGTGTTTTTCTTGCTCTTCATTTGTCGTCTTCGGTTCATCATGACAAGTGTTTCTTGACTAATTTTTTCTTCTTTGGAATTCTGTTTCACTATAGGTTTCTTGGGCTTTATCACTTTCAGAAAGTTGTAATATTCCTCGTCGATATCTTGGTCCTGAGCAGTCTGCAGAAGCTCAAACTTGTTCTTAAGTTCCAGTACATACTGCTTTTTCTCCTCCTCTGTTATCTCAAAGACCTTTGTATTATTTACTCGAGTCAGTTTTTTCCTTTCCTTTCCTACATCTATATCAAGTGTACATCTTACCATTCTGTGATCACTTCCAACATTTACCTTATTCAGGACGGTAACATCATTCACAATATATCTTCTGTTAGTGAGGATGAAGTCGATTTCATTAGTTGTTAATCCATTTGGACTCTTCCATGTCCACTTTCTGTTCAACCTTTTCTTGAAAAAAGTGTTCATTACTGATAGTCCTTGAGATTCTGCAAATTCTACAAGTTTTTCACCTCTTATTTCTTTCACCAATTCCAAAATTTCCTATAGTTCCTCTTTCTGCGCTGTTTTGCCTTTTTTCTACCTTAGCATTGAAGTCCCCCATAATAATAGTGTAGTGGGTTTTCTGCTCATCTAGAAGACTCAATTTCGGTGTACATTTCTTCAACCTCTTCATCATCATGGCTTGATGATGTTGGTGCATAAATCATTATAATCTTTAGCTTGTACCTCTTAGAAATCTTGAGTATTAGTCTTGACATCCTTGGTGATGTACTTTTGAATTCCAAAATGTTGTTTTTAAAATCTTTATGGACCAGAAACCCAACTCCACCTTCACTCCTTTCACTGTTTCCATTGGTGTACAGCAGATTTTCACTTGATAACCTTATAAGTGATTTATTTCTTCTTCTTGTTTCAGCCAAACCGATGATATTCCAATTCACATTTTCTAATTCCTTTTCCAGCTCTAATATCCTGTCTTCACCGATGAGTGATCGTACGTTATAACAGGCCAAGTTCAGTTTCCGTGCATGGCAGCCTGGTCGTACCCAGAGATTCTTAGCATCCTCTGCTTCCCCTCTGATCCTCTCGCTGCCGTAAGAGGGAGAGTGAAAGCTGCTGGGGACTGAGGGCCATTTGTATTGTTGTGCTCTCATATGCTGGAGGGTTTGGTCTCCATGAACACACACTTCAGTTACGGTCATGGGGGCTTGGGGGCTGTTAATACCAATATTTATAATTATATAGTCCAATTCAAAAAACTCAGTCTAAATGTGACAAAAAAGGTCTAGACAACCAATAGCCTGAAAATATGCAATTAGACCCCGGTACGTTTTAATTGAAAATGCACTGGAGTTCAAAGAAAGTGCATCACCTAGGAATTTCACTTTTCTAACCCTTTTGCGCGATGGTATGTTACATTAATGACGAGCATCACAAATAGAAATATAAACAAAAGATATTTATTAATAGTTAAGACAAAGCTAAGTAATATTTGGCAGGTACTCTCAAAATATTCCAAAATGAGCATTTGCAACCTTTATACAACAGTTTTGGTAAACACGACAATTAGGGCTGAAATGTTATCAGAAGCCCTCAATTCGCTTCAGTTTATCAGTTTAAATGGAAAACAAAATGAAAAGTTCGCCAGATGCAAACTAATATTTAGTTGAACCGCCTCTGGCCCTGGTGACAGAAGCACACCGTCGAGGCATTGACAAGATCAGTTTCTTAAGATAATCAACCGATAGTTCGTGGTTCCAAACACGAATTATGGCTTTCTGAAGTTCACGAAGGGTCTTTGGTTTCTTTCTGGCAACTGCAGATTCCACACGATGCCAACAGTTCTCTATAGGATTCAGGTCCGGCCGGGCTGTTTCCTAGCCAGCTAAGAGTTGTAATGGACCGTTCTTCCAACCATTTGTTTCACCTGTAACAAATGAAAACACATTACTGTCGAACCTCCAATGCAGAAATGAAGCTAAAGTAACTACAGAAGTGCCTACTTACACTTTTCGCCCGATGACAAGGAGCAGAGTCGTTCTGAAAGATGCAGTTACTTGGCAGGTTGAAATGGTCTCTAATGGTTGGCAGCAATTTGCCTTCCAATATAGCCAGGTATCCACTGGCATTTACGGAACCTTTTATAAACTGCAGGTGATCTACTCAGCGATACGAAATGTAACCCCATATCATTTGGCTAGTAGGGAATTTCACTGTAGACACCATACAGTCTGGATAGTATTCTTCACCACGTCTACGGCGAATCGTTTGTCTCCCATCACAGCCATGCAGGTTGAATTTCTTCTCATCCGAGAAAATAACTGACTTCACTGCTCGGGGGTTCATTTGACATGCTCCTGTATAACACAATCAGGAGTTACCTAACACAGAGAACGATCGAAGTACATGCACCTAAGTATAGGAAGCTAACTAGACAAATCCACAGGGGGTGCCCGCAGGGCTCTGTCCTAGGACCCCTGTTATGGAATATGATTTTAGATGAATTCCTGGCCCTTGATCTTGGCGAAGTCGGCGCCCAGGCTTTCGCCGATGATTTGATAATAACTGTTGCTGCTAACTCACGAGCGCAGATCGAAGAAAAAGCCAACCACGCGATAGGAATTTTGCAAAACTGGGCTACAATCCATTGCCTGCGGATTTCTCCAAGTAAGACCTGCTCGGTACTCCTGAAGGGCAGACTCGACCTTGCCAGACCACCGCAAGTGAAAATCCAAGGCACCACAATTAAACTTGCTACAGAAATCAAATATCTCGGAATCATCATTGACGAAAATCTGTCTTTTCAGCCCCATCTAAAGTACATTAAACAAAAGATACGGAAATATTCTGCATTGGTTGCAAGAGTGACCAGGAGGGACTGGGGGCTAAACAAGCGGACCCTGTCCCTCTACTACAAATCTACTTTCATCCCGGTCATCACATATGCTTCACCAGTTTGGTACAAAAAGGTAACCACAGTGGTAAATAGAAGAACCTTGGACAGCATCCAGCGGTCAATAATTCTGACAATCACACGAGCTGTCTCCACAGTCAGCACGCACGCACTCCAGGTTCTGGCCGGAGTCCTCCCGCTGGACTTGGAAATCCTGTTTTAACGCAGGGATTCGGTTGCGACCGTTTCCTTTTTTCCTATAGGCAGAACCAGTATTCTTCAGTTTGGAAAGAAATCTACTCACTGTCGACTGATTACAAGACATTCTATAAGCAATATGACGGGAAGAACATCCTCCCTCACGTAAAGCAACAATAGCACTCTTCCTTCGTGCGTCAACTGTACGTAACTCGCCATCCTGACACAAGCAAGGAATGACTGCAACTCATGGAGAGCGTGTTTATACAGCTGAAAGTACCAGCTGATGCAATATTACGTCATTACCTACGCGTGTCAAACTTATCTGATGCAATCTGTAAGAAATATTGCCATATACTTACGTTATTCGGACGACAATTACAATTTTAAGGGGTGATGCACTTTCTTTGAACACCAGTGCACGTAGCACATTTGTTTCGAATATAAGTGCTTTCCTATTCTAGAGGATGGAATAACTGAAATATGGAGGATATAACCTGCAGTTCCAAAGGCAATTACATTTTCAAACGAAGCGGTGAAGCTACTGCAGTACTTCTAATTACAAATGGCTGCGTGCTCCTGTTAGCAGTCAGAGCGAGCGACTTAACTTATTTTTCTTTGATCCAAATCTTTGCGCCAGCAGCTTTAATGACAAATTAAGTTTGAAAGTCGAAGTTTAAGCTGTTAATTATTTTGCGAAAATCGCTTTTCAATAAGATGGGTATTTGCGTTACAGGAGTGATGTTACAATATAATGTGCATTATTATTCCTGTCATTTTTAATTTGTGGTATTAAATATTTAATTAAAAACGAATGGATTAACTTCCTAAGAATAATTACTTGCTTTTTTATCATTGGATTAACTCGCAGAAGCCACTTCCATGCGTAACCAAATTATTCAAGCTGTGAATAGTTTGGTACGTGTAGAGCTGCAAGCCACAAATGAGGCGACAACACTGTTGTATATTGGTAAAATTGTATGGGCAATCACATCTCACTATCTGCATTCAGTAATCTATTATAGGTGTTACTAAAATGTTTGTCCTCATATTGTGCTGCCTATATTGGAATATCTGACGAAACACAACGTTTTTATGGTGCTAGACCTCCCTTGTCCTCCACAAATTTGGCCCCTTTGAGATTTCTCCCTCTTCCATAATCTGAAAACTGAAATTAAGTAGGCTAAGGAGTTTTCAATAGTTAAAAAAAAAAAAAAAACAATTCATTAATTTATTAAGTACTTGTGATCGAATTACACTAAGTGTGATATAAAGATAACGTTCCAGGATCCTTGCTGGATCCCATCATAAAGTAGATATATGAGCTAAAATTTAGATTGAGTAAAATGGAGAAATTAATATTATGAACATATGACAGTAGTACTGGATTAAGTGAACCCAGATTCAACCGCTGGGGCGAAACACATGCCGAGACCTCCTTCATATGACAGTAGTGTCGACGCTTGTTAAAATTATGAAAGCTAATGATACACAAATAATTATTTATAGTTAAATAATAATAAATAAATAAATTAATTAATTTGACACGCCTTGGAATATAATAGAACATAACTGATAATAATAGTTCCTCACTCCTTGGCTGTCAAACTAAGACTGCTACCGACTGAATGGGAGACACAAATCTGTTTACTTTTGCCGAGTTGACTGTTATGATTATAATTTATGGTGACATTCACAAGAATTCCCTAGTTGCTGTTGCTGCGACAGATAAGCCGAAAATTTCTATTTCGACGAGGTACCAATTTGCATCTCGGAAACATGGGTTGATGAGGGAAAACAACTTGGATTGCTCCTCTCGTCCACCCATTATCAATATATTGCAAACTCCAGGAACGATAAGAGAAGAGGCGGTATTGCCATTTTCTACAAGACCTCTTTCAAGGAGATACACGTCTACAGCAGTAAAACACCCAACTATGAAGTAATCACTGCAATTTTCAGCAAAAATGAAAAAAAAAAGGATCCAAATCTGCTTTGTGTATCTCCCACCAGGACACACCCGATCAATCAGAAAGGATCTTATCTCACAGATGTCTGCTCATCGACGCCACGATATTCAAACAACCATTTTATAAGATTTCAACATGCCTCTGCCAAGGTAAGGATGTAAGGCAAGGAATGGAAGATAACATGTGGACCTGGGGCTCACCCCACTGAATACACCATCGACCAGAGGAAATCAAGTCCTGGACAGCGTCTACCACAATTTGGAACAAATACAAATCATACTCTATAACTCCAAATTCGTGTCGGACCACCTCCCAATAGTGTTTGAAATTGCGCAGGCACCTGCATTGCGCCAGCATCGCATTGCAGCCTCGGTCGCTGGGACTAAATCCGCGGACCTGGTGCATACAGTAACTAAATCCGCGGACCTGGTGCATACAGTAACATTTGGCCTGACCAGGCCGTTTTCAACCGGCCTGGTCAGGCCAAATGTTATCCTTACTGAACTTAAAGCATTTAATTGGAATAATCTCTGCTTCAAACCAGTGGAAAAGGAAATTAATGCCATTTCTAATGAATTGAGACACATTGCTCTCAATGATGCGTCGAAGACAGTTAAAATCTCCTCAAACACCAAGTGGTAGTTCAACTCCGAAACGAAACAGGCTTTTAATCTAAAGCAAAAAGCATACAGAACGTCGAAAATGTCTGGCTCCATGCTAGATCACATCGCTTACAACAAACAAACAGTGAATTTGTTGCGTGTTCGAAAGAAGGCACATCGTAAGTGTATTCAGAGAAGGCTTAGGCATTCCAAGTGTATCGTTCCAACACGTGGTCGCCAAATGGAAATGGATGAAGAAGCGATAAAACTGTGGACACAGTCAACCTTCCACCCTGACCAGGAAAAACATCCGCCCCTCCCTGTAGCGGCCATCACAGATAAGGCCAGAACCGATCTTATTAATCATTTCCCTTGAGATCTTAACATGCACAAGAATGTTAAGATCTCAAGGGAAATGATTATGAAAGCAATAAACAGCTTTTTCATTAAATCTACAGTTGGTCACGACGAATTTCCCCACTTTATTCTCAAAATATGCAGTGTCTATGTGATTGACCTGTTACATCACATCTTCAACCATATTCTGGAGACTGGTATCACACCGACAATTTGGAATGTCTATCATGCTTTACCAGTTCCAAAAACTAATAAACCAAAAGATCCCAGAGGCTACGGAGCAATCTCTATTTCCTGTGGACTACTAAAAGTGTTTCAGTCCATCTAAGTCAATCACTGCTTCAATGGGCATCCACAGCATTTTCATACTGTTATTCCTAGGAGGTCTACGCTATCAAATCTATTAATGACCAACTGGGCAATCCAAAAAGCCCTAAACTCTAAGAAATAACTTGAAATCTTATCCCTGGACATACAAGAAGCTTTCGACACACTCATCACAACAGAGCTAGTTAAAATTTTGAAGCATTATTTCAGAATCGAAGGTAACCTTGATATCCTTCATTAACTCCTCATCAACAGGCAAATCTTTATTAAATATGATCATAGATTGGAGAGAACCACCACTACCTCTGTCGGTATCCCACAAGGGGGAGTTATTTCATCATGGTTTTTTGCCGCAGCACTAGAGCCTTTCCTTGCGAAGAACCCAAACTGGGTTCTTCAAACACAATTTCATACGCTGATGATCTTAAGATGAAAATCAGATAGTACTGTTTGAACTCCAGAATTATCTAGGACGTCTGGGACTTAAACTGAATCCTCAGAAAGCAGCTCAGATGACTTTCACAAAAAAGGAGGACTATTAATGAAATTATGGTCACAAAAAATGGGAACGCCATTAACAAGGTTCATTCCCACACGGATTTGGGGTTGATGTGGGATGACGGGCTCACTTTCAAAGACCACCTCAAGATGGCCAGGCTAAAAACGCTTGCGGCGCTCTGGGCAATCCAGCAGGAGTTGGTCGGTCTTAGGCCTCGAGGGTTCCTTTTGTAATACGTCCGAAGAAATTTAACACCCGTACCGCTCTACGCTTCTTTACTCTGGTCAGGAGCCTCCTCTACTCAACTAAAGAGATTTCTTTGGGTTGAATACTGAGATGGCTAAACAGGGAGATGGGCTACCCTTTCACTATCTCTAGGAGCGTGCTCTATGCAAACCTTGGCATGAAACCATGGGAACCATCATCAGAGGAATCTACACATCTTGGCACAACTTCTATGCGGTCAAATGGATTCGCCTGATATCTGGGATGTTTCTACAAACCCTCGGACCTCAGAACGAACCCGGTGCAGTTCAACACCTTGTCTACAATCTTCTCTACAAAACGTGCAATACCTCAGGTCAGTGTTTCCGGCGAATACGTTCGGAATATACAACTCCCTGGGAATCGATGCCTCATCTTTCTGCAGCTCGAATCGCTATAGGCAGGATATAGTGAAAGAACTCTATAAACATGAACAATAAGCATTATGTGAAAAGAATTCTCTGCCAAGGCTTTCCTGGATTCAACGTTGTGTTTTTTATTGTTCATTATTATTTTTTTTATTATATTATTTATTTATTTTTATTTTGTTGTGTATTTTCAATTTGTTTTGATTTCTTGCAATTCCAACCAATGTAATCAACTGGAATTTGCATAATGTACCCCCTTCTAGCCGAACCAGGCTATTCCAGGGGTGCCCACTGATGTGGAAATAAAATTATGTTAATAATAATAAAAAAAAAAACATTTTCCTCTGGAGAGACAACTTAGAGATATAGGTACGCTGAAAAAATTACGAGTAAACATTAGTACAGGGAGATTTCGACAAACCGCTTCGTGCTGAACAAGGTTGTCAGGTCGCTAAAATGTTTCATCAGCAAGAGTAAGGAGGATGTTACATGAATAGCAATGGGATCAATTTCACAGTGCGCCTGTAAAAATATTAGGTTACCCAAGAACAACGTCATCCACCCAAGTGTATTATGTTCATAAATTGCGCGTGTTATCTGATGGGTTTGCCTGTTTTTATGGATGAAAAACTCGAGTTTCCTCGCCCGAGACCAATTAGCCCATAAAAGTTCCTCACTGACGTGAGAAACCTTTGTGGGCTTTATTCTCGGAATTCGAACCCAGGCCTTTTCCACCCGGTGTAGAGAAGACAGCGACTATAACCACTGTGCTAGTCGCCATGACCGTACGCCTACACAAGAACTGTTCCACAAAATATGAATAAATGTAGAAACTTTTGTCAATGGCCCAATTTGAAATGCATACGTGATCCTTAATTTCTCAGCCATATTCTTTTTACGGACGAATCAGGTTCCATTTTACAAGAATGGAATTTTCAACTCCCGAAACACACATCTGAGTCAAAACACACACACACACACGCTACTGACAGTACTCATTATCAACATACGTTTTCCTTTAATGTTGTGCGGTATTCTTGGGGAAAATCTTATTGCTTTTTTATTTTTTACCAGCAAGGTTTTCAGAAATAGTATCTACATTTTCTGCAGAACAATTTGTGGGAACTATTGGAAGACATTAGGTCAGCTCATGAAAATAGGAAGTGGTTAGGATTAGGTACGAAGGTATACAGTTCAGTTCAGTTTATGTATAACTGTCTCTGGTGGCGCCCAGACTGATGTCCATCTCCACCTGCTGCTTCCTTTTAAGGAATACGCTCCTACAAAATTCCTGTAATAGCTTAAAACGTTTTTCATCGATCAAGCATTCTGTTTCAGTTCCCCTCTTCAATGTAGGCAAGCTAGCTCTTAATTTACTTCTAAATTCTTCATAAATTGGGCAATCGTACAAAACATGATCCCAAGTCTCGTTGAACCTACAGGAGTACACGGGATCTGTTTCCAGACCTAGATCACATAGCTTAGATTTTAATGAGCCCTGTCCCATTAGCAAATAAGACACTTCCATAGTTGGGTAAAATCACTCAGTCTTCTTACCCGTATTAAAACTTACTTTTGGAATAAACAGCCTGGTAATATATCCAGTATTACTTGTGTTCCAACGGTTCTGCCATATTTCATTTAACTTTAACCATACATTTTTTCCCATCTACCAAAATGTCTTTAGTAATACCCAAAAATGAAATCTAAATTCCCTTTCTCAAGAAATAGCTGAATGCCCTAAACGCTATTACGTGGATTGCGTGCGTAGAGATAGTTTTACATGCTCTTAATATTGTTAGCAACATGGATCTCTGAATTGAGTTAATTTTATTCCTAAATTCAATTACATTAATTCTCTTAAACCAGACAGAAGCAGCGTATGATACTATAGGTAAGAATATAACCTTATAATATAACCCAAGGACCCTTTTACTGAGTCCCCAGTCCTTTCTAGTAATCCTTACAATAGAGGCAGTAAATTTTTTAACCTTGCCACTCAAATATTCAAGATGTGCCACAAACATATTATCATCTATAATTACGCCAAGGTGCTTGAGCTTAGAGACCAAAGGTATCTGCTTATTATTAATAAGTACACGAGGAGGCCTATTGTCATCAAGTTTCCTTTTAGTCAACATCATAACCGTCTTAGTAGAAGATATACTACGTTTATTATCTGTAGCCGTACGAAGGTATACAAATCTACTTTTTTACGTAATGTTTCTGATATTTTAAATAAGGAATACAATAATCGATGATTTAGTCGGAACGGCCCTGTACAACAGCCACAACGATCATCCGACCTTACACCCTTGGATTACTTTATTGGGATCACATGAAATCCATAGTTTATTCTACACATATTGCCAAAAGAGATGAACTGAGAAATCGCATTGTGGAAGCTACTGAAACCATTAAGAGCATTTTTTTTATTTATTGTGCCAGGCGTTCCCTGCCAAATTATGGCATCCCGCCGTACGTTACAATATTACAGATACAATTTACACTATTGTGCAGAAAATAAGGTACAGCCATTTAAAAATATGCAACAATGTCTGAAGTTCATTCGGCTCACTCGCTCTCGCAAAATAAGAACTGCAGCCGATCCGCATATTTTTGGCAGTCCAGAACTGAACAGCACAAGGAGCTGCCCATTCTGGCAAGAACCGCACCCAGCACCGTAAGGAGATATTGAAAGCACAAGGAGTTGCTCAGCCCAGACGATAACAACACTCAGCACCACAAGGAGATGCTTAGATGATAATAACTTTCCCCCCGTCTTCCAAATGTCAAGAATGATGTTATTTAAGAGTAAGCAACTCACCGTCAATCGGAATGGTACCGCACACCCTACGCCTACCCTAATCAATTAAGACTTCCGTTCCGATAGCCAGAGGCAACTGATACTTATTCCTCCACTGACCTCCAACATTATTCTTAATGTAATCAGACCTATATCAGTCACGCATCTCTAGCCTAATCATCCTGGGTCTGCTCCAATTGCAGACGTACATGTATTCTTCGACATGTACTTCTACAATTGGAGCAGACCCAGAAAAACCTTCAAGGAAAAAAAGGATTGAAACGCCAAACAAGTTTCCTTCGTTGCAGGAAGGCATGCCTCATATCCTGGCATCGACGGCTGAAGATTAGGTACATAACCCACTGATTGTTCTCTCAGGTCTTGTTACTCGTGGGAATTAAAGTTGTGTTTTCAGTCCTCCCGTGTCCTAAAAACGCACATTGTGCGCTCAGTGACCCCCCCCCTACCACCAACAATTTAGTCCAGAAAAAATAATTTAGTTTAGCAAAAAACGAACAGTGTCCAACAATAATGAATGTGGATTGCAGATTTGGATTGAACCAAGCAGGCATACCTCTTACAGCCTTGTCAACATATGGAATAAACTTTTTTTTTTTATCGGTCCTTTGACGCTGCTGTTCCACCATTCCTGCCATTACTGCATCAGGCAAGCCCATAAGCGCTTCTTTTCCTCTTTGTAGCTACGGTCACATTGTACTGCAATCGACATTATTAGACACCGTCCAGTATGCCATACTGAGTCGTAATAGTATTGCTGTCTGAATTGCAAATATCTTGTGTACATTTTCCCTTTTACATGCGCAGTCTATCCAAACATGAGCACCATAACTGACAATTGGTAAAAAGACACAGTTGTAGAATAGCCCTGGTGCTCTGCCTTTAAATTCCCACTCCTATCTGCTTATTCTTGCTATCGTAGTGACAAAATGGCGGATCTTCTGCTCATTGTGATTAATGTGTGATACAAATCTTAGACTTCTATTTTTATCCTTAAATTCGTTATCGTTTTCAGACACTGTAGGCTTACACCTATCGTCTGCGCGGGTAGCAAAGTGGTACGTCAACGTCCTTCCCACACCGGGTGGAAAGGCCCCGGGTTCGAATCCCATCGACGACGCGAGGAACTTTAATGGGCTTTTTTCACTCCGTGGCTGAGTTAGTTGGTCTCAGAAGTAGATAGCAATGCTTTTTCCTCAAAAAATGGGTTTTTTTCGTCCAGCAAAACAGGCAAATCGACCAGAGCACACACGCAATTTACAGACACAATACACATGGGTAGTTGAAATAACTTTCAGCATGACCCTAATGTAATAGTTTTTTTAGTTACATCTCCTATCAAGTGAGTGATTTCCTCGTGACAGAGATATGCCCTTTTAAGAGAATGGATTTGCTTTTTGTAGTTGATACCATCAACCTATGAAGAAAACACCAACCATGCAGTTCCTCTTTACTAACCTCTACATCCACATCATAGATTATTATCTTTGGGTCGGGAGGCTTCGGTGTAGAGAAAGTAACTCCCAATCGCAGTATTCTTTCATTTCTATTGAGTTCTTCGATGTCATTAGCATTTTCCATCTCCTGCTAATACCATTATCCACTGTCTGCCTCACTCTCACCACTTTCAGTGTTCCTATCATAGCTCGCCCCATCTCAGTGTGAACATACTTACTGTTCTTCAAGTGTGAACCCGCCCTCGCCAGAATCACAACAGTGTGACTATCCGCATCATAACCTATTCTCCACAATATCGTAATCCTCTTTTCTGCATTTGTATCCACGCAGTTTAATCCCGTTTTTTCAACCTCACTAAACAATCTTTTTTGATCTGGAACACTTTTTCTTGACCACCCTTTAATTGGATAGTCTGTAAGTAAGTCACGCACCTAATCTTAATATGTTTCAACCATCCGTTTGAGACATGAAACTTTTTCTATCAAATTCCAGTTTTTAATTCCCAATTCAATTGCTGCATTTTATAATTCTCCTCACATTGACAAGGTCTCCTTTCTGCTTACTCTACAGCCCTTATCAAACAGGTAGTTCTGTGTGCTATTCCCAAGCAAACCTGTAAACTCAGTGGCTATGCATAGATAGACCTTACCAGAACTGTCCGGTGTCCTAATTGGTGTACTTGATTCATTGTGACCATTCCCCAAGTCTCTGGTAGTATTCTCCAGCTCAAGTCCGGCTCTGAATTTGCGTTTTCATCTTCTAGCGCTGGATTTTCATTTGACGTTTAACTCTTTACAATAGATTGAGATTGCCCATGTGCGATTAATGCTAAGTCCTGGTCAATATTTCTTCTTACCCTCTCAAGGACTGTAAAGTCTCCTGATTTGTATATCTGTTTTCTGGTCATGCTTTTGGTGTTTTTTATACCCTTAAGCATTGTACTCATGGGAGGTTCAGCAGATCCTACAATACTCATGTGATCATTACCCAACTTTTCCTGTGTAGTTGATAGTACAAAGTATTCAGATTCTTCACTCAGCTTATCAATGGTAGATAAAGGACTGTCCTCAAGGGCAACCTCAGAGACAACATCCATCCAATCTTTGTCCGGGTTTTGTACATCATCTGCAGGCACCGCACCCCTTGTCCAACTGATCCTCCGAATTCTCCTTTGTATTTTCCATCTTCAACTCCTCCTTCCATTTATATTCTAGTTTTCTCCTTGCCTTTTTCTTTTTACTGCTCTTCTTCAGAACACCGTTCTCCACAGCAATATCACTGCTCTTCTTGCAGAACTATTGGTTCTCAGACGATTTACTGGACACGGCAATATTTCCGGCGATCTGGTGACTGAATTGTCTTCTTCCAAGCCAAGCCCAGTTTCTACTCCACTCGTAATCCAGGCATCCAACTGATAAGACACCATATGACTACTGATCTCCAATTCCACTGAGCATCCCCCCCCCAGTAACCATATCTTACCTCTGTAAATTTTGTGAAGCCATTGAGTGTAGATATACTCAGTTATGACTTAGACCTAGTGACGTCTTAGTGCAAGTAGTAAGAGAGGCATTAAATGAGACAATACACTAAGACGCTTTATTTTCTTATATATGAGAGGTGATTATTTAATTCGCGGACTGGTACAACATTTTATGTTTACCGCGCGAAGTTTCCATAAATTCCGCTAGAGGTGCTCTCCCTGATCGCTACTGAGCAGACTCTGTGTGCACATGCCAGTACTTATCGAGCTAGTGTTGGGTGCAGAGTTTTATTAGCCCCCGTGTCACTGACGATTGTTTTGAAGCAAGTATCATGTCGGACATACAGATTGAACAGCGATATGTTATTGTGTCAGACGGGGCTTAAATGTATCGGAAACAGTTAAAGAGATGAATGAAGTGTATGGTAATGAGTGTTCGTAGGATGACCATATTCCGGTGTGACCGAACTTTCCGGTGTGAAGTGGTTTCTCCGTTAAGACAATGCCAGACCCCGTACGGCTAATTTGTGCAGGCAGTGATCACTGCCATAGGCTCTTCCACATCCTCCTTATTCCTCGGACTTGGCGTGTCCGAGGAATTCCTGTTTCCATGTCTGGAGATAGCTCTGAAAGGCAAGCGTTTTGTCTGACACAACGATAACGATGCTCGTAAATCCACAACGGAAACACTTCGCAGTCCAGTCTTTCGAAAAGTGGCTTGCAAGAAGCATTTAACGCATGGGTACGACGGTGGCGAAAGTGTGTAAAGTTCAAGGGAGAGTATTTCGAGGAGAAATCCGCAGAAGATTCAGATGATGACAATTAAGATAAGATCTTGCACCAGTCCGCGAATTAAATGATTACCCCTCGTATATACACTGTGCTGCCACTTTATTAGGTAAACCTACCCAGCAGCGTGTTGAGCCTCATTTAGCCTTCAAAACAGCCTGAATTCGTCTAGGCATGGATTGAACAAGATGCTGAAAACGTTGTGCAGGAATGGAGTACCATGCAGACATGAGTGTGTCACGCAGTTCCTTGAGATTCGACGGAGGCCTGCAGCGAACAGCCCTTTCCAGCTCATCCCAAAGATGTTCAATAGGATTGAGATCCAGAGATTGAGCGGGCCACTACAACAAAGAAAAGTCATTGTGATGTTTCTGGAACCATTCCATAGTGATTCGGGCTTTGTGCACCTGCGCATTATCCTGCTGGAAGTAACCATCTGACTGAGGATAAACTGTCAACATGAATGGATGCACTTGGTCAGCAACAATGTTTAGGTACGATGTGGCATTCAGACGTGAATCTATGGGTATCAATGGACCCAACGTGTGCCAAGAAAACATTCCCCACACCATAACACTGCCTCCACCACCTTGCACAGTGGTCGTCAGACATGACGGGTCCATGGATTCATGTTGTTTTCGCCAAATTCTGAGCCCTCCATCAACATGATGCACCAGGAACTTCGACTTGTCAGATCAAGCAACTGTTTTCCAATCCTCGATAGTTCAATGCTGGTGTTGCTGTGACCACAGGAGGCGTGCTCTCTTGTTCTTCGTTGATAACAAAGGTGCGCGATGTAGTCGTCGGCTGTTGTAGCCCATTCGCGACAAAGTGCGACTAGTGGTCCGTTGCGATATTTTATTCTGCGCACCAAGGTTGTATTCTAACGTGATGTGCGACATTGTGGCCCATCTGTTTGCTTGCACAATCCTAGCGCTAAAGAACGACTTCAAGACAGTTAAGATCAAGTCATTGAGAGCAATTAGGAACCGGGGAGTTCTTCTTGAAACCACAACCAAGGAGGATCTAGACAACATCGCAGCTGCCAGCCCATTTCACTCTGCTGGAGTCACTGTGAAAACCCCCAAGCGCACCAATCCATCTATACTGGTGTACGATCTTCCCACTCCCACAAGTGTTACCAAAGATGAGATGCTTGAGGACTTGTTCTACAAAAATCTTGCTGACCATGGCGTCACCCTTGAGGAAATAAAACAGGATATCAACCTCAGGTTCACAATCAAAGCTAATTCCAGTTGTGCAGCTCACCACGTCATCACACTATCACCTAGAATCTTCAGAATGATCATGTCACTTGACAGGATTTTTCTTGGGTGTAGTTCTCACAAGTTCCGCCCGTTCACCGTGGTGACTAAATGCTTTTTGTGTCTTGGATATGGACATACATCCCAGCACTGTACGCACTCATCCCCTACGTGTGGCCACTGCGCCCGTAGTGGCCACGTTCATGCAGAATGTCCAAACAAGGATGAGAAACCTAGCTGCGCGAACTGCAAGAGAAGACGTCGTGAACATGGGCACTCGGTGCGGGATGTAGCCTGTCCTGAATACCAGCAAGCATTAGAACAAGTAAGACTAAGGACCGCCAATGAATAACCCCCAAACTATTCAACCACAGCTCCTAGCTGGACAGGGCAATTCCTCTCCTTCCAATCCACAAATCCACAGTCTCACCAGCAACAGCCATAATGCCAAACTTAAAGTCATGCAGATCAATGGTCACAGATCCCGCACTGTCGCTGATGAAATCCGACGTGCAGCGGAGGAGCACTCTATAGATATAATATCAATCCAGGAACCCTATGCCTCCAAGATGAAACTTGGTAACTCATTTAAAGTCATGGGATTCTCCATCCACACTCGGGTAATTCAGCCTACCCTCGATGACCCAAAGAGAGCTGTATTGTGATCCTCAACAGCCAGTTGGATGTCCTAGTCATCCATGGCCTTTGCAATAAGTATGCAACCTGTGTTCAAATCACCCATGCCTCATCTATGTTTTATCTAATTTCCCTCTACTGTCCACCTTCCAAGGACATAGAAGAATCTCTCAACTACCTTGAGTTTGCATTGGACTTTTTGGGTTCTAAATCAGTACTTATAACCTCGGACGTCAATGCAAAATCCCAATTCTGGCACAGCCCTTCCTCAGATCCTCGTGGGCTTCTCGTGGAGGACATCATTCTCACCCGCAATCTGGCAGTCCACAACCAACCCAACCAACTCTCCACATACTGCAGTTCTACTGGACAATCTAACATAGATATTACTATCACCACCAATGACCTGAGGTCCCAGATCACTGACTGGACCACTATCCCTGATTGGACATTGAGTGATCATAGGGTCATCCTATTTCATGTTGCTCCTGACAGTTCCATCCGTCCCTGTCATTCCAGAATGCCTGACTTTGTCCGTTTCTCCACAAAATCAATTGACTGGGCAGCCTTTGATGGATCAATTGAACATGACTTCCCACTTTCCATGCTGGACCACCTTGACACAGCTTTGGCCACCGAACTATGTGATCTCGTTCAGCAATCCATAACTAAAGCCTCATACATATCAGCCAAGAAGAAGACATTCACTCCCAGGATCTGCTCTTGGTGGACAGTGGAACTCAGTAAACTTCGTAAAGATGTCCATCACGCCCGTAAACAGTACCAGCGGCATCGTGGATGGCCTCCTCCAGATGTTGCCCGACTCTATAATGACTACATCACTAAAAAGAATCAGTACACAAAAGCAATAGCAAACAGGAAAAAAGAAACGTGGACCAACTTTGTTAAGGACTCTGGCAATGCAAATCCCTGGGGGCTCTTCTACAAAATTACAAGGGGGAAGACTTTCACCTCAGACATCTTAGGGTCTGTGGTCGTAGGAACGAATGAGTCAACTAATTGGCACGACTCGGTCAATCTCATTCTGGACAATCTTTTCCCAACTGATGACCCCTTGGAAGACCTTCCCGAACATGCTGATCTTCGAGCACAAAATGCTAATTACTGTTCTCAGTCCTTAGCTGACCCCTTTACCATACTGGAGCTGGATACAATACTGAAAAAAATCAATCCCAGGAAATGTCCGGGCATGGACCTTATTGAATATGTTTTCATCCTCAGGTTCTACAAATTAAGACCATCACACCTTTTGCTGCTGTTTAACAAGTGTCTACGAGAGAGCCAGTTCCCTAAGTGTTGGAAAGAGGCACTGCTCCGGCTCATTAAAAAACCAAATAAGCCTTCAACTGAACCACGGTCCTTCAGGCCTATTGCACTATTGGCTAACCTCGGAAAAATATTAGAGCGGCTAATGGCCCAAAGAGTTACCACTTTGTTCCTTTCACAGGATTTAATCTCCCCATCCCAGTATGGCTTCACACCAGGCCGCTCCTGTGAAGAAGCCCTATTTGATCTGATCTTGCACCTGGAGAACTCAACCTCCAAATATGAATTAGCTATTTTTGTCGACTTCGAAGGAGCCTTCGACACTGTATGGTGGGAAAGTGCCCTTGAACGTCTCCGTGCCGCCAGATGCCCTTCCAATTTATACAAGCTGTTCCAGAACTACTTTTCAGAGCGTTCTGTAGTAGTTAAATCAAAATTTCTTCAGATCACAAGGCCTGTCTACCGGGGTTGTCCTCAGGGCTCTGTCCTGGGGCCTCTGGTCTGGAACATGGTTCTCCAAAATTGGCTTGGTAACTCCTTTGACAACACAAAAATTGTAGCATTTGCGGACGATCTCACCATTATCGTGTCTGGAAACTCACGCTCTGCTCTGGAAGCTAATGCTCAGCACGTTTTGTCCAATCTCTCCATCTGGACCAGGTTAAACAAGCTGCACATAAATCCAACTAAATCCAAAATGATGATCTTCAAGAACAAGCTTGACCTGCGGAGACCCCCGCAAATCAAGATCTCTGGTGTGCAACTGCCTTTAGTTACGCAAGCAAGGGTCCTAGGAGTCACTATAGACCACAAACTCTGCTTCTTCCCACACCTCCAACACCTCAGCACCAAAGTTAAAGGTTTTTCTGCCTCCATCCTCAGAGTCTCTCGAAGTGATTGGGGTTTGTCTAAGAGAACGTTATCGCTATACTACAAAGCAGTATTCCTACCCATTGTAACTTATGCTGCCGGAGTGTGGTTCCACCGTGCAGTTATCATAAAAATGAGAAACAAACTGAACTCCATCCAAAGAGGAATGATTCTGGCCACTCACCGTATATGCAGGACTGTCTCCACGGCAGCTATTCAGGTAATTGCGGGAACTCTCCCGCTTGATTTGTTTACAATCTTCCGTGGGCTCTGCTTCAGAATCAGAAAAAAAATACCAACCTGTATTCTGGATATTGAGCCTAATCTCACTGCAGATGATAAACGTGAAAAATCAAGATGTTACAATCAACTGATCAACATCTGGCAAACCAGGTGGAATACGTCGCCACAAGGCGCAGTAACCAAAAGATTCCTCCCCGAGGTAAAGTTTGCGATGACTAAAACTACAAGATCCTGGTTCTCTCTCAGCCTTGAAACGTCCTTCTTGGTGACTGGCCACGGCTCCCTGAATGAAAAGCTGCACCAACTGGGGCTTCTCGCTACCGACCTATGCTTTTGTGGAGGCAAGGAAAACTGGTACCACCTTCTTTTTGACTGTGACCTGTATGAGGATCTCAGAGATCAACTTCGGATAAAAATTCTGAACTTCTCCCCAACCAACGTGGATCAACTAATCCAGACTCCAGACAATCTTTCCTCCCTGCAGGCCTTTGCATCCGGCATCTTTACCCGGCGAAAGACCTTGTATGCCAATCAAAACCAGATAAGCAATTCTGCAGTCTAGATTTCACTCTTGTGAAGGGAAAGGCTAAATTCTAATTTTTTTTTTTTTTTTCTTTATTTTACTTTATTCTTATTTATTTCTTTTTTGCTAAATTTGCCATACTATCAATTTTTATTTTATTTTTATTTTATTAATTTTTTTTTATTATTATTTTTTTTTTATTATTTTTTTTTTTTAATTTTATTTATTTATTTTTTTTTTTATTAAAATTTTGTTAATTTTTTTTTTTTTTTTTTTTTATTTCTTTTTGCTAAATTTGCCATACTATCAATTCTTATTTTATTTATTTATTTCTTTTTTTCTCATACATAAATATATTACTGTATTATTATAATATATTACAATGGATTACTTTTATTATTATTATTATTATTTTTTTTTTTTTACAACTTGCACCACGGGTAGTTTTTTTTTTTTTTTTTTTTCTCTCCTCTCTTCCCTCTGGAATGGGCCCCCAGAGGTTCCTGGCCCATCTGCTGACAACAGCAGGTGGGTCAGAGTCTCTTTCGAGACGGTACGTGTTTTACTGGGACTGGCCCACCTTCCCGTGGTGTGGACGAGTACCCAGAATCATCTATCCAGGTGACTGATGCTTCTGGGTAGCCAAGAGGCCAGAACAGAACAACAGAACACACACATAATACACACAAACCGACGTCACACACATCTGGCCCATCTGTAGTGATACTGTTCTTCACAGAGATACGAGGCGGAGTTGAACAAACGTTCTAGGTGCCGCCCTTACATATACACATGTCCATGTCATCCTCCGACCTCTCTCATCAACAAGCGATTTTCTTCCACAGGAGTGCCGTTGAGAGGATGTTTTGTGTTCGTTGCACTATTCTCGATACACCCTTGAAACTGTGGTGCGTGAAAAGTTCAAGAGAACTGCCGTTTCAGAGATGTTTTGTCCAGCACGTCTTGCACCTACTACCATGCCGCGTTCTTAGCACACTATAGCCTTAGTTGCTGATGCGCCATAAAAATCCTAATAATAATCAACCATGCCGCGTTCGAAGTCCGTTAGAGCACTCCTTTTCCCCATTCTTGGTACGGTTTGTACACTTAACTGATACTAGAAAGGTTGTTCTTCTGCATTTATATCCACAACTGTGGTCATGTGACTTGCAACATTGTGGGACAAACCATTTGTGTGCACAGCAGGGGTGTACCTAATAAAGTCGCAGCACAGTGTATATATATGTTTTATTTTCCACTTCAAAACGCACCCGTGTGCGATTATTCCAAGTTGTGTTTTACTGCAGTGGGGGCTTAAAGAGCCCAGGAAGATGTCTTTGTCACCTGAGATCAGAACAGCCCCACAACTATAAACAGGGACATCCCCCACACCATAATATATATATATATAACGGTGGTCTAAAGTGAAGAAAATGTCTAAGTGTGCAAGCTTATGATGTACCTTAAAACCAGTGTATCAAATTTATATTAATAATTTTTCAACAAAATTGTCATCGGCATAAAGGGCGCTAGTAGTTTCTTTCCCCTGAATCAGTTATTCAAATATAACAGTCGTGATTTCCAATGATTCTCAATACGCATTCTTAGAAAACTTCAGTTAAAAACCTGTTGGTGTTGACCACAAGCCCCCCCCCCCACCCCCGTAAGAAGCATTAGGTCCTCCACTGAATGTAAACGTCAATTTCCAATCACTCATATTCAAAAAAATCCCCGTACAGCTCCCTATGCTATTGCATAGGCAACCGTTATACCTTGAATTGTTGAAGAATTTTCAAACAGTTAAATTACAATTTCAGTCTTACTGACTAAATATTTACTCTATCCAACGCAAAAAATAAACCAACAAATAGATCAACTTCCTATGTCTGATCCAACTACAGTATTTACTTCGACTTACGTTATGTCTATCCATCAATAATGACACTAAAATGTAGAGCTTTGAACAAACGCGTTTAGCACAGTCAAACGCCATTGGATCGGGGATTCATCGCGTTCAACATTGCGCTGAACAAAACGGAAATCACTTTGAACATCTGCTTTAGACGTTTTCCTTTTAAAGATTTATTTTAGTTTCTTGTTATGATTTGTAATTTACGATCAATGTTTAATAGGACTTTTGTTTTCCACTGCTTTATAAATATTTATGGGAATTTCTCTTCTCAATTTTAGTTGTAGAATATACTCCTATATTTATTCCGCGCAATTTTGAAATTCCCTTTGCACACACACACACACAGTATTCATTTATGTTTCTATGTAACACATTTGGGAGGGGCGCAACTTATCTATGACGAATAAGAAAATCTGGAGCTCAATTTGGTCTCAAAACAAGGGTAAATTTTATTAGTCTAGATTCCAATAAAAAATGAATTCACGCAAAACTTTTGTGTGCCCATTCAGCACGATATTTCTCTCTCTTTCCCCCCCCCCTACCTGTTCATCAGTAAAGTACCATGCACCCTCATCAAAATGTACAGGAAGGTCACAGGTAATCACTGTAAGTGCATCTACTGGTTTCTGTTTCCAATCCTGGGGTATAGAATGTAATGGCGATACTCACATTACTGGCATCGATTCAGACAAACGTCTGATTCCTTCCTCTCAGTGATTGTTTGTAAAAAAAGACAGGTGGTTCGAAACTGATGCTCAGCTTCACGTCTGCGCTTTCAAGTAATATAAATGCTACTATACCGAAGGTTAACACGAAGGACAATAGATGTTCCAGCCAAAACCTATAAGGCATCGGTGCAGTGTCTTACAAACACAGAAAACTCCTCCAGCTATAAAACTCGGCATTACGTACAATCTAATATTCACGCCTCGGCCTTTCATACCGGACTCGTTGTCACCTCTTCATGATCGATGTGTTTCCTTCTACCGCAACCGTGACCTCGTTATTACTGTCGGCAATGCATGCGAAAGGAATTCGGTGCTGGGTAATAACGCAACCCGTTATTTAATTTATGAAGCACCGACTATGAAGGGCTTATTTAGAAGAGCGGACGTTAATGTTTCCCGAGAAAGACGGTGGCGCCGTCATGCGGCAGCTGAGTAACCAAGTCATCATAAATAATTTACAATTCGCCAGCTGGATGGTTTATAGTTTACACTGTCTGTGTACATGGTGTTGGCAGAGTAGTAGTCGTTTTGAGCAGTTTCGTAAGACGGAAATTGTGCCTGCGAAATGTCTTTAGAACTCCCAGGCGGGTGGCCTGGCGAAATTATATAAGGAATCATCACTTGCGCAGTTATCTTTCAATGTGCACTGCTAGTAGGCATTCTTTTGTAGTGAGTCGACTTTGGCATAGTAATGTGCAGGTAGAGAATTCAGCAACTCGCGTGATCGAGCTTTCGCCACACCATAAATACGCGGTGCGTAGTTTGAGTCGGTTATAAGAGCGAGTGGATTAACGATGCCTTTCAGATAGCTCATCCATCAAAATAGCTAGCAGAGTGTGAGAAATTATCGATGTTTATTAAAGATGCAGTGGAATGGGAATCCCAGCTCTCTATTTTGACAGCTGCATTGGACACCAGACTTGCTTGTTTCGTGAAATCAATCATTTCTCTTGTTCATCACTGAATTACTGCACATTCTCGAAATTCTGAGGAACGGATGCTGGGCTATCAAAGCTGTCATTGTTATGTTTCTGAATGCGAGTAATTAAATGGAACTCACTATTTACCCTAAGGTTTTGTGTTCCTTGTTGGGGATTTAACGGTACGGCACAACGCGCGAACTCTAATTATCCCCGGATTGGCCGCAAAGGACTGGCTAATGGTTAGTGTTAGGCCCAGCTGTTTTCGTTTGTTAGCAGTTTGGCAAACAAGCAAACACATGTAGGCTGTGTGAGCGTGAGCGAGTTAATTAAAGAATAAAACCGAGTTAAATGACGCCAATTACGCCACCATGTCGAAAGATAAAAAATGAAGAGGTCATTTAGAGAAAGATTATACTGTACTGTGTGTAATAAAAAAGCAGCAAGTTTAACTTAAAAGGCTCACTTATCTTCTTAAGAAGGAGATGGTAATGTACGGAATGCGTTTAGAAAAACGAAAGTACCGCGAACAATAAGATGCATTTGTTTAGCGAAAATAATGACTGAAAAAAATTTGCCAAAAAAAAAAAAAAAAACAATTTTTAAAATTGTCTTATCTACTTCTTCGTATTTGATTTCCACAATAATTTTACATGTTCTGCCACTACGAGAAATTTTAGCCTATCAGGATGATGGCAAAGACGATCGGTATTGCTGCGTGCTAATGTTTAGTCAAAAGAGTTTAACGCAATATTTTACTGTAGCGCTTTACATAGATGCTATGCAATTTTAAAATGCAATAGATGCTATGCAATTTTAAAATGCAATAGATGCTATGCAATAGATGATGCTATGCAATTTTAAAAGATATTAACAACTTAGAACTGTAGATAACAGAGCCTGCGGGGGTAGCACAGTGCTATCGTCACCGTCTTCCTCACACTGGGTGGAAAAGGCCCGGGTTCAAATCCCGTCGATGACGCGAGGAACTTTAATGGAATTTTTTTCACTCCGTGGCTGATTTAGTCGGTTTCACGCGTAGAAAGCAGAGTTTTTCTTCCATTTGGATTACAAAATTCTAGATATATACACAACTCCTCCCTATTTATTATAGGAATTTGGTCTTTAATGACTTTCGTTTTCAAAGCGCGAGCAATTTCGTTTTAAAAAAACACTGGACGGGAAATATAATTTTATCAACATTACGGACAAGTAATTAGTAAATGTTGGGTGTGTTTAATAGAAATTATAAGGTGCAGTTTAAACCTTTGAGGATACAGCAGACTTCTGATTATTAGGAGCCGGATTAACTTGGCTGCGGATTAATACGATCTCTAAGACGGCAGTTAATCCCGCTTTGTTTTGTGTGGAGTCGCTACACGACTACACGGAAGAAATAAGATAAGCCGCTGTCGCTGACAAGATGCTTCGAAATTTTTATGTAGTATCATTCGCAGAAAAGTCAACCAAGGGGGAAACAAAGCTTGATTGCTTTCCTTTAAAAAATATGTACTTATTTATGTTAACTGTTCCCACGCTGCGATATATTGATACGTTTTTTGTCACCTCCACAAGTTTTCTTTCATTTTGCGAATTATCTGGAGTTGCGTTTATAGAGGAAATGTTATTTCCCAGCCATCCCGGATAATCGGGAGTCTGCTATTTTCGTATTGTTAAAGAACGGTTAAATTTATTTTTAGTAAAGGTGTAACGCTTTAGTAAAGGCATTTAAAAAAGAAATGTTCTTGTTTATACTCAGACAAGACCACTAGGTTAGAGGATTTTGCATTAATTATTTTAACAATGAAGGCAATCATTAACCGTATTTAGCAGTCACGCAGGCTTGAAAAACGGTCTACTCAAAGAGCGTGTGCTTCTGCACCCTCGCGGTTGACTACTCGGCTACGTAGTAAAATTATATCTATTTTTAGTAAAGGTATGCCGCAGTCCTGTAAATTAAAACTTGAGACACGGAGTTTCTATTCTAATATGTTACCCTCCCTAAGTAAGATTATGTTCCAGCGAGTATAATCACCATCTTCTCTTCACCAGGTGAAAGATGCTGGGTTCGAATCCCGTTAATAACACAAGAAATTTTCTCAGACGAAGGTTCACCGGTTTTATCTCCCGGAAGCTCGAGTTTTTTGTCCAGCATGCTTACATTCCATATTCTCTTGTATCCGCTTTCCATGTCCTTTATATGTTGGTGGAATTGCTCACCTTATTTCTCACTGATGTAAGCAAAATTTTTGGGAAAAATTCGAGTGCAAGAAAAAAAAACTTTCAAGCGTACATCCTACATTCTAATTTTCGAAATATAGTGCACATATTTTTAACAATACAGTACTTCGGTAATTCGCATCTTTCTTGTTTCATAAAAGTTTGTTAACAACGCATTTGACGCCAACCCGTGCTTCTGTTTTACAACTGTGACTATAGATCCTTCACTGCTCGTGTGAAGTTAACATTTTTATCTGTGGCCCAACGAAAATTCCACCTTTTTTGTGTTTAGCATCAGATGAGTTGCAAATAGATTGCAAAGATACTTAAAGTAATTAAAACGCGAATTACGAAGATATAAATTTACTCGGCCACATTGCGAAAAAAGGCCCATAAAAATTCCTCGTTCCTTGTGTGTGTGTGTTAACGGCTAACGCAAATAGGGCTATAAGGCATCAGTATATTATGTCAGTAAATTGCGTGTATTCTGTGGTCGATTTGCCTACATGCCAGACGAAAAACCCAAGTAAACATTCAACCCTCGCTTGAGTCAGACTAACTCATCACATTGTGGAAAAAGAGTCCATAAAAATTCCTCGCGTCACTGAAAAGGTTCAAATCAAGCCTTTTACACCCGGTGTGGGAAGGACGATGATTATATTCACTTTGTTACCCGCAAGGACTTTTGTGTAACTATTTACGGATTAAAGAAAAGGCGGGGGGGGGGGGGGGGAGAGCGAAAGTGATTCCGGATTACAAAGTCTCTCACAATCTATCGCACACACATAGACAGATGTTCCCATCTGTCTAAGATGTTCCCATGGAACATCTTAGATGGATGTGAACTGAGCCTCGCAATCGATTTAATGACCAAATGGATCAATACCATATCCCTTCACACCGCTACCAAGACAGTCACCATTACTCCGCGCTAAAGAGCATGGTGGCCTCCCCAGCTCAACCAAAGTTTCCACTACAAACAATTACTACACGCCAAGTGGAAAGCTTCCGGCAATGTCCAAGACCGCATTTCATTCTCCAAAGCCAGGGCCGAATTCAACAGAAACAAATCAGCTGCAATTAAAAAGCACCTCGAAAGAACCCTAAAAAGGGGAAAACCATTCCACAGAACAAAGGCTAGTTCTTCCAGCAACATCGACCCAATTGACTGGCTCAACTACGTTGCCAGATTTTCTAATCAACCTCCAGCTCTACCTAATCGGCCACTCCTCAACCGCTCTCATCTCACCGATAGTCTCGCTACGATCCGAATTTCTAAGCAACAACTGATGCAGGCCATTAATACTCTCCCTCTCACAACAACCACCGGTGACGATGGCATCCCCCAGTTCATAATCAAATGTTTAAGTGTCTTCATCATCGACTCACTCCTCAACCTATACAACAGATGCCTCGAAGTTCACTTCTTTCCACCCCAGTGGAACAGGTACTCTGTCTGGTCCCTTCCTAAGCACCAACAATCGATGCTCCCAAGCCAACATAGGTCCATCGCTTGCGCCTCTGTATTGCTAAAAATTCTGGAGAAAGCATTGCTACCGTCTGTCACCCATCAAATTCTCCGTGACAGTCCTCAGCAAATACACTATGGGATATCAGGAAGGTCAACTATAACTAACCTTGCAACAACCACTCTGCACATCTTAGATGCCTTTGAACAAAGACAGGAATTGTCAGTCATATATCTTGACATCCATTCCGCATTTGATGCCATCTATATACCTAATCTCCTACGTCTCTTAGAAAATTACTTCAATTTTCGCGGCGATGTTCTCTGGTTCCTAGAATCTCT
Source organism: Mastigoproctus giganteus (assembly GCF_048544385.1). NCBI lineage: Eukaryota > Metazoa > Arthropoda > Arachnida > Uropygi > Thelyphonidae > Mastigoproctus > Mastigoproctus giganteus. The sequence continues at coordinate 8,186,348 of NW_028328292.1, read as the reverse complement.
CCTATCGAAGAGGACCCTTGTTCTAAAGATCGGAACAAAGACCTTCACGCGTCACATAACTGCCGGTGTACCTCAAGGGGGGGGTCCTGTCTGGCATTCTCTTCTCAGCAATCATGGTGCCATTTGTGACCAATAAGTGCAATTGGATCACATTGCTGACGATGTCAAGCTCCTTACTAGAATATCGCCATCCAACTCGGCAGCCGAAATCACTCAGCAAATCACTAGCAAACTGCAGGACATGGCTGACTATCTCAATATCTTCAACCTCCAAATCAACCCCCTAAAATCGGCACAAATAACTTATTCTCTAAAGGACAGCCCAACAACGTTGGAGCCTGTGCTTAACGGCTCCTCAGTTCCAAGTGTTCAAACACACAAAGATCTGGGGGTCGTCTTCGACTCCAAACTATCTTTCAACGATCACATAAACCTCATACAGTCGAGGCTGAATTCACTACGCTGGGTCGCCAAACAACAGCTGCTCCACACCACCGACCCACAACTGGTAAAAAGATACATCGTATCAATCCTTTACCCGACAATACTGTATGCTTCAGAGATATGGGCCTCGGCCGCCGAATCCAACATTAAAAGAATATTCTCTGCCGAATTCTGGCTTCTAAAATGGGCCAACAGCAAACTCCACCTTCCCCCAGCTCTCAGATCAACGCAGTTAGCAGAAGCTCTTCAACTACGCAGGCTCCGGTCCTACATCGGAGAAAGAAGGCTGCTGTTCACCATCAAGATGGCCACCGGTAAAATTACAAAGCCGAACTTCTGGGATCACTGCTCTTGGCGCATTCCTCCCCCTTATCTCCGGTCTCTTCAGCAGAGCTGCTAGCAAACCGTAACCGGCTAGTACTAACCGACAGATTCCTGCCAAAGCAAATGTTGCCCTCACTGCAAGCCATCGACGGGGACCTCCAAGAAGTGGTCAATAATAAAAAATACAGGAAGGGTATCTTCGTCCAACTGAAAATGTAAAACTGTGCTTTGTTAATAATCTGATTTATCTTTTTTTCTCATGTGTATCTCTTTTGTAAATATGTTTTGTAAACCCCTGGCACCACCATGCCGTGACGGGACTAATTGTATGTCTATCATTGCTGCAATTAAAGAGATTCTATTTATTTATTTAGATGCGTTGTAACTACGCCTCTTCTATGTACGATAGACATATCTACCTCGGTGGAAGAATTAGCAAAACGTAAGAGCCCTAACCCTTACATGTCCTGAACCTATAGGTCCTGATTAAAAAATTATAATAAATATTACAGAAAGAAAACTATATTATATAATAATATTTATTATTATATAAAAATAGAGCGCCACCATACGTTATTTCTCACGCTTTCAGTAATGATGGCCAGTACTGTGAAAGGTCATTTAATTAATTAAAAATAAAAGAAGACTACAAAAGAAACTCTATGGAGCAAAGTAGATTAAATGATCTCGCTCTACTAGCTATAAAAAGCAAAAATTTCATGGACATCCTGTATATCACTTTCCAAAATTATTATTTTATTATATTTTTTTTCCACTTAAAAGGAAGGACTTTTTCCCCTCCCTGAAAATACTTCTGTTTCTCTCTAGTATAATTTCCCCATTCCACTGTGGGAAAATTATACAAAGAGAGAGAAAAATATGCGAGTAATTATGGTATTCTTAACTTGTATCTCAGAGAGTATAATCTGCAGTCGCATCATTAAAAGCATTTCTTTTTTAATTCAGTTTATGATCCGTCCAGCATCTTATTTTCGTCACACATAAGTTTTGCCCAACGTTTGAGTGATGCTTGGTGTGCCTCGTTGTACAAGTGATTACTGTCCGTCCCATTATTGATGGTGACAGGAAACACTTTTATGGGTCTTTTAAATATTGCGGTAATATCTGTAATAGCTTAATCAGACTGATGTGAATTAGGCACGTGAATTATAAGGAAGTTCAGAGTCCCATAATCATATTTAACTCAGCAGCAGCTAGCATCGTCACAAAGATCAGTCATAAAATGAAGATTCCGTGTGGTTACGCAAGGCAAAACTTACGCTACTCGAGAAAGTCTGTTGCCGTGTCACACGTTCTGTTATTATTTATTTGATTTCTAGCTCGCTTATTTGCAAGTTGCCATCCTTCTTGTACTCACATCTTTCCATACGTAATGGAGAATTTCCTACTACAGAAAATTTTGTAATTTGAAGGCTTAACTGTTAATTTTAAAGTAAGCCATACTGTGCAATGAAAGGTTAGCTTACTTCAGTCAATAATCAATAAGATTCACAACAGACGCAGCCACCACAGTCTACTCCCGACAGCATGAGAACTCAGTTCACCATGCCCTTGCCGAAAGATCTTTCTACTTTACAAGTACTCCTTTCGTACCTTGGGGGGTTAATATATTTTGCAAACATAGAATTTTAAATTGTTGAATTTTGAAATATGAGGAACTCGAAGTGGAACTAATTAATGCTATTTGTACATATAGTAAAGCAAGAAGCGACGTGCGTAGGGGGCCTCCATTTTTGGAAGTACAGCGAGTTGTATTTGGGGCTGGATATTTTTAAGAATTGTGAGCAGAATTATTTCGATGCAGTATTCGATTCTTCACTTGCATCATTAAATCGCAAAGCTCTTGCTTACCATGCTTTCAGTATTAAAAACCAACAAAGGCCAATGCAGCCACGATCTGTATAACAACCCTAATCCTGCCCTTAACCCTGAACAGCCATTACAAAGTATAACAGTCTCCATTTAAAATCAATAGACTGAAAAATCTGAAATCGCTGCTCTACTCCCTAATCGGTTTACATACTTTACTACGATAGAAAAGAGTTTTTCTTATTTTTACCCAGGCGCAGTACGTTAGGTTCCAATTTGCTGCTACGCTGTAGCAGATAAAAGGAAATATCTGTCATCCTAATGATGCGACCACCTAAAAGAAGGGATTTTAGGTTATAAAGAAACCAGCAGTCTCATGTTGTTTGTACTTCGTTTTACTGCACTTTAGATATCCGAGTTGAACTAGAAACATTTTATTCGGTCCAAACAGACTACTCATTGAACGAAGGGTAGAGTAGAACTCTTATAACCACGCCAACCTCCCGAAAACATGAACCGCGCATTTATTGTGCATGCACGCTCGAACCCTACATGTGTAGGATTTGACGAAAACTATTTTATGCCTCTCCTATGCAAATCGTGTTGGTAAAACTTAGTAAACACTCGCGAGAAAACACTGACACTTCGGGGCTCCAAACTGAAGAAGAGTTTAGCTGAAAACAAGTTAGCGATTGTGGAATATTCCAGTAGAAACACCAACATACACCTCATGAAACTTTAGGTATCTGACAAAGCATCGACTAAATCATGATACGGTTTATGCAGGTCACGTCAGTCTGTGGTATGTTGTTTTTTGTCTGTCACAAAACGTTGCGAAAACAAGAAATCCGATATACAGACTCTGAATATCGGATTTATTGGTATTTGCAATTTGAGGCTTCAAGTGGTGAATACTGTTTTTTCTCCTTTGTACGAGTTCAAAAAAAAAAAGAAAGAAAACGAATGTATTCGATGTCGTTGGTATTATTTTCAGAGATTCCATTAGTCTGAAAAATAAACAAACAGGCTTGAGCGATACTTTGCGCGCATCAATTGTACGCTTTTCTCGCACGATGACAAAGACCCCAGCATTTACTGATTTACCCTCCAACAGGCTTTTTATTTGTTCCACATATTATTTCCTGGTGAAATAGAACGTCGTAATAATACACGATTCTCAAAGAATTTTAATGCAGCTTCTTTGTCCAAAAGAGAAGTTTGAATTTAACCGCGTAGCTTCCTCACTTATAAAAGATGCGTTTAAAATGACGTTGGAAGTTCCATTTTGGAGGATACTATAAGTCAGGGAGAATAAAACTCTAATACTTTCGAAGAACATGCGATGCAAGAAAAATTTCTTGATATCATCTGCAGAGTTCAGAATTGTTTGAGCTGCGTGTACCGACATCTTCTGCATTATGAAAAACTTCCTGTCGCATAAAGAGAGGCTCGCATCACTGTATCTGCAGCCGGTGGCTCTATTTTTCGCCTAGGTCGAAGCACGATTTAAGCTGTTTCTCCTCCCCCCCCCCCCAAAAAAAAGGAAACGCTTTGTTAAGCGGAGTTCCAGTAATCCTTCTCTCCCCAGTTTAGGCAAATCGACCAGCTGCATCCCACGTGACTCGGAACGGAAGGAGAAACGCGAAGGCTGCGATCGAAGTGAACTCAACGATATTCAACACGAGCCAGAAGTCTGTCCTGGGTGTGTACGCGCGCGTGTTTGTGAACAACGCGCGTGAGCCAGATATTCCGCTGCCCCTCGTGGATGTGTAGGATTTCCGGCTAACGTGGGTTCTCATGAGTCCGTGTGATGTTGGAGGATGTTCCTTCCGCGTGTCTGCGTTACAGTGATCCACGGGCTTACGGCTGCTGACGTATCTATTGTCCGTACCTAGAGAGGTAAGTGTCACTTCGATAATCCTCGTCCTCTTTTGTGAGCGCCTTAACGTGTCACTTATTGTTGATAAGGTGTTTTCGTAACCCCAGGTCACTTGACTGTGTGTAAATTATCTTTATCGTAAGTATCGGGTGCAATCGAACTAAGTAATGGTGTATAACTACGGATATTTGAGGTTTAATTTGTTCTTTGGGGAACTTTTCTTCACCTTTGATATAAAGTTTATCCTTTATCGCGACCTGTCAAGTTTTCTACGCTACCCTTTAGACAATACACATCGCCGATCCTTCTTTTACTTTACAGTTAACTTATTTATTCCTACAATTAATTGACGAGGAGTTCTGAATATTAGCCCGCATTGCCAGACACCGATTCGAGGAACCAACTGAGACATGAAAAGATAATTCCAACGAGTGTTGCATAATAAAAAGTAAAAATAACGAGGGAATTATGCTCAGGATGCATTTTAATTATTGAACGAGGAAACCTGTGGAGTCACTAGATATGGCTCAGCTCCGCGATATCACTGCTACAGCGCAACTGTCACTGCCAGTTTTAGTTTGTCACAACTGCATTAAGTAAATTCTAATTTAAATTTGGACACATCGTGATGTATAAGTTGCTTATACATTTTCGAATTTATTTTCTCTGGAACTGCACAAGATCGGCAATATGAACTCTGGCATTTAGATTCTGATAAACTTACTGTTGATATTTTGCATTATGTCGTGTATTTCGTACAGCTTGTCCATAAAACTGGCTAATAATATTTCATTTTCTCCAAAAATATGAGATGTCTATGAAATCAAATTTAAGTTAAGTTAATAAATAAGCGGTGCAGAACATTTTATTTCTTTTAATATCTATAAATACCGTAAATAAACGTGTTTTTTTTTTACTTATTTAAAAAATGTGAGTTTCTGACCAGCAAAACAATGTGTTGGCTATTTAATTTTTGCGGATAGTAAGAGCATAAATCGGATATGAACTGTAAACAGACTTCGAATTCTGGGAAACAGCGGGAGCGCTTCCTGAGCTGACAGGAAAAGGCGAGACGACATAAGGAAGATTTGTTTGCGGTACGGCAGTAATAAGATTTTTCCTCCCGCAATGTTAACGTAATTTTCATCGCACGCAATCACGCAGTTTTAAATATTTTAAAATATTAGAAATGCTCTTTTCGAGTGTTCCCAATTCACGGCGTCTACAGTAACTCCAATCGGTTATTTCCTCAGTCTCTGGAGAATGCTATAAACTATAAACTGACCAATAAAAAATGCTGTAGTGTACCATTCTTCAAACTGTAAGTGTATACTGATGGTTGAGTAGTATATATGGGGTCATGATAAGAATTAATATCGATTTTATGATGGTATACAATATTAATTTCATTAAATACTTCTTGCAGCAACATATGATCCGTCAGAGTGATACTATAATAATTTGTTTACACCGTGATCGAGTTAATCTCGGGCGAGGGTGGCAAGGTTAGTTTATTCTCCCGGAAAGTCGGTTTTCCTTCCAGCGAAACAGAAAAAAAAAAAACAGACAGAATATCAATTTTAACAAATATTACAAGGTGTAAAAATATCATTTTTTTTTTTTTTTTTCATTTGTATTTTCTTTTGCGATGATCGGGAGCCTCCACCTTTTTGATAATGTTACTCCATGGTAGCAATACCTTGTTGAAAACGTTCACCGTGTTCATCAATAAAGTGTCCATGGTTATCTGGGAAAAAGTCTAAATGGGAATGGAGGAAGTGGATTTTTAGGGACATGTTGCAACCGAGATTTTGGTAGGCTTGTAATAACTTCTCAATCTATATTTTATTAAATCTTCTGTTGTTGCCCAGGAAATGTTTACATACTTTCTTGAGAGATTTCCGATTTGTTTAAGGATTTCCCAACATGCGTTTTATTGACCTCGCATTGCGCATAACCGTCAGTCTCCTTCAGGTAATATTTGGAATTAAGTAAAGTTTTGGCTCATAAAAAATCCCATAACTTGCAGATATTATTGTGAAACTCACATTCGAAATCGGAAAGATATCTCAGGAATTTTATTCTCAAGCTGTGAAATTAGTTGTAGAGACCATATTAGATTACAGTAATCTAATGCACACAGTAGTAACTGCTCATGTAGCGGGACGATGGAAAGAAATTCACTCCATTTACGTTTTATGAAATGCAGCATTTTAAGGTGAAGGGCACAACGATACCAACTGAATGGCTTCGCCATTCAGTTGGTATCGTTGTGCCCATTCAAGATCGGTGACTGAGTCGACCAGTGAAATGCCGTCAATGAAAATAGTCATTAATAAACATGCCATTTTGACCAGACCAATCGATTATTCTGTCTAGACATTGTTAAACGGAAGTGACGATTTGCAGGAAGGTACAACTCTATAAATTTTCAAGTATCTGCAAAATATTGCATACTGACTTAAAAGGACTGTCACTGAAAAAATAATATTGAAAAAAACCTCTAAAAGATGGACAGATGTGGAACTTTGTGGTACTCCTGAAATGATAGGAAACGCTGCAGTTATGGCACATCTACTGTTTCCAACGTCTGATAAGTGATCAGAAAATGGATTAGATCGAAGAATTGAGTGCATTTGTAATTTTGTCCTCCTCAGGACAGCATTTGCTGCCTTGCACAAAGGGCTAAATTAAAAGTGTAGACCGTTTGGTTATGAAGCCGAATTCAGTTTCGGCTACGAAATGGTGCATGAAATTGATAGATTAATTTTCTTCGGTATAGGTTGAGAATTTTGAATTGGTTATTGTATCGCAACGTTTAAAAGTCGGGTAGCCCGAAATTTAAAAGTCTGGACTTGCTTAAGTGTGAGCAGAACACTCTGATAGGCAATGACTGAAGAAATCTGTCAGTAAAGAGACTGATACCGACTAACATGCAATTCAAAGAACAGAACGGGAATGTCATCAGAACCAACTGCGATTGAGACTTTAGTACTATAATTTACTTCGTGGCATCCTCTTGTAGAATCATTGTGGAAAACTATTTTAAACTGTCACAACTGTGGTCTGAGTTATGAAAATAGTGTTGGCAAAAAATTAAACTCCTAATTCAGGGATTCGTAACGTTTCCTGTACAGTCACCTTTTTTTTCCAATTTTTCCCTGGAATCCCACTTCCCCTATTCTAATTCCAAACCTGCAAATGAAATACATGTCCGGAACATTCAATTTTCAAAATAAATAAATAAATATCATTTTATTAATTTTTAAGAGGGTTACAGTAATTAATCCTTTTGTTTTTTTTTTTAATTTGTAGGTAACCAACATCAAAACTTACCTGCCCCGAAAGGCACGTAGATCAGAGCTGTTAGAAAAAATGAAAAGACAAAATCGAATTTAATAAAATAAAAGCAGACATCCTTAAAGGATTTAAATAACCAGAAATTGCACTTAGCAATGATTTATATACATAAGATAACCTTCATTCTTTTTTCGAAATATACTAAATGTACTATAGATTAAATATTTCTAGATAGGATCTGGAAATTTTAATTAAAAATGAGTTTTAAGGATATTTAAAAGAATTTTCTTAATATATTACTTCAAGATATTTTTTGTATAAAGTAAGAAGATTAAAATCAACATTTAGCTGCTTCATTAACTGGAGTGAGAGGACCAGGAAAAAACTTGTCGGTACTCAGCAGACGAGTTTTAATAGGAATCAAAGATGGCGTCATCCTAGTATTTCTAGGCAGGATATGAATATGTTCTCATGGTCCAAATCGAAGGTGAAAGCCAGATACAATTTGCTAAAGGTGGCCCTTCAGCAAACGATGATTATAGCTCAGTGATTATAATCGCGGTAATCCCATAACTGCCGGAAAAAGCCGGAGTTCGAATCCCATCAATGACGCGAGGGATTTTTTTGGGGCATTTTCACATCCTAGCTCAGTTAGATCTCAGGCTTAGTTAGGTTGCATCGTTTTTCGTCCCACAGAACCAAACGAAAAATATACGCAGTGACAAACACAATTTATGCTTTGATGTTTGACACACATCTTTAATATATGCTAAAGGTGAAAAAGGATTTTAATTGAATAATCCTATCGCCCGAACAGCCTAGACTGAGGCAGGTCTGAATATGGTATACTGATAACCTGATTTTAAATTGATCCATTTCAAAAGTTGGTACTCGACAGATAATAGGGATTTTGTTGTAGATATATCAGAGAAGAACCTTAGGGTTGTTAATATAGACTGTTTTGTCACAGAATCGCCTCCTTAAGAGAAATGTCGGTTCTGTGTTGGTCCAGATGAGTACAAAAGAGAATTTTATAATCGAAATGGTTTTATGGGCAGCGACTATCCGAACAAGTAGAAAATTAACTAGTAGGATCAAAATTTCAAGCATTGAGTCCAAACTTCACGGATGATAATTGGAGTCGATAATGAGCAGGCCAATTCCTATAACTTACAGCTGAAATGTGCTAATAAGTGACATGACTTAAAATTCTTTTATTAGGTAGAGGCAGACGTCCAATACACAACTTCGTTAGTTATTAACAAGAAAGCGCATAATGGCTGGTGGTTATTTACCAATATTCAATCAGTAGGGCGGAATAGGTGACTGTTCATTCATCCAACTTGAATGTGTGTGAATAAAATGATCTCCTTGTCTGCATATTTTTAATATGCCATTTTGAACTAAACAACGCTAGTTTAAAAACTCTGGACATGATTATCGATTAGTCTCCACAATGATATATTTATCAACATTACTAAAAGCAAAGCAAATCTTGTCGTTTTATTTCCAGATAAAAGCACAACGTAAACGATTAACTTTCGCTACGATCTCCACCTAAATATTGTTGCATCTCACGCCCTAAAAGTATTAGGTTCGACGCAATGAATTTCTTCTCATCACCCCATTGCTAATGCTGCAAAAGAATTTAGCATCTCACACTAAACTACTGCAACCTACTCGGGTCTTCTCAGTACAACTAATTGCCAAGCTTGAAAATGTTTAGCAAATTCCTTAAATATCTGTTCCCGAAGTGACATAATTTGCCACTGTGGCAATTACATGCAACTATGCACCCGTTCTGGTCTACTGCCACTAAGTTGTATCGCAGAAATGTGTTCGTTTATAAACTTATTCATTACAAGATTGAGTCTCCCGAAATACTCTGTCCTTGTCGGGTACCAGTAAACTCTCTTATTAATCTGACTTACGGTATTCCTGTCTGCCTGCACCTCACCTTTTTTAATTTTTTTTGGCGAAGGTAAAGAAAGCCTGCACGAGAAGCACGCAAAAGTTCGATGAAATTTACCCGTAAAAGTACTTTGGCGTAACAGAATTTGTATTGTTGCTCGCTCGGTAAACAGACGGTGGGTGTTATCGGTCAGGAGTAGAAAGTGAATCCCATTGGAAAATTGAAACCCTCCCGAAGTGGAGGGGGTAACCTGACCTTTTTTCTTTAGAATCACTGGTGGACTACTGGATAAATTTTTATTAAGGGGGAAAAAAGGCAAAGGAAGCCCACACGAGAAGCACGGCAAACTTCTAAAAAGTTTACCGGTGAAACTACGTTACGAACATTTTTTACGACGCCAGAACTTCCAATATGACTCTGTTCGTAATTCAATTAGTGATTCTAAAAAAAAAAGGTCAGGTTACTCCCCCCCTCCACTTCGGGAGGATTTCAAGCTCCCGTGGGATTCAACTTCTACTCCACTTTGACTAGTACCAGCTACAACTCACTAGCAACCTTAAACATATTGTGCCCCTAAACTCAGTGTTCAGTAGGTATTATGAACAAGCCCTACACTTACTAGTACGGTAAGTTCAATTTATATTTACATTTATAATATAAAAGTAATATATAACTTATTTTATTGGTTTTGCGTAAATTTTCTTACTGGTTTATTCGTTAAACTGTAAAAGCTTTAATCCTCTATAGACGTCAGATTTCGGAAGTCTTAGTGAAATATAAAATATTACATTCAAATTTCAAAAGCCAATCCCTCCCCCCCATAAATCTCCGACCCAAGTCTGTGAAAGAGTTGGCAACCCTACTTGGTGGATGTACCGGAGTATAAAAAAGATTTTTTTTATATAATATATTATTAACTTTATGCTAATAGTCCTTACAACAATACATGAATGTAAACAACACACTTTCAACAGCTACTTCAACTGGTATAACCATAGTTTTCGTAATTGCGAAGCCAGTATGTTAGACCTTCAATAGAACAATAGTAACAAATATTCTTAAATATGACTGATAAAAAAAACCGACTTATTCATTCAGAAATCTAATAATCTCGGCTCTCTGGCAACCAGCTTAGAGATTATTGTTATCTCCAAAATGTTGATATCAAAAAGCTTGGTCGAAAGACACTTGACCATATTTTTATGTTGGATTTTTGTGCAGTTATAAAACCATTTCATTTCAAATTATATTTATCTTACAAAATGAAAAGGAACAGGGTATTTATTTTTGCATTTTGCAAGCAGCATAATATAACATGGGTGAAAAATAAACATTCGAAGCAATATGAAGCAAGGACATTCTATAATGCACACAGAGTTGATAACCAATAACATAGAGCTAAAACGCTTCGTGCCTATGTAAAAAAAAAAAAAATTTACTCAAAGGGAATGTTTCAATCAGTAGGATCTTGTATAATCTTGCCTAGAAATCAGGGTGTCTTCTAAGATAAGCATAAGAATCCTTTTTGCGAAATATAAAACAGGACTGAGTTTTAGGACTGAAATGAACTAAGTTATCTTTTCCCCACTGGCGATCAGCATTTAAGGAATTGTGATATTTGTTTGTGCAGAGCAAAATTTCTCAAACTAGAAGATGGAATGCAATATGCTATCATCAGGAAAACTATGGATAGGATTTCCGGTCAATGGAAGAAGGTACGTAGTCGAGTGGTTAGGACCGCTCTTTGAGTGGACCGGGATTCAAGCCCGTGATACTAAATACGATTAAAATTTGTGTTGATTGATTTATTGTAAACTCCACTGACCTGGTGGTTGTGCCAGAGTATAAACAAGAACATATATATATTTTTTAAAATTAATATACAATAGGAAAAGAGTGGAAGAAGGAACTGAATCTTGCGCAATCATGAGCATTAGTTGAGAAGTTAGAAGACAGAGGGCCATCTATGATCATCGCAGTGAGCGGTCAGAAAGAAAATTGAATACCCAATTACAAAAAAACAGTTGGAAAACCACAAGATGGAAGCTTATTTAGAAGACACTTATGCCAAACACGCCTTTGAAATCTCAAGAGCAACTGCTTTTCCATTGAATTTGTCATTAAATTGGCATAAGTCAGAATATTACCAGTGAATCGACACTGAAGGATACATACTGACGATTCTTGATCAGATAGAAATTTTCTAGATAGTTTTAAGAGTTGGCGGTTAATTCATTTCTACATTACTTTAGAAAGAATAGATGTAATTTCAGTGGGACGATAATTGGATGGGAGGGATTTGTCACCCTTTTTAGGAACTGGCTGAATATGGGCAAATTTCCAAGCAGAAGGGAAAATGCCAGTAGAGTGAAAAAAGGCGATACAGAACAGGAGTAAGTTTAGGAGCACAGGTTTTGAGAACGAGTGGAGAAATATTAAGACTGGAGCTTTCTTAGCATTAATTTGTTCAAAATCCTTCTGATATCCTTTTGATGGAATATCACAGGAGGCATTGAATGGAGTGTACTGGGAATGGTAGGTGGTGGTTTACCATCCATTTTTATGGTAGGAGGATCATCAATACACGAGTTAGAAGAAAAGTAGAGTGCTAGCAGGTCAGTTTTATGGGAATAGAGATGAGAAAAAGTTGCAACGATTAGCTCTGGCAAGTGACCAGAATGCTCGACTACCATTTTGACAAGAAACAAATTTTCTACTCTTAGCCTGTTTAAAATCTAATTTGGACTGATTAATAACTGGTTTACAATTTTTGCGAGCTTTGGTATAGGCAGAAAATGTACCTAAAGATTTGGACACAAGCAATTTCGATATGCAACATTCTTATCTTGAACAGCCCTAGTTTATTGGAAAACCACGAGATTTTAAGGTGGAATAAAGGATGGTGGAGTGTGGAATAAAGGATTTGATCCCTAGAAGAATACTTTCACTAACACGATATGAGCAAATGTTGACGTCAGAATATTTGAAACAGTAATTCCCACCAAGGAAAATAAATCTCATAGATCATCCCATTTTGCATTCTTGTAATGCCAAACAACGCGAGATTCAGAATGGTCATGAGAGAAAGGCTCCATTACAGAAAAGACCATCACCAAGTTGTGACCTGAGGTGCCAAGAAGACCGCTCATCTCAACCATGTACTAATAAGGGTTGTTTGTGAGAAAAAGATCAAGCGTGTAGGCTGTGTGATTAGGATTGCCTGGTATTCTGGTAAATTAATAATCTGTGCGAGGTCATTAGTAATTGAAAAAGCCTCAGCATCTCGATCAGCTGCGTCAGTGCGACTGGAAAACGGAAGCCAGCTGGAGTTGTGAACATTAAAATCACCAAGGAAAATTACCTCGCTGTTAGGAAAGTTGGACTAGAGAAATTCACGTTGCAAAGAGATGAAGTCAGAGTTTAAGTGATTAGTGGAGTTACAAGAATGATAGAGGCAACATTAGTTTCACAGAATGTGATAGAGAGATTTTAAGCTAAAGAAGATCGAAAAGAGGATATTCCAAATTACTAAATCTCTGAAAGGGAATATCAGAGCGGACGTATGCACAAGTACCTACTACCTTTGAGGCGAAAGGAATTACAGTGAATAATTCCGACAACTGAGAGCAGTGGTTGAGCAACCTATAACTGGGATTTTTTCAGAAAAAGTACATGGAATTTTTGCAGACTGTTAGTGAAAGTAGACATCACTGAAATTGGAACTGAGACCGCGTATATTTGTAAAATGAATGGGGAAGTGTTTGGGAGGTTTAGATCTTTTCACAGATAAGTTTTGTTCTATTAATGTGATAACTCATGGTGTATTCAGTAGTAAAATTCTTAATTTATATTCTAGGAATTCCGTATTTTTCCAATGAATGAATATTTACTCCGTGGACTGGGAGAACATTTTCAAGCTATCAATTCTGACGGAATAAATTGATACGCACTGCATCTTTCGACTGGTCTCTTTCTCCCTCCCCGTCTCACGCCCTCGTGGGTAGTACATTGTAGAATCGCCGTCCTCTCCACACAGGGTGGAAAAGACCCGAGTTGAGTCCGTCAATGACGTGAGGGATTTTTATGAGTCTTTTTCACAACTTAGCTGAGTTAGTCAGTCTCAGGTGAGGATAGCATGGTTTTTTCTCTCGGATCGGGTTTTCGTGCAACAAACAGAAAATCGATCACAGAAAACACGCAATTTACAGTCAGTATACACGAAAAAACATGGTCTTAGTTGCTGGTGCGCCTAAAACCCTACAACAAACACAAACCCTATCTCACAGTTAATTGTAACTGCTGGCTATCCTTTCGCATTTACCTGATTGGTAAGTTTTTAAAGAGAATCTAAAATTCAGCATATCATGAACAGCGCATTAATTTTTATTTTAATTAGTCCAGACATTCGATGCAGGAAAAGCAACATTTTAGAATCGTCAAAATATCTTTTCAAAGAGATTCATCTTTTTACTTCTGTAAAACACTCATCATATCACATCCTAAGGAACCGTTGGGTGCCATAAAAGCTTAGGAATAATTAAATTTGTCAGAGTATGGTAATGATATGCGAGACGACTGAAGAGAAGTTTTTCTTACGTTCTGCAAACGTTTGAAATCGAAAAGCAAAAATTTTTCGCCTTACTCTCTAACTGTTAGAGAGTAAGGCGAAAACTGTTTGCACATTGACCTCCCATCGTAAAGCGCAATACATGTATATATATTTTTAAAACTGAAGAGAGTTAGTCCGACGCGCTGTGACACCACGTTTCTTTCCAAACGGTGAAAACTGCAGCATAAAAAATATGATATATTATACTGATTTTGCTGTGATGCAATTCTGTAAAATGCCATAACTAGGGCAGAAATTTTATTAATTACTAAAGAATAAGCTTCAGTGTTACACTTAATTTTAGAATCTATACATTATTATGCTCTAATAAACACTTATAAAAAAAGACTACTATTTAAAAACAATTTAATTAACAAATTCTACGCCTTTACAAACAGCTTTGTTAGTATAAGAGAAAACAAAGTTCAAACGCAGTCTTCTCGAGGTTATTTCTCTCGTGATTGATAAATATCGCTAAATTCTACTTCAAACGTTTGGCTGTGAGACAAAGGGCGTCCAACCATGAATATGTCTACAGCTAAACATAACATTTCAAAAAACATTCATCATATTTTGGTCGTAACTTTTCCCCCTCCCCAACGAGAGAATGAATGTATAGCCACTAAGTTTCTCATTGCAATTTACACTCGAGTACAGCCATACAGCCAGTGAGGTTTACATAGTGAGCTACCAAACAGAGTTTGGAAGTATAACGTTACAATTTATAACACTGAGTCTCAGATCAGTTTTCTTGTCTGCAGGTGCTGTTAACAGGATTTCCGGATGGTAAAGCTTTATATAACGGTAAATTACAATCTTTATTCTCTGCTATTCGCTTGAAATTATGCTCCCACGAAATTTCAATACTTCTTATTGATCTACATTCTTCTGGAGCGAAGATTTCAGTTTTCCCCTTCAAAAAAAAAAAACTCATTTTTCATCCCATAAACAGGCTAACCGACTACTGAATACAGTGGCGGACAAAAAAACTGCATCACTTGTGAATTTTGCAAATGATGTGTTTTGCGCTGCATTGTGGGGTGCAGAAATGTTCGAAATGCATTTGTTAGATGGGATATATATCTCTGTGAATGAAATCCAATTAAAAGACCACCTGATATACCTAATTGCCATAAACATCTTCCCAAAGGGTAAAATGCGCAATTAATGGAAATGTGAAAAATCATGCAAATGGCAATCATGACAACCAAACATGCATTTTATTGCATTTATGTGTACAAACTGAAATGACAAGTTAACGTAATAGTATTATGTACTGTAAATCAGCAAAATTAGTCCTCAATATTTTGTTGTTCCTCCTCGAGCTGCAATTACAGCCTTGCAACGATCTGGCATAGAGTTAATCAACTGCTGGATATACGGTTGCCCAATTTCGAGGTACCACACCCTTACAATGGTCTCCTGCAGTTGAATCTTACTTGTTGGCTTCTTTTGAGCAATTTTAGACGACATTATGCACCAGAAATTTTTAATAGGGTTCAAATCTAGACTGTTGCCCGTCGTGTCCAACACTGTAACGCCAGAATTTCTGAGGTATGACTGCATCTTAAGGGAGAAAAACGAGGGAAAATATTGGTGTATGTATGTTTTAAGCCTTGTGAGACAAGACAAAACTCATCATTAAATCGAAAAAGCATAAAACGTGCCAATTTTTCTGTGGCAAGGTGCTGAGTCCTGTTGAAAAATACAGTTTTGGACGTCTGTATATAAAAATACAGTTTTGATGATCTCTAATAACGGGTTTAGGGGCACTCCTCCAAGGTATCAGTGTAGGTTTCTGCATTCACCATTCCAGTGATAAACTTAATTCGCCCCACCCCTTTGCTTGTTAAGAATCCCCAGACTATCTGACCTGCGGGGAACTTTACAGTCGGTGTTATGCAGTCAGGATGGTATGCCTCCGATTTTCGTGTTCTGACATATCGCTTTCCATCCGAGCCATGTAGGTTGGATCTGTATCTTACGTACAAAGGCTTTGTTTACTGTATTCGTAAAGGATATCCTCTAACTTTTTCCGATTTGACCTGTGATCCCAAAGAATGAAAAAGCGAAAATTGGACTGAGCTTCATAAAGATGGCAAGTGAGATGGAATTCCTCGACCAAAGGAGCGATGACCAGATGTTTTATACCTGATATTAAATTCACTACCTCAAAAAGTAATCAGTTTTGGTTCTATCTAAGCCTTCTTACATTCTAACTGGCCACGGTTCTTTGAACGCTCATCTTCTTCGATTTAATCTAGCAACGTCAGATACCTGTTTCTGCGGCGCCTCCGAAGACTGAAGTTATGTCTTATTCTTCTTCCCAGTTTATCAACATTTAAGACAGATTACCTTGTTGTTGTTGTTTGGTTTTTAGGAGCATTAGCAACTAAGGCCATATTGCTCCGGGATATGCGGTGGTCATTCCCTGACCTTTCCGCCTCCTCCATATTTGGTGGTGACGGGCTCTAACCCCGATCTAATCAAGAAGCGTGTGCTACGCACTGCTGCTCCTTCCCACCTGGCTACGGAGGCGCCACAAAGATTATCTAGTACAGTGCATAATTTCTCTCCTGGAAATGAATATCTTATTGCAAATCAAAATGCCTTCTCAACTCTACAGCAATTTGCTACACATTAGTTTTCAACAGACGACGCGGATTACTGAGCTGACTTCTATACTCAACAAAGCGACTTTTTTTTTTCTTTAATAATAATTATTTTAACATTTTATCTAATTAAATTTATTATTATTTTATTTTTATTATTATTTATTTATTATTATTTTATTTTTATTATTATTTATTTATTATTATTATTATTATTTTTTTTTTTTTTTGAAACGTAATAATATTTTGTCCATTATTTTGTTAAGGGGAAGTATTGTCTAATTAATTTGATTGCATACTCTGATGTAGTCACAAACGAACTGGATGCAAAGAACTTTTGATATCATATATTTGTATCTTATAAAAGCCTTTGATACTGTTGCACATGGAAGACTGCTGCACAAATTGGAGCAGTGTGGCACTGGAGGCAAATTGCTGCTATGGATAAAGGGGTGGTTGAGGGAGAGAAGACAGAGAGTGGTAATCAATGGACACTGCTCATCGTGGACTAATGTTATTAGTGGAGTCCCTCAGGGTTCAGTGTTGGGTCCATTATTGTTTTCTGTATTTATAAATGATATTAATGATGATATATCAAGCTTAATGTCCAAGTTTGCAGACGATACGAAGGTTGGCAGGGTTGTTAAGGACACTAATGACAGTACGCTGCTGCAAGAGTATCTAGAAAAGTTGAGCAGATGGGCTGAGAGGTGGCAAATGAAGTTTAACCTTGACAAATGTAAAATACTACATATGGGAAACAGCAACCCAAGAGCAACGTATCAACTCTGTGGTACTACAGTGACATGGTAGAGAATGAAAAGGATCTGGGGGTAATTGTGCAGGCAAATACGAAGTTCTCTGAGTAGTGCAGACAGGCTGCAAGAGTAGCTCATGGTGTCTTGTCAATGATATACAGGAATATTTCTAGCAGGGATAAGGAGGTGATTATTCCCTTGTATAAGGCAATGGTCAGGCCACACCTTGAGTACTGTATACAAATCTGGAGGCCTCATTTTAAGAAGGATGTAGAGCTGTTGGAACGAGTACAGAGAAGGGCAACAAGATTAGTGAATGGAACAAAGGGTTGCTCTTAGGAAGAAAGACTTCAATTTTGCAAATTACAGGTGATCTGATTTAGGTATATAAAGCTTTGAATGGTTTGAGCATGCTCAATGCGGATGGGATTCTTCCTCTTGCTCAGAATAATTGCCTGAGAGGGCATAAATTCAAATTGAGGAAAGACGGTTGTAGGATAGAAGTGCGGAAGTGTGCTTTTAGCTAGCGGGTGGTTGATTGCTGGAACAAACTTCCATCTATTGTTGTAGAAGTTGATAGCGTAAATAGATTCAAGGCAGAACTTGACAAACATTTGGAGCTAAGGGTTTTTTTTTTTTTTTTGCTGATGCTATATAAGCTTGTTTTCTTGCATCATGTGCCTTTGCTAATGCTAATATATTTTTTGCCTCTAAAATTGTTAATTACGCTAGTCCCTGGAGAACAGTTTTTTTTTTTTATTATTATTATTATTATTTTTTTTTTTTTTTTTGCTAGTTCCTTAGAGGGCAAGATTCGCTGGTCTCCAGTTTATTAGAGACGGGATTTTAAAGTGCTTGTACCCAGATTTCGGCTTCCTGGGTACGGGAACTGCTGGCATCCATTGCTATTACACTTTCTCCAGTGGATGCGGGATTCTTTGTGGTATTTACAACCGTACGTGATTATAGGAGATTGCTGCACCTATAGGACTTGCGCTTATTCCTATGGGTGCTGAAAATATTACATTTAGCTTAATACGCATATAGTTGGGCCCGCCTCCTCGTGGTGTGGACGGGTACTGGGAAGCAACCTTCGTGGTGATCGCTGCTTCCTGGTAGCAAAGTGGCCAGAAACAGCTAAACAACAGACACACTGCGCAAACAACACTATACTAATTTCTAGCCATTGTACAGAGTCTTGTATAACATCACAGAAAACCATGGCGGAGATGAACTAACATTTAGGGGCCTCCTTGCGCAAGACTTAACACATGTCCACACACACACACATTCAGGTTGAATTTCGATTCTTCAGAAAAGATGGTGTCCCATTGCTCTTTTGTCCATGAAACATGCGTATTAGCCCAAGCAAATCGCTTCTTTCTCAGTTGTTGGGTCAACAAAGGCGCCTTCTTGGGCCGATAGGCATGCAGACCATATTCCATCTTTGGATAGTTCGTGCACTTGTTTCAACACCAGAGGCCATCTCAAAGTCCAGTTTTAGATCAGGAGCACTAGCATGGCGATTACAAAGGCATAGCCGTTTCAAATATCGATCTTGGGAAGGCGTAGTCACTCTCTTACGGCCTGATCCAGGTCCTCTCTTCACTGGTTTCACGCTCTAATTTCAGCAGCCTATTTTATCAGCGATAACACGCGTAGAAAAAACCCTTCCGGGGACAGAGAAAAAGCTACACTTTTTACTTGGTGTCAACTGAACATATGGCTTACACCTCCACAAAACAGGATACTAATGAGCGTGCATACCCTTCCAACGCCGTAGTTATAGAAAAGGCTGATGCAATACTTTGTAATCACTGTTTGATGCAATAGAAGCATTATCTGACGCAATACCTTTGCTTTGCGACAAACATAATGCTGCAATCAAACAATATCTTATACATTTCACTACAAATGTTACTTTTTTTTTAAGGTGATGCAGTTTTATTGCCCGCCACCGTATAAATTTAATATTTAATGCGAATGAGCTGAAGGTACGTTCTACTTGAAATTTTGCTTTATTTTTTTTTTTGTTTCATAATACAGTACTTCATTTCATCGTCTCTTTAGCAGCTGATTCCTGGTTTCATAAAGCTGATAACAGTGATTAATGGGTGTAGAGTTTTCACGGTTTGTATGCCCTTGCTTACTTCCCCTACATTTAGCTATGATAACTGAAAAACTTTCAATCGTGCCGTGAGTGGGAATCGAACACGCGTGTTCATTTGTTTGCTACCAACTCAGTTGCCCTTTCCAGGCATAACTTTGGTTGGTCACAAAAAACGATATACTGAATGTAGATTTAAAAAGTACACACTGAAAAACGCCAAACTTCGTAGTTTATTACTTATTGAATTCTGCAAGCATTTCACCTCATTTAAAGATACGTTTCTATTCATAATTCGTCCGCTTTTTGTTTCCGTAACACATTAGTATTTTTAACAAAAATTATTTTGGGTTATCACACTCTTTCTCCACGTGCTACAAGTCACCTTTGCTTGTAGCGTGCAAAATAAGGTTACTGATGGTTCCTTGGCTCATTTGAAAGTTAATACATTCTTGATTTTTATTTTCGAGTACTTGCGTTTTGCGAGTCTTTTTTTTTTTATTTCCCAATAATATTCACTATATCATTTCATTAATATCTTATCAGGCGATGTACGTGTTAAACCTTTTACCTCTTTGCGCCGCTTCGAAGAAGGAAAAGATTTAACACGTACATCGCCTGATAACATATTACTGAAATGATTTTTCAGAGCTGTCTTGGAAAATTCACTCCACCAGATTACCAGCTGATAGTGGATAATCTATTCTGAAAAGTTCTCTTATCTATCCTGGAATCTGGAGTGACGGTACCCTTATCAAAGTAGACAGAGCAGTATAAAAGCAACCTCAGAAGTACACGCAGCTACCAAAACTGCAAATCACACATATCCCTTTAGACGCGTGGGAGTTACAATTTTGCACAAGCATGACACGATCTGATAATTCACGTTCTGTGTTTTCTCCTGCACGATAAAAAGTACTGTAGGCGTAACTTTTTGACATTGAGTAAAATCTCCGCAAGTTGAGTCGCACCACATCTTCACCGATGACAAATTACTTTCCTTCAAATATTTCGTGATTCTCGTGTACAATACCGAGCTGTCCGCTCAATTTATATTTTGATTGAAAGGCACTATGCAAAACAACGATGGTAGCTCCACTACCGGTGACAATCTGCGATCGTGATATTCTCTGTACGAGGTGTTAGATTTCTAGAACTCAAATTAATGAGATGTTTAACTTTGAAATGTCAGTGTTTCTTTGTAATCACTCTCTATTTGTATAATACAGGTATGCTTGCTGATTAGTAATGGAATTCGCCATATAGTGCAAGGAAATCACAGGCTTTTACTGCACTAGCCAAAAATAAATAAGAAAATAAAACATATTTCCCTCCTCACATCGGTAACTATCCAGTTGACCTTTGAATATAATCAAACTGTCAGCTTAAACTACTGGTGAAAGCAACTTATTCCAGCAATCAACGACTCCCTACAATCTAATCTAAACCTCTTCCCCTGTAATTTGAATTTATGGCCCGTAGTTCTGGAACTCTATAACAGTGAAAATTCTGCCTACATTCATTTTTTTAATCCCTCTCAGAGCTTTATAAACCTCACTCAGGTGCCCTATGTAATGCCTGGTTGCCAAGCCCACATAATTAGTCTTCCCTCGTACGGTCGCCATTTTGACGATCTCACCATGCGAGTTTTCCCGCCTGTAGACCCTTTCAAGAAGCTCCATACTTCAACACAGTATTTCAAATATGGTCTTACAATTGCCTTAAATAGTAGGATTATGACCTCCTTAACTCTACAGCAGGATAATGTTCGATAGGACACCACAGGTTTTCCTGGCTGCCTGTTTACGCTGTTCAGAAAACTGCTATTGTTGTTGATATTGGGTTTTAGGAGTATCGACGACTAAGGCCATGTTGCTTCGTGTATATTGTCTATAAATTGCGTTATGTTCTGAAGTCGGTTTTCTGTTTGCTAGACAAAAAACCCGAGTTTCCGGGAGAAAAAAAACCGCGCTTGAGACCGACTAACTCAGTCACGTTGTGAAAAAGCCCCATAAAAATTCCTCCCGTCATCGACGGGATTCGAATTCTGGTCTTTTCCAGCCGGTGTGGGAAGGACGGCGATCCTACCAACTGTGCTACGAGGGCGCTCAGAAAACTGCATATCTAGCCGTATCGTAACTGCCAAATCCCTTTCTTCCTGTACTGTTTTTAATTCAACCCCACCAAGTGTATAATTTATTTTGGTATTGTTATTTCCCAAGCGTAAGACCTTGCATTTGGCCGCATTAAAACATGGCTGCTACTTTTCTAACCACTTTTGAAGTCTGTTCAAGTCATCCTGAAGCAGCGCTGCTTGACACTGATCAATAAAGACTCTACCAATCGTTAACGTCGGCTGCAAATTTTGATATCATGCCTTCTGTCCCTTTGTCTGTCGTTTTATGAAAATCAGAAACAACAGTAGTCCAAGAACCGATCCTTGGGCGATCTCACTCCTGATGTTACACCAATCTGGAGAATATCCATTAATCACAACTCTCCGCCCTGCAGCCACCCAGCAATCCGTCTTAGAACCTTTATAGTAAAAAAAAAAAAAAAAAAAAAAAAAAAAACGGACAAGAAGCAGGGAACGTGAAAGTGGTGCTGATTTGGGACGGCATGAGTATGCTTTATGCTGTTCCAAAATCCAACACTGTAAACTCTTTATAATACTGCTTGTTCGTAAAAGGAAAATTTTCTCTTAGAAATGTGCCAGAAATAGCGACAATCATCTTGAACAACGCTGCAAGTTGTGGCCAGTGATGCGAAGACACCACGGCCACCGTGGTGTCTTCGTGGTGTCACTAGAGTGGTCAAGCATGAGGATACAGAAGTAATGAATTTGAACAACCGCAGTGGTTAGAGCTCGTGTGACGACTAGGTACGGCGATTTTCTTGTATTCTCTCAAACTTGTGAACTACTCTGACCTTATGTAGCCGTCCAGGAGTATAAACAGAACATTTATTTATCACTGCAGCAGTGAGGTGGCAAAAAGAAATCCTTGAGCTGTCCCAGCTCTGTTCTCCGGATGTGGATCTTTGCTACGTTCTCTGATTTGAAACAAGATGGAAAAGTCACAAGACGAGCATTAGATCCCTAACTCGTCACTTTTCAATAAAAACCAGGCTGCTGATGCCATAAGATGCATCCCCGCATGTTTCGGTGGATTGAATTGTATTGGAGACAGGAGATTATTTTGAGGGAATGAAGCCCTCACAGATGGAATTGCCAATTGTAACACGTGAAAAACAAACTTTATCTAATATTTATTTACGACGGACTGAGCCCTCAGTTATGGTGGGATGAGCCAGTTAATTGTATTCCTAAAGAGCATCCCTGTATTATTGTATTCTGTAGGGTTGACAGGTCTGCAGGCTGCCATTCAGTTCATTCCAAAAACTAAAACAATTTTTGCAAGATTATAAATATTGATTTTTTACTAATATATGAAATTAAAAAGAAGTATATGAACTTTATAAAGGGAACTAATATGAATCATGCACCTAGTTTTAAATGTATGAACAGAAACACCGTAAACATACTGGAGACATTAAAAAATAATGAGAACACGTTTATAATGCAATAAGAAATTAAATTATCATTACAATTCATTAAATAACACATCGGTCCTAATCAGTTGTTGGTTCTTGTATTTCGGCCAAAGCAACTAAGGCTATGAGGTGCCAGTGCATTGTCTGTCTGTACATTGCGCCTATTCTACAGTCGTATGGTGTTTCTGGATGAAAAACCCCAGTTTTTTTTTGGGGAGGGAGGGTACTCTCGCTCAAAATCGACCAATTCGACCACGGTACGTGAAAACGCACATAAAAATTTCTCCTGCCATGACGGAAATCGAACTGGAACTTTACCGTACGGTTCTTTTCCCTCAGACCACACCTGTATATTCGTGGTGTAGCATGTATAGCTGTTCCACAGAATGCACATTGTTTACAACCCAGTTGGATTTGAAGTATGATGTGACAGGAAGCTAATTTCTTCGAAGTCTTCAAGGACTTGATAAAAAAAAATTTACAACTTTGCTGGTGGATCTCTGCTTTTAGGATCTTAGCATCATTGAGACTGTTTTGAATATGAATATCTGAAGTCAGGGCCCCGAGTGTCAAGCGAGTGATCATAGCGATATTTCCAAAGTGATTTGAAAGCGTCTTTTCTCTAAGCGACAGATTGTAGAGATTGTTAAAACCCTTTCTTTATAAAGTTATTTAATTTTGGCTTTTTCTAAATAAAGAAGTAAGCTTTGTATCGAGGAAGGAAAGACACCTTTCTTTTATATATATATAATCATATTCTCTAACATACTAATCTCTTATCGCTTGGTCACTGGTGGCACCGCTCCTGCCTCCACGTGGCGGGGCTGGTAATCTGAGTATAATTCAATACTCAGAGCGAAAAGGAGCAATTATGGATCCATTAATATCACCGACTGTAGAGCCTACGTGCTCGCATGAACCTGATTCATCTAAAGCAAAAAGAATCAATAAAGATGATTCCTCGCATGACCTATCAGAAAATAATGAAGTACAAGATAGAGAAAAATGTATCATACCAAGAGGTATCTGCAGAAACAGATTCTACCATCTGCAGAAACACTGATCCCAGAATAATTTGGAGAAAGATCCGTATCCTCAGTGGAAAGTGTTAACAAACCAAAGCCCCAATCCTGTCCTGGAAAGGAATAGATATTTCTTCTCCAACTAATATTGCAGAAACATTTGCAGTCTCTTCATCATCTCAATCTTACGAAGACTCATTTAGACGCAAAAAAATGTCCGTGGAAAAATATAAAATTAACTTTGTTACTAAGCAATCTTATTCTTATAACCTTCCGTTCACTATGAATGAACTCAACGAAGCTCTCCAGAATTCTAGAAATAGTTCTGCTGGACCAGATGGCATTTTCTACATAATGCTTCGCCACCTAAACTCAAAATCTATACTACTGAAATATTACAATAGAATCTTTGAGGAGAATGTTTACAATGATACATGGCATCAGTCAGTTGTGGTAGCCATAGCGAAACCCGGGAAAGATGCTGCCTCCCCCAATAGTTATCGTCCTATATCTTTGACCAGCTGTTTAGGAAAGATAATAGAAAAGATGGTTCACAAGAGACTTGCCTGGATTGTTGAAGATCAAGATGTTATAACACGCCATAAATTTGGTTTCCGCCGTAACAGGTGTACAACTAATGTCCACACCAAGGTTGAAGCTCACATTCGAAATGCTTTTCTTAAAAATCAGCACATGGTAATAATAATTGTCGATATTACCAAAGCATTCGATACAACCTGGAGATATGGAATCCTCCAAGACTTATACAAACTTGGACTGAGAGGTAACCTGCCTAGATTCATTCAGAATTTTCTTCACCTCAGGACCTTTCAAGTAAGATTCCAGAATGAGCTGTCCAAAATTCACACGCAAGAAGGAGTACCTCAAGGATCGATTTTAAGTGCCACACTCTTTGCGTTACGTACCAATAGTATTATAAGAGACATCCCAGCCACGGCAGAAGTTTATATGTATGCAGACGATCTTGCTATTTCCTGTCAATCATCGAACATGGCTACCATTGAAAGACAACTACAGATAGCAATAAACAAAATTGAAACTTGGACAGAAAGCAACGGCTATCAATTAACCGAGAGGACAACAGCAGCAATACACTTCTGTAAATTACGATCGCTTCATCCGGAACCTGTATTAAAACTGAAAGGCAGAGAAAAACCGATGACAGACTCCATAAGATTATTGGGTCTGAATTTAGACACCAAATTAAAATTTCGTAAACATGTAACCTATCTACGAACTACGTGCCTCCAGAAACTAAACATCCTTCGTGCAGTATCCTCAACATCTTGGGGTGCTGACAGACAGTCATTGCTGAATTTATATCGTTCTCTAATCCGGTCACGATTAGACTATGGAGCTATAGTATATGCATCAGCTAAAAACAGCATCTTACGGTCAGCACTAGCGCCTACAGAACCTCGCCAGTACAGAGCTTGTATATAGAAGCACACGACCCTCCGCTTTATCTTAGAAGACAACGCCTACTCTGCCAAAATAAGAAGCTTTCCAACTCACACCTGTTGGGTATACCTCAGCCAACCTTTATGGTCAACACTTTATGAATCCAAGCCTAATGAACCCAGACCTGCTGGGATTCGTCTTCAAGAAGTAATACAAAAGTGGAAACTCAATCTCAATAAAATTGCAGAAAGTGCAAATACGCCTTTACCTCCATGGAATAAGACATTATATAAACATTGATTTTTACTTCGCTCAGTGACCAAAAAATACTATTCCACTATGTAATATCCGGCAGTTGCATGCCAACTATACTTCGCAACACACTGGGAAACTCATAATCTATACGGATGGCTCTAAGACCCAATCACATGTAGGTGCAGCAGCCGTGTTCCCTTCGCATGTAATTTCAAAATCCCTTCCAGTTGAGTGCAGCATTCTATCTGCAGAACTGTATGCTACACAGCTTGCATTAAGTGAAATATGTCAACAGACGTCCCTCCCTGTCTTAATATATACCGATTCGCTCAGTGCTATCTCAGCCATACAGGATATACAACATTCTCACCATCCCCTTCTACAAGAAATTAGCTTTCTTATCTACCGATGTCAAAAAACACTCTGAAATAACTCTTTGCTGGATTCCAGGACATTCTGGAATAGAAATCAGTGAAAATGCAGCCAAGTCAGCATCAGAACTATCAAAAGAAACAATGATAGTACCATACACTGATTTCAGACCAATTATTATTAGAGTAAGTGAAGATGAATGGACTCAAATATGGGGAATTCAAACTAATAATAAACTCCAAGAAATAAAACCGAATCCAGAAATATGGAAATCAAGCATCAGAAAAAGTCGCAAAGAAGAAGTAATGCTTGCGAGATTACGAATTGGCCACCCTCACTTTACGCATTATCACCTACTAGCTAATGAGAGTCCGTCCCCCTCTCTGTTTTCAATGCCAAGTCCGCCTTACAGTAAAACACATCCTTTTTGCATGCCCGCGCTTCAGGAATTTCAGACAACTTTGCTTTCAAAGTCTATGTAATAATCAGAATCCACCTATCCTTCAACAGATATTGGATAACTCTGCAAATATAGACGAACTGTTTAATTTCATTTGAAAAATCCGATTTGACAAACGAATCTGAAAATAGTTACAAAAAAAAAAAAAAAAAAAACCTGGAAAGACGCATCTTGGCCTTGATGCCCTTGTGTCTTAATTTAGAACTAGAAAGGGGGTTTTCAGTTTATTTTTATTTTAAAAAGGTTAGGCATAATATTTTTCTGCATTTAATGTTTCTATAATTACAGGAACAGGCTAAAAGGATATTAAGAATTCTCCATTATAGTTGTTAATTCTGTACTCATGAAAGTGATGACATCTGCACTGCACATTTTGCGGTCTAAGAGGTTTTTGAAACGGCTTGCCATTTAAATAAAAAAAAAATAAATCGTCATTGCACAAAGGAAGAGTACAACGCTTCACAGCACGACAATAGGGGTTTTACAGTTAGAATGCAATATACATTAGGTCACTAACAGATAAGAATTAAACAAGATAGATAAAACTTAAAGTTAATTAGTAATAATGAATTTAAAAGAATGGGATATACCATTTTGTACACTTAATCAGGTACATCTACCTAATAGCGAGTAGACAACGCTCAGAACAGACTAGATTCATCATATCATGGGCTGAGAGAGAGAGAGAGAGAGAGAGAGAGAGATATGCCGAAAGGGCCACAGGAATTCTCGTCCGTGTTGTCTCAATTGTTTTCCAGTTTTTACAACTGGATGGTTTGTAAATGAGATGGAACGAGCTCTTCGGCTTGTCCACTTCAGCCTTTCTGCTACCCCGCATAAGTCCTGTTTGCTTCCATTGGCCTCTAGCATCACACAACGAGCTGTTTCCGACCACAGGAGGATCCCCGTTGGCTGGATGTTCATCTCGATACACCTGAGACTAATCTCGATGTACGTGGGACACGATTGTAGGTGAAAATCTCCGAAACTCCAGTAGAGTTGGAATTTCAGAGATACTGTACTTATGCTGGCGACTCTGTCGACGAATGCTACGTCCAAAGTCACTTAAGTCTTTCGCCTTGTCCATTCTTCACACTGAGCTGCACACATATGGTATCCATAAGTACCTGCACACCTGCTTTATATCGCACTGTACGAACACGTGATGCTTTTACTGAAGGAGCGCTCCATTTCATATAAAAGGTAGGTGTACCTAATAAAGTGGCCGTTCAGTGTATAAGGAAACACACTGTCCTACAAAATATCATGGAAGATTATATGTATGTATGTATATGGAAATACACTGTCCTATAAAATATCATGGAAAATATCATGGATTGCAGGAAAATGACTAGAAGCATGCAAACAGTTTGGCCGTTAGAGGTAATCCCCGATTAGCCCGAAATTCATTTCAAACGTGTACGCTGAACGATGACCACACTGAAAGAGTTAACAGAGCTTCAGAAGTGAATGAGAATTCTATGTCATTTGGGGAAATGTCTGTGATTGCGATGAGTTCGGAATTAAACACTCTTGATATCGATAGTTGCTGAAGAAAGAAAAGTCCAGGGGTGATGCTAAACCCAAAAAATGACCAGGAGTCGTAAAATATTGATTGACGTCATTTCACTGTAACTTCATCTTACCATCAGATCTTACAGAATCTGAGTATGGACCTGCCAGCGCCCATAGCCAAACCTGAACGTGTTTCTATACATGTAGATATAGTGAAACACTTAGAGCCTGCAGCTAACAAAAAACAAATGCGCACACTGGTCATTTTTTGGCATGATGCAAAGTACATCAAATCCTGACTACAAATCAAATAGATCCCAAGATGACGAGTCATGTTGCATGCTCTTCCTATCTGATGGACGTGTTTCGTATGGTGGATGCCTGGAGAGCGGTTACTACTTGGACCTCCAACACAATTAATGTGTTTTACCAGCCATTAGGTAGGCAGGACGCGTTATCGTCCACTGGTCGCAGTGCATGAAGCCATAAATTCCATGTCCTAATTCTGTGTACCTTACATTGTGACAATTTGATGGGAACAACCCTTACACCTTTCAACATTAATAGATAATGAATAGAACGATAAATATTCCTTTCTTTATATATTATATAGAATACAATATTGTATTCCGTATAATAACATATATAGAAAACAGTTTATCTGTTCTTCATCTATCAGGTCCCCCCTCCTCAATAGAAGGCAATGTAACAAAAGCCTGCGTGCCTTTCATTCGTTGGATGGATTGTTTAGAATTGGCGCCCAGGTAAGTGAGTCCATGAGGTGTCATTTTTTTATAACGTGTTTGAAAAATTTTGTTTGTAAAGTGGTTTTGCATCTAGGAGGTGGTTTTGTTTAAAACCAAAATTTTAACAATCTTCTCTCTCTCTCTCTCTCTCAGGCTCTATAGTGATAACCAAATGGCTCTGGATACAAATATATCATACTGAATATTGCTTCTCCAGAGAACATCAGACACTTCAGCTGATTTCAAGAGGAAAAACATTCCAACTTCGTGTGGACCATATTTTGCAACAATTATAGTGATCTGTATAGCGTTGCATGATGGAATTCTGACTTTAACATAAGGTAGATTCAGTTTGGCGGGGGATAATGCATACGAAATTTTCTGTAAGGTCGTCTTAGGACAAAAACAACTGCTTTCCCCCATAGCATGCAAATAATTTTCGATGAGAACAGTTACATGTGATTTTAAACATGATGTTAGAAATTACCGTGAACCTGAGAAAAATAACACAATATTTTCTGTATATTACTAGAAAGTACAATGAAATGTTAATTTAAAGAATAAATGTAAAGAAGTATTTTTTTAACGCGACGACAAAGTGCAGAACTGTTCCGAAACATCTACTTATCCCCTTAATGGAAATGAGTCATTATACACACAGAGATCACTGAAATATGACCACCTATTCAATACTGTGTTGGGTCACCTTTTGCACGGATAATAGTCACTATTCGCTTAGGCATCGACTCCACTAGGTGTCTGAAGACGTCCGTAGAGACTGCAACCATGCTGCCTTCAAGGCTTTACATAGGGTCGGAATAGATGACAGCTGCGTGTTCATGCGCCTCACTTCCCGTTCCAAAACATCCCACGGTTGTTTAACCTGGATTGAGGTCAAGCGAATTTGGAGGCCAATCGAGATGGGTGACACAGTGATTCTTCACTGTGTTCCTCGAACTATTCGTGCACAGTGCGTGTGCGGCTCGATGACATGGCGCATTATCGTCTTGGAAGATCCCATTTCTGTGCTGGAAAAAATGCAACATGTTAGGGTGGGTGGGTGCACATGGCTTCCTAAGAGGCGTGTGTTCTTTCGTCCTTGATTCGGAGTGGCTCCTAGGCATATGCCCATGTTCATCTTTGATGGCGCAGAATCTCTGCGACACAGGCCTGAAAAAGCGTTGATGTATTTGTTTTAGTATTGTGTGCATTATGTTGTTTGTGTCAGCCACCAGGGAGCACGAGGAGCCGGACTTGGGCCTAGTATTCACTGTCAGTGCTCAGCGCACTAAAATCCCGTACCCGCTGACCGTAATGTAATACCGGTGGGTAGCTGCCGGTAGACCTCACCAGTGAAACATTGGCCCATACGCACTAGGGGTCATAGTTCTTGCCAGCAAAATGTATCCCATATTAAGAAACCACCACCATCTGACTAGATAGTTGGGCGTCATGCACGATGGGTCCATGGACTGGTGTTGCTTGCGCCATACACGAAGGCGTCTGTCGGCGTGTGGCACCAGGTATCTGGACTCATCCGACCAGCGTATTGTTGACACCACAGCATTCGCCATCAAGGATGATCATCAGTGCGTAGATGGGTGTCTCTGGGATCGTCTGCTGTGGAACTCTCATGCGTCTGAGTGTGCGGCGCATGGTCGTTTGGGGGATATTGTTCTTGCATTCCCCATATGGTATTGCGATACCAACTGTCGCACAGTGATCTGCCGTTGAGCCCGTACAAATACACCTTGTGTAAGCTTTTACAGTTCTGTCGGAGGGAGTGGTTGCGCTGTAAGCAACCGACAAGACGTGCAGTTTCTGATATGGAAGCACTCTATGCACGAGCTCCCACAGTCATGCCCTCTTGAAACTCCGTAATATCTTTACTATTTTGCATAACTGCAACTTTATCACTTTGACTGCATGACCAAATGCAAATTGCCACTTCTTTGGCGTACGAGGCTGTTCGACTTTTTATACTGTGAGCTATGCAGCATAGTCCATAAGGGGCGGGATGGTCATAATTCAATGATCACTGATTGTGTATAAATTAAAACGATATTCCCGAATACTGTCACAGTGTTTGGTTGCCGCACATCCATAGGCGCAACTTCATATTCTCGACCCATTGCGAGATTCTTGAATCCCTGTGCTCTGAGAGCAGAGGAGCTCATATAAAACTAACAGTCGAGTTCCCTGACTTTTCGTCCCTCCCATGGTGGCGGACTCAGCAGAATGGTAGTTTCGCTACTACCTATGCCATCTGGAAAGACCACTATGAGAGGGTCTCGATATCAACTGGTCCATTTGCAGCAAATCTCATGCTTTTTTCTAGGAGATTGTCTTGCAAATGCTTAACACAATCGTTGGCAAGCAGTTTCAGCGATTACTGATGACTAGACACTCAATCTCAGCACATGCTTCTTGATTAGACCGGGGTTTGAGCCCGTGAACCATCAAATACGGAGGATGCGGAAAGGTCAGGGAATGACCACCGCATATCCCTGGAGCAATATGGCCTTAGTAGCTAATGCTCCTAAAAACTAAATAACAACAACAACACTCCATATCATTCATTTTATAACAAGATAAGTTCTTAAGAAAGTTTATAGAAATAAGTCCTGACTGGGAGTGGAAAATTTTTTTTTTTTTTTTTGCTGCTTTTCCTGACCACGTTATCATGTTCATGACAATTACTAAACTGGAAATTCAAGGATGGTGGCACTATATTTTTGAGGCGATAATACTCATTATAAAATTTACTTGCCACACTTTCTTACGAGCTGTTCAAGGAATTTATTCATTGCTGGCTGAACACTAACTTACCCGATCGGAATTTAAGTATAAAATAACGGGCGATGATGCAATTCCAATTCGGCGCAAGCCTGTAAAGCAACTGACGTGATCTTACAAAACACCTGGTTTGCATAATACATTTAGTTATTGTTTGTGCTTATTTTAGCGATTAAATTAAATTATCCATTTAAAAAAAAATTCCTAAGTTGTGATTTTCTGTCCACTGCTGCGTTAATCGTACATTTTAATTTAGGGACTAAGATATTCATTTGCTTATTCTAATTAAACTTTCAGCGTCTAATTTACATCCAAATAAAGTATTTTTGCGTTGAAGCATAATGCATATGCACATATTTATAAACTCTATTATTATCAATAAAATAATAGAGTTCCTTTATTAAGACAATAACTATATTTACATTTAAAAGTTACGGTTTGCTTCATCCCACGACAGCCATTCAAAGTCTGGATGAAAACAAAGACATTACAGTGTATAGGAGGTTGACAGATTCTGATATTTAAATAAGGCACACCGAACATTAGCCAAATCTTAAGGAAGTTGACAAAGTGACGTATACGGTGAAATATCACTTGGGAATACAAGAGGTCGCTGGTAAACACATACTGAACGCGCATAAGTAACATAAATGGGCGTTGATGAAGCAGCCTCATGAAAGGATGGAAGAAGAAGAAGAAAACTATGGTTTATAGCAAGTTACAGCAAAAATGATCATTCTGAAGCTGATTTGAAGTCAGATATTCGTGTATGTGTGCGCTAGTGTCAAAAAAATCAAATTTTATCAAAATATTGACCAATTTTTGTCCATCAATAGTTTTTTTTGTTTTTTTTTCCTTCAAAAATAATCTACGGTCATTTAGTTCGCTTCCTAATAAACTAAATTGAATTATTTATTAAAATAAAATACATACATTTTGAAATTTTGGGGTTTTGTGAATTTTTTAGCAAATGAAAGAAAGTATCCGCTGTAACAAAAGTTTATAAAATCGAAATAAAAACTACTTGTGACAGGGGATTGTAATTATCAAATTAATGATTAAAGAAAAGCTCAATGTTGAATAAACCACAAGGTTTTTTTTGTTTTTTTCAGCAACGATTTCGATATGATATCTTGCACGTGAATGTTGAACAAAGTACGATTGCACAAATGCTGTTTTTGGTGGTGATGCGTCAAAGACAAGACTGAACACAGCCAGCAAATAGAGTAATACATCAGTCGAAATGGAGAGAAAATACTCTAGGATAAGTGGTTATTTATTTACATTTCGATCCTTTGCGTAATCTTTATGCAGCTGCGGATCCCTCATTTTTAGTGGAAAAACAGCGAAACCCCATATTTGTAAAATCAACTGACCCCGCTGACCGGATCAGTAACTTACATAGGGGAGCGTGACGAGTCCCGAGATTTTCCAAAAGTCCTACATAGCCACGACGGAACTTACAAACAGGAAAAATCTCGAGAAGGTTCTCGTAATACTCCGATTTATGTACGACAGTAGCGAGTCTGTCGTACATAAAGCGGATGACATGTTGCACAGTTTCAGCTTCTTGAACTTTTTCAGTAAAATGAATAAATAAATATATATATAGATGCGTAGAAAAAACATTTAAAAAATAACATTATCACTGAAGTTTAAAGTACTAGCTATAGCGAAAAATTGCATACTTATTGCCGCAGAAATTCTCTTTGTTTAAGGTATAAGAAATAAATTTTCTGTTTAAACCCCAGACGGCCACAGCGGGATCAGAGGAGATCCCACAAGATAAGGATAATACAAGAACATTACCGTATTTAGCAGTCACGCCAGCTTTAGTCGTGGTCAACTCAAATGCACTCTCGCATCGGCTACTTGGCTACGGCTGTACATCAGTGGACCTAATTCTAGTTTTAGCGACCTTCTCATTACAGATGGGTGCTCGTAATAATGAACTTTTACTATAATATAATCGATTTCTGATTATTTTGCCTTATATACAGAAATTCATGATATCTGATTCTGTAGGAAACAAAATACACCATGGCCACCAGAGCCTAAGAGAGTATGGAACACGAATAAATTACGTTGACCAAGCGCAATGACTGTCTACAATTATTTGATATCCCCCTCTCCCATAAACGATGACACTACATTCTACAATAGTGAATTCGCAAATCACCAGTAATCGTTGAGTACAAGAATTTTACAAATGTGTAAAAAAAAAAGAGCCTAAGATCGAGCGAAACTAACCGCTTGATATGGCAGGATATCTGCAACCACTATTGGCTCTTTTATCATTTGGGATACAATGAATGCGGAAAGGTACCCGGAAATGTTATGAAATAAATTCGAAGTAGAACAATCATCATTTCATGCAGGACGGAGCACCTCCTCATTTTTCAAACGATCTACGGATATAGCTGCGTGACAGATTTCCAGAACAAAGGACTCGATGACATAGTGAGCATGAATGGCCTGCTCACATTCCAGACCTTGCCCATTGTAATCCATCTTTATATTTACCTTAATATAGGGTGTGTGATATGAAACTCCCCATTTTAAAATTCGTTTTAACTTCTCATTTTTACAACCAGTCTCAAAGGAAACAAACTAAATTATTCAGTATTAAATGAGGTTTTCAGTCACAAATATTCTCATGCATTTCACTCTTCTGTATGTGCTGCTGCGTTTTCACAACCTTTCATTAGACATGCAGCAATGTTGTCCACTGGAACACTGATTCTTTCTCCCAGTTCTCCGGTATTTTTAGTTTTATTGTGATAAACTTCTTCCTGTGCTCATCCGCAGATAACAGCGGGTGTTGAAATATAAAATTTGAATTCGGCACCTTGACCTTGAAAGTGTTACAAATTTCACAAGTTGATTCTTAACTACAATCATCCTTCTAAACTGAAGTACTGTATAGTCTCTAATATGGTTGGGGAAGAACGTTACGTGGTTTCTATCCATTTAAATTATAATATATCTAAATTACCACTCTTATGCCATTTTTAATATATTTTATTTAGGTGTTACCTAAACTATTATACATTGAGTAACGTTTCCGGTATCTAGCCGATACCATCGTCAGACCTTACTGCTGACTACAGATATTTTTAGGTCTGAGCGTCCGGCAGGAGGAATCTGTCAGCAGCAAAGTCTGATGATGGGTATCGGCTAGATACTTGAAACGTTGCTAATGTATGTTAGTTTAGGTAACACCTAAATTAAATATATTAAAACTCCACGTGGTATATAAGAGTGGTAATTTAGATATATTATAATTTAGAAGTATAGTCTATAGTGAAATATAATCAAGGAAGCGCTGGACTAAAAAAAACAATCAGATGAAGAAAATATAATGATGCTTATATCAAGTTTGGTTTATTATTTTCTGATAAAGGAGCATCCTCAATTACAATGTGTCATCTGAATAGAATTATTCGTGAACAGGCCCAGCAAGAAATCTTCGCTTCTGCTTATTGTCATTTAGAAAAATATGAACACTTCCGATTCTAATCAACCAATTTTGGAATAAAAAGAAAACCTGATAGATATTTCATCTGATTTTGGACTGAAGACTTTGCTCAGGACTAAGGTCTTTAAGAATGGGTTTGAAACAAGAATATCCATTCTTTGTAAGAGCGGTTTAAAAACTTTTTTTTTAACTATGTATATGCTGTGTATCTCTCTCTCTCTCTCTCTCTCTCTCTCTCTCTCTCTCTCTCTCTCTCTCTCTCTCTCTCTCTCTCTCTCTCTCATGTTGAGTCGAGCTTCAAAGCATTGTGTTCTTCAAAACAGGCCCAGAAGCCTCATTAGTTTTAACTGAATGAATTGCTTTCAATTTTTTTTTTAATTTTTACTTTCAAAAATTGCACTTTAACATATTATGAAAATATCATACTTCTATTTTATTATAAACGTGTTACATACTAAACTTTGTTTTCAATGTATTTAGTACGTCCAGAGAGTTTTCATTAAAAAATACTAATTATTAAAAGGTGCTGGATGCAAAAATACTATCATTCAAGGAATTAGGTACAAAAATTATTTTTACTTTTAATATTAATTTTATTTATCCACTGAAAAAAAAACTATTATTACTGATGGGGTTAACGAAGAGAAAGGTTGGAAACCACCGTTGTAGACCAACCTGCTTGCTAAATAGACAGCGATGAAATACACTGTCGCTTCATAGATAAATTTCAGAGGTATTTTGTGTTTTTTTAATGCCAACAGAGACTTCAGATATACGTTCTGGAACCCTGAAGTCTTAGTAACAACTAAAAATATTTCGAGACTATAAACTATTCTTTTTTATTAATTCACTTCATGAACGGAAAAAAAAAATCCTTCAACTTTTCTTTGACGAGTTATTGACGCTCCTTTTTTTCTTTTTTTTTTTCTTTTTTTTGTAGTAAACATGATGCCCTACACGGATGTCCGTACAATAGTTCAATGCTATCCAAACAACGGATGCAGTTTCCAAAGTAACCAGATGCAGAACTTACGTGTTGAAGTGGTGACAGTTTGAATACCAGCTGTGCGAGTTTGTTTTCTTCATTTTTCCTGGGCTTGCGTCACGGTGGCAAGGTGGTTAGAAGGGGGAAATTCAGTTAATATTGGAGAAGTGGATAGTTATTTCAGCTTCCTCTTCAACCATGCAATCTTTTAGAAACTATAAAATGCATTTCTTCAAAGCCACAAGATGTAGGTAGCTTGGAGGGTAAAGGATACCAAATTGCGCACTCTGAATGCTTTATCAGCTAAGGCATTTTTTACATATTTAAGTCTGCACGTGATTTGTTCAATCTTTCGCTTCAGTTCGCTCACTATTGTTTTAAAAAGGCTTTCTCTAACTTGCTATAAACTTGACGATGTTGTTTCAGAAAAGGATACCTCGACGTATTCACTTCGTCTGAACGTTGCAGTATAAAACAGATATGAAACATGA
Organism: Mastigoproctus giganteus; assembly: GCF_048544385.1. Lineage (NCBI taxonomy): Eukaryota > Metazoa > Arthropoda > Arachnida > Uropygi > Thelyphonidae > Mastigoproctus > Mastigoproctus giganteus. Next base: position 8,149,479 of record NW_028328292.1, on the reverse strand, counting down.
GCGATCGTGTGTTCACTCAGGAGCCACGCCTATACCTTCATTACACTTCATTTACGTATGCTCTCGCAGTAGGACCACTTATTTTCTCACACTATAGTTTGTAAAATGCGTGGGTTGGACTCCATCAGCGGCAGAAGTTGAGAAATACTTTTCGTCTGGACAGGAGGATCTTTAATGTGCAAATTGAGCAGATGACCATACACTACACACGCAGTTTGCAGCCATGATACACTGACACCACATGGACTTATTTACTCGGGCAGGAACAGAACTTTATTTATTGTTACTTTTTTGGTATAGTATCATAAGATATTAACCAACTCGTAAAAGGAAATTGAGCTTGTGATCATCAAAAACGATGCTAAATGATGGCATAAAAACCATAAGCTTATTACTAGAACTTTTTTGTTTTATTTCATTTTATTTTTTAACGTAATTTATACATAACAGAGAATACACTCCAACGAATATATATTTACAAATAAATACAATGAGAATGTTTACAATGCTTATGAATATAAAGATGCTTAATTATTTATTTTACAGTTAAATTGCGTGCACAGTGTCAAGATCATGTGTAAACATACCAGAATAAAATCTTGTGAGAAAAAGCCTATGATTTAAATAAAAAGTTTCCATTGACAATGAAGCAAATTCAGAATTATTTATTTTAAAGATGTTTTCTTTTATCGATTAACGATAACTACTCGGATGTGTAATTTGTAATATAATATTTTTGAAAAATTTGACTTTATTGAAAGATATTTGAGAATGTGTGCTGGTAAATGTACCAGTTAAGTTTAGTATTCTTTCCCTATGTAAGGCAGGACATTAAACCTTATCCAGCAGTAAGAGTTCGCTGGTAACATTCCTTCTAAGAAAGATAAGTAATCAGTGGTCAGAAAGTAAGCTTTGATTGCGAAAGCAGACACAGCAAAAAAAAACTTATCTTTTGTAACTTAAATATTTAATTCTTTTGAAACATTTTTATTTTTTAAGAATGAGTTTTTTGAAATTTAATTCGCTGGAAAATGTAACTTAAATTTAATGGTTTCATTGTAACTTTAAGCCTTAATAATTTTTGTATTATATATGAATAGGATTACTAATTAATATTTAGTAAGTGTACATACAATTATAACGCTCAAATGTTTGAAAAAGTATAATTTAATCGAGCTTCTAATGCATATCTTAGAATTCCTATTCTGCTGGCTTTCCGGTCACCGACGAAATAGAAAATAAATTTCTAATTAACAGATTTGACCTACGCAGGAAGAAAATTCTGCTTCTATAATCGTAATTCTAATTTACTGTACATCTTCCCAATAAAAGAACTACTTTTAAGGCATGCAATGCACTACACCACAATGTACCTTTCGGATAGTGTTGACTCTCTCTCTCTTCCTTTTTGCAGATCTTGTGGACTCCCGTATTGGCTGTTTTGTTATCAAAGCGGAAATTTATGTCAGTTAACATGAAGTTACAGGCAAAACATACAAACTCCGTCTTGTCTTAAAATGTAGTAACGATGCAATTGCACTATAACAATGTTATAGAATGAAATTACCATTTTATTATTGACCCATCTTTATAATTAGGATTGAGAAAGGAACGTTTAAATATCGAGTCGTCTATTAGTCTAAAATACAGTATATTAATGGACTTTCCCAGTTCATCGCAGTAATCCATTTATATCTCCTAAGATTAAATTCGGAGGTGTTTGGCAGTATACTGAATAATGCTAATACTATCCGGCATAATGGACCAATCCTCCCCCCTCCTGCAACTTTCTTTAATCCGCACCTTTCCGTCGTCTCTTCTGAGATGAGTTTACTTGTCGATCAAATTTTATTCTTCTCATTGAAGTATTTGTAGGGCAATTTCCTGATGTTTTTTGGTCAAATACGCCCTTCCTTCGAAAACACCGTCTCAGGAGGATAGATTACGTACGCTTCTTGCCACTTGTTTGCGTCGTTCCATTTTTTGTTTCCTGACTATGGAATATTATTACAGGTTGTTATAGTAACCAATTGTAAATACCCCTATATGTCTCTATAGCAGGGATAAAAACAGGCGCTTCAAGGTCACTTTGACCTTTTCTTTTGTAGCATTAGTACGGAGCGGCAAGACAAATGAGTTATCTTGGGGAGAGCTGTTTTTCCCCTCCTCCCTACTTTAGTGATTTATGTCGGTTTACCTAGATATCCACTATTTTCGCTCGTCATTTATTGTCAAATGTCCTTTAATGTAAACCTTATTTGTTTTCAGGTTTGTGTAATAAAGCTATTCGACTACTATTAAAAGGGACTGCGCTCAGCACTTTCATCGGGTTTATACCCGATGTACCTACAACGATTTTGGTCTAAATATTTACTCCATCGATGAGTTTTGATAAAACGCCGTTTTATACACAAGCTGTTTAACAACAACATTTTAGATACAGGTTGGTTATCTTATGTGTCATATGTGGTTCACTTTAGGAACTTAAGAGTCCCCTCGTTATTCTTAGCAAAATTCCGTACTAAATGGTAAAAATAAGCCCCCCCCCCCGCTCCGGTTAGCTGTTTAATTCTACTCATCAAATTAAATCTGTATCCGTTTGTGGATATAATAAATACCTTTCTCAAATTAGCAAATTTTAGAATAAATAATTTTGAATTTGCTTCATTGTCAATGGAAACTTTTTATTTAAATCATAGGCTTTTTCTCACAAGATTTTGTTCTGATATGTTTACACATGATCTTGACACTGTGCACGCAATTTAACTGTAAAATAAATAATTAAACATTTTTATATTCATAAGCATTGTAAACATTCTCATTGTATTTATTTGTAAATGTTAATCTTATGTAAATATGTATTCGTTGGAGTGTATTCTCTGTTATGTATAAATTACGTTAAAAAAATAAAATGAAATAAAACAAAGTTCTAGTAATAACTGTTATGGTTTTTATGACATCATTTAGCGTCGTTTTTGATGATCACAAGCTCAATTTCCTTTTACGTGATGGTAAATATCTTATGATACTATACCTAAAAAGTAACAATAAATAAAGTTGTCTGTTCTTGCCCGAGTAAATAAGTCCATGTGGTGTCAGTGTATCATGTCTGCAAACTGCGTGTGTAGTGTATGGCTGTCTGCTCATACACGTTGGAGAAAACGCACATTAAGGATCCTGCCATTCCCAGGACATTGCATTCAATGCCTCCTGTAGTCTTCCGTCAAAAGTATGTCAGAAGAATTTTGAACAGTCGTGATGCCAAGAAAGCACCAGGTCCTGATGGTATTTCTCCACTTGTTTTCAAAACCCCTCCTGAGCTTACTACTATTTGGTGTCACCTTTTTACACTTTCTTATTCCACGTATTTTTCCTTCTCCTTGAAAATTTGGTTATATCTAGCCAGTTCCTAAAAAGAGTGACAAATTTCTACCATCCAATTATCGTCCCATTGCACTTACTTCTACTCTCTCTAAAGTAATGGAGAAATCCACTAACCGCAAACTCCTAAACTATCTAGAAACCTTCCATCTGATCAATGGTTTCCAGTATAGATTCCGTCACTGTCGATCCACTGGTGATATACCGACTTATGTTATCCATCTGTGGACAAATTTAGTGGAAAGGTTTAGTAAGACTCCAAGCAGCTGCTCTCAACATTTCAAAGGCTTTTGATCGGTCTTCTAAAAATAAGCTTCCATCTTATCGTTTGTCAACTATTTTTCGTAACTAGGTATCCAGTTTTATCTCTGACCGCTCACTGCGGTTGATAGTAGATGGCTCTGTCTTCTAATTTCTCCACTAATGCTGGTGTTCACAGGGTTCAGTTCTTTCTTCCACTCTTTTCCTCTTGTATATTAATGACCGTCTTCCATTGACTGGTAATCCTATCCATGGTATTATTGATGTTAGCACATTGCATTTCATCTTTCAGTTTGAGAAACCTTGCCCTTCACAAACAGCTTCAACCTCTCAAATATTCACTACCAATTCTTTAAATGCTGATCTGCACCCAATTCTTCAGTGGAACAAATAACTTTGTTGATTTCAATCCTTGTAAAACTCTGTCCTGCCTGTCTTATATCTCGCAAAAAGGATTCTTCTGCTCCTATGCTTATTTTTCAATGACACTGAAATTTCTAGACAAGATCTCATGTCTCTATTAGGGATGACATTGACATCTAATCTCCCACAAGCACATTACAAATATTGCTTCCTCTGCATCTAAAAAACTGGATTTTCTCTTTCGCTCTCGACATTACTTTTCTTCTAAACAGCTTTTTTTTTTGTATAAATCTCATATCCAGTCTACCATGGAATATTGTTCCCGCATATGGGGCGGTGCCCCCATAACCTTTTCCAGGCTTCTAGACCTCGTTTAAAAGAGGGCTGTTTGATTAATTAATAGACAAATTAACTCTTACAGTTTCTGCATTCTCTTTTCTTATATACTTTCTGTTTCTGCTGCATGCCTTTTCTATAGTATTTCCATGGACATTGTTCTTCTGAATCGACTTCTCTGTCTCCCTCTCAAACCAGTCCGAACCCGTGCCGCAACCTTTACGTTTACTGTCCAACTTCAAACTCACGGAACCAACTTTCTTCTTCCTCATTTATTGAAAATTACTATCTACAGAAATTCATGTCAAATGTTAACAAGTATCTTCTTTCATATTCTCAACCCTTCAACTCACGCACGGTACTTAAGTACTATAGGTTTTAATACCTTTCGTGTTTGGGGTTGTCATAAAAGAAATCTGGTGTCAGTATTAAGTGATTGTATTATTGTAGCTGACATTGCTGGTTCTAGAATATACAAGATCAGCTGAATTACTTTAGTATGTCGCATAGGTTTGCTGCTCTCCTCAGCTGACGGTCGGGCAGAGGGATGAGGATTAAGTTATTTTTATCATTCTTATGGGATTCTGTTGTGGAAGGCATGGGCGAGCCCTCAGTGACAGAGCTTAGTTGGTAGGATACATCGTCGTTGTCTGTCACTCGTTTAGAGAAGTCTTAGTTCGATTCCCGTCGATCCTTCAATGGACGCTGTGATTGAACGGCAGAGGACGTAGGATTTCTTCGTGTTGTTCCGAGTTTTTCAGCCCAAAAAAACATGAAAATCGGTCAGTGAAAAGAAATGTGTACAGAGATAATACAAAAAAAAAAAAAAAGTATAAGCGACCTAATGCCCATTAGAAAAATAATATGAATTTTTTGATACAAGAATATTATTATTAGCTGGCTGTTTTATTGTACCATTATTCCGCACTTAAAATGTATGGTTCCTAACCATAATCGTACCCTTATTTGGTTTATGTAATCTGCTATTTCGATTAAAAGACTTCTTCGCAAATGGATAGAATACGTCCACATTATGACGTTATCCCTCCAAAGTCAGATTTATGGGTTCAGTGGCGGTTTTTCCAGGTCCCCAAGATCTCAGGGAGTAGTATTGTATCAATGCAATTACTGTAAAAATTACTTTTTTCTTAGCTTTTAATTACATTCATGTACTGTTTCCGTTTATGCATTTAAATGTATTATTTCTATCTCCCACTCTTTCGTACATTCCTATTAAAACATATATTGAGACACTGAAAAATGCAAGATACTACATTTGGACAGCAATAATCCTAGAATAACATACAAAATGGATAGTATCACGCCCAAGATAGTAAGAAAAAGACGGGGATAACCTCTAAACAATGCTCATGGGATTCTGCAATATATATATATATACAGGAATTTATGGGATTCTGCAATATTCCTGTATATACATACAAGAATTTTTCCTACAGGGATTACCCTTTTGGGTAGTAGGTAGGCAATAGTTAGGCCGCATATTAAGTATTGCTTACAAGTCTGGAAGCCTAATTTCAGGAAGAGTAATAATCTGTTGTGATGGATAAACAATAAGATTAGTCGGGAGCACTTTTCTCTCACTAAGAAACCCCTTAGTTCTACAAATTTCAGCGTCTGGAAACTAAGCACCTGTTAGGAGACTTGTTGCTGTTTAAGGCTTTAGATTGCGTAAGCTAAATGTTGATGGCATCCTTATTCTTTCTCAGACAACACACATAAGGGAACCAATTTAAATTGAAAAGGAAAATTTGCTTTCAGCTAGAGAGTAATTGATTGTTGGAATAAATTTTCATCTGCTGTTGTGAAAGTGGTATAATGAATAAATTTAAAGAAGGATTGGACAGAGGATGTGAGTAGAAGTTTTTCTCTCCTTTTTTTTTGGCTGATACTATATAAGCTTGCAGAGTTCTTTGTATAATTTTGTCACTACTAATGCTAACAGAGAGCCGATGCATATGGAAAATAGAAAAAGGCCTCTAAAAGTATGGGCACCATAGGGCCCGAGACTACAAATCTGGCACTGCTTGTAACATTAACCAATGGTTGTTTTCGAATTTGCGCTGAAGTAGCTTAAGACCATGGTTGGCTGTTACGTTAAATAAAAAATCTGAGTTTCCGTGAAATAAAACCACGCAACCTCCGCTAGAGGACAACTAACTCGGTCACGATATACAAAAAAAAAAAAAAAAAAAAAGCCGAATAAGCAGCGACGGACGTGCTTTATCCTTCGTTCCATTTATTTATTACGTTTATTCTATCAAATGGTTTTTACTTGTATAGAGTATTTGTTGGTAGAGCTTACAATATATTATGATCAGTAAAATTATTTACAATAAATTATTTTTAGTATAGAAATATTTATAAATGCTTTGTTGAATTTCTTTCCTATACTGATTTTCTTTCGCGTATGTTCTCTATGACAGTATAGTGGTTTCACCACTTCAGTCGTTTGGCGAGATCTGGATTCGATTCCCTTCGATGACTAGAAGAATTTTTAAAGTCATCTTTAATCTCTGATGGAATGAAAAAGTTTTTCAGTCTCTAGAAAAAGATGTAAAAGTCAGAGATGATAACATTGAGAAACAGCGTATTCCCGTTTGAAAATTAGAGATCAAGTTTAATGATATCATCACAGAATAATAACATCCAGCGCGACAAATTTCTTTAATAGCTCTTATTTAACGCGCTTATACACGAACAAAAATACAGTAATTGGTACGTTGACCCCAGAAATAAACTGCGTCATTTTCTAGTAACGCAAGACACCAACGAAAGCAGAGAAGTATTAGACTGAGAGAAACAAAATGCAAATCAGGTATAGTGAAGAGGACGCTAACATCTAGTAATAATGGCACCCTAGACTTCATCTTAGAGATTAATAACCTGCAGCTAAAATGACAATAGTTCCTACGCTGATGCACGTTGCACTTCAGAAAATAATTAATAGGGTTAATGCCAGATGGCAGTTCTGTGGCTGCTATAGTCTCGAGTAAGCAGAAGTTGTTTATCTCATTATGCAGAGCTCATTACAGTTAACTCTAATGAGAGTGGAGATGGCAATCTGGCATTATTACTATACTTCTACAATAGTTATTCTTTTCCTAATCTCGTCGGTGTTCAATTAACTGTGTTAGTAACGGTGATTGCCGCCTATTAATTGTCTAGTTACAATGCAAAGGAAATTTAGGATGATTTTAGATTATAAACATTATTTGTAATCTAATGCAATTTTCAAAACAATATTCGTGTGAAGTTTACTTTGAATTAACGTCGATGGCATCACTGCATACCCTACTTGCATACGCGTTACTAAATTTTACTTGGTCTTTAAAAAAATGTTTCAACCAAAAATTGGGCTTTTGCACTATCATTCTCCAACCGTCCTCCGTGGCAGTTCAGGCAGTAAGACATCATTTTTCCGCTCGTTTCAAGAGGTCTGGGTTTGATTCTCTTCGACGAGTGGAGGAAATTCTGCAGTCCTCTTAAATGGAGGCTGTAGTTTGGGTTTCTCAGCCAACAAAACATGCAAAACGGCCCATCAAAAAACACACAGAACATCTCATTTTCGGCAACGTGTAATTAGGGGACTGAATGTTGGATACGGTATCGCGGTCAATTATTCCACCCGTAATATCAGTTTGTTAAACTGATATTATGGGAGACTACAAATCTGCTTGCTTTTGCCGAGTAACTGACACGATTTTAATTTAAAATGAGGCTCATAAGAATTCCATAGCTTCTGTTGTTGAAAGAGATACACCGAAAAATTTCCAACTTGAGAATCGTAAAACATTTGCTGCTGTGGAGAGACGACTTAGAGAAACAGGTACGCTGAGACAAGGTTATGAGTTAAACACTGGTAGAGTGAGATTTCGAGTGAGATTACAAGAAATACCAGAAAGCTGTCTGGTCGCGTAAATGCTTCATCTACAAAAGTTTGGAATAGATTATATGAACGGCAATTGTATCCATTTTGTGCTACACGTGTGCCAAAATTGTTGCCAAAAGATATGAATAAACGCAGAAACTTTTGTCAGTAGTTCCTTTTCCAATGTGCACGTGATTCTCAATTTTTGAGCCATTTTCTGGTTATTATGGATCATTTTACAATGATCCATAATAACCAGATGGATCATACATAATGGATAATTTTACAAGAAATGGAATTATCTTTCGAAATATTCACACCTAGGCAGAAGAAAACCCATATACGATTGTCAGTACTCGTTATCAATATACATTTTCCTTTAATGTTTTGGTGTGGTGTTCTCGGGGACAATCTTATTAGTCCTTATTTTTTTGGCGCCCCTACATTTTCCACAGAACAATGTGGGAAATATAGAAGAAATATATCACTTGAAAATCGGAAGAGGATGTGGTTTATGTACGACGGTGCACGAGCCCACTTTTCCCGTAATGCTTCAGACTTTTCAATAAATACGAAATACAATAACTTGGTCGGAATGGCCTTCTACAGCGGTCACGAAGATAACTCGACCTCGCACCCTTGGATTACTTTGTGTGGGATCACGTGAGATCCACGGTTTGTTCTACTCTGGAAGTTCTTAAAACCATTAAGAATAATCCTGAAACAATAAGACATGCCAGGGAATCTTAAATTCGTTGCCCTGAATGTTGAATTTAAACTAAATGGGACATTAGAGCACTGAAATAAATGGAGGCTGCTTTACATGCTTTCCTTTTAGAGTTTTATTTCAGTTTCTTAACTTCATTTCACCCTTACTGTATAGTTGCCTTACGCGGAGCATTCTAAGGAGGGATTATCATTTCGGACTATCTATCTATTAGTTTCTTTTTCATTTCAGCTCTATGTTATTTATGCGAAGTATATATCAAAGGCGAGATCTTTGAGTCACTAGGAAAACTCTTCAGCTAACTTGAGGTAAGGTGTTCAGATATTCTCCATTTCACTGATTTTTTAAAATAGGCTTTATTATAAATACATTTGTTTGTACTCCAGGACAGCCACACTGAAATGCACGGATAGAGTGATATAAAGCAATGTTTCTCAAAATCCTCTATTCCCAAGAGCAGTTGGAGGCTGAAATATTATTTGTCTTTTGTCACATTCCTATCCTACGCACATGGGAATTGAAATAATGACATTTTATTTGCGCTTGTTTCACCTTTTCCATTTTCACTTGATTTTATTTTCTCAAATTTGGCCCTCTAGGCGACCGTCTAATTCATCTGTATAGACGGGCTCCTGGTGATACTGCTACATCCAAGCAATTTATTAAATAAACAAAACAAAGTAATGAATTACAAAATGAAAATCAAATTCAATTAAAAAGGAACTGTTCGACTGCTTTTTAAATGAACTGGAGCTTATCAAGTTTCCTCTTTTCGACAACTTGAAATCGTTCATATTTTGAGCACTGCGCTGAAACTAGTTTACCATTTTTAGAAATGTATTACTAATTTATTATTATATTAATTATAGTGCCCGGAAACCTCCGATGTAATACAAACATCTCTGAATGTAGTTTCGACGTTTGATTTAACCGGTACATTTTATTTACAGGTTTCTTTATAAATAAATCAAATATAATGCAACTGTACTGCCCGTATACTGATGCGACCGTGGCGATGTTACGCTGAAACCTTGGTGTGGTCCCCCTCCTCTCCAAAGAGTCTTAATCTGCCATTGTGATCGCGTTCGAATCACAAACACCATGTTTAGTAGTCGTCTGTTTGCAGATCAGCCGAAACTAAAACCATAGCCATAACAATTAGGTATAAAAATATCATGTCTATTATATAAAAATATATATACAATGTTTCCACCACAGCGAAGGTGGAAACATTTGTATATATAATTTGGTGAAAATTATAAATACAAATATTTGTATTCTGAAGTCTACCGCTGAGATCGGATAGACAGGGAAAAGTGGACATCGCCTCGTCTTTTCCTTGATTAGGAAAAGACGAGGCGACGAGATGAGAGGGTCATCATCATCATCCAATGCCTTTACAATGGACAGCATCTCCCTAAGTAGGAATCCATCTCCCAAGGCTAGGAAATTGTCTGTTGTATGGAGGCAAGGTCGTGAACGCAGGTTTGGTGGAGGAATCCTCCAAACACACATCCCAAATGTTAGGATCTGACCCATCTCCATCTGTAGCACAAAGGAAAAACTTCAGTCCTGCATTGTGTCAATTGCTCAATCCTGAAAGTGGCTACCATATCGGTGGTTCCGATAGCTGGAAAAAGGTGAAGTTTGCGAGGGTGCCCTTATCAAGTACCAGAATTCTGCAGTGCAGAGAGGTTTCATTTTTGTTGGGCTGCAATGCCTAGACCTCTGTTCCATAAAGGATGGCAGGACAGATATGCGATGTCACATATCATCTGAGGAGGGCTTTATCCCTCAACTAGAGAAAATGTTATTTGCTCGCCCATTTGAGAGAGTAAAACTTCCTTGCTACTTTATTGATGTGGTAGAAAAGGACATCTTCTTATCAAATATCACGCCCATGTCAGAATGATGATCTACTAAGGGTTTCTGACCTCGTCCAAAAAAGGTTACAATGGATATCGGGTGCGATTTAAATGAGAAGACGGTTTGTACATATTTGTCTGGATTTATATGGAGGATGGTTGAGTGAATGTTGTATCCTGCTGGAGTAGTGCAAAAGAGGTTTTTTTGAAGAGTTAAGCAAAGGATTCTGAAATGATATAAACTTCAGACCACGCTCTAAAAACACTTGCGATGTCTTTGCTCTGAGAAACGCCAAAATATCAGCTTAGGTTATATTTGATTATTTAAAAAAAAAAAAAAAAAAAAAAAACCACTGGTAAGAATTTATAGAAATTATTAAACTAATTTTATCAAAATTAGTTTGATAATTTCTAACCAAATACAAAGATATGGAATGAAACGCCTAAAAGCGAAATCGAAACATAAATAAATGTAAATATGCTCTACAATCAAATAGCTATGAAAATTCATCTATGAAAATATGCTATTTGATTGTAAGAAGTTATACATAAAAATGGAACCCCATCACTACAGGCCTATCTATCATACATTATACAGTACTTTTTTTTTTTGTTATATCGACAAAAAACCTCGTGCAGTTAGAATGTGCGAGCAGTCAGGCTCCTTATCTTTTTCCCTTCATTCTTCCTGTTGTGCACCTGTTCCTCGATATTGGAATGGCCAAGAAATAGTGCGATCAATACTAATCTACCCTGGAAAGCACGTTCGAAGCGAAGTACTATTCTAGATGTTGAGAAGTGAGAAGAAGTTAATGGACTGCTTTCTCAGACCGGTTATGAAATGGGAAATGAACAAAAACACGTTGGGTTCTCTACTTTGCGAAGCTTCAATTACGCTATAGAAACTATAAAACACCTCCCAGATATGAGCTGGTTAAAAGAAAAGTTCATGAGTACGGCGCCTTGGTGACACTTTAAAATTGTTTTCAGAATCATCACGCTGTAAACAAAGCCAAAACACTGGAGATCACCATATAACGCGGGGGCAGACATGTCAAACTCTCGTCTCGTTAGCCGTATTGCGTAGAACCATAAAGCATATGGTTCTACGCGAGAACCATAAATTAATTACTATAAATAGAACCATAAAGTAAGCCATAAATTGTTTAAGTGTTTGGACTTGAGGTGATTCAATTCCTTACGATTCTATCGTTTTAGTAATAAATAACTTAATCTACCATGTGATATAATAGTGGTGTCTATCAATTCCTTAACATAACGAGATAAAGATTGTCTCGGAACACAGAATTAAGAGTACAATCAAGACTTCGTTAGTGGCGCTTTAAACCAGAAATCCCGCATGCTTTTCGACCAGAAATTAGTAAAAAGTAGAACAAAATCTTCGACAATGCATTGATATAGAATGTAAAATAAGTAAGCATGGTTCACGGTAGACAATGTTAACTGGAGATGAGAGAGTGTGATCCCCTTAGAAACCAGCACAGTCTGCTCTTTCATATGCCCATCTTGCGGCTAGAAGATGTCGACAGTAAAGAAACTAAGTGAAAGCATTCATTCTCTTATCTAGAGATTTTAAAGTAGTGTTACTTAGCCAGGACTAAAGTAAAAAGCATCGAGTACTTTGTTCAACCAGACTATATAAAGTATAGAGCATAAGTGGCATAAAGCAGTTCGTATTCACTTATTTTGTGTGAAAGAAAAAAAGTTAAGAGTTACATCATATTCTAACGTAAAAATAACAAAAGGAATTTAATCACGAAGATGTGTTCAATAGGCGATTCATGATCTTCTAGTCACTCTCTTCATGTTAATACAAGATGGAGGAAATCATAAAACATATAAATAAAAGAAACCCTCCCGCTAGGAAAGGTTTCTTTTATTTATATGTTCTCCACAGAAACTTGTATTCTGTGGATTAGGAGTTTTAGTAATGCCGGCTGAGCGCCAATTAAATTATAAGATCTCTAATAAACAGCAAAGCTTTTAGTTAAAGTAACTTAATTATTGTAACATAATACACCTTATACGATATAATATTAATTTAACATTTACGCCCTTTTGCTCTAAACTGAAAAAAAAAAGTCTGCACTCGGGCAAAACGTGAGCTGCGTTTCCATAATATCATTAATATAAAATATTCTACCATGCGTTTCCTTTGTATTGTCCAACCAATAAAGAACATTTTCCTTGCAAGAAATGCTTAAGGAGGAAAGCTGCTCCAGATAACAGAAGCGTGGAATAAATAAAATAAAAGTTAGTTCAGTGAGTATACGGTTGATCTGTATACTTCTTGACTTGATGCACATGATCGAGCTGCTTTAGAGCGAATAAAAGGAATTACAGATGATAATCCGGAAGAATGGTGTCCAAGGAAATATCTGTAGAAAAGGCATACAACAGAAATTGAACCTCTGTGTGACCAGAGGCACCATTAGTTAATTTGACTATTGGATAACATTTTACAGCAAGTGTCAATCCACTGCAGGATGGAAGTCTTCTCACAGCAAATCATGTCGAGGGAATAGACCATAAACTGCTACGCTGGTCCAGTGCGGGTTGGCAGATCGATCGTATATGGCGATGAGGGGCTCGACCCCCAGTCTACTCAAAGCGCGTGCGTTATTATTGCACTCCTGCAACTGATCTGTCTGTCTAATATGTCCATAAATTGCGTTGTTTGGTCGATTTGCCTGTTTTGCTGGACAAAGCCCTAGTTTCAGGGGTGGGGGAAAGAACCTTGCTGTCCACGCCTGAGACTGAATAATTCCGCCACGATAAAGGGGGAAAAAAAACCTAAAATTTCCTGGCGTTATTGATGGGATTCAAACCCGGGCCCTTTCCACCCGCTGTGGGGGAAGATGAAGATTATAATCACTGTACTACCGCGCAGACACTATTCCATGTTTTTTTTGTTTTTTTTTATAACTTGGCGGTTCCGACCAGCTTTCCTGGCAACCCCAACACCTATATGAAATACTGTACAAATAATTTACGTAATACATGTAATATAATACAATCATATAACACATACTGCCACTAGATGGTTATAGTCTCTGGCACTTGGAGCCGGACTAAGGATCTGCTATCTGTGTTTTTCATAATTAAGGCTAATTATGAGCATCACTGAGTCCAGTGATGCTTTCATAACAAGCCTTAATGGTTCAATGCACTCACTTTCCGCCTTCCTTAAGGTTATAGGGTATATGCCATCAACTGCAGGAGCCTTACTCGCCTGTAGACTCGAAAGTTTTTCATTAAATAATCGTGTGAAATTTCAATATCATTAATTACATATTTTTCAACTTCACTCCCATAATTTCTCATTAACATAAAGGATTTTTCTTCTGTAAATATCGATGCAAAGTAACTGTTGAGTTTATCTGCAACGGCAGCTGGTGTATTTAATACTATCCGACGTCCATTACATAAAGATCCGATCTGATTTCTCCTTCTCTTCTTTGCATTTATACATGCGAAGAATACTTTATCGGCGCCTCCGTGGTCAGGAGCAGCAGTGTGTAGCACACGCTTCTTGCTTAGACCGGGGCTGGAGCCCGTGACCACCAAATACGGAGGATGCGGAAAGGTCAGGGAATGACCACCGCATATCTCGGGAGCAATATGACCTTAGTTGCTAATGCTCTTAAAACCAAATAACAACAAAAATACCTGATCTCCACTCTTTGCTCTTTTTGCCGGCGATTTCTAAAAATCTGCCTTTGACAGCATAACCTTTTCCAGACTTCTGGGCCAACTGCGGTTGGAGGATCCCGGTCTCAAGCCTTCGGGCCAATCCAGTCCTCCAGGCCACCCCAAACCGGTTAAAGTTATCCGATCGCTTCATACCCGTGCAAATGCTGCAGTACGTATACTCCTTGGATGGCAACCTCTACAAGTTCGCATTGGATAAAAAATACTGGCAGAACTTACTCCATCGACTTCCTTCTCAGGACCATGTCACAGGCCATTAGAACCTGCTCCCAAGGACTTGTCCATCACTCCCAAGGACTTGTCCATCACTCCCATGGATCCCTCACTACATTGCTCCAACTTTCTGCGCCTGCTCAGATGACTCCAACACTGTAAGAGGACTGCTCCCTGGAGGATAAATTAGCATGATAACATGCTGTTGTGTATTTACGTTCATATGTAAATTTTCCATTTGCTTTCATTTCATTACACTTGTATAATTAGTAATAAGATTATTTTTTTTCTCCTATCTCATCCTTGTTTATTGCAGTGTACTAGCCTTTGTAACCTTTATATTAGACTTTACCTTGTGTTAACCTTTACTGTAAACCCCTGGCTTCTAGCCGTGAAGGGTATTGTGTACGGCATATGCATTTTGTATACAATAAAGATTTCTTCTTCTTCTTCTTTTCTGTGGTGCTATTTGTAGCTCAATCTGTGGATCAACTTGTAGCTTTAGCTTCAGTACTTTTTATTGCTCTGTAACTTTTCCATGCCGTCTTTTCTGTGGAATGAAATATTGCATGGTATGGCGGTTTCAATTTATACAAGAGTAAATAATAAATTGCCCAGAAGAAAAGTAATGCTGCGCAATGGAATGTAATACATGTATAGTATCAGCAGAACTACAGATAGTTTCCATTCATACCCTGCACACGATCCTCGTGGGTAGCACAATTGGTAGGATCGCCGTCCTTCATATACTGGGTGGAAAAAACCCGAGTTCGAATCCCGTCGATGACGGGAGAATTTTTATGGGTCTTAATTTTTATGGAGTTAGCCGGTCTCAGGCGAGGGTAGCATAGTTTTTCCTCCGGAAACTCGGGTTTTTCGTCCAGTAAACAAAAAATCGACCTCAGAACACACGCAATTGGTGTATTTACACGGAGCAATATGGCCTTAGTTTCCAATGCTCCTAAAACCCAACAACAACATTGAACAAAGAAAGAAGAATAGGTGAAAGAACAAAACTTTGGTCAGAGCTTTAGGGGAAAATGACACGCAACTGCAACCTCCTGGGTAGCACAGCGGTTATCATCGCTATCTTTCCACACCGTATGGAAACGGCTTCCGTTCGAGTTCTGTCAGGAGCAATTTTTATGATCATTTTATGCATCTTCACCAGATTAGTCGGTCTCAGCGAGGGTTTTACGATTCCCTCCCCCACTGGAAACTCGGGTGTTGAATCTCGGAAATCAGGAAGAAACCGATCAAAGAACAAGCCCTTACAAACAGTATACTGTGTCTGTAAATCGCATGCATATTGACACTTCACAGCCTTAGCTGATTAAGGCAAAGTAATTTAACCCATCGACACGAAAATTTCTTACAAAGATTCCTAAAGATATTCTAATTATGGATCAGAGCTCAAGTTCCAAATTTATAGTAATATTTTTTCAAGTAAAATTTTCTCAAGGACCAATAGAACATAGGTTGAAAATCTGGCCTTTATGCGACTTTTCGTTTTAGAGTAATACGCGGAATATACAAATTTGTACTTTCATTTATGTGAATAGATTTCTGTGGTAGGTACGTAGGGTAGGAGAGGCTATGATTGATCCTAAAAGCTTTCCGGGGACGAACGAAACATACTGAAAATGTGATATCGATTGAAACTTTTCTTATTAAGTAATATTTAAACATCTGATAACCTCCTACTTTCATTACAAGTTAGTTAATGTACCCTGTGCGTTACATTTCAGGCGCATTCTATTTTTTTCTTAAAATTAATTTAATTTTTTCCTTTTTCTATAATAAACTGAAGGGAAAAGTAAATATAGTTACCTTCTTATCAATTAATTACTAAGATTAACTTCGCAGAACACTTAATAAAACTCGATAGTATTATGTTCTCGAAACTTAGCTGTTCAGTTCAGTTAAAACTGAATAATAGTTATTAGTTTCTCCCTTATACTTTTGAGACTCTTTTCTCTCTGTGTACAGTACTTATCTCGTCATTAATAACACCACGTTCACGAGCCTGAACTCGTGAACGTGAATAATAAATGTCGGATTTTTATTTCTCCAATTTTAATTAAATTTAGGATGGTTAGACATGTCTTTCTTTGTGAACCAAATATAAAATTTCATGAAAATCGTTCACTGGAAGTCCAGTTACATGCGGACTGACTTGGTGAAGACAGTAGGCGTGATGATCGCCGGCGCTCATCGCGCTGCAATACAGTACATTCCATAATAGGTTGCCAGTGCACTCCCCTTGTGCGATTCATAGTTAGGACTATTATTGGTGGCTATGTTCAGTGCTTCAAGCCATGAGCGCTGGCGGTAATCACGTGAACAGTCGACGATTTCAATATCCCGTCGGGGATTGTGCTGCTCTACCCAATAATGCTCGGCGACTGCGGAGTGTTCAAAATTAGCGGTTCGCAGAGTCACCTCATATTCTGTTATGGAATGTACTGTACAGTGTGATCATCACGTGTACGTAATTCTGTTCTACCGACACCAGACTCGTGATACATGATCATGCTCAGCTGACTTTTGCTGTTGTAACCAACAATATATAGTGGAGTACTCCATTCACCGACTAGCTGATGAAGAGGCACTTCGTCTCGAAAGCTTCTTTGTATTTCAACGCTTTTATTTTATATTTTGTCTCTGTTTTAGTATTTCCTGTATACATCATTTATTTAGAAACTTGTATGACACCCTCTTAAATTTATTTTTGCGATAACGATGAGTTTCCTCTGTTCTGTCTTCTACAATATGTAGTATAACGATATGCACAGTTCTGCATTATACATTTATTTATTTATTTATATACACGTTTCTCACACACAGGGCACACAGAAACCTAAATAAAAGTGAGAACGCCAGGAATTACATAAAATACGAAACAGTAATAATCAATATAGAACTAGAATTAAAATATATACAAAATTTACATTAAGAAAAGAGAGTAAGGAGCAAATTCTTAGAGATAGATGGATTAAGAGTAAAATCAATATTGTACTTCTTCATTACCTGAAGAAAACGAAACAGAGGACTACCAAGTATAAGTGATGAGTACGAGGAACAGGCAGTGAGAAATTAATTTTATAACGAGAATTCAAACGGGGTATAGCGAAAGGCATTTGTGCAAAAAGAGATGGAGAATCGATAACACAGTTTATGATATTGTAAACAAAAAGAGACCCACGGAGTTGTCGTCTAGGTGAAGAGGAACGATTCTGAAGCGACCACAAAGAGCTCCATAATTTCGACGGTGAAAGGCAATGTGATTTCGATAGCGTAAGAATTTAGTGAATTTAATTTGAATTCTCTCAAGTCTGTGAGAAAAATATTCCTGTTGTGGGGGACCAAATAATATCACAATAATCAAAAATGGGAAGTATAAGCTGCTTGTAGAGAAGAATTATAACTTTGTCACTCTTGAAAAATCATTAGTATAAACAATAAAGAAGAGCAGACCCAATGGGGTGAGCCTTGAAGAACACCTTGCGAAAGAGTAAACGGAGTCGACGAAGTACCATCAATTATTACGGATAGTTTGCGATTTCTAAGCAGTGAATCGAGCAAATCTAGTAAAAGGGATCGCAGACCATACGATGACAGCTTGAACAGCAAAAGATCGATGTGGACAGAGTCAAATGAATGTGAAATATCAAGGAAATGCGAATCAATTTGATTTCCTTTGTCCAGATTAGTTTGTAGGAAATGAGAAAACAAGGCAAGATTTGAAACAGTTGATTTCCTATGAAGAAGAGCATACTTATGATTATTAATAAAAGGGTGAAGAAGGAAGTAAGATATTTATAAAGTAGGAGTTCAAAAATTTCTCAATTGTATTCAGTATAGTAATAGGTCGGTAGTTATTAGGCATAGCTTGATCACCCTGTTTTTTATAAATCGGGATGATATAAGCCTCTTTGAACGATGAAGAAGACAGTAATTGAAGAGATTTGTAAGAACTGGAGCTAAAGACGAACTACTTTTCTTGATATAATACGTGATATAACGCAGTACAAAATGAATTATTGTACACTAAGAATGATATATAGTACAGCCAAAAAGGTAGGTTCTGAACACAATTTTTAAATTAATTTTTTTTATTTCAATTTTAAAGCTGCATCAAGGAAGTAATCACAAAACTTAAGGGGGCAAACAAATTTCAGAAAGTCAATATACAGATAGTAAGAACATAAAAGAATAATAATAAATAGATAAAAATACCGACATGGGAGAAGGCCGACACATCGAAACCGAGTTGATAAAACCATCGACACCTCAAAACACCAAACGTTCTTAATGCAACACTTCAAAATGCGGACTGGTCAAAATGCTACAGAAAATATTGAGTCTACAACAGGTTAAAATGCCAATCGATCAGTCCAGATTGCGATCTTTCGTTTGTCTCGGCACATGGAGAAATCCAGTGGTTTCATGTTGTAGGTGGTGCTACAACCCCAGCCCGGAAATCAGAGGGAGGCTCAAAAGGAAAAGAGAAAAAAATGAGGAAGTTACTTAAAATGACCTTGCGACAGAGTACCCGTAAAAAATCAGCGATCCCAGCTCGTGATGATAAGCCACCGGATAAATCACTTTCAGAAATCCAGAGAACCTCCCCAATCAATATTCTTCAGAAAAGCGCACTTTCGCTGAAAATCGTGATAAAATTGGACTTGGATGTATAATATTACCCTTTATTAATATTATTTGTCTATCTGCTAAGTAAGAACCACGACAGAGCACACTTGAATGTTTTTATTATACTGTATTTGTAAGGCCCATTGAACCTTCTGTGTAGGAAACCTACAATTGCGCCTTCAAGGTGTTAAATAATTTTCCTTAACTCTTAATAATAAGTACCTTTTTTAAGAACGCTCCTTCTCCACTGGACAGTAGATCAATCTGGCCTGTCTTAAAATGGACCTCTTAAAACCACCGCACTCCTCGTCCATTTATAGTATATGTGGACGAAGTGGGGTTTTAAGGGATTTCTATTTATTCAACGTAACCGCATTACTTTACCATAGTTCTGCGCAATGAACAAAAACTCATTACTGCAAACAGGACTTCATCCTAGTAATATGTACGCATTACTAGGATGTAATGTATGAGAAGCCTATCAAGCCTGTCTGTAAAGACACCCTTGACAGGTTTCTTATAATCGTGCGATCAGACGGGAAAGAAAGTAAGAGGTGTGATCAAAATATTCTCAAATAATATATTTTAATAAGCGACAACATATTTAAAATGTGATGTAACTTTAAGGATATTAGGCGCTGTACTGTCACTCTAAAAGCATTCCCTTGATACATTAATTTCAGCGATTATTGGAAACATTTCTACAGTTGTCACACATTTTTGGAAGTCAGCTTTTTTTTCTTTTTCTTTTTTTAACTCAGCCTCTCCTTACATAATTTGCCTATCGGAAAATAGCACCGATTTACGAACAACTTTTCGTGAACGCTCGTAAATCGGGAAGTCGCCGCGTAAAATGTTGTTTACAGCTGGCTATAACTTGGAATTGAGCTAAGGCTGAGAAAGTAAAAAGTGCATGAAAAAAGTTATTAAATGATGACGGTGTTTCTATTTATTTTTGGGGGAATGAAAAATAAGAGTACCAAAATGTGTAGCACTGCAGTGTCGATAAAGATATTAATTTGGTTGTGTGTCAACGCGGTTAGAAGAAGACAAAACAGCAAAAGCATTTCAAAGGGGAAATGTCTAAGTGAAGTGGGAAGTGAAGGGAAGGTTAATTTACAATGATGGCAGAAGTTGCTAGTACAATAGGACCTTTTATAGGACCGACCAGAACATATCAGATTTCTTCAAAAGGGACACATTTACTGGGGAGGAACCGTGTACATCTGTTAAATATAATTATTAACATTTAACATAAAAATTTGTTGTTTAAAAAAAATCGCATTATTTGTGTTGAACTATCTAGAACCATTTTGAACTATCTGATTTAAAATTTTTATATTCCATTTTGTTTTAAATATAAATTAACAATTTTGTTTCGCCATGTTTGTGTCCTAATATCATCCAAATCAACACGTTGGTGGATTGGGAATAAATTTTCTTGTTTTTACAACTTGAAAACGTTTATGTATACAGTGGAATTTTGATCATCCATGCTAATGACCGCGAGCGGAATGCCAGTTAATCAAAAAAGCAATTTATTCGAGGGGAATTCATAGTTTGTATACAATACGGGTATATATAATCAAATATAAAAGAAAGTAATCAATTTATTGACAGGAAATGCACCGTAAGTGTACGTAAACTTCATATAAGAGAAATTTATCTATATAACTTAATTTTACATTAATAAGGACGGAAGTCAAAAGTAACTTTTAGGAAGTAATTTGACTTGTAACGTGTTTTTTTCCCCCCTCTGTTGATTGTTTTCACTTATATTGGCTTTAATTTTCCGTAAATTTTAAAACGGGAAGGATGCCTCAATGATCGTACTTGTCGCAACGCAAAATATGAACAAAACTGCTTTATATGTCACAATAATGGTGACGAGTACGTTCCTGTAAAATTAGCGTGAGTGCCATAAATCAACACTTGACAATATCCTTCTCCTAATAATAAATAAATAAATTTTCTGTTTATACTCCGGGACGACCAAACGGTCAGAGGAGTTCACAAAATAGAACCATTTTGAACTATAGACAGAATACAAGAAACATCACCGTATTTAGCAGTCACAGACTTGAATCCTGGACACTCAAGGCACATGTACTTATTCACCCGCGCGGCTGACCACTCGGCTACGGCGACCGTACGTAATTGATGCCAAGTTTCAAATGTCTCAGATGTTACTTGGAGCAAATGGCATTTGTAAACAACCCATTTTTTGAACAGAAGCAGTCAGTTCAGAAGATGGGTCGTTTGATTATTCGATGCATTTGACATTATCAAATGTATCGAATAATCATATCCTGATGATAAATTTTCTGGCTATAAAGTGGAATTTGAATTTAACAACACACACAGAAGGGAGCCGCCAAGAGGGGTGCGATGGCAATAACGAAACCTTGTGTACACTGTACATTTGCAATGCTACCAAACAGGCAGAATTTGGCAACTATATTATAGCTACACTGCCCGTTCATCCAGACACCCCCTCCGTTGATAGTTGGTCATGTCCTACCCAAGTACATACCACGTATCAGATAATTGTAGATATACTCGTTGGCCTTCGAAAAGACAGCAGTATGATTGTGAATGCAAGATGCCTCGACTGACGAAGCTACCAGACTGAGTGAAATGATAGGATACCACATGGGCAATCAATCAATAGATTGCCCATGTGGTATCCTATTATACCATTTGCCGCAGATCAGCGGCCCTGAAGATCCCCAGGTCGACAATTGATCATGTGACCTGCAAATGGAAGCAAACTGGTGCTGAAACCGTCACGAAACGACCAGGGAAACCTCCAAAGCCAATGGAACGTGAGATAAGAGCCGTGCAAAGACTCGTCGGTTCGCAATGTCGCAGCACACGTAGGCCCTCAGTGAGACGATTGAGAAACATACCGGTACAGTACACAGGAAGCTGCAGGATCTGGTTACTCTGGTCGTGCAGCCGTCCACAAGCCACTAATCCATCCCTACTAATGCTAGACACCGTCCAGCGGGGTGTAAAGCCCTCCGTTCTTAGACCGTATACCATTGAAATCTGTGCTTTGAAGTGACGAGTCATGGTACATGGTCGACCAGTCTGACGGTCTTGCCTGGGTATGGCAGATGCCCGGGGCGCCTCTGTAGCCAGGTGGGAAGGAACAGCAGTGCGTAGCACACGCTTCTTGATTAGACCGGGGTTCGAGCCCGTCACCACCAAATGCGGAGGATGCGGAAAGGTCAGGGAACGACCACCGCATATTCCCGGAGCAATATGGCCTTAGTTGCTAATGCTACTAAAATAACAAACAAGCAGATGCCCGGAGAAAGCTGTCTGTGGGGCTGTATCGTCCGAACAATGAAGTTTGGCGGAGGCAGCATGATGGTCTGGGGCTGTTCATCATGGTTAGTTTGGATAAAACCATGAATGCCGAAGTCAATCTAAAAGTCCTGGACAAAAATAAGTAACCTACACTGTGGCAGCACATCGGGGGAGACCCGTACGTGTATCAGCAGGACAACACCACACTTCAGCTCGAGATGTGGAGGATTGGTTTGAAGATATCGGCGTCGAAAATTTGGACTGACTACCCTAGAGTCCTATTGTCATATGGACATGTGTTTTTTGTAAAGGGCGGCTCCTTGAACGTCAGTTCATCTCCGCCTCGTATCTCTGTGAAGAACAGTATTATTACAAATGGGCCAGATATGTGTGTGACGTGGGTTTGTGTGTATTCTGTTCTGGCCACTTGGCTACCCAGAAGCATCAGTCAATCCTATAGAGCAAGGGTGGCCAACTTAATTTGTGGTGTGATCTACTTTTTTCTTCAAAATGTGCCGCGATCTACCATCTTCAAGAATTGCATTGCACATAGTTAAAAAAGTTAATCAACACATATTGAAAAATGTTGTTTTTAAATTTAAATACAATTCAGGATTCTTATTTTAAATTCATACGTTTTTTTAATTTATGCGAAGTTTGTGTCTTCATCTCATCTGCTAAGCTTTCAAAATTGGGAATATACTGTGATAAGGCCAACCGTAAAGGAGCTTCTGAATGCAAGTCCGCAAGAGTAGAGCGATTCTTCGTCTTTGGTTTTTTTTTTTTTTTTTTTTCAAATACGAAAAGGCCGATTCACATAAATATGTGGAACCGAAAGAGGAATTTAAAAGTTCACTGCATTTTTTACAGTACTTTTCTCGGCAAACATATTTCCAAAAGTCTTTTACCGATGATCTGGCTTTTAGAAAGATATCGTTTCAAAATGTAATAATTTCATTTTCAAATAATATTTTTATACATGTGAAAAATCCCAGCTGATTTTTTTCTACAATTTGTTTCGTATCTAAGTCGACATTAAATGGATAAGAAATATATTGAACGATGTCTTCGATTGTTTCAAAATCATCCGCAACTTTCTCAATTTCAGAAACATATTTCTCACTATTAAATTCAAAAACAGGATATTTTTGCAAATGATCTTGCACATTTGCAAAATGGTCATTTTTTTTTTCTTTAAGATCCTTAGCCATTGCCAAAAATTGACATTTATATGCAAAAATACTACTAATCATGTCACCCACATTTTTATTTTTTCCTTGTAATTCCAAATTCAGATCATTTAATTTACTGGTAAAATCTGCCAAAAAATCCAGATCACACAATCACTCCGTATCTTGTAGCTGCTGATAAATCACCTCTCCTTTGATCAACAAATTTTTTAATTTCATTCAGCAAATTTCGAAATCTCTGTAGAAACTTACTTCGACTCAGCCACCTAACATCTGTGTTTAATATCAGATCTGGTTCATTTTCATCGAGTTGTATTTTGAAAAGTCTCCTTTTGAAGAGATTGTCCTCTGGTGGAATTCACGATTTTGAAAGCTATGACCATAACACTTTTAGTATTTAATCTTTTGCTAGTTAACACTTGTTGGTGGATGATACAGTGGTAACTCAAATCTGAGAATTCATCATCCTTTTGGCACAATGCGATGAATCCGTTAAGATGCCCCATCATTGTTTTAGCTCCATCTGTTGTTATTGATACGAGCTTAAATAGTTGTAATTTAAATTTTTTCAATAAAATGTTTGAATGCGTTAAATATATCAAGACCTCTAGTTCTTTCTTTTAACGAAACCATACCCAGCAGTTCTCCTCTAGTGGCAGAATCATCGAATAAAATTCGTAATCTATTTTTTTATACGTTTAAAATTCGTCGTGATCGACTTGTTGGCCACCCCTGCTATAGAGAACCTCTGGAACGAATTAAATAGTGGAGTGTGGGCGAGGAGAGACCGCTGTCCAAAAAGAGAGCTGAATTTATCGCTGCTTTGAAGGCCGATCGTTGGAAGATATTTACAAAACTGGTGGAGAGTGTTGTATGAAGAGTAGAGGCAGTCATAAAGGCTAAAGGTTTAAGCACACCTCGTTAGTTTTTCTATAAATAAAGGTTTATTAGTGGTAACGTAAGGCTGTATAAAACATAATCGTAAAACGTAGGCCAATACAGCTGGCGTAAGAGAATACCTTTTGAACTCACAGTTGCCATTAAGATCCGATTTCCAGACAGCGTGCAGCAGAGTTGGTCTACTATGATATACAATTCCTTTTCCATTCCTCTTTTGTCTCTGGCGTTGCCATGACAACAAATCCCTTCTCCAGGACATTGCGCTGAAATTTTGGCGCATTTCTGTGCCTCTGTTAGGGATGAATTCATTTTAATGTTAAAGACCCTTTCCGGTTTGTATATGTATTCCTATGTCTGTGGGCTTAAATTGGTAAACTAAGCAGCTGCAGGACAATTGTGTCCGATTAGTAATTATATTCCTTTCCGTCGCCCCCTCAAACTGCGAGGCACTCACTCATTTATTTATTTGACGTGCTGCACCATTTGCCGCAGATCGCGTTTCAGGAAACGCTTCTATGCCACGTGTTATTGAATTTGTCACGAGTGGGAATGAAATAGAAGTAATTAATGTACTCGTTTTACACGAACTGTTAATCAAAGCAAAGTACGCCTCGCCTTTAAGTTTTGATAAACGATTATTACGTACTAATATAAACAAGAATGCTTTATTTCATACTTAGATAAACAGAATTTGCACACTGTTTGTGAGGATTCTGCTAATGTAAAGGGCGATCATGAAAGGGCAGTTGGTTTTTCAATTTTTAATGACGTTTTATCGAGGTACGTAGATTGGGAAACTAATTTAAATTTCATTTACAGAAAATATCTATGTTTAATATGAGCTCTGTCAACCCGATGAAAGGTGAGGATATATAACAGCACTTTTTTTTAATTACAAATTATTGATTGCTATTATTTTTCATTGCAAATGTGTAGTATTTTAGCCAGGGTCCATTTAAGAGGGGGGGGATTGCATCCCCCAAGTGCGAAAGGGAAGGGGGCCCAAAATTGGGCTTAAACGGATGGATGGGCCCTGTTTTTATTTACATTATAGATTAAATAGACTTTTACGGGCTACTCTGAGGAAATATGCATATATTAATAACGTTATTTCTAATGGGAAATGTAGTAAGAACAATCTATTTAACGAACCAGATTTTGAGACCAAACCATTCGTAATTTGTACTATTAATTATAATAAAATGTGATTCCTCTTGAATAAAATTTCTCAAGAATTTTTTTAACCATAAATTTTATGGTGGATATCTGAGTACGCTAGTAGTTGAAGACATTTTCTGGGCAGTTTAGGGCAATTTGAAGGGAAGAGGAAACCAAGGTGAATAGAAGAATAATAGCGAGTAATGAGTTGATTTTTTGATATTTCAATGACAAGCAAAAACCTATCGATAATGGCGAAAAACACAAACCCCACAATCCTATACTTTTTTCAAAATGAAAAGAGCCATGTTCAACAAAATAACACAAGCCCATAACAAGATAATCGACGACAAACTTACAAAAGCAAAGAGAATCCCTAACAACTCGAATAAACGCTTCCACATAACTTGAGAAGCTTTCAAAGAATGGGCAGATCACGCCTTTAGAGATTGTGGTAATATACCACCTTGCTCAAGCCAATCAGTAAACCCAATAGTCAACCGGACCTCCCTGGAGAAGCTATCCATCTCTAGCCGATAAATAGTAGCAGTCATCAGAGGCCTACCAAACAAGTGCACCACAGGCCCAGACAAATTCCCCCTTTTCATTATTAAGATTTGTAGTCCTTACCTGGTGGACTTACCATCGCATAATTTCAACAGAATCATTAAAACAGCCACTCTTCCTAAAGCCTGGAAAACGTACCACACAAAACCAATTCCTAAAACCGGTAGACTTAAAACCTGGAAAGACTACAGTTCTATTACCATAGGATGCATGCAACCTTTTAAATTTTTTTGAGAAATCCATAATCAAGCAAATAATGTTTTGGCCATCATCCACCCTATCTTCACTCAGTCATCGAAAACAGATCAACTATAACTAATCTATTAGAGACAAGTTGCAGGATCCAAAAAAGCCCTGAACAGTAAAAGCCAGATGGATAGCCTATTCCTGGACATAAGAGTCGCTTCTGACAGGATAGCAATCTAACCCCTCTCCACTTCCTGGAATCTCACTGTTGACAGGAAACTTATCACACTACTGCGAGAATTACTTTCAGTGAGGCTCGCAATAGTAAAGCATGAAAATTTTAGCATCAATTACATACTAAATAGAGGAGTGCCCCAAGGAGGAGTGCTCTCTGTGACACTATTCGCCGAAGCCCTTGATCCTTTCCTCTCAACCTGCAATAACATCGTAGTCTATGCGGACGACCTGAAAATGTTCTTCCCATCCAGAAATAATGACGGCGAACATAGCGTTGCTCTACAAGCCACACAGCATCTAACTAATCTGGATAACTTCCTCGCCTCGATTGGGCTCGAAATTAACCGTCTTAAAACTGCCCAGATGTCCTTTTCTAGAAAGCATAAAAAACATAACATCACTATATTCTTAAATGGCTAACCCATCCAAAACCTCGTACATCACAAAGATCTGGGAATTACCTGGGACAACAAGTTATCCTTCATTGAGCATCTGGCGCTCAAGACAGGAATTGGCTGGGGCTCATAATGATCAACTGGTAAAGGAATACTGTACATTGTTAGGTGTGTTGCCCTGGTTGCCATATACGCTTCGGTCATTTGGTCCTCAGCTCCTGAAACGGAGGTTAAAACCTTCCTAAACAGAATATTGGATACTTAAGTGGCTAAACAGGATTTTCCAATTCCCCTTCACTGTCTCCAGATGTATTTTGTACGCAAATATGCGGTGGACACCTTGGATGTTTATGGTCATTGGGACAAATATTCATATCCTGGCCAAACTATTGACAGGTAGATATGATGCGCCAATACTTACGGGCATTATCTCACATCCACGAAGTCAGAGACAATCATGCAGCCTGCAAATTAGGCCACTTCGCTCCAATCTAATCTCCTTGAAAAGTATAAGCAGGATGTTCCCACTAAATACCATAGAAACCCTGAACCGGGTTTAAGATTAACTGCGAAAAACTATGCTCCAGTAGGCCTACAGAAAGACTACTTACCAACAAACAACTGAGTCATAATACTACTAGCTGGAACCCATCGTCTTCCAGTTACTCTGAGTTATGCTGTCATCACGGCTTTTGGATGCAAAGGGCTGAAAAGTTATTGTTCCGAATGCTCCTCTTTGAAGACACCCAGCAAAGAAGAACAATTTTTTTATATAAATATCTTTTTCCTTTATTTCTGAATGTGAATAATTTTGTAAATTTATTCTCTGCGATGTAAATATAGCCCCTGGCTTGCACGCCGTACAAGGGGAAATTGTATCTAGCAATCAACTGAATGAATAAATAAAATATACGACTCCTAATGATTTAATCACTTGAAATGTGTGAAATACACTTCTACAAAATGTTTTTACCCTTATTAGCCTCAATGTGAAATGACACACTAACTCTTTCTGTTCCCCACTCCCACTCTTTTATTCCGCTTCGCGGTGCCCCTGTAAAGTACGGGACCGGGATGATACTGTCCCACCTATCCGCCACGATTCGACTGTACTTTGGCTGTCATGTACCAGTTCGTATGGTAAAAGTAAATAATCATTTATTATTTAAATACAACGAGACTATCAGACAGATAAGCCAGCGGTAGGAATTAAAAATTTGCGCATATGTTTTAAAGAAATATTAGATTTATTAATAAAAAAATGAGGCAATATATGAATACATAAACCTTAGGCAGGGTTTGAAGGAAAAATGTTATGCATATAATTTATTTGCATATTGAGATAACATTTACTGCAATTCAGTGACATTGAAATCGTCCATTAAATTCATCTTTGGTTGAGATAACGTTGACACTTTTCTAGCAAAGGTTTAGAGTGAATGGAGTCTTTCAGCTGATTTGGATCTGGTTGATAATTTGAACTCTGTAGATTCTGCTAATCAAATTCTGTCTTGATTGATTAGTTTAAGTACGGAGTTTTGGAAGTAGCCCGACCATTTGTTGGAGGCTGCTCAATTTGTAGATGTAGAGTTGTTGGTTCTTTTTCCTAGTTCTGTTTGAACGGTATTGTAGTGGTTGTGACGTGGAACTGCCACTTCACAGAATATTTTGGACAGAAGCGCAGAATTCGTTTGTTTAATCAGTAAATGGTATTGTCTTTATCATGTACACCTAATTATGTTTTTACACGATAGATACGTTCCTGAAAAATACGTGTAAAAAAAATTCGTGTAAAAAAAGACATTGTATTTATGGAAGAAAAGAAGATTGGTTCCGGATCTAAAAAAATCATCAGTAAAAATAATTAAAAAAAAAAACACATAAAATATTCGTTTTAAGCTTATTATTTTATTTCAACAAAATACACATGTAATAATATGTAATTAAAATGTACGAAAATAAATTTGTATGCATATGAAATGAAAAAAATTCTTCATGAACAAAAAAAATCTGTTTTACATATAACAAGATTTTATTCATTTTCCACTTTCTGATAATAAACGGCGCATACGTTTGCGTACGACTGGAATATCACTGCCATCACTAGAAATGTTGTGGACATCGTCTTCTTCCTCTATTAATGAAATTCTTTCTGTGATCTCTTCAGCAAAATCAGCACGAATCTCCTCTGGTGCTGATGTTTCACCGGTTTTACGAACGAATTCAGTTATTAATCGTTGTGTTCGTGTTTTGGTTAGGCCGTTATATAATTCTCTGTAAGAGGCTGTCAACAACTTCAGTTCGCGTTGAAACTTCCCAGCGCGTTCCTCATTAGGGTCATGTTTGACAAAATGATTACCTAATTTTTTAGCCAGTTCCAGACCTTCTTTTATTAAATCTGCATTTAGAACAGGATCATTTTCTTCATTATCACTACGTTCTGTGGGATAAGGAGTCCCAAGGACAACCTCTAATACTTCATCTTCGCTTAGGGCTTTGTCGGTTAACAATTCATCAATATCTTCAAACGATAGATCATCGAATCCTTCTCCACCAATTTTGTGTGCCATTGTAATGATGTTGGGAAATTCGGTCGTATTAGGGATGATGGGATCTTTGCTTTTTACACATTGTGGCCAAACCGCTTTCCAACACGCATTTAAAGTTGCTGGTTTTAATTCAGTTAACGCTAATCCAACTTGATTGATACAATCCATAATTGAGAATTTCTTCCACACATCAATGACTGTTAGTGTTTCATCATTCAGTTTGTCCAAAACGTGTTGGAATGTTCGTTTTACGTAGTATGTTTTAATTGTCGCAATTATACCTTGGTCTAGCGGTTGTATCAAAGATGTAGTATTAGGTGGCAGAAATAAAATTTGTACATTTGGGTGTTCCAAGACAGGATGGCCGGGTGCATTGTCAAGAATCAGAAGAACTTTAAATTCGAGACCTTTCAAATTCAAATAACGTCTGACTTCTGGGACGAAACATTTGTTGAACCATTCTGTAAAAATAGTAGTGGTCACCCAGGCCTTCTTGTTTGCCATCCAGTGAACAGGCAATTTATTGATATCTACACCTTTCATTGAACGTGGGTTTAGGGCTCGATTTACCAGCAGTGGTTTCAACATACGATCTCCTGAAGCGTTGGAGGAAAATAATAAGGTCACACGATCCTTAGCTACCTTAAAACCACCAGCAGTTTTCTGCGATTTGGCTACATACGTTCTGTTCGGCATTCGTTTCCAGAAGAAACCAGTTTCATCTGCATTCCACACTTGATCAGGAGTGTATCCTCCATCTTCAATAATTTTTGCAAGTCCCTGCAGGAATACTTTAGCAGCCGATTCATCTGCAGATGCAGTTTCACCTTTAATTTTTATATTATGAAGAGCATTCCTTTTAAGAAACCCTGTCATCCAACCTGTACTCGCAGAAAATTCATACTTTCTGTTTAACTGAGATGAAGTGCTTGGCTCCTTTTCTTTAATCTGTCTGTAAATTCTTAGTGCTATTTGCTTGATGGCATTTCCATCTACTGGTACCCTTTTTTGTGACTGATCTTCTATCCACATTACCAGGGCCTTTTCCATTTTTTCCTTGACAATATCTCTTGTATATGATGATGAATTAACACTTACTTTTGTTCCAGAACATACCGACTTCCTAATTGCAGCTTCATTTTTCTTAATAGTTCTTACGGTAGCTTCATGTACACCAAAATGCCTTCCTACAGACGTAGCCCCTTGTCCAGTTGCAAGACGATCTAAAATTTGAATTTTAAGTTCCAAAGAAATCGCTTTCCTTTTCATTTTGGTAATAGGCGAATTATTCGACATTATATAAGGGCTACCGAAAAATATCTCAGTTATAATTAATAAAAAAAGGTATGAAAATTTTGTAAACTTACAATTTATTGACTATCGGCAAAATTAATAAATTTATATGTGCACAAATTTCACTAAAGATTCTTTCACTTTGAAATAGAGCTTACTACTACATGTCTGCCGAAGATACAATGCACGAATACCGTAGATGTGCACAAAATTAATAAAAACGTTGATGATTCATAGATACCTAGACGTAAACATTGGTAAGCAAAAGCACGCGTTTCAAAACGCAAACACTAGCTGTTATCCAATCTATTGATGCGTGTAATATAGAAATGATACTAATATGCCACAAATAAAAAAAAATTTCTTAGAATTTAGGCAAAAAAAAAATTCATAGAAATCGTGTTAAATCAAAATGACTCGCGTAAAAAGAGAATGAAATATTTATTTTGAATTCGTGTTAAACCAAATTCGTGTAAAAAAAGTTCGTGCAAAAACAGAATTAGGTGTATGTGCTCACTGGACAATTTTCATATTGTAAGGGTTGGAAAACCCTGAGTACTCAAGGGAAAACATTGGTTTCTCCACCTGGGGCCAATGGTCCCAACTGAAAAGGCCTTCGAAAAAATTTTTTAAAGCCCCTGGCGGAATTTTTATCCCAACTTCTTCAATTGGATGATAAGAGCCGACCACACTGCATCAAGAATATGGAATTATGGTGCATATGCCGCAGGGGTGGTGCAGGCAGAGATTTGAGGTGGAATTTCGATCCAGTGACGAATATTTAAAAAAAAAAAAAAAAAAAGAAGAAAAATAAATTGTTCAAAAATTTATTTTCCTTGCCATTAATGGCGCTCGACATAATTTTTGATACTATAACTGAATTTTAGAGTAAAAAGTTTTGAAGCAATATAAAATGTTAAGTTTTTAATATAACTTAACCATTACTGAGGTTATAGAAAATCGTAAATAAACCATATAAAATGTTTTAAGTAATTTAACTGGCATGTGAAGGACCCAAATAGAAATATTTAAAAACACCGGTAGAAGAAAGAAAAACATTGCTGACCCATGCAGTATACTCAAGATACATTAAGACCTCTCAAGCCTCGAGGCAAAGCAATGTTATGAAAAACTTCAAACACGTAAGGTATTAGAACCTATAGTACTTAATACTGTACATGGGTCGAGGGTTGAGAAGACTGAAGATACTTGTCGACAGACTTGAATTTGGAATTATTTTAATTTTGGGATTTATCATGTAGATGGTAACCTTAATGCCACATATGGCATTAACATACACGAGCAGGTTTTATTGCATAAACGATTGCCATCTCTTCAAACATCTGACTCAGAGATGATTGGGGAGGGGAGAGAAGTAGAGGAGGAAATCCTGATTTTTTTTTTTTCGTGTAAAAACACACATGCAGATTACTTTGTAACAAAAAAATAAATTTGTTAAACTTTATTCATTAGGATAAAATTACTGAAGAACGTTTAGTGACAATTATTTACTTGTACAGATTTTTAATTTCCATTAAACATCCTTCTGTGATACACGAGTATTAAATATTCTTAAACAATAAAGCTTATAATAGTATGCAATAATATCACATTCGCCTGAAAATAGAATGGAATTTTTATTTTTTCTCTATCGCTGTGACCCGAAAAAATGACAACCAAACTCGGAGATTAGGTTGTATACCAGGAGTATCATGTGAAACCCAGAAAGGAAGTAATCCTAGCAATAACTGTTGTTCAGAGCAGTGACGAAATAGAGCGCACGGCCAGCCGGGGCCAGGTCGCCATTATAAATAAATAAATAAATAAATTTTCTGTTTATACTCCGGCACGACAACCAAGTCAGTAGAGTTTACAATAAATCGTCAATACAAATATTTATCGTATTTAGTAGTCACGGGCTTGAACCCCGGTCCACTCAAGGAACGCGTGCTATGCACTCTCGGTCCTGACCACTGGGCTACGTCAGGCCTATAGAGAGCTTGTAAGTTCAGAGGGCTAACCGTTTCTTTTTTGTTGTTAAAAAGGATGGGGAGCTACAGAATATTTTGGCAGGGGACAGAATTTGTAGTTTAGTTACTGAATAATCATACAATATCATTTTATTGCCAAGATTCAGACTACAAATATTGTAACACACGCACACAGAAGTGGGAACAGATTGAGTTGGAGCATTAATAAGCCATTATGTAACTATGAAACTACACGGGTGTGCAAAACTTAAGGACCAACACTATTTCTAAAGGTTACAACCACAAAATCTTTACTTAAGGTACTCTTTACTGATGAGAGTAGATTCAGTCTCAGCAGCGATTCTGGACGTCAGCTAATCTGGCGAGAGGTTGGCACACGGTATCACCCCGTAAACATCACTGAAAGGGATCGATATGACGGTCAAGGTGTTCTCGTATGGGTGGGCGTATACAACTCCAAATACTGGAAGGCGGTAATGTAACCAGTGCACGCTACTGTACTGGGGTAATCCTTCCCCATGTGCATCTGTTCCGAGGTGCCATTGGCCTCGAGTTTGTGTTTATGGATGATAACGCCACATCCCATCGGACTGCAGCTGTTGATATGCTTTTGGAAAGTGAGGACATTGTTCGTATGGATTGGCCTGCCTGTTCCGTCGATCTAAATCCCATCGAACACATATGGGACGCCCTGGGGAGACGTAACCAGTCCACCAGAAAATTTTCACCAGTGAAGGTGGCGCTGACAGAGGAATGGAAAATGTTACCGCAAGAACTTATCAACAACATTGTTCAACACTGTTCAAAGTATGGACAGGCGGTGCAAAGCCTGCATCGACATTAGGGGTGGCCATATCTCCTACTGTGGACCACCTCTTCCCTTTGTTCCATCTTTAGCAGTGATGCATCTGTATCATGGCAGCCAGTGCTATGTTGCCATTTGTCAATAAAGTCCTTCTGTACCGTTTTGTTTCCGTTGTTGTGTCGGTGTTGTTTCCTTCATTTCTGTACCTCACGACGTTTCTTTGGTATGCTTTTCCCATATCCAGGTCAATCCTATGAGAAGCTACAGGCGAAAATCTGACTGGTCCTTAAATTTTGCTCACTCACCAGTATTATATAAGATTAAATGTTCGTTATGTTTTCTAGTTGATAAATAAAACTAGTTTCATTTGTTCACACAATAAAAGGTGTTTTTCCTTCACTTACAAAAAATCGCCGTGAATTTAACTACCCATGAGGCGGAAACCCTAATTACAGCATCCATGATAGTTCTTTAAATGAAACCCCTTATTTTTATTAGAATTAGAGGTGGCCCACTCGAGCTATCGGAACGTTAAGATAATTACATTAAATTCCTGTTTGAAAAGTAAAGCACTTAACTTTTTAAAAAGAGTGGAGAAGCCTCCACTGCAGAGTAGAATTGCCATACATCTGGATTTTTAATGGTCCAAAAGGTTTGGGATATATCAGTTGTAGAGGTTTTTCATTAAGAAAAAAAAATCTTAGATTAAAATAATTGAAAATAAAATTATTTAATAAAATATAAATATAAATTTTGTTGTTTAATTTAACTGATGACACATACAAGCTTTCGGAACAGTTTACTCAAATTCGGAGATGGAAAGGTGCGAGTGGAGTTATTTGTGGGCATCTAAAACCCGGCATAAGTATAAAAATCATATGCTACGTATTTTAAGTCTCTTAACAAAGAGAAAGAAGGAAGGGTGTAATTGGGAGGGACTGAATTGGACAGTAGGAAGTACAGTGCTCGTATAAGCACAGTATTCAGGATAAATAGATAGTCGTAGAGTAAAAAACGTAATAAAACATTTGTAGCAGTGTTTTACACGTGTCTCTTTGCATTACTGAGAACATTTTCTTTACTATTTGTTACCGAATGATTGGAAGCTGTCTGTGGGTTGTGTCATCTTTCAAATCCTTTCTAAGACATTAGAAAGGATATGAAAGTATTTGATTTTTATGTTGCATATACTCTAATGGAATCAAAATGCCTTTGGGCGGAAATTTTAATGCCTCCCATGTGGTTTATTATGCGTACCAATTTAACCAAGTTAATTTGTTGCAAGATATACGATACCGAATCCGGTAAAAACACAACCGCCCCAGTAATTGTGCTCGCAACTTTCGGGATAATGTGTGGTCTTTCTAGAAAAACAGTTTAACAAAGCTAATTTCCAACCTGCAGACAAAGCAGTCCAGTCACAGCAACGTGAAAAATCGCCATTAATGATGACAATCGTCCATCTGTCGAGATAATGTCACGTCGTTGTCCCGAATAAAGGGGGATACATACACACTTTATATTATCACGGTTTAAATGTCTCAAAATAACAATAAAAATATCTATAAACAAACTTTGAGACAAACTGAGATCGGAGAGTCTGTGCAGTTATATTTCCGAAAAGGATTTGATTCCTAAATAATTTAGCTTCGTAGACCTTTCTGCATTAAGTTTTATAGACAGTTGAGGAACAGTCTAATATTGAACGTGAATATATTTAACGGCTCCTTTATTCGTATTTCATAGAAGTTATTGACGCGTTCCAACTCGCTTTTTGGTTCTTTAGATGTCAACGTATAACAAGCTACCGACTTGCGTGTTTAGTTTATACAAACGGTGGATGAAGTATTAATTAAACGATCAAAAATGCTGAAATTAAGCATTTAAGAAAAATCTGCTCCTTTGCTTGCAAAGCAAGTTAACAAATGGGGGGGGGGGGAATTCTCGCAAAATTAACTGATCACAATATTCAGGATAAATGAATTAAATAATTTGAAGATGAAATATTTAATATATAATGTATGAAACAACTCGTGAATGCCTGAAAAAACAGGTTGAACCCTTCAATAATTTCAAGTTGATGGAATGGTTGCTAAGTATACAAGTTTTAAAAGAAGTACAAAATAGTATTTATATAAATGAAGTTTCAAATTGGTGTACGGCCTCAGAAAAGAAGCACTGGAAGGGAAAGAGGGGCTTTCCCTCTTTCCCTTCCAGTGCTTCCGTGAACAGTACTGATCTTGAAATTACCTTCTACTCAGACAATTGCAGTGGACAACAGAAGAATAAATTCACTGTTGCCATGTGAATGCATTCTGTCTCTACGTTGAGTATTCAAACCAAGTCCATCACTCAAAAGTTCCTAATTACGGGACATACACAAAATGAAAGTAACCTTAATAGTAAAAGAATTTCTTCGTTTTTAATTCATGTATTTATTTTTTAAACCCCTATGTAATTATATAAATCACAACTCTGACAAGGCGAATGACCAGATTAATTAAATGTCATAGACAAAGAATTATATTCAAACATAATCGTAGATATTTTCTATGACTATTTATATAAGTTGGGCTAAAGTGAATGCATACTGTTGCTTTTGGTGATAGAATAAAAAAAAATTCCAACAAGATTATACAACCCATTTCACAGTAATAAAATGTGTAATTTATTTATAGACGATTTAAAAGTATTTTCATATTATGCTAGATAGTCATGAGTCATAATCAGATATAACACAAATGGCATATCGTATTTTAGGATACAGTAAAATCTTTACTTATCGGTTGAATGAACTGAGAAAGAGAGATCTTATTGCAAACCGTTCAATTATACACTTGGATAAATTGCATGGTAATAAAAAGCCCTTCACGGTCCCATGACCAGGGGCTTACAAATAGGGACTACATAAATTAAAACTACAGTCATAATCAATCCACTGCAGGATGGAAGTCTTCTCAACGAATCATGTTGAGGTAAATGGACCATAATCTGCCCTGCTGGTCCAGTGCGGGTTGGCAGATCGACCGTATTTAGCAGTCAGGGGCTTGAACTCCGGGCTATTCAAAGAGCGTGTACTACTTCACTCCCGCTCCTGACCACTCGGCTACGGAGGCCTCTGGGGATTACATAGATTATTCTAAAGTAACCAATTATAGACTAAACAAATAAGCCTCGGATATTAGTAGCAATGAGCTACCAATGACTCCATGTAGCAGAATGTCCCCACGATAGAGCAGAACTAGTGGGTTTTTCTTTGCTTTTGTCACTCGTCTGGGCTCCAATCCCATCGGTGCTGAAGAAATTCTTAAAAGTCCCTGTGATTGAATTGTAGTTGATCGAGCTCAGGTGGAGGGAGTGGAACTTTTCCTTTGTGATTTATTCCAGATTTTTCAGCACGTATAACATGTAAATTTCCCAGGAGCACACCTTTTTCTGCACACCTTCCGGTGTCGTTAAAATGATAATAATTTGAATTAAATTGGGTCATATATTACTGCAGTTCATTGTTTTATCATATATTTTGTATACGTTATGCTGGCTGAAAAGCAAAGAATAACTCAAGGGATACCCTATTCCTCAACTGAGAATGGCTAGTAGCCAAAGAATGGCCGCTTTCAGCACTGCCTGGTTGTCAGAGGTAATCATGCTATCTGGTTAAAGTATATAACCTCCTCTGTTGGCCACTTATTTTCAGATACATAGGTGCGAATTTGCATGTTTCAGAAATAGCACGCTTTTTTCACGGTTTCACTGACATCTATTATGCTGCAAACTAAATTTCGTTTTTGGACATAGTGACTAAAGTTATCCGCGTGTTGGGGCTGTCGTCTTGGGGGGGGGAGGTCTGCCTGCAAACACTAGTATGTACGTCGCGATATCGAATCGGTTTGTGCCACAAAAATTGCAAGATTCATTGTTCATTGAGGCGTTTGCATATCGGCTGCCTTAAAAAATTACAATAAAAAATGCAAACTCTTCTTGACAACTAGTGACTAATCAAAGTAGATAAAATAAATTTATATATTGGGCATTGATTCATCCCTAAGTTATGCATTTTTACCTCGTTATTAGCATGATGCAAAGAAGCTGGGGGATCGAAACAGTTGGAGTGTTATTTTTTTGGAGTGGGGAAATCATATAATAAGTTGAGATACGATGACTTAATAAACCCTCTTTCCATTTTCTGAAATTAAGCTAAAAACTTCTTGGCCACATTTTAATCAAGCAAGACTTTGAAAACAAAACACTCGTGGACATTCGAGAGATTGAAATACGTCAACACAAAATGTAACGTAACCTTGAACTTTTTACATCAAATTATGTACACAGAGTTGGCGTTAGGTATTTGTAATCAGATCAAGCTGCACATCGGAAAATTCGTGCCATCACGCTTGCTAAAAAAATGCCCAGTAATTTCTAATATTTTTCTTACAAGCGAATTTCATGCTTTTCCATAAATTGGCATTTTTGGAATTTCTGCCAGTAATTTCTGCATTTCGCCCTCTTTCGTAAAATACTTTTATTTAAATACATTTTATTCCGTCGATTTCTTTGGCTGAAAGGTTTGCTGAACATTACGTGCTTACACGCAGAGCACGAAGAAATGCTTAATCGAAATGAAACAGACCGCGGAAAACCTATTAAGTTTTCAACAAATTTCATTAATTTGGTCGAAAATTATTTTATATGTAAACACGAATATGGCAATGATAGACAATCGTTATGCAAACCTGTTTATTCAAGCTTCATTAACGATGTGTTTGTAACATTTAGAAATCTCGCTCTGCAAAACTCAATAACTGAGCTACTCAGAAACAAGTTTGTTACTTGACAACTGCGCTTGTTTACAATGATTCAATTAGAATATCGCCGATAAGCACGGGGAAGTAAAAATTAATGATATCTGTAGAATTCATTTTAAAATTTTATTAGCAGAAGTGAGAAAGACGCTATTAAAATATTAATTTATCATCAGGATGGATGCCAATCGGTTTATCTGTCCAGCTGGAGAATTAATAAATATGCTTCATCTTTTATTCAAAGTTGTTACTGTATATTTCGGGCGAATTTATTCATTTGCTGAAATATTACATGGTCTCTATTACTCTTTTAAACTTAGTTATTTTATATCTAATCGAAATTCTCCTATTAAAAGTAAAATTCAGTTAGCTCTGTAACCTTAATTTCTATTTTCCATTATCGTACTTAGAATAAGGCAACAACTTCTGAGTGCGAGATTAATTCCCATAAAAGGAATTTAACTGGAGGATCATGCCCATTAAATGTTAACGTTTCAGATATAGTCAAAGCTTGACGAATTCAGATATATTTATTAATAACTTTAATATTCGTTCACGTGTACGTGAATATGTATGCCGTGGGTATATTCAAGATTCAATGGTCTCGTGTGCAAAAGATAACCATGGTCCACTAAGGTCCCATCCTGTTAACTCCTCTTACCCTATTTGGCATCCTAGAGTGCATGCATGTGTTTCAAATCATATTATAAGTTGTGCCCATCCCCAACTGCTTTCATCCACAAACATACATAAATATATGCGATTATAGTGGAGCTGATAACTTATCCAAGCTGTGAACTTCATTTACCGATGTATAAATTAACTTTCTAATACAAAATAAAGATTTAAAATCATCTCCTTGTATATTATAAATGAGCTGTAGATATCAATAATCTGGGGAAAACTAACGGATAAACTAGGAAAGAATTCCTGGAACTTTTCTGTTTGTTTCTGTTACTTTTAAAATAGCGTGTAATTGTGCCACTCGTGTGAATGCATTTACATTAAGTTAAAAGAAACAGAAGCCACAACTCTGATTCACAACGTTTGTGAGTTTATAGCGTTGAAATGTTTTAGCAAAGTTGATTCCACTCTTTTGATCTCTGTTGCTTGTACGGCTGCTTAGATGAAGAGCATATAATAAAAGAAGGAATTATCACGTAATATGTCAAACCCTTGGCTATTCTATAATATGTAATGGCTGTAGTGGCAATGACAGTAATTACTCATAACGTGGTAGGAATATACCACACCACGAAACGTATGATTGCATACGTATATAATTTCCAAACGGAAATAAACAGATATTTATATCTCACGATATTTATATTCATTCCTTCTTTTAATAAAGGTAATAGGGCTTTTACCTTGCTTGTTTGCAGCCTCAAGTGGTTCAATAATAAAATAACAGCTAATCATGGTAGGAAATGCTAATACTGGCTTCATCAGGCCATTTTCTTTGCATAAGCCAGATACAGGAAGGATCTGGGACGACAAACAGCGGAAGGATCAAATATCAAAGCAATTACTTTACGGGGCAGGAGTTAAATAGATTACTGCTACTTGCTCTCACCTCTAAGGAAATCATAAGATGTCTACCAGACTGCTCCCTCATCCCATCCTTTGCATCAGGTAAGCCTTTTCGTGTTTGCTCATTAATTTTAATGAAGACCTGAACAGAGCTTTCCTTTATTCCACCCAAGGGCATCTTAGCGTTCACAGGCTTTTTCGAATTGACTTTCCGCTGCTGTATAAAATTTGGAAGCAATACGATAGCTGAGTCTGAAGGAATAATATTTGCTTTAGTCTTCAAGACACCTTAAAATATAAGATGCGCGCTTGAGGCTTTCTGATTTATGTTTATTAGAGTAACAATGCTCACTAGACCACTCACTTCAGCTGGTTTTGTAATGCTCGCCTGTAAGGATCATTCTTACACATACCACAGGCATTCTTAGGAGGTGTACTTTCTGTGTAATAGCTATAAATGCAATATGCAAGACAAATTTAAGTTGCTAACCTTCGTATGGAGAAGGGCGTTAACACAGGATTTAGACGACTGTTTCACAACAGTGGTTTGTTCATCTTCGGTACATATTGAGAGCCGTTTTAGTTCTCTTCTCACGACTCCTGTCATTGAGGTGTATTCTGACCTGAAGTCCAGCATTCTGCTTTAATAAACTAATTTACGTGATTGGTATCTTTGCTCAAGAATCTCCAAAGGACATGTTTATTAATTAAGGATTTAAACACGTAACTGTTTGCCATTGAAACTGACATGTATTGATATCGGTGACAAATTCCAGATTTATACAGTAAAAAGAATAATCAATTAAAGTTTAAAGTAGGCGACATTGTTCAGTTACATAAGAATACAATTAGGGTAGGAGGACACAAAACTGTTCGGCTGGAACTTTTCTGTTTATACGCACATATAAGGATTCCGTGCCTCTTTTGCTGATCTACAGTAGTTTCCCAAGACTTAATCGAAGCAGATATCAGACGCGTTGGTGTTAAACCCCAAACAAACTAAGGCTATGATGCGACAGTATATTGTATCAGTAAATTATACATGTATCCAGTGGTCGATTTGCCTGTTTGATGGATGAAAAACTCGACTTTCCGTAGGAAAAACCATGCGCTCCTCGTTTGAGACCAACTAACCACGTTGTGAAAAGAAGTCCATAAAAATTTATTGCGTCAGCATTTGATTCGAACTCGCATTTTCCACCCAGTGGGAGGAGGACAGTGATTACATGTGCTGTGCTGTCCTGTCCGCGAGGGCACACCAGACATGCAATTGCAAATATGAAACTATTCCAAAGTGATGGGACCTCATAAACTAACTTCACGCCTTCACGACAAGTTTATGGAAACAGCTACAGCATACAGTATGTTTTGCTTTTCTGCAGTATTTTGTTTA
This sequence comes from Mastigoproctus giganteus, assembly GCF_048544385.1. NCBI lineage: Eukaryota > Metazoa > Arthropoda > Arachnida > Uropygi > Thelyphonidae > Mastigoproctus > Mastigoproctus giganteus. The sequence continues at coordinate 8,107,748 of NW_028328292.1, read as the reverse complement.
CTGGCACTAACTGTCTGCCAAACTATTCATTATTTATTTATCATCTTAAAGAAGTCGAGTTAATTTCAGTTTTTAGTCTTACTTGAGTAACTTAAGAAATGGAATTCAAAGTGCTTTTATTTAAACTGAAAAGCCATTATAATAAAAGCGGAAATGATACCTCTTATTGAAAGGGAACTTTACACACTAACATAAAGTTACAGCCACAAGAAGTATAGATTACAAGTAAAAATACGTGAGAAAGTAAAATAATGATACCTTTTAAATGAAAAATAATGATAAACGCCTTTAACTAATGATACAAGACGTTTATCATCAAATGAATCAAGTTCAACTTTTTGTGTTTTGACTCACAAAACAGAAAAAAGACGCACATCGACTTCGATTCCATCTAGCAGCTGCACTAACAGGCAACTGTATTGCCTTTTATCTCTCTCTAGATTTTATTCCTTAATATTTCTGGAACTTATTTTTCACTGTGTTAGGCGTGTGAACGTGCATGAATGGATGTAGGGGTGGGAGGATTTCTACGTTATAAAAGTAGAATGGTAGTACTTCTTTACGAATGTTGAATGCAGCCATCTGAGAGTTGAATTCTTGGACAACGATTTAATGCATGTGAAATAAAAGAAGGAGTTGTAAGGAGCGAAAATACGAAATAACAGCTATATAGAAACGTAAGCCATATTTTGATGGGCGGTGAGCCATGGTCGGGTTATGTATGATATTTTTATGATGGGTTTCGGATAAAATAAGGTTGAGCAGAATGTAAGAGAAATAGCCAAAGCAAGTTACCATAGAAACCAATGTGGAATCGATGGCATAAATCCGTAGTCTGTTTATCTTGCCTTTCGTTTATGTAATTCGGAGTTTGAAATATGGCAGGATTTCACGCCTCCTTTCGCTTAGCCTCAAAACACATAAGTTGTTTCGGAATTTCCTATTGAGTTTACGTTTGTTACAAGAGCTGTGCATACACTGTTCCAGACGGGATATATAGGTGTTTACAGCATGAAAAATGGTGTGATTTGGTTTACGTGGGACGCTCTTACAACCGATTATTTCCATGCCCAGCAGCCAGCCATTCCCAGTAAAGAAGTTCATTATTTTGGTTGTACATGTATGTAAAAAAATATAATAATTCTTATAAAACTCACTCAACTCTCGAAAGTAGTCTATCTCAGAGTTTCGTGCTGTATTGACATTTGTGCGCACCTTAAATCGACATTTATGTCCCAAATCACACTGAGTTTGAATTTCGTGAACCATCTGGTGTATATTTTCGTCCAATTTTAGAAGACGCATCAATGGTGCTGATTTTAAACCATCTACCCAGCTACACTATATAGCAGCGAATTCGAGTAACGACCCTTCGATCCTAGAACGTGCATCACAATTAGTAAGATAACTGACCCAACTGATGTTAAATAAGAAATCTTTATTGCAATAATAATGATAATAATAATGATACAATTCGATAGATTGCAATGTTGCCCTTCACGGCCACAAGGCCAGGGGTTAACAGTAATAATACAATATAAATAGGGAACATTGATATATAAAACATAGGAAATGCATATGCGGAAGTACAATTCCAAACTCCAAGTATCATACAGTTATTTACAATGCAATATATAAAGAAGATATTGGCGGAAACAGATAATTTCATATACATATAGTAGTATAAACAGGCAACGTTCTTTGCACCGAACAGAAGCAGTTAGTCAATCATTACTAACTGTCATACTGAAGAGTTAGTATGTCGTCTTCATATATCAGGTGGTATTGATGGCTGGCAGCATTAAGACGAGCTTCGAGGAGAAGGATCAGGGACAGGGAAGTACAATTCAAGGATGCGACATCTGTATTCCCTGTCAGAAGCGAACTTGTTAAAGTCAGCATCCAAGGACTGGGAACACGAAAGTAGCTGAAAAGGCAGAAACCTATCAGATAGGTGGAGACGGCTGTGATGTGGGCATAGAGTTGGAGTTGCTCTGAGGGAAGACTGAGGGATTCTCCATGAGCACAGGTCCCAGAATGATGGTGCCGAAATCTCGCCAACCATCATTTTGATAGTCGTGGTAAGACGTTTCACCCAAATCAGCGTGGGGAGCCTGTGAATCTGAATCAAGCTGGCCATTTCAGTTGTCCTTAGCTGTGGGGGAAGTTTGTGTTTGTTTATGGCCCATTTTAAGAGCCAGTACTCAGCAGAAAAAAGTGGCCTGATTGTGCTAGTGGCAGCTGATGCCCATATCTTTGCAGCATATAACAGCGGAGAGTATACAGTGGTTTTTATATATTTTCTAGTAGTTGTGACTTCATACTCGTCCTTTCATCTTCGTCATTTGTTTCTTATCCTTACTAACTTTTTTCTGATGTCTAATAGACGATCCCTCCATACTTTGTCACACGGTGTTCTATTAGACTATACCGTCTTCTCTTTGTCTTCGTGTATTTTCTTTTTTCATATACACTGCCCTCTCAAAAGTATTCTGATACTCACAGAAAGTATAAAATTTTGTAAAATTGGTTGTGTGGGTGCGGCTATTAATATATGTTACTCTAGGTAACTGTTACACAATTGAGAATTTGTGGTGAACCCGAGATATCAGTAGCAGCTAATGTGAGCCATGAAGGCCCTTACGAAGTTTCGAACTATGATTATCGATTGCATAGCTCCAGAGGATATCCCTACGAATCCCGATATCAGAACTCAAGACGTTAACAGGCCTGTCCACAAGAAACTACACAAGCTTGGTTTTCATAATGAGAGAGTTACAGCTGATAAGCCATTCACCCCCCCCCCACCTCAATAACAAGAACGTGAAAATGTTGTTTGTGGACTCTGGAACGATGAAAGTAGGTCCTAAAGAACGAGTTGTGCTACGATGTCGATGTACAACATTAAGGTCGAGGTTGGGCTTAGAGGCCTGGAGAAAACTATTGCGCTGCATAATACCAAATCCGTGGTGCTACAGTATGCCAATTCTGTGATAGAGCACGTTCGATATTCGAATATATAATGTTCAGTTACACAGAGCAAGGCTAGTTAAAATATCTGAGATATTATAACGATACTTCACATATATAAAATACAATCTTTCAACTTTGTGAAAATATCACTCAATGTAAGAATCACCACATTCGCCGCATTTTCTCCGGCGTTCTTTCCAGGCAGTAAATGCACTTTGGTAAAAATCAGGAGGCTGACGTTTATATCAATATTTAATGTCAGAAATGAGTTCCATATTACTCTCAACTACCTTAAAACGCAGTTATGCATTCAGTCTACCAAAAAAAAAAAAAAAAAAAAATATATATATATATATATATATATATATATATATATATATATAAAATGGGGGCGAGGTCAGGGCTATAGAATGGGTGAGGCATGAAGCTCCACCCCAGCTGGACGATCTTTAACAGCGTTATCTGTGCTGTGTGCGGCCTTGCATTATCCTGATGAAACCTGATTCAGTTAAGGACTCAGAGCTCGAAACTTTTTCAGGGACAAGCAGTATCTTTCTTTATTGAGAGTTGTTCCATTTTCCAAGAAATCGATAAAATGATGCCATTTTGATCCCGGAAGAAGGTGGCCATACGTTTCGAGGATGATTTGGAAAGTTTTGAATAGCTTTTGGCTTTTTCTTTACAGATGATGTCGGGTGTGCCCATCATGGATTGTCATTTGGTTTGTGGGTCATAATGGAAGAGCCATGTTTCACCACATGTAACTTTAAAGCACTCAGGACTGCCAGCACCAAACCTCTCCAGAAGACCCTTCACAGATCTCTTTTCTCGCAGCCATCATCTCCCTGTGAGCAGCTTAGGTACCCACCGAGAACAGATTTTTCTGTATAGCAGTCTGTTGACGATTATCAAAACGCTTCCTTTTGACAATTTCGCAGCCGCCATCACTTTTCTGGCAGTTATGCACCTGTCATTTCGAATGAGCTGGGCAATGAGTTTTTCGTTTTCACTGTTAGCGATAGACATTGGTCTTCCGGCTCTTGGTTTATCCTTTATATCGAAATCACCTTGCCTAAACTGTTGGAACCACCTGTGGACATTATTTCGATCTATTGTCTGCATAGACTGCCATGCTTCGACGGATAGATCACCCGATTTGAACAGGAATCTACAACACCAGAAAAATTAAGTGTCAATGGGAAATTGGTAGTACAATAAGTGTACATTATAAATTCTTCCCTCTTCCTTATGCACGCCGTGTGAGTAATTGTGCGTTAATTATTTAATCCGCCCTTGTATCTGTTTTTCTGAATAGTACAGTTCTGTAAATTTCCTGAAATTCAATACCGTTAATATCGTTTAATTTCTTATTTAACATTTTCATACTTTAAAAAAAAAAAGTTCTATTTTTATCTATACTCTATGGTTTCATATTCCAAGACGTGTATCAAAAGGGGGTCCACTCGGCAGAAAGAAGAAAATGTGACTTGAACGTAAATGTCAGTAGACAACTTTTTTCTTTTTATGTGGCTCACTTATTTAGGAGTAAGAGAATGGGAAAGTATAAACGAGGAGTTTCAGTAGGATATAAAAGCAGCCAAGACACTGGATGCCTAAAGATTAATATTTCGAAAACAGAGAATATGATGAGAAAGGGGGGAACCGAACAACTTTCGGTCTGATAGGGTTGGAAGTTATTACAGAAACAAAATTGTGTTCGCAAATAAAACTGAACTGCAGTAAGAATTCATCCTGACGATGAATAAAACGAGAGAGAGAGAGAACGAACAAATATGCGACATTGTGATGAGAAAATCATTCTATTTTGCCACTGTTTTATTGTTATTCAACGAAAACCTAAAACCGAAGCAAACTACAACCTAATTTTTGAAAGTCCCTCTTAAAATCAGTTGCGTGGGCGTGGCTACATCTTATTTCGTGTTACTGTACATAAACAGTAACATTTCACGCATTCGTTTCATATGTTTTTCATTCTAAACTGCATCTACATTTGTTTTGTGTCCCTTGAATAAAGGCAATACCTTCCAATTTGCGTGCACAAATTAGAATGTACATGGTTCCTCCGCCTTCCGGTGCTATTCATTCTTTCACTCAATTAAGTCGATTACCGTGCTCTTAAACAACAGCTTTTTTAAGAAAGCCCCGCAATTTTTTTCCTTTGTAAAGACTAATTTAACACCAGTAGTCAATTCAATGATGCCGAAGGAATAAATGATTCCTACCCTTTTGTAAGACAAAATCAACATAAATTAACCTGAATCAAAATAAGCACATTTTCATTTGGAATTAGCGTTAACTTTACGTGACGGGTCGCAATGGAGATTTGTAATTTGGTTCTATGGAGAAAGGGAATCTCTTTATGCAGTAGTAACTCCATTATCCTTTTTAATGGATTTGGGAGTGTGATAATCATTAATTTTTGTTAAAGAAAATGCATTTATTAAACAAAGATGTGCAACTGAGTTAACCCACTCAGGGGCGGACTTTGGCTTAGGCAGACTAGAAAACTGCCTGGGGGCAGAGGACTCTTTTTAGCTTTCAACATAATGCAAGACCTGTATTTTTATATTTAGCAATAAAAGACTTTTTTTAACCCATTCAACGGTGTCCTCCATTACAATTTCTGAAAGGTGGCAACCCTGGGTGGGGCCCGAAATGAGAATCTTGCATAGGGCCCGATTTTTCCTTAGTCCGCCACTGAACTCACTTCTTCGGCGTAAAATATTAGAGACTTTGAACTGGACAGTAAGTATCGATGTATATTACAGACCACTGATAACTGAGTCAATAAATCCGATTATCAGAAATTCCAGCACGACCTTCTGCGGAACGCGAGTATCTCTTATGCTCAGCTCATTTCCAGCCAGCTGTTTAGAGAAAGTCAAGTATCATTCGTAAGAGATCACAGATCGTTATCTGGTGTCGCTTTGTGAACAAATTCAATGCAGTAGTGAGATGTTTGCTAAAAATAACTCAGCTTGCACAACGTAAGTCATAAAAACCTTTTATCAAATCGCGCCTCTCAAATACACTTCTTTATCAGTCGTCCGTTCTCTGAATACTCTGAGTACTCTGGTAGGATCGGACTAGCTGTGCATCGTGAAAAAGTGTGAAGTACGCAGTGCACAAGTTCACGTTGCATTACGATATAAATACGAGGCCGCGTTTTCGGCTGGACTTCGCATTTCTGTCATTCCGATTATCCGCTTGCGTGTTATAAACGTAACCGAATGATTCCGCTCTTTGTTCTATACAGCATCCTGTTCGTCACAGAGCGCGAGTGTCAATGTTCGGTTATTTACTTTCGATGGCCCTAAATCCAGGACAGCAAAAGTGGAATTTCTGTGGCTTATTACTTGACCGCAGAGCTCCTAATTTTCGGGAAATAAAACTTCGTGTGCCGGATCACGTTAAGTTTTTAGTATATAATTTGTTATAGTTTTGAAGTTAAAAACGTTTTTACTGGCGTTATTCCAAAAATTTTGTAACGAAAAACCGTCATGCGAAAAGCGTTACCAAAATTTATTCCAGTTTAATTTATCTTCTACTGGACCAAATTTAATGAAATTTTGCACGGAGCTTCATCTATACTAGAGAAAAACTTTCAAACCTCTGAAAATTGAAATAGTTTTTCCAGGATAGTAGAAAATATGAACATGTGATCGAGGAAATTTTCTCACGTAATAAACGGGATAATGTGGACGTATAGCATATCGTCAGAGAGCTAAGGAATTTAGAAACAGAAATATTAAGGTTTTAAGATACAAAAAAACTTTCGGAAACTGAGAAATGCGTTAATTGGAAAACGTATCTGGTTTCAAGTCACCTGCTGTTTTCAGACTGAATGTAATTTTTTTCTTTACAATTAAACTCTGAGACTGGAAAAGAGTTCTGCACATTTATGAAAACAATCTTCAACTTGGACATGTCATCAGATCTTTCGATAAATACTACACGTAATGGAACAATTATAGATGGTGTATTTAGTCGTGAACTCTTAAATATAAAAATCATATATCCTACTTTAGTCATCACAGACCAATACTTTCAGTAACCGATATGTAATATTTCTATAAATTAAAATAATTTTCTCTCTAATGATATTTATTCGGCCAATGGGAGACGAGAGATGTGGGTTACCTGGTAATACGTAACAGAAGCTTGTTTTACTGCGTAACTATTCTTGATTTCCATTATATAACGTATTTATTTAAATAAACTAAATGCAACAAGGCATAATATTTAAAGAGTTTAAGATTCTATATCTATATAATATCGGTGTAGATACACCCTAGACAACTCTTAAAGTAGTGTGAAATGCACCCACCGATGAAAAGCCAACTAGCTTTGAAACGGTCCGTCTGGTGGTGATGCCCACCGAGAATAAGTGACAATAGTCTTCTCTATTAGTAAAGCGTTACTTATTCGAGGTAGTGCAATACATCGTAACTCGTTGTGAAGGATGAGCACAATATGAGATACAGATGAAAGGATGCCCTTCGCACTACGATCGTAGTTTTTCTTTAAGAGTTGTCTATGGTGTATCTACACCGATATTATATGAGTATATAGATATAGTAATGTATTCATAGCTGAAGAAGAGACACGCACAGTCGAAAGCTTCTGTAAGTATTGTCTTTTATTTTATCAAAAGAAGCGTTCGCAGAGAGCAAAGTCCCCTAGTTATTATTAATAAAATAAAAACATTGTTATATTATTATCCATGAATTTTATTAATATCTGAAAATTAATACGCCTGCCGATGACTCTTAAATGTAAAACACGTTAAATATGCTAGCGGCAGGACACATTATGTTTGGTACAGAATTTTTTTTTTAAATTAATTTACTAATTGGATAAATTAATTTATTTATTTATTTACTCCTGCCTCACAGTATTTGTGTAAGGCTAAATATCTTTACGACGAGTAGTTACGATAAACAGAAAAAATCTGAAGAGTCATCTGGATGTATAACAGGGTTCAAGCCCCTGAATGTTGAATACGGTCGATCTGCCAACCCGCACTGGACCAGCGTGGCAGATTATGGTCCATTTCCCTCAGCATGAATTGTTGAGGAGGCTTCCATCCTGCAGTGGGTTGGCAACCCAGTGAAGACCCATGTAATTCTTAACTAGTAACTCGTCCTTCTGAATAACTTGGTGTCGATGTGAAAAAATCCCATAAAACTTCCAACAAGACGGAATCAGAACTCTGTCTTTTACGAGGGTATTGCAATCGAGGCACCTCCTGGTGCAAGGCTGGTGTAGAAGTGCAGCAGTTATCGATGTAAGTATATTTAATTTAGTTATCAGGATTGGAATGGGGAACATTTCTCGGTAACTGCCTCTGGCGCAGAAACGCCTCTTGGACTCTGTATACGTCACAGATATCGCGAAAGTTCAACTGCCTACAAATGATGTGAGGTCGTCTGGCATAGGATGATAAACAGAGGCACCTCCTGGTGCAAGGCTGACAATCGACAGAGATGACAATCATATAGGAAAGAATTCTTAATTAGATCGGGCCACTTTCCCAAGTCGTTTGCCATCCTACTATTATTCGTAGATTCTCCATAGCAACCAGTAATTCCTTATTTTTATCCTCTTAGTTTAGGTTTTGATACTGAAATAATGATCCGATGCTAATCGTTTCTCTGCGGTTTCTAAAATCTTCATACAACCAGATGGCGCTCTCACCAATGGAAGTAGCTCGAGCGGAAGGGTGTCTACCTCTATCGGAGCATGAAACTAAATTTGCTTTCCTAGAAAGGAGTTAATCTTGTAGTCACAATGATCACTCACGCATGCGTGCTTCTTTCTCTCTGTACTTGGTGATTCTGGAGGTAATGAGCAGTACCGAAGAGGTAGAACCAACGTATCTTTAGTCACAGGAAAGGAGAACTACGACTGTAGGCATTGTGTTTGTTGGGTGCCATTAGTTTACCGGAATTTTTGAATTGCAGTGTTGTCTCTAAGGATGTTAGCATTCTGGTAAATTACTACAGTATAAAACGCTAGTTATAATAAATGTAATAAATGTTACATTCCGTCAAGACGCTCACACAATGCCAGATGGTGGTTAGAACAAAGCAAACTCCTAGCATAATGAATCATTTGGGGTTTACCACTCCGGTGGGTTTTAGAAAACTTCATATCCACAGATGATGATGGTGATCCAAAATCCTGTGAGAGATGATTCAGCAACCTTCTCGCTACTATTTCAGTTTTTTGTAGGCCTGAATTTTAAAGTTGATATGCAACAATAAATTACAGTGCAGCCGCAAAACGGGCTACGATGCCATGTACACATTCTCAAATAGCCTCTAAAATAAGGCAAAAGGATAGATTAATAAGTTAGCGTGTGGTCATGACACTCATTGCCAAATTATTAGCATTAGTAGAGGCATACGATGCAAGAAAGCAAGCTTATGCAGCATCAGCCAAAAAAAAAAAAAAAAAAACGCTCCCATTTCACCCCTAAGTTCGTTCGAAATACCTGTTCAGCTGAGCCTTAAATTTATGTAGGCTATCAACTTCACAACAAGAGATGGAAGTCTGTTTCACCAACCTACTGCCCACTGGCTAAAGGCACAAACTTGCGCACATCTATCCTACATCTGTCTTTCCTCAATTTAAATTTATGCCGTCTCACGTGATTATTCTGAGCAAGACGAAGAGTCCCATCCGTATTGAGCATGCTCAAACCATTTAAGGCTTTATACACCTCAATCAGATCATCCCGCAGATGCCTAGTCTCCAGACACTGTAATTTGCAAAATTTAAGCCTTTCTTCTTAAGAGCAACCTTTTGTTCCATTCACTAATCTTGTTGCCCTTCTCTGTACTCGTTCCAACAGTTCTACATCCTTCTTCACATGAGGACTCCAGACCTGACCATTGCCTTATACAAGGGAATAATCACCTCCTTATCCCTGCTAGAAAAATTCCTGTATATCATTGACAAGATGCCTTGAGCTACTCTTGCAGACAGTCTGCACTGCTCAGAAAACTTCATATCTGCCTGCACAATTACTCCCAGGTTCTTTTCGTTCTCTGCCACTGTCAGCGTAGTGCCACAGAGTTTATACGTCACTCTGGGATTACTGCTTCCCATATGGCCCGGGTGCCAAGCGTTTCCGTGGCCAAGCGATTCTCGTGCGTTTAAAGAGCGATTTTGATAAGCGACTAGGTTCTCTTTTTGTTTTCTCCCTTACTTATTAAACCTTATCGTTAAGTAGCTTCATTTTCTTAAAAACTCTAAGAAGTGAGCCCAGAAGAAGGAAAGAACCTTTTTCTTTAATTTAGTACTCCTACTAACTATACTAACCTCTACGCTTGGCCACAAGCGGCACTGCTCCTGCCTCCCCGTGGCGGGGCCGGTAACCTGGGTGGTAAAGGTAAACCCCCAGGGCCAAAAGGAGCTAACATGGATACAAATAGTTATCCCCCTTTAGAGCCATTGAGCTCAAGACAAGAGACTCCCGACATTGACCATGACTGCGTTCACCCAAAAAGGCTTCGAACGGAAGCAAAATGTCCAAATGAGATACCGAATTTCTTGGTGGTACATTCGTTATCTGCCCAACCTGTAGGCAAGTTATCACCATTCTTGATACAAAAGTGTTTAGAGTCTATTGCAGGGTCACCAAAAATGGTGAAGCGACTACAATCCGGAGACCTCCTGATCGAAACAGCCACCTCACAACATTCTGAGCGGCTGTTAAATACAACATCATTTGGGGGGCTGACAGTATCAGTTACTCCCCATAGAACCTTAAATTCATCAAGAGGTGTGATCAGTGAGTGGGACCTAATTACAGTCTCCGAAGAAGAACTACTCCAAGAACTTAGTAGTCAAAAGGTAACAAGTGTAAAAAGAATCATGAGTAGAAAAGATGGGAATCTAACTCCAACTAGAACCATCATTTTAACATTCAGTACTCCAGACTTACCATCCTCAATCAAAGCTGGCTATTTGAATTGTCGTATTAGACCATATATTCCGAATCCTGTTCGTTGCTTCAAATGCCAGAAATATGGTCATTCACAGCAGGCATGTAGAGGTGACTCCATCTGTCCCATATGCGGATCTAAAGAACATACTCAAGCTGATTGCTCGGCCGCAACCGCTGCGTGTCCAAACTGCAAGGGAAGCCACCCTGCCTTTTCCAAATCTTGCGAATTATGGATTACAGGGAAAAAAATTCAAAAATATAAAATAGAAAATAAAGTTACTTTCCCTGAGGCACGTAGGCAAGTTATGTTGAGTATGCCTAGCAGTCGACCCTACGCTGTTCGCGCTAGAAACTATGTATCTACTGGAGCACAAACAGATGTATCAATCCCGCCTAATACCTCAATGGCTAATTGGCTTAAATCTACTCTTTCAAATTCAAAAAAAGAAAATCCTCAAAATAAAACTAGCGAAGCTACAAATACCCCGATCGGTATCCCTAGTGATACTGCATCGGTCCCATATGACACAGAGCAAAGGATATCTGACACAGAGCAGAGGAAATCTGACACAGGTTCAAAACAAAAGGAAACTCACACCAACAGTATGGAAGTAGATGAGCGTTTAGATAATGGGGAGCCCATTTTAGAACTCCATGCAAATGACACCATGGATTCTGTACGCCCTATTTCCCGAAAAAAGATAAAATAAAGCAAGACAGACCGAAATGCTCCACTTCTAAAAAACAGTCAGACCAATCGATCACAACTAAACTCAAATAATGTCTAATATTATACAGTGGAACTGTAGAGGACTAAGAAGCAATTCTGACGACATAAAAGATTTACTGATTAAATACAATCCGATAGGAGTATGTCTACAAGAAACTTTCTTATCATCTGAAGCTTCACCAAAATTTAAAAACTATACAATATATAGAAAAGACAGGATTTCTGAGTCTCCTGCTCGCGGAGGAGTAGCTGTGCTTATAAAATCAAACATACCGTCCAGGCAAATTCAGTTACAAACTAGTCTAGAAGCTGTGGCAGCACGTATTTCGGTCGGTATATCAATTACCCTAACTTCTATATATATTTCCCCTTCTCAACCATTTTCAAATACAGAACTTGATAATTTGGTTATGCAACTACCATCTCCAATCTGCCTTTTTGGTGATTTCAATGGCCACCATCCATTATGGGGGTCGCCTGCGATTGACACAAGAGGCAAATTAATCGAAACATTCATGAATAACAACAACCTAACTATACTAAATTCTGGATCTCCCACATATATAAACCTATCTACAGGATCTACCTCTGCAATAGACTTGTCAATCTGCTCACCAGCAATTCTCCCAAGTATGTCGTGGTCAGTGCTAAACAATCCTCTAAACAGCGATCACTTTCCAATCCTTTGCTCATTACAAACACGGGTAACTACAAATCTCGAGTTCCGATCCACCTGGAAGTTCAAGAAGGCAAACTGGGAGAGCTACTGTACCCAGGTTCGGTTAGACAGGAGTTATGTTCAACAACATCCAATTGAAGACGTAACTAACTACATTACCAATCAGATACTAAATGCAGCAAAAAATTCAATCCCGAAGTCACAACCTCACAAGTACTCCCACCATAACAACTGGTGGAATACAGATTGTTCTAATGCAAAGCGTGAGAAAAACCGTGCTTGGAACAAATTCCGTAAGTTTCCTACAACCACTAATCTAATAGAATACAAAAGACTTAAAGCCAAAGCAAGGCAGATTAGGAGAAAAGCCAAACGTGACTCCTGGATCTCATTTGCCTCAACTATCACCAAAGACACTGACCCACGATTCATTTGGAGAAGAATTAAGGCACTAAATGGAAAATACACTCGACCACCATCTCCAATACTCTGTTGGAATGGGAAAGATCTATCGGCACCTAAGGAAATCGCCAATGCGCTAGCAGAATCATTTTCTACAATATCTGCTTCTGCTTCTTACTCCCTCTCCTTTCAGCGCATCAAGGCAGATGCAGAACGCCGCAAAATTAACTTCTCCACACGGCTCTCACTTCCATACAATCAACCATTTAATATAACAGAACTCAAAGAATCCTTAAATAAATCTTCAAATAGTGCTGCCGGCCCAGACGACGTACATTACATCATGCTGAAACAATTACTTGAAGAGGACTTATGTACCCTATTGATCTTCTATAATCGAATCTTCTCAGAAAATGCTTATCCACTTTCCTGGCGTCATTCTCTCATACTTGCCATACCAAAACCAGGCAAAGATTCTTCTTTAGTTAACAATTATAGGCCAATATCTCTCACCAGCTGCATGGGGAAAATTTTTGAAAGAATGGTACATACGAGACTTACCTGGATCTTAGAAGCAGAGAACCTTTTAACAGATCATCAGAGTGGCTTTCGTAAGAACAGATCCACTCTTGATGTCCTTATCAAAGCTGAATCGAATATTCGCAATGCCTTTGTCATGAAGCAACATCTAGTCATGGTCAATTTAGATATTGAAAAGGCATTTGATACCACCTGGCGACATGGTATTATTATGGACCTTTATCACCTAGGGCTAAGGGGTCATCTCCCTCAGATAATTGAGAATTTCCTGCGCCACCGCTCTTTTCAGGTCCGTTATCAGAACGTACTGTCTACACCCCATATTCAGGAAGAAGGAGTACCACAAGGATCTATACTCAGCGCAATGTTATTTGCAATTCGAGTCAACAGCATAACCAGAGACATCCCCAAAACTGTGGAGGCTTATATGTACGCGGATGACCTCGCCATTTCCTGCCAATCGCAAAGCATGAACACCATTGAACGTCAACTCCAACTTGCCATTAACAGAATTGAATCCTGGATGTCACGCAACGGATATCGACTAGCTGAACAAAAGTCTACCACCACTCACTTTTGTAAGAAACGTGCTGTCCACCACCATCCTGAATTACGGATAAACAATAATCCGATACCAGTAGTAAACAGCATCAGATTTCTGGGCCTGATATTAGATAGTAAGCTTAACTTCCAAGCACATATCACGTATCTACGAACTACTTGTCTAAAACAGTTGAACATGCTTCGATCAGTCTCATCCATGTCGTGGGGAGCTGATCCGTTCACGCTTAGATTATGGTTCTCCCGTATATGACTCAGCTAGGAAAAGCACATTAGATCGGCTAAATGTCATCCAGCACAGTGCCCTGAGGACTGCTCTGGGCGCATTCAGGACTTCTCCCATGCAAAGCCTTTATATTGAAGCCCACGAGCCTCCATTAAATCTTCGTAGAAAAACATTATTGCTTTTCTATGCCTCTAAGATCCAGAGTCTTCCATCTCACCCCAGTTGGGAGTATCTTTATCACACTCGGTGGGATTCTTTTTATGAGAATAAACCACATGAAAATCGACCTGCTTCACTCAGAATCAAAGATCTTATTCAGAGTTGGAACATTGATTTAGCTGATATTTTTCAGAACACAACTGCACCTGTTCCACCTTGGACGTATGTTTGTGCCTCCCATGATACACATTTTCTCCAGTGGGGGAAGAATGTCATACCTCCCAATAACATGAGACAGTTGCACTCAGCTCATGCTACTCTTAACTCCCATGCCTGTAAAATATATACCGACGGGTCGAAATCTGACAGTATGGTAGGTGCTGCAGCTGTTTTTCCTTCAAGTACAATTTCAGCCACACTACCTTTATCATGCAGTGTCTTCACTACTGAGCTTTATGCCATCAAGTTAGCACTTAGTAAGATTATTGAACTTTGCATCTCACCCGCAATAATTTACACGGATTCCCTCAGTGCTATCTATGCCATAAGGAAGAATTTCTCCTCTTCTCATCCTACATTGAAGGAAATTCACTCTCAACTATACTTCTGTAGCATATCGAATCAATCAATCAGCTTTTGCTGGATCCCTGGCCATTCTGGCATTCCGGGAAATGAAAGTGCAGACTTAGCCGCTAAACATCCTCAATCCACTTTCTCACAACATCCTCAGGTTCCATACTCTGATTACAAGACTGTTATTCGTAAAGCATGTTTCAACAACTGGTCACAGATATGGAAAAGGAATACTAACAGCAAACTTTACCAAATAAAGCAACAACCAAAGCTGTGGCTCTCTTGCTTCAGATCAAACAGACGTGAGGAAGTGGTGTTGGCAAGGCTAAGAATTGGACACACGCATCATACCCATCTCTACTTGCTATTGGGAGAAAGCCCGCCTCAGTGTTCATCCTGTAACAGTCGGCTTACGGTCCGCCATTTTCTGCTTGAATGTCCCTTGCATTCAACCATCTGGTCAAACACTTTTCAATCAATTTCCAAGCTTAACGTATCACCTGATTTATCTCATATCCTAGGAAACGATGCAAATATTGAAGAACTTTTAATGTACTTAAAATGTATTGGCCTATACAAAAGTATATAATTTAACAACTATAAAGATAGGGTCATGCAAGTAAACGATGAATAGACACAATTTGGCCTCAGTTGCCCTTGTGTCTTTAAACCCAATAACAACAACAACAACAACAACTTCCCATATGTAGTACTTTACATTTGTCAATGTTAAACTTCATTTGCCACCTCTCAGCCCATATGCTCAACTTTCAGATCCTGTTGCAGCAGGGTACTGTCATTAGTGTCCTTAACAACCCTGCAAACCTGGACATTAAGCTTGATATATCATTATCATTTATAAATACAGAACACAACAATGTACCCAACACTAAACCCTGAGGGACTCCACTAATAACATTAGTCCACGATCAGCAGTGTCCATTGATTACCACTCTCTGTCTTCTCCCACTCAACCACCCTTTATCCAATGCCACACTGCTCCAATTTGTTCAGCAGTCTTACATGTGCAACAGTATCAAAAGCTTTTCTAAGATCCAAATATATGATATAAAAGTTATTCCCTGCATCTAGTTTCTTTGTGACCACATCATAGTATCCAACTTGTTCAGGCAAGACTTCCCCTTAACAAAACCATGCTGCGTCCGAGCTATAACTGAAGTCTTGTCTAGATGATCCTGCAGTGCTTCTTTAACCAGTGCCTCCATTAATTTTCCTGGAAGAGAAGTTAAACTCACAGGTCTATAATTACTTGTGTCAGCCTTTGATCCTCCTTTGTGAATTGGGGTCACATTTGCACATTTCCAGTCTATGGGTACCTCCCCTGAGTCCAAGGAAGCTCTCATAATTATGACTAAGGCTTTGCTTACTTCCTTTGCTGCCTCCTTTAATATAACTGGATAGATCCCGTCCAACCCGGGTGCCCTTTTTTATGTTTATCTTTAACAATTTCTCCTCCACTTTCCTCTCAGTTATTACAAAATCATCTAGCTCACTGCCAGAGTTTAACTCGCCTCTGGCATTCCCCTCCCTGAATAATTTGTCATGGGTGAATATAGATGCAAAATACTCGTTTAGTTTGTTAGCCACCTGAGCAGGATCATCAACAGTTGAACCATCAATATCCAGTGGACCAATCTAATTCATCCCTTTCCTTCTAGATTTTACATAGGTAAAGAACTCTTTGTTGTTTTTCTTTGCATCCATTGCCAAGGATTTCTCATAATCTGCCTAATCTCCTTTGTGACTTAGTTGCAGACCAGCTTATATTTTCCATAGGCTTCTGTGTCACCTGTTAATTTATAGTATCCCATGCATTTTTCTTCTCTGCCATATGCCTCATTAGTTCATCTGACAACCATTTAGGCCTAAACCTTGAACAATATTTTTTAGTTGGTATGTAAAGCCTAGTAGCTTCCAAGATAAGTTGTTTGAATGCTTCCCATTTTCAATTTGCTGTTGGTAACATCATCAGTTGGTCCCACTGTATAGAATTTAAATACTGTCTCAGTCCATCGTAGTCGCCTTTACGGAAGCAATAACGCTTCCCTTTACCCCTAATGGTAGTTACCTCTTTGAGTAAATCCCACTTCAGCACATTGTGATCACTGCCACCTGGTGGTTCATTTATCTGCAGATTCTTAATGCATGAAGAATCACTGCTGATAATCAAATCAAGAGTATTACTCCCTCTAGTTGCCTCCCGAACATGCTGATGTAGAAAACAATCATCCAATAAATCCACAAAAGCCCTGCTAGTGTGTGAGTAACCAGCCCCCAAATTCCAGTCAATATCTGGGAAATTAAAATCTCCCATTATAAGACTCTCTGATTTACTGGCCCACTCTATTTCCCTGTACAGTTCCTTATTATACTCATCAGAGTCATTAGGCCTATAGCACACTCCTACTCTCAATTTTGGTCTCCCAATGCTTATGTCACACACCAAACTGACTCAACACTGCACTGTCCAGCGATGTCCACTGGCTTCACTTCCTTGGATTTTATGTGTTTCTTAACTAATAGTATAACCCCACCTCTCTTCGTATCCTGTTTATCCTTTCTGTAGACATTGTACTCCCCAAATTCCAGTTCTGCATTCCTTATATCTGTGTGACACCACGTCTCTGATATCCCAACAATATCTGCCTTTGATGTTTTGAGCAATACCTCAAATTTAATTACCAAACTCCTAGCATTGGTGTACACACAAGTATACATGCAGCTGTTCCTATTCTTAGCTACTCTAACACAACCCATGTGTTTACTTGTACTCCCAGCAGTCTCTGAAATATCCTGCAATGACTCCCATTGACTCCCAGCAGTCTCTGAAATATCCTGCACCTTGTTTTCCAGGCTGCTGCTCATTCCAATAGAAGCAGTGCAAGAATCACTTTCACCTCTGCCAGTGGCTACTGTTAATCTATTAGTCCTTGTATCCCCCGAATCTAGCAGTTTTCCGACCCACCTAACACTGCCTCGATAGCATCAGCAAACATTCTTGCACCCTTTCTATTTAAGTGTATCCCATCCCTGTAGAAGCAGTCTCTCCTGTTAACAAGCACAGACCAGGCTGAAAAAAATTTTACCCCTTGAGCCTTACACAATCTTTCCAGGGCCGAATTGATCGACATTATTCGTATGGCATCCAACGATTAAGCATCTCTAAAAGTCCCTAAGATCCTTGTCGCTACTCATTCAGTTTGTTTGTGATAACTCTGCTACCGCCTGAGCATTTTTAAACCTCTTTCTGCGTTGTATAGATCTAGTTCGCACCGTTCGCTATATTGGGAGGGGTGACCGAATATTTTTGTTAGGATAGTGATCCTATTTTTATACTATTTAAAAAGAATTTCGAGAATGACCCATCCAGTAATTTTCATTTATTTTAAATAAGTTTTTGGTCAAGAGTGACCCCACCCAAAACAAAATATCAACCAGAGGGTCATACTTGCCCAAAATACAGTAGTCAGAAAATTTGATATACAGATTTTTCAGTGCAGGTTGAAGTTGTGAAAAACAGCATTAAATCTAATATGCAGTTGATAAAATACTGGAACGCAAGTTCACACAACTTCTTGCCAGCGAACAGTTAAAACTCTAGAGTAAGTTTCCCATTAGGATTTTGTCGGCACAGTCTCTCTCTGCATCAATTTTAAGTGCGATGAATTCAATATTCAGTGCTAAAATGTTTCTTAAAACATATTTCATGTTTCACCAGGTGCAAAGGACCAAATAGCACGCATGGAATTGTATTGGCATGGGACACACCGCTCCAGTACACGATTGCATTTGGGTCACATATCTCGCCAGGTCTTCTCTAATGGCCCGTAATGCTGCTTACGTCTTTGTTAAAGTGCTACAAGAAGGATAAGCCCTCATCGCACACAAGCCCTTGACATAGATGGTGCTTGACGGATGTTATTCTGGAGTCCCCATCCTTATGAACAGTGGAACTTCATTCGTTGATTTTCCTTTTGTAACCAACAACTGAGCTGATTTGACGAGGGATTAAGCATTAAGTCGATGATTTAAGATAGTTTCCTACTTGTTGGATTTGTTTAGCGCCCTGAAGGGTTACCTCTGGTAGCTACTAATGGTTCTTTGTTTGTCAGTTATCAGATGACGCGAAAAATGGGTCCAAGTCAGAAAGAACTCCACCTTACGGAACACCCTTAGAGTTAATCAGATCTTGATGCTGATTGTTATGCATTATAATCGATTTTATATTAAATATCAATGCCTGTAGGAGCCGGAGAACCCTATTTGATATCCCAAAGTAGGCTTGGAGGATATGCAGGATCGTTTTAATGAATACAATTATATTGAGTTGGGCTTTGCAGCTGATGGCATTCTGAATCTTGAACAGCGTTGCTGTTCAAGATTCAGAATGCCACCAGCTGCAAAGATTTAATATCTTATAAATATGCCCATTTTATCCATTGCACTATTCTGAAATAACAGATTAACAAACTAGATTACATTTCAAATATAATTTACCTACTGAACTCTGCAGGACCATCAGTCTTACCGAAAAGCTTTTCCAAATTATTCATTTTACTGAAAAAGAGTATAAACATCTCTCATATTCTTCATAAGATATAGCCCAGCATTCCCCCATCTATCTGGAAAATATTTTGCTTATAATTTAAAAACCGGTTGGGTTGTTAACGACCAGACGTAGGTCTGTTGATTAAAAATGACTTGGAACGGTCGGAAAATGGAAACTGAAGTTTAATGCTTCTAAACGTAAGGTTTTAGACCCGGGCACAAAAATCAAGGAGTTACTTATATATCAGTTGGGGAAAGGAGTTAAAGATGATTCAGGAAGAAAAATATATATGGTCAGAATAAAATCAGATATGAAATTTACCATTTGGTGTAAACAGGCAGGTAAGAAGATATATGGTGCCCTATTTGTAATTTTTAGCACCTTTGCGAGTAGGGAGAAGAATGACGTTTTCACTCTGTATCAGACGATGGCGAGACCGCATTTGGAATAGTGTGTTCAGGTCTGGTTTCCTCAAGGAAAATCACATCCCCTCAGAAACATCGAAGAAGGGCGAACAGGTTGATGAGCAACGCTAATTGAAGCCAATATGAAGAACAGCTTAGAGAGGGCGATTGCAAAACTTCAATCATTCAAATTATGAAAAATAATTGGATTATGATATCATTCAATTATAGAAAATTATTTCCATTATACTCATATTATTTGAATGATTCGATCGATTTTGGGAAATCATTCGATTAATTTAATCTAATTATTTCATTCCAATGATATAATTTCGATTATTTCGATTTCTACTCAACCGATTATGCCCGTCACTAATAAATATAGAATCTTAGGGAGCAACAGAAAGCTAAGCATGATTAAATTAATGGTAGTATACCCATGATTTCTGAGTGAACAGAAATCATGAATACCTACCTAGTAACGGATAGGCCCACCTCTTGCCCAGATAAAGGCAGTCACATGACGAGGCGCGAAAACGTTCCACAGGTATTTCCATCCATGTTTGCTGCATCACTGTCCATAATTCCATTTCATTCCTGCGTGGAGGATCCAAAGCTCGAACGGACCTTTCCACAGTATCCTAAAGATGCTCCAGAGGGTTCATATCCGGTGAACGAGGAGGCCATTCCATGGTAGTAAAATCTGCGGAACGCTCTTCGAACCATGTTCTAGTCACCACGGCTCTGTGGGAGGAGCACTGTCCTGCTGGAAGAAAGAATCCATTGCCCTGTGGGTGCACGATGACCATGAAAGGATGCAGATGGTCTGCAAGGATGGACACGTAACTGAACCGTTCAGTACCAGAAGTCCCAACGTGCGCCAGTTGAGGACGCCCCAGACCACTACTGACCGTCCACCTGCCCGAACAGTTCCTTGTTGACATGACGGGTGCATAGCTTCGTGCGGTTCCCGCCAAATACGCAGCCTCCCATCCGCTCTAAATAACTAGAAACGGGACTCATCGGACAGGGAGACCAGTCTCCAATCATCCAAGGTCCTGTGCCGATGTTCTTTCACCCAGTCGAGGCGTAGAGTCCTGTGTCGTGGCGTTAGCAATGGGACTCTGGTGAGTCTTCGGCTCCCATAACCTATTGCGGTTAATGATTGCCTGATGATCTTGGTGTAGTCTGCGGGGGTAGCACAGTGGTATCGTCACCGTCCTCCCTACACCGGATGGAAAAGGCCCGGGTTCGAACCCCGTCGATGACGCGAGGAACTTTAATGGGCTTTTTCACTCCGTGGCTGAGTTAGTCGGTCTCAGGCGTAGATAGCAAAGTTTTTCTCCCCAGAAACTGGGTAGATTTTCGTCCAGCAAAACAGGCAAATCGACCACAGAACACGCGAAATTTAAAGACACAAATACGGGTTAATGTATTCAATTACGGGCAACCCTAAAATAATAATTTCGGTCTTGGTGGAGACATTTCTGGTACTTCCCTCGTTGAAGTCGGCGGTGATTTGTGCCACTGTCGCTCTCCGGTTGGCTGAAACAATGCGAGACAGACGTCGACGGCCACGTTCATCCACCATCTTTCTTCGCCCACAGCGGCTGTCCACGATGAGATGTTATTCAGAAAATGGCGTATTCTCGGTACACTCTTGATACTTTCGAACGAGAATAGTTCAATTTCTGAACTACCTCCGCGATAGAGTGGCCAGGCGTCGGGCACCCACTATCATCCCTATTTCAAAGTCGATTAACTCACGACGTTTATCCATACTGACATCGCATTACCGTCTACGTGAATGCAGTGATGCAGTGTTCCTATATACCTCTGTATATAGAAACCAAGCAGTGGGTTCATCCACTAGCCAGAAGGGTGACAGCGTCGCGTTGCCCAGGAACCAGGTATCTCATGAATTCTGTCCTTTCAGTGTACTTGCCAATGGTGGCCGAAAGGAAAATTTCGGTTAAGTTCAAAGCGGAAATGGATAATCACTTTTAGCGATGGAGAAAGTATGAACGATTGAACTTTTTTTTTTGACAGTTGCAGAAAAAGTTCCGCTTCCCTTCATCATTTAGCCATTCTAATCCCTTGAACATAAGCTAAGTCCTATTGGATTTCATGCAACGTTCCATTTCCAGCAGCTATGAATACTCGTATGTCTATCGTTTGCCTGGCTGACTGTCGGCTCCTTCTCATCTTTCAGAATGGCAAGTGATAATTTAAAATCATTAAAATAGTACCAGTTTATATAAAATCATAAAAAAATTCTGATATTCTGACGCATCATAAATCAAAAATGCGATTTTGGGAAAGGACAAAGTGATAAATCTAGAATTAAAAATCTATAATTAAAAGTTTTTCCCCCCACTTTTATAATTAAAAGTGGGGGGAAAAAATGAAATTCAGACCTGCTCAATAATTAACTTTTTGAAGTATTTTTTTTTTTATCAATACGCTTTCAAAATTAAATTTTATTTTGCTTTATTTCTTCAAGCAGTACCTTGACACAACGTAATTGCTGCCATTACGTCACGATTATAGAATGAATTCTAAGTTATATTTATTCAATTGCAGTGTACCCTTTTACACAAACGATGTTCACAAGCTTACTGTGAAGTTGATAAGCTGGAAGGACATAATCCAATTATGTGGGAGCTCCCAGATCTGTCTGATTCTTCGTCAAATACTCTAAACGAAAAATTGGGTTTGGTATGTGGTTAATTAAGTAGGCCTGCTTAATTGCATTAATTCCGGATCTTCTACTTCGGAACGGCCAAGTTTTAAGTAGCATCCACCGTGGAACTTTTCAAGACTTTATTAATTATGTAAACTTCTGCCTAAGATCGATAACATGTTCCGGGAATTTGTATAAATTGAACACCTTCATCGATTTACTTTAAAATATGCGGGAAACGATAATATTTCTCATTCAGTTTCTCCAAACAATTAACGTGAAGTTACCAATATTACTGTAAAGCTGATTTTTTCCAGCAGTCTTATCTGTAGTGCATTTTGATTCATTCATTCATCACAAGACAGTTCCTCTGTTTACAGTGCAAATGTTATGGCAAAAACTCAACTGCGTAGCTCTTCTCTTATCCTTTACAGATGATGTAATCATTGCAGAAGACAGAACGGTTTGATCTACAAAGAGACTTTTGAAGTGAAAAATGGTACCTAAAGGTCAAATAATATTGCTGAAGAGGATGATTTTAAAATGCAAGAGCAAGGGATGGGGGAGATGTTTGGAGAAAATGAGAGAGAGGGAGAGACAGAGAGTTGTATGTTGTTGTAGTAGGATTTTTTCAGAAACATCCACGACTAAAGCCATATTCCTCTGTACTGTCTGTAAATTGCGTGTGCTGCAAATTGTTTGTCTGTGGTTGATTTTCTGTTTGCTGGACGAAAAACCTAATAAGTTTCCGGAAGAAAAAACCATGTTATCCTCGCCTGAGACCGAACAACTCGGCCACGATGTGAAAAAGGCCCATTAAAATTCCTCACGTCACCGACAGGACTCTAACTGAGGTATTTTTCACCCAGAGTGGGAAAGACGGCAATCATACCAACTGTGCAACTCACGAGGAGAGAGAGATATGCCAATTGGAAGGATTTCAGTAATAAGATAATTGACAAACCTGCTTACAAATTGATGGCTATGTGTTCAGATTTTTTATTTAGGTTAGATAAACTGTTAAAATCAAATTTAGCTTTGATTTCAGCACTCATTTTGTTAGTGGATGCTGAGTAGTCGATATCTATTTGTATTCACTTTTAAATTTTGATAAAGTTGTAAATAACAATGTCAATAATGTTAAATTTAATGAAGTTGTTCACCATCTCGATCACCGTGTCAACCACCGGCATGGTGCTAAAAAGCTTCCATGAGTACCCCTGGTGAGGTCTAACAGCAGCTCTTAGGAGACCATGTGCACCCTGCCATGCTGCATATTTTCTCCGGAGTGAAATGGGATCTCCCCATAAGAACTCAGCAGCAATAGGCCTCCGAGAGAACACTTACATGGAACTCCAGAAAGCCGCGATCCCGAACACCTGTAGGACAGTAAGAGAGTTCCTCAACCAGCAGCAACAATAACACTAAAAGTACACAACCAACCACTCTAAGCACTTGGTAACAATATCCGTAATGGGGCGGAAGACCATAAAGGAGAAACAGTTGGCCGTAGCCTAGTGGTCAGGCGCGCGGGTGCATAAGTACACGTGCCTTGAGTGACCGGGGTTCAAGCCCGTGACTGCTGAATACGGTGCTGTTTCTTGTATTCTGTGTATCTTGTGAACTCCTCTGACCGTTTGGTCGTCCCGGAGTATAAACAGAATATTTATTTATTTATAACAATAGTAATAATAAACCACCCTGTGCACTTAGTACCAGTACCCGTTACCGGGTGGAAAACCCCTGCCATCAGAGAAGAATAATAATAAAATAATAATAATTGGTGATATCCACCTGAAAAGAAGATAGGCCTATATTCTTTCATATTTTTTATATCACACAGGATTGAAAACCTTCTGATCAAGAATTTCAATGTGTTGTGTATGTAGATCGTCTTTTTAAAATTAAATTTAGTAAGTATATTGATAAGAATGTGAGATGGGTTTCTTTCACCATATTTGTTCAGCGTTTGTGTGTGCTGAAGATGTGGAAATTTAGGTGTTCGGAAATCATACGGGTTTTTTTTTCTGGGATTCTATCTAACTATTAATGGTATCTATGTTACTCAAGACTGTGTTAAGTTTCATCTTTTCGTGAGATGGCATAACTTTGTATCTGATAAATAAAAATCTTATTTTTCGAATTCCAAATTTACCTCCTATTTGTTAGAGAATTCTAAATAGGAAATTATTAATGATATTTAAGTTTGAGGTGTTGGCTCTAGACCACATATTAACTGCGTAGTTTATCACTGGGTCCACCAATGCAAAGTAAACAGAGACTCTGGCAGGTAAGAATAATTTTTTTTTAATGTAATAGAAGAAATATAAGTTAAATTTTAATTTTTCGATTAAATAAAAAGGTGTGTGTGTGTGTGTGTGTTGACAAACTGAGAATATAAATCTACCCCATAATCCCAGGTATTTCTATTTGTCAACCAGATTTATAATATTACGGGTATTAAAATTAGCTCTATGCAAATACTTATGATTATGCGGTTTAAAATGCATCTGGAATCTGACGTGACAGTCTAATTTTGTCTTATTTTTATTTATGGCTAGACAGTTCTCATGCATCCATTTTTTTTTTTTTTTTTTCACTGTGATGAGATCAGATTGTAACACGTATCGTTTGCTGTATGTTTTTGCCAATCGCATATAAATTGTCATCTGTATATATATTTTTTTCATGGTAGTTTGAGAGACTGCTGTAAAGATATTTAAAAATCATCAAAAAAGAGAGGTCCAGAATGAGTGCCCTGTGGAACACTTTTGTGAACACTGAATTTTTTCCCAAGACGGTTTTCAATACTGAACAGAAAATTTCCTGGATGTGAGATAGCTTTGCATAAGTTTGTATAATTTACCTCCATATCCATAATTTTTTTTAAGCAATAAGGATATACTGACCATGTCACGATTGAATTTTTGTGGTTAATTATGCAGGCCTGCTTAATTGCATTACTTCCGGATCTTGTACTTCGGAACGGCCAAGTTTTAAGTAGTATCCACCGTGGAACTTCAAGACAAAAAAAATGCAATAGAAATAAAATTGTTGTTGTTTAGATGGAGGTTTAAGGATTCTATAATTTCTTCAAGCAAAAGTAAAGCGCTTTTAGCCTTTTGATAGGCATATAGATTGAAGTTCAGAATAGAAAATTTGGTCAAATGGTTACTAACGTTATCCATGATATAGTTCTCTATAATTTTGTTTAATGCAGATTGTATATTGATAAGCCTGTAATATGAACCTGCTTGTAGATGGGGAAGAGTTTGAATGTGCTTAAGCCATGTGGGTACTTCCTTGAATCCTTGTCCATACCGTCCTTCCTTCTGTCAACATAACAGTAATGACTTCAGTTAAGAAATTATAAAAAATTATCTTGTTTTGACTTCCGTGATAGAATTTTATTTAACCTTCTAATAATTCTTGGGCTTCAAGACATCTACGATGTTGACAATGTCTTGAAAGCTACGATGTTAAATCACACTTGTAGAAGAAAGGCAGCAACTTCTTAATCTGTTAGAGCAGCAAACTGGTCAGATAGCTTATTGTAATTAAGAAAAAAAAATTAGAAAATTTGTTTTGCACCACTCTCTGTCTATTGGGCTCAAGAATGACTACCTACTAATAGAGATAAGCTATGATCAAAGCTAGTTTTCCTCTTATTAATAGGTTCATTGATCATTTTCCATTTCTTTTTTTTTTACTTATATTTGTACCTGTGAACCTTTTTAGTATAAAGGCATTTTTTCCTTTTTTTAATCAGAGTAATTAATCTTGTTTCTTTGTACATTATAATTATTATAGTTGGATATTTTTGAGGGGGATTCTTGAATTATTTAAACAGTTCTTGCCTTTCATCATGTTAACGATCTCCTTAGTAATCCAAGGTTTTTGGTTGTTCCTTTTGATGATATTAGCATAGGAATTGAAAGAGATTTCTTTCCTTGCAGGTCCTAGAATTATTGATGAGCTGATTAAATTTATTCAACAGCAAATCTACATCTTTAAATTGAGTAACTGAAACTGAGTATGCTGAAACAAAAACACGTCGACTTTTGTATTCATCTTAGCTGCATAAATTTTCCAATAACATGACTGGCAGTTGATGGTAAAGTAAGTTATCAGAGTAACTTAAAGGAGTGGATATTACACCGCTTATTCAAACGTAATCAGAAAAAGCATTTTTGTGATACTGTACTTGAATTCATATTGGTCAATTTAATGTTGGTGCTTAAGTGATCCGGGCAACCTGAGACATACGAGTACTTGAGCCTCACCTTCTGACGTCTAGTTATTCCTATCATAGTGTTAATGAACCCTCTGTGCAAAATATTATTGTATTAAATGATTTAAAGAGTCATAAGGCATATTTAGCTGATTTATATTAAAATAAAAAATTACTACTGTGTTGGATCTATGATTTCATCTAAATGTAAAATGGAAGAATGTGCTTTTATATTCTTACATGAACATTAGATCATGTAAGAATTGTACTAGGATTGTGAAGGTGATCTGTAAATATATGCACATATAAAAGTCTTGCGAATATTTTTTCCTAAAATGTGTATAAAACATTTCACAAAGATCGGTGTCATCAATTTCATTTTTCGCTAAATTACCTTTGTAGAAAATGATAATTTCCATCCCCTCTAATGTGGTCTCGGTTTAAAACATTTCTTATATCCTACAAGATCGTAATTACAAAACTCATATTCATTTCAGTGAAAATCAGACATGAAAGAAATTTCATTGCATGTAAAATATCCGATACAACCTGGAGCTGATTTTTTTTTTGATTGATCTTATATTCAAGGCAAGCACAGAAGAGTTTTTTTTTTGGACATTTTAGTCTGATACTTGTTCAACCATTCCTTAATAGAGGTAAAAGTCTCTATATTTACAATAACCACTGTTAATTTTATATTAGCACAGTGTGAATAGTAACCCTAAAAGTCGGAATCACTTGATTAAGTCTATATCCTTATTAGACAATTCTTCTTTCATGCTTCCTAATGAAAATCTTTCACCCATAAAATCCTGTAGTTATGAAGTTTGGCAACTTGCTTTGCACTCCATAATAAGAACTTAAAGTAGCCAGTCAACCGACCATTAATATATATATAAAATGTTCGCTGTTATGGAACAGAATATCATGTGCAGTTTATCTTGGTTATTTTAGCCTTTTGAAGCCAATTGGTTTTCAAAGGTTCACAGATCTTGTTTAATTTTTTTATCTGATATGATTTGAGCATACACAAAGCCCTCTTTTACATACGGGGTTTGTAGTTTTTCACTAACTCTTTTGAGAGTTGCATCAACATTTTCAATGCTCCCAACTGGTAAATCAGAGATTCTATATCTTCAATAACTGCTTGTTGTGCATTAACTTCGAGTTTCGTTCTATCTCCAGCAATATACTCTCGTGCGATTGTACAAGGTTACCTAGAACAGATATCTGTTTGGTAAGTACACTATTCGATTCCTGTATTTTTGTAATATTCTTTTGTATTGCGTCCAAGGTCTTGGAGGTGAAGCTCAAGGATACCATCATTTTTTTCTATCTCTTTCTTCATTGGAACTATTTCAATTAGTAGGTCAAGCGAGTGCAACTTGCTCGCTAAAATAGGCATTAAATTTTCAGCTTTAGGAATCAAGTTGGCTGGACAAAGAATTTTCCATAATCCCAATTGTACCGTTAAATCCTGATGCGCCGCTTAGTAATTATAAATCACAAGCGTTTCACAGATAAAACGCTTGTGATTTATAATTGAATCCTTGCCTACAGTATCCTTTTTACGTTTCTTAATCGTACCACCGCGCCAATGCAGTTTACGTGATTTATTGATACCGTTGTAAGTGCTTTCATGTATTAGGCACTTGTAGCGATAATCACTACGACAATCGTGGCAAGTACCTTTTGAATTAATATTGGCTGTTCATATTTTTTACATAAGTTAGCTTTGTGAGATATACAGTACTCACTTACTACTCAGTTACTTTTTACTATCAACAAGAATTCAATGAAAGCAGTAAATACCGAAACAAAACAGAAGCGCAAAATAATATACATGTTGTCTAGAAGCCCTCTATCGGCGGAATAATAATAACAATACAACATATAATTATTATTAATTATATAAATTTTAGCCTGTTGTCATAAGTTGACGTAATATTCTCATATTTGGGGCTCCTTCTTGTCTTAGACTCTGGCTAGCGCTCGCTCGTCCGCGTTTGGATACTCTGCTGTTCAACTTCATTCGCAATTCGTGGGTACTTTTGAAAACAGCAATCGTCATTGCCCTATTTTGAGGGTTACTCTTTACTTATGAAAGCTTTTGGAGCTTTCAAAATTACTGCACTTCTACAAAAGTAGACGTTTTAAAACGCATAGGGCAGTACTGCGAGGAGCAACAGGAGTAACATCGCGTTAACTGTGGCTAGAATAGAGTGTGGCTTAATTCATACCGTTGGTAAAAAAACAAAACTAATCTAAGCTTTCTACCACATAGATCGGAACGTTGTATGGCAGAATGGTTTTATTTTCCCTTTTTTATTGGACTTTCTTGAAGAAAAAATATAATAGAAGTTCACAAATATCTCAGCATACAGTTTCTGCTATGCCGAAAAATAAACAGCACATGGGGATGGGGCGTTTTCACTATAAACGTGATCACATTTTCGTACCAAATATTGCTCCACTGTCGGATGTTATGGAAAAATGAGATGCCATGTTTAATCACATAGCCGATATTATTTTCACGTTTTTCTGCTCCTCGAAAGGTGAATAAGACGGTTACTGCAATAACCAAGCTTTCGGGTTTCTTGTAACGTGGTATTGTGAATTTCCAGTACATTAATTTCTAATTAAATTCTTTAGACAGGAACCGGTCACTACCAAAAACGCAACACTGTGACGAAAGACTTTTAGCGATTGGATTTTGGGGAATGTCTTAGAATAGCGTTTTTGATAAAAACAAGTAGCAGAAAACATGTTATATCTCGCAAAGCCATCACTCCTCCTTTGGCCCTCTTCCTTTTTCCCCCAGGTGAAAAAATTTTATCCTCTGACTTCTGAAGACAGTACACAAAACGAAACTATACAGGGAAACGAAAATCACGAAGCCGCCCGGATGAAAATAAATGTATTTGGGCTTTTCTATATTTGGTGCTCAAGAACGCCCTCTCCTATCATTTCCTTTCCATAATCTACACTGTTAAATCTCCATCAGTTTATTGGAATTCGTAGTTTAACTTCTCTAGTCTTCATATTTCTGCCACAGGGAATTGTTAATACATATTATAAATTTATTTTTCTTTCTGGAAGGGGAGGCAAAGAAAACACCCAGGACTTTGTAGTGTGCAATTTTGCACCAGTCCTTCATCAGGGAAAGTTGACAATATCTGAAGTGGAGCATCAGTTATATTCTACTTCAGCCCATCTGAATTCTCCTGATAAAACCGCCGTGTAATACGACGTAGGATTATAACTGTTTGAAAAAATATATAACATTAAAAACTCTAAAAATTAAAAAAAAAATGTACACTGCTCGACAAAAATTTCTGCTTACTGGGCATGGCCCATTCCAGCAAAAGTTAACAGCGCTCAGTATCAAGAACAATCCTTACTGCCACTGTGCATATGAGAAGTCCTGGGCCCACGTCACGCACGAGTGCCTCCTCATATGATGATCACTTCCTACGACTCTTCACCGAGATGCAATCCAACCCCCGCCAACAGGAGCACATCCTCATAAACGATTAAATATCTTATGCAGCCTTCACACGATTTTCACATGCAGTTGTTACCACCAGACGGGTTTATCACACCCATGACAGGAACGTTCCACCACCACCATTGCAAACCCCAATAGGGGTAGAATAAATGCTAGCACCCACAAAGTGCAGGAAATTATAGAAACCAATCTATATGCAAACCCCACTCTGGGGTAGGATTATGCTGGTACCCCTCTTGTGGATGATGACCTGCGCTGTTGGCACTCTCCTTCAGAGCGCAAGACCAATGGCGCTCACACGGAGGCACCTGCCGCAGTGACTTTAATTCCCTATATCCTCTCCCCATTTCGCCTTAAATCACCGGGTGGGTCCTTCACCTTGGTCTATCTTTGTTCCTTGCCCTGCATTCTAACCCACTCTACTCTTGCTCTAATTCCTAGTGTGCTCTCTTCAAATTTTTTTTTTTTTTTAGTTGGTCTCTGTCAAGAAGCTTAGGCGACCCCTGGCAGAGACCAGCAAGAGTATAACGGGCAGCCTGGCCCACCTCCCAGTGGTGGTGGTGGGCAACGCAAGGTTCCACTAGGGGCCCTGCGGCCAAGCAGCCAGAGACATAACAACAGAACAAAACACAATACTTAGGTTAGGCCAGAAAAAAGTGTAATAAACCAGACATTACACTTTTTTCTGCATTCCATCACCACATCTGTGATGGAATGCAGAACAACTGCATTCCATCACAGATGTGGGAACCACCGGTGGCGCCAAAACCTAAATACTATGCCACTGTGCTCGACAAAATTAACAGAACAAAATGTTTTTCATGAATATTTTATTGTAAACAGTGTCATCAAAAGGCGAATATTTCATATAAGAGGCATCTTAGCATGCAAAGTCAGAGTATCCAATATAAATCGAATTACCACCTTACAGAGCAAGAGATTATGTAAATTATTCATGCCTATAAAAACACGGGTTGCTACTACATCCTTCAATCCCATTTTTTGGCTTGCTCAGTGGGATAGCCACATCTCCAGTACTCAGGATGGCAAGTAATCGTAGTTTAGATGACTCTTTGAGATGGCGGCCGTTGGAAGACTTGAAGCTGAGCAGTTGCAGGCGGAGGTGGCACGTTGGCTTAATGTGCCACGCAGTGTGGTCAAGGCACTGTGGAAGCAGTTTCAGGAAACTGCTTCCACAGTGCAAGAAAGAGCTGGTCAAAGTCGCTCGACTACGTCAACCAGAACAAACCGCTATCTGGCCCTAACAGCAAGACGGAGCCCTACGTTGTCCTATCATCAACTGCAATTCAGGTTGTTGCGGTCACAGGTGAAAACATTTCCAATCGGACTGTTAAGAAGGCTCAATTCAAGTGGACTCTACGCAAGGAAGCCAGTGGTTTGTATCCCATTAACCCCAAACCACTGCAGAGTTCGTCGAAACTGGTGCCACGAACATGTGACTTGGAGTCCTGACAAATGGGGTATAATTCTGTTCTCTTATGAGTCCCGTTTTAGTCTACAGATTCTAGACGTTATTTCATCTGGAGACGACGAGGAGGAATACGGTATCATCCCTCCAACATTAGAGAAAGGAACACTTACAGTGGAAGCAGTGTTCTCCTGTCATGCGGAATAATGATCAACGACCGTACCCCTCTTCGTGTTTTTGATAGAGGTATCGTAACTGCACAGAGGTACCGAGAACAGATGCTCGAACCTTATGTGGGACTTTTTAGGGTTGCGGTTGGCTTTTTGGTTGGTTTTCTTTTCATGCATGACAACAACACTGCACATAGAGCTCAAGTGGTTAAGCAATATCTTTGAAGCTGAAGGTATCCAACGACCCGTAGTCAGCACAATCTAGTGATCGTGCTGACAACGACCATCTAGCATGTTTGGGACGCCCGTGAGCGTCGCATTGCACGCCGACAGCCAACTCCTTGATCACTTGGTGAGCTAAGGTCTGCGCTGGTGGAACAATGGGATTTTTAGCCACAGAATCTTATACACACCCTTATATCAAACATGGCTCACCGGTATCAGACCTGTTTAGCAGTTGGAGGGGATGATACGCCGTACTGATGTCATGTGACCATATTATCGGGCATCTTGTATCGACTTCTGTAAAGTGACATTTTTGATAATTCTTATACAACCCCTATAAATGTCCATTGTACCTGTCCGAAGTTTCTCGCTGTCTCCTCATTTCATCCTTATTCTCTGGTACACCATCACTATACCAAATTTTGTCCCGCTTCATCGCAAGCTACACGCGTTACCCCACATTTTCTACATGTTCTGTTAATTTTGTCGTATATATACAAATAATAAGTAAATAACGTGGAAAAGAACAAATTGATTCGACATTAAGAAACCCTCCATAGCCGAGTAGTCAACTCGGGATTACAAAAGTTCACGCGCTTTGAGTGACCGTCTTTCATGACTGCGTTATTATCTTGGGTACTGTATATTCTCTCTCTCTTCTGAGTTCCTATGACTGTATGTGGGCCGACCGGGCTAGCCGGGTGGGTAAAGTGCCTGCCTAGCAACCTAAAGGTCGCGGGTTCGATTCCCGCCTCGGGCTTGGATCAAAGTACTGCAAAAAAACCTTGGGAGGTTCATATGGCCACAGAAGCTTATGCGCAAACAACTACCAAAAAAAAACCGTATGTGGACTTCCCGGAGTATAAAGAGAAAATTTATTTTATTTTAAATATTAGAGTATCTAATGTTTCCGAAAGGATTTTGCTATTGTCATTTTTTGGTAAAAGCAGATAACAGCATAATAACGGCAGGTAAAAGCATAATAACGTATTTTAAGAGTTTAAGATTATATATCTATATAATATCGGTGTAGATACACCATAGACAACTCTTAAAGTAGTTTGAAAAGCACCCACCGATAATAAGTGTCAATAGTCTTCTCTATTAGTGAAGCGTTACTTATTCGGGGTAGTGCAATACATGGTGACTCGTTGTGAAGGATGAGCACAACATGAGATGCAGAGGTAATGATGTCTTTCACACTGCGATTGTAGTTTTTCTTTAAGAGTTGTCTATGGTGTATCTACACCGATATTATATAGACATAGTAACGTATTTATAGTCATAGTTGAGGAACACACACAGAGTCGCAAGCTTCTGTAAGTATTTTATTTTATTTTATCAAAAGAAGCGTACTCAGCGAGCAGGGTGCAAAGCTCTCTTGTAATCATTATTATATATTTTTTGTTGTTGTTCTTCTTCTTCTTCTTGGCGGAGTGTTGATTTTAAATACAAAAACTGGCGATTCAGTACAGGGATACTAATGGAAAAGATGCCATTATATCGATCAGTATATGATTTTTATGGTCTGCTGGAAAATACTAGAAAATCACGCTATAGCGCAGGGCAGAAATAATGGAAGGTTAACGATTTCCGAGAATAATGACACAAGCTCGATTATCGGGATTTGTTCCCAATGATTTATTAATTTTCGGGTCAATAAGCAAGCCACGTGCATCAATCACCACGACGAAATAAATGGGGAATAACTCTGAATGTTGAATATCACTCAAGTGATACTAAATTTTCCCGAACAGGTAAATGCTTCACATCGGAGCTTAAAGATGAAACAGGTGTTGTTAGAGAGCAATCGGACAACAGTTGTAAACAAGAGTGGCTAATAGAAAACTGAACTCCTTTTTAACACAACTAAAGAGAATTTTCACTAATTTCTCTTCAAATCCCGGACGGGTCCATAGTGATTTCTTTAGTTATAATTAATATTTATCAATGATATTTATCAGTGATATCAATGATATTGGTGAAGGCACATCAGGCTTAATGTCCAAGTTTGACAAGTCATGACAGTATGCAACTGAACAGGATCTAGAAAGGTTGGGCTGAGAAATGGTAAGTGAAGTTTAACATTGACAAATGCAAAGTGCTGCATACGGGTAGCAGTAACCCCAGAGTAAAGTACCGACTGTCTGGCGGTACTACACCCAGGGTAGTGGAAGCTGAAAAGGGCCTGGGGGTAATCGTGCAGTCAGATATGAAGTTCTCTGAGCAGTGCAGACAGGCTGCCAGCACAACTCATGGCGTTTGGCCAATCTGCAGTTCGGCAAATTGCAGCGTCTGGAGACGAGGTGATCTGATTGAGGTGTTTAATGCTTTGAATGGTTTCATTAAGCTCAATTCTGATGATATTCTTCCTCTTGCTCAGACTACGCACATGAGAGGCATAAATACAAATTGAAAAAGGAAAAGAAAACATTCCGTCTGTTGTTGAGGAATTTGATAGCTTAAAGAAATTCAAGATAGGATTAGAGAAACTACTGGAGGGATTAGATCGGTGAAATGAGAAGGGTTTTTTTTTTTTTTTTTTGGCCGATGCTGTATAAGCTTGCTTTCTTACACCATATTCAATTACTAATGCTAATCTGACGAAACTCTCAAAAAACACGTTACTAACGGTAGGGATTCTTCCTTATCATAAAAAATCGGCTAGTTGCTATCCAAATAAAGTAAACAGTTTGTATAACGCGTTTTAGTGAAATCGCAAAAGAATACTGCAGCGCATTAGAAAAATTCCTGATGCAGTCTTTATCTGATAGCATCATAAGGGAGAGAATTGCAATGTTGGAAACACTTAGAGGAATATCCAGTAACTGAACTGGCAGGTTTCGTTACAAATAATGCTGTGGTGCTTATGTACTGATTCTCTGATTCTTCTATACTGATTCTGTACTGCACTGATGCTGAAGACAGAAGCGGAAAAAAGAAAACGCGGATAAGACAGAAACATAAAGAGGAATAAAATTTGAAGAAAATCGGTAAGGGAAATAAAAAATGAAGAAAACGGGAACGGAGAAAAAGGAAAGAAAAAATTGGAAATGAAAGGAAAGAAAGTGGATGAAAACATGAAAGAAAAAGAGAAACAGCGATCTAGAAAATAAATGGGAACGACGGAGAGAGGAAAAGAAAGAAGAGAAATTATGTAAAAAAAGGAAATTAAGAACAAAAGGCAAATAAAAAAAGAGAAAGAAATAGAAAGCGAGATGGAATGAAAAATGAAAAGAGAGCAAATGAAAGTACCGAGGAGGAAAAAAGGAAGAGAAAAAAAAAAAAAAAAAAGATTGACACTGCTGATTGGGCTCGAGGTCGTACTAACGTCAAAAGTGACTCCGGAAGGGAAATAGGAATTATATGGTGAAGAAAATGACGACATGTGACGTTTTAGCTAACCGGAAAATCTTTGCCAGAGATATGAGTTCAAGAACTTAGAACTGGAAACTGTGCGGAGGATATTGTGAAGCCATCAGAACCGAGACTTGTGTGTGGGGGGGGGGAGAAAGTATCCGTAGGTATCCCCTGGTAGGATAAGAACGACGTGTTCTCATTCTACCAGGGGATACCTGTTGGCGATTTCATAAATGGTGTTGACGAAAGCCTGCAGGGTTGGCTGAATGCTGGGAAGATCTCCAAGGACACCTATTGGACATTGCATGCCACGGGATGCCAGTTACCTAGATTTTATGATCTACCGAAAATTCATAAGGCGGGGGTCCCGCTTAGGCCAATTGTGTAATTTGTGGGTAGCCCTACACATGCGCTGTCTAGATTTCTAACCAAACCAATATCTTCTATTTTAGGACGAGCAAACTTTACCATCAAAGACAGTAGAGATTTTGTTGAATTTATACATGCTCAAGTAATTGAAGACTGTGTGGCTATGGTGTCATTTGATGTGGTGTCCCTTTTCACATGCATCCCCATCGAGCTTGGTGTGAAATGTGTGCGTATGGCATTGGAAAGGGATGACACGTTAAGGGAAAGAACTTCCTTGAGTATGGAAGATATTTATAGCGGCGTCGAATTATGCCTTTCTAGTACTACCATGTTACATCAGCATACTGTACAAGCAGGTTCACAGCGCAGCTATGAGCTCTCCAATTAGTGCTATTATTGCCAACTTAACCATGGACGAGCTAAAGTCTATAATTTTTAATTGGTCTGTTCCGCCTCCCCCATGCGTTTAGGGGAACGCTATGTCGATGATACGTTCGCCATTATACGGAGGGGAGGAGAGGTTAAATAGATGGTACCCTCCCTTTTCTTGATGTGTTGATTTGTAGGGGTGGTCCTAGAGTAAAAACAAGAGTATAGGAAAACTGTGTCGAGGATAATATATGCATTACGGCACAAGCCAACAATCATAAAAATAGTGTATTTATGGCCCTATTGAATAGGGCTGGGTCTCACTGCAGCACCTCCGAGGATAGACTGCAGGAGATTAAACGTGTCACAGAGGAGCTCCGAAAATGCGGCTACCTCAAAAGATTTTGGACAAACATTCAAGAAGTAGATGTTGTTATGGAGGTTTCATGGCACATAAGCTACTACGGCGATAATGTGGCTACCAAGAAGTTGACGATGGGCGAAGAGAGGCGTTCGCACCCGCTGCTACCGCATACATTCCCTACTGTTCGGGCTTAACAGAGAGGATCTCTAGAATATTACGGATTTGTCAGACACGCTGCGAACAGCTACTGGGGTGGAGACTGCACACAGTCGTGTCAAAGGTAAAAGATCCTGTACCTATAGAGGGTACAAGTGGAATTATATATGAGATCAAATGTCCGGATTGTGGAGAGTATTACGTTGGAAAGACAGAACGTAGGTTTAAAGATCGTATGAGGAGCAAACATACTAGAGCAGCGTTTCCCAAACTGGGGTCTAGACCAGTTCCAGAGAGTCCGCGAAATGTTCAGAAGGTATCAAGTAATATGTGTTTATTTTCTTAAAAAATATACAGTACTGATAGAATTTCGTTATCGAACATTAATTATTTTCGATACGATTAGTATATATATAATTGTAGACACATTTCAAGTTATTCGTTCTATGTGTAGCAAATTGTTTCACACACAAAACTTTAAATCCAACACACACACACACACACACACACACACACACAGTAGGTGAATAAATAAATGTAAATGAATAGATAAAAGTAGTATAGGTAAGAATAGTTGAGAGTGAAGGAAAGAAAGATTACAGAAGTACTTAGAGAAATATATATATATATATAAAGAAGTACGTATTTATATATATACTGTATGTGTGTGTGTATATATATATATATATATATATGAGTCCACAAACTTTTTTGAAGGGGTCTGCAAATTTCAGTAGTTTGGGAACCGCTGTACTAGAGCAATAGAAACCACAGACTATGGAAAATCTGCTGTGGCTGAACACTTCTGGAAGGAGAACCACCAAAATTTCTCCAGGCAATGCTGTCATCGTTTCGCAGTAGGAAATGGCTCCAGAGCTTGCGGATTTGTTCTTCGGAACATAATATCATCAATAGAGATAGGGGAGCCCGTATGCACCTCCTCTTTGTGACTGTAATATTGGACGGGATGAACGGTCTCGCCTGGCACGCTACACTGCTGTACAAAGACAGTGCATCACCTAGGAATTTCACTTTTCTAACCCTTTTTCGCGATGGCATGTTACATTAATGACTAGCATCACAAATAGAAATATAAACAAAAGATATTTATTAATAGTTAAGGCAAAGCTAAGTAATATTTGACACGTGTTCTCAAAATATTCCAAAATGAGCATTTGCAACCTTTATACAACAGTTTTGGTAAACACGACAATTAGGGCTGAAATATTATCAGAAACCCTCAATTCGCTTCAGTTTATCAGTTTAAATGGAAAACAAAACGAAAAGTTCACCAGGTGCAAACTAATATTTAGTTGAACCGCCTCTGGCCTTGATGACAGCAGCACACCGTCGAAGCATTGACAAGATCAATTTCTGAAGATAATCAATTGATAGTTCGTGCTTCCAAAAACACAAATTATGGCTTCCTGAAGTTCACGAAGGGTCTTTGGTTTCTTTCTGGCAACTGCAGATTCCACACGATGCCAACAGTTCTCTATAGGATTCGGGTCCGGGCTGTTTCTTCGCCAGCTAAGAGTTGTAATGGAGCGTTCTTCCAACCATTTTTTCACTTGTAATAATTGTAAACACATTACTGTCGAACCTCTAACGCAGAAATGAAGCTAAAGTA
This sequence comes from Mastigoproctus giganteus, assembly GCF_048544385.1. NCBI lineage: Eukaryota > Metazoa > Arthropoda > Arachnida > Uropygi > Thelyphonidae > Mastigoproctus > Mastigoproctus giganteus. Next base: position 8,069,462 of record NW_028328292.1, on the reverse strand, counting down.
ACTACAGAAGTGCCTACTTATACTTTCTGCCCATTGACAAGGAGAAGAGTCGTCCTGAAAAATACAGTTACTTGGCAGGTTGAAATGGTCTCTACTGGTTGGCAGCAATTTGCCTTCCAATATAGCCAGGTATCCATTGGCCTTTAGGGAACCTTTTATAAACTGCGGGTGACCTACTCCGCGATACGAAATGCATCCCCATATCATTTGGCTGATAGAGAATTTTACTGTAGACACCATAGAGTCTGGATGGTATTCTTCACCACATCTACGGCGAATCGTTTGTCTCCCATCGAGCCATGCAGGTTTAATTTCTTCTCATCCAAGAAAACAACTGACTTCCACTGCTCGGGGGTCCATTTGACATGCTCCTTACACCAAATTAATCGGGCCTTTTTCAATTTTTGTGTATGGAGGGGCTTCTTCTTAGGACGATGGGCTACAAGTCGTTTTTTTACGATATAAGCGCTTCAAAACGCGGTCCTATTTTAGCGCAGGGACTCGGTTGCGACCGGTTCCTTTTTTCCTATCAGCAGAACCAGTATTGTTGAATTTGGAAAGAAATCTACTCACTGTCGACTGATTACAAGACACTCTATAAGCAATATGACGGGAAGAACATCCTTCCTCACGTAAAGCAACAATAGCACTCTTTCTTCGTGGTGTCAACTGCACGTAACTCGCCATTCTGATAACAGCAAGGAATGACTGCAACTCTTGAAGAGCGTGCTTATATAACTGAAAGTAACAGCTGATGCAATATTACGTCATGACCTACGTGTGTCAATCTTATTTGATGCAATCTGTAAGAAATATCGCCATATACTTACGTTATTCGGACGACAGTTACAATTTTAAGGGGTGATGTACTTTCTATGAACACCAGTGTATTTCCGGTCTCCATCACGTGTTCAGGATAATTCTCATGCTTCTACAGTAACACGCGTCTTGAGCCGTGATCCTGCTGATGTTATTTAAGGATGTGCCGTGACAGTAAAGTTACACTGTTGATAAAGAGGGCGGTCGCCTTTCAAAGCTACAGCGTTGTTTATCGCTTTTAATTTGTAATATTTCAAGTATATTTTAATTTTATGTATTTTAATTCTATCTGTATTTTATCGCTTTTAGCTCTATAGTTGTGTTATTTTGTTTTTACATAATAAATGTATGCTGTTTTATTCTATTTAATTTATTTTAATAAAGTTTTGGTCATATACGGTTGGTGTATTTCACTGCAATTAGTATGAGTCGTAACTTTCCCAAATCCCGAGGCCTATTTGAAGAAAAAATATCGCATCAATCACAAAACTAACAGTTCTGTTACCGGAGTTTCAGATGACGATCAACAATAATCGAACTGATAATTTCGGCACAATTGGTTTCCGTCGCAGAAGGATTTCTCTACAACGCCTTTTTTATTCGGATGAGAATGTAGTTAGGTGGTCTTCCTTTGGACGCCCCGCTGCCCAAAGGAAGCTTCGCAATATTCAGTTTAAAAGTCTTTGCACAGCTTAAAAAAAAAAAAAATCGAAGTTGCATCCTACCTCGTGGACATAGCGACCTAGTTTATCCTAGACACGCAAATCCCTTCCATCATAACTATCAATAGCCATCACCTACACGCAAAATAAATTAGACTAACTCGCACATTACGAGGGAATGGAAACAGTAACCGTTCTTAATCGTACTTTCTACTTTTCTGTTTTTTCCTAAGAATACGTTACGGTTTAAAATTCCTTGCAATTAGACCGCAGCGAAAGTAAGGGTACAAAAGTCGACTGAAAGCAAATATTTAAGGCTTAATTTACTGCGGTGAACAGTTTCTCAGTGCTACGGGATCGGCAAATATCATCCCGTTTGCTTAATCACGGTAAGAAGTGCTGCTGAGAAAGTTCTAAAAAAAATAATAAAGACACTATAAGCGGCGTGCAACACCTCGGATAATTGCTTCCTGTTTTGTTCGTCACGTATCCGTAGTATTCGGACTGTGTTAAGCACGTGTCGTGAGAGGATCAGTATCCCGACGAAACACGCCAGAGTAACTAATAAGCCGCCATCCGGATTAAAACTTTATCATCGACGTCGCGTGCACTCTACGTTCACTCGCTCGACGATTAGGTACACCGTAGGAAGAAAATGGCAGGTCGTAAATTTTGAAGGAAGACTCGCTCTAAGACAGTACACCATCAGATGGCGTCCTGCTGGTTCTCCTTCGTCTGTAGACTCGGAAAGTCGTCCGAAATAGTGGACGACACGCCGAGCAAAGGAGAAACATCCATCGAAATATCTGCCCTTTTTTCTTACGATGGATGGGAAGAAAGTTAACGGAATAAGCTCTGAAAAGCTTAATATGGTAATGCTTCCTCCACAATATGAGTGAGGGGATCATTTTTTTCCCTTCCCGGAAACTCGGGTTTTTCATCCAAAAAACTGCAACCCGACTGACTGAAAAATACACGCACTTAGTTTCAGACAAAATATACTAATGCCTCACATCGTTAGTTGCCTTGGTGCTTAATGCAAGCCTAACTTATGATTGAGATTACGGAAAACGATGCTTCCAACAGCGTGATAAAAGTTTGTAATCGACGAAAAAAAATTGAAAATGGAGATTCTGCAAATGCGATGCTCGATGAAAGTTTAATATTCATAAATCGTTAGTCTTTAATTTTTCTTCAAAGACGGGCGCGAACATAAATTTCATATAAACATTTCGGGTACACCTCGGGTAATTTAATTGTCCCTCAACAGATGGCAGCACCCGTCATTACTCATAAAACCCGAGACAATAATTAACAAGAAAATTATCTGTTTACACTCCGTGACGGTCACGTAGGGTTAGAGGAGTTTTACAAAGTGGAGAGAATAAAAGAACAGCGCCGTATAAAGCAGTCGCTCGAGCGTGAACCGCCGTTAGCTCAAACGCGTGTACTACTGCGCCCTCGCGTTCGACTACGGCGTTGGTGTCGCAGTTCATAACCTTAATTGCTCCCGAAAGACTTCAGAGGAAGCAGTGGAAAAGAGAAATATATATGAAGAGGCCCATCCTCTCTTCAGACCCCTCGCAACAAAGTACGGTAGTGTTCATAAAATACCACTAGTTTCGCTCCGTCTTACTCTTGATCACTGCGCCACCTACCGTCATCATTTCCTAACCCGCATCTCGCCATTCCGATTTCACAAATAGCGGAAAAGTGAAAATCCTCGTTCGCGTATATCTGTTGTATCTACGAGGATATTAGGGTTAACCAATTTGACGACTAGCGTCGGGTCGTTAACGCGGGATATCAGTCATGGGTTCATTGCCCCCATCAGGATACATAAGTCGTTAATTCTCAGCGACGACTTTTCGCTTCCTGCAAGAGTTCGGTGTCTTTCTGTGTCATGTAATTTAGGTTTCGGAGGCCTCATCTCTTACAATTAATCATTCTCTTCTCCTGTCATCCAGTTAGACCAGGTTACAGATATTAACGACCTTCGACAATATATTTACTTTCTCCCGTAGAAATCCTCTCTGCAGAGGTCAACATTGGCCCTCGTACTACCTCAAGTAGGCGACTTCGTTTCCATTTCTGTTAATCCCTTGATTATTTCGGACCCATTTTATTAAGTGCGATTATGCATATTTTTCTTATTATAACAAATCAGTGATTTTTCCCTTTCGCTATTTGCGAACCTCTTAAGCATTACAGATTGTGCAGGGAACCTGTGACTAAAAATTGTTTTTTGCATCTTGTTCTTGAATAAGAGTGTCATTTTTTTTTTTTTTTTTTTTTTTGTAGCGGATCGCTTTTAATACTTAATAATTTTTAAAATAAAAATTTTCTGAATGCAATACATTTGTTAAAAACAAAGTTCCTTACTACGTAGTGCATAACCAGTCTACAATAAAATGTGGGTTCTGATATTTCCATCAGTTTGTAGTTATGTACAGAATAATAAAATCTAAACCTTGAAACATAAAAAAAAAAAACTGAAAGTAAAACCATTAAACTAAAACTGAGAAAATTTTCGTTCTTGTTTTGAAGAATACAGTGCTTTTAAGTCGGGGGGGAGGGGGGGATGACTCACAGAAGAGTGATATAGTCTTAAATCCGACTCCACATCAACTTAATTGGAGTATTTTAACTTTTCCAAAGTGCAAGATCCCTTCTCAAGTACACATACAGATTGCTACAAAATGTTATGGGCCACATCTCTACTATTCTGATATTTGCGTTATAATATCGGGGGAGGGGCAAATTTTCTTAGGAAATTAGTAGTACTGCTATTAGTGCTTTTTATGCACTAACTAAAATAAATAACCAAATAAAAAAAAAAACTATATGAAAAATTAATAAAGAAAATAAAACTGCCTATGTCTTTCCCTTTCCAGCTGACCTTTGAATTTACCCAGGTTTAACTACCCTCCAGCCTCAACCATCCATAACGAAGGTAACTTATATTAACTGTTCCCTTTCTTGTTGTATGTAGCCACTGCTGTCAATGAGGGTAATCAACTTGACTGCACAGACCTCTCCAGGACCTTTCCTCAGTCAATCATGACTTACTATTATCCATGACTTATCCAAGTTGAAATCTTACAGTATCTGTAATCCATTACTATCTTATCTTAGCTAAACTGTGACCTATCCTGAAATTATCAACTTTAATATAACAAAAAAAGTTTCATCGCGATAACTACAGAAGCATTTTAGATGATTTTAACTTGAATTAGCTCGACAACAGGCGATCAATATTTGGCATTCGTCTCATTTAGATGCGAACAGTTCTTATTTCTTTTCGCAAATATTTTAATAAATTAAAAAAGAAAATTAAAACAAAACTAGAGAAGCAAGAAAGTGAAAAAGACGCCATTACTATATTTCATGCGAACCACCACGATTCATAATTTAGATTCCACGATTAACTGTGGAATCTAAATTATTTATTGAATAGACACAATACTTTCTTACTCACTTTATAAACAATATGAAAAAAAAAGTCAATAGTGTCTATTCCGTTTCTGTTTATACTAACCTCCAAAAAATATAATATGAAACCGTTATTATAAGAAGGCACATCCAAGGATTAAAATTACTATACAAGATTGTCAATGTTAATACTTCATTATTATGAAACATAAAAGTTAAACATTCTCTCCAGAACCACTAGAAATGTTTTAACGAAAAACAGATTACAGAAAAAATAATCCTCTTAATTCGTTATAAGATTTAATAGACCAATGATAAACTTGATCCCTTTTTAACTTTCTCAGATTATTTATTAGAATTAAAGAAAATCTATTAAGCTGTAGATTTTTTTTCATCATTTCTTTTTATATTTTGTATTTTTTGTCGCGCTTATATTTGAATTAAATTTTAATTCAGTGGTCTGTTAATCAGGTGTTAACTCATTGCGTAACAATAATGATGATTTTAAATGTTGTAAATAGTTTATTTTATTTTTATTCGTAATCGGTTTCTTGAAACGTTAATACCACTTTGTACGTAGCACTTTGTAAATGAGTGAAGCCTATAAAGACAGCGACGAAATAAATAAATAATAAATTCACAAAAGGTGTGACTTTTCACGTCCGTGCATGTGTACGTATGAAGATTGTGTCGCGGGTCTGTATTACTGTCTGTGGACTAGAGAGACTAAGCGAAATGGCTGAAACTCGTAATCGAGTGTTGTTTGTAGTGCATACGATGCAAATGAACATCAAATGGTTTATAAAAATGGCCAGAATTCGCTTCGTTTCAATATAGCGGGCGCTTTATATATTTTCCCTAATAACCGGCAAGCATTCTTCGTAGTGCACCACCCTAAAAACCTAGGCTTAAACTTTAAATAAAAAAGTCAGTACAATGGGAATGCAATAACGTTCACGCTTCATTGGAGTCCTTAATATGGCGCCCAATTCATCATTAAAATTTTCATATCTCGTTCGCGTGCCTTCTTTCCTCAATAAAAAGGAAATTTCAAGTTATGCGTGGAATGCGAGTTTAATAAAGCTTCCAAAGCGTTCCTCTCTTACCTCTTTCCCATAATTCAACGCGAAACACATAACCAACGCACCTTTTCAGAATATGTAATAATCCATCTGCAATCATTTGTAGGTGAAAGAGAAAAATACCTCAATTATAGTGGAACTTCCTCCCCTCCCCAACCCCACCTTTTTTTCCCACTTCTCCTCTAACGCTTCTCCGTTGCCATAGCAACGGCGATATATAAATTAGCGAGAAAGCGAAGAAAAGCTACGAAAATATTATTCTCGTGGTTACCAACCCATTTTAAAAATCGCAACACGTGAGGATTTTCCTTCCACTCCGAGACAATTGCTGTTTAAAGTGTAAGGACCCATCCTTACAGATATTATTAATAGTGGTTTTGTTAAATATTGGAAAATTATTTGTATTTTAAACAGTCAGCCGTCAGTAATATACCGGGTTTTAGAAAGCAATGGATTTTGAAAATTGTAGTTCAGACACTCCCAGCTTTAATTATATCTCTTGTTTGGCCTACAATCCTTAAGTAAGTCGTTGTTTGAAATAGCAACGGGGGGAGGGGGAGGAAGTGGTTTCGAACTCGCGGAACAATGGGTTCACCGATCTGGAAAAAAATCATAGTGAAAGTATTCTGAGCGAAGGCAGAACCCCACTCTTAATCAAACAATAGACCGCTACGAAACCCATTTGGGGAAAGAGACAGCACACGATAGAGGAGAAAATTCGAGAATGGGAGTACGCACTTAAAAATTTCATGGGAGATTATGAGCATGTGAGGTCACGAGAAGATCCGAACTTCCGGCCATCCTTCTAGATCGTTCGAGAAAATTCTGGATGCCGGAAGTTCAGGCAACAAGTTGGAGGTCTAGACAAATGAGATAGGAGATGAAAGGGGCGAAATAGCTAATGATTGGTCAGAAATAAGGGGAGAGGGAGACACAAAAAGACGATGCGAGGCGAGGAAAAAGTGTTCCCAAGTTTTTCCTGAGAGCGAAGGTTCCCGAGAGGGTGTTCCAGAGTTTTGTTATGAGGGTGGTCCCTAAAGAGGTGGTTCCTGAAGAGTAGTAGTAGTGGTTCGGAGAGAAAAAGGAATGAGTTGCGAAGAGAAGTCTAACAATAAAGAAAAAAGGGGAATCGAATAAAAGAAGTGATAGTTAAGCTTAAGAAAAGTTAAGTATAATAATGAAGAAATGGCGAAGCCAACCTGCCAGAAAAAAGCGCCGCGAAGTTGAAAGTTTTCGTATCGAAATATAGGTGAGCGGTATCCAATTAGAAATAATACCTAATAAGAGTACTGAAACGTCAGTGACTTGCATAGGATAGTGAAGTAAGGATAGACGATCCTGACGGATATTCGAGTGCCGCGACAAGGTAATAACGCCCAGGAAGACCGAGAAAAAAAAGAAAATATATAAATCCTGATAGAATTCAGCAGTTCCAGTAACTGATGAGGAGTGTATTTGGGAATAATAACAGATTCCTAAAGCTGAGCAGCCGTCCCCAGACAAGGCGATAAATTCCAGAGAAAGAAATGGATGATGCCCAACATAGATGCGAAAGCAGCCTCAAGTAAGGAGAAGGAAAGTCCAGCGAAAGAAAGGGATCCAGCTCATCAGTATAAGTAAGTGGTATATAATATGCATATTACTCTATAGACCAAAGGACTCTAGGGAATGGGCGAACAAAATTTAAAGGAGCATTGTGACATTTATATATAATAAGAAATATGCTAGTAAAGTAGACAATTAGGATAAAGTTCTGAAGTAAAGAAAGGGACCAGATATATATATATATAGGTATGATATATATATTGCCTCTAAGTGAAGAAATGTGCCTTAATAATTTGGAAGGGATAATTAAGAAAGTTTACTAAGATACATGTTATATATATACATATTAGGCTAGTTTAAAGGAAGAATTATACTGTATTGAGATAATTTAGGAATAGGAGAGAAGTAAATTCTTTACCTGAAATTTTGTTAGTGGAGATCTGAATGTAGAACCTAATTTGATCCGATAGAGACGAAGTGAGTTGCTTAAAAAAAAATTATTATCAATTAAAGTATAGAATTGTTAATACCTAAGTGATATGAAGGAAGGTGATGTTCTTGAATTTAGTTAAACTAAAGATTATTACATACCTAGTACTGTTTAGATAATATTATCGAACTGAATTATGATTACTGCCATCAATTATCTATATTTGTATATATGTTAATAAACAAATTGTATATAATGCATATGAGTTGTGTCAGTCATTTTGAACACAGAGCCTCGAGTCCGTGCGAGGAATACAATATTACTGAAACCTCCCTGAAATCTAGAATCTTCAGGGAGTTAACAAGTCAGGTGCTATGTGGGAGGGGACAAAAAGGGGGGCATAGTAGAGTTTAGTGAAGAATTAATTAAACAAGACAGAGAATACGGGAGGAAAGGAATAAAATATAAAATAAAGAAAGCAAAAAAAATAACAATAAACATCATCCCCCCCCCCCCACAAAAGCCCGTTTGAAATAATTGTTTATGTATTTAACGGTTTTCCTTCCGAGGAAAATAAATCAGCAATTTTAATATGTGCTTGTTGCTTATTTTCCACAGCCTGGTACATTTTATTAAATAATTATTGGGCCTAATTAATCGTAATGAATGCCAGTTTCATTCTGTGTAAAATGAAAGTAGTTTCAACAGTGAGAGTGCATCCATTTAAAATATCTGAAAAATAGCGGTGGCGAGAGTTCTCATTGAAAAGCCACAAAGGATGTGACTGCTCACAGCGCTAGCGAGCGTACGCAATGTTCTACTGGTTGTCATAAACAGCAGTTATTGTAATTGCTTCACCAGTAGATGCTGCTGTAAATGCTTAGTCATTAGTTACTTTAATTCTGTTATCAAAGGAGCCACCGAGCAGTCATCTTCCGAGACGCATAAGTCTCCGTTTTATTTGATTATTGGGGCCACATTTATCATCAATTATATAAAGTACATCAAGAAGTTCACGTAAATATATCGGAATAAATCTCTCGAAGATAAGGGAGAGAGAGAGAGAGAGAGAGAGAGAGAGAGAGAGAGAGAGAGAGAGACAGCAGAAGCATAACATGTCACATTTGATACCGTTAAAATTTCGGTGAATCAGCAGTGCTCTCAAACAATGCTCTGAACCGAGTACATAATTATAGCAAGAGTTCATAGAGGATTCCATGAAATTACGAATAGACAAGAACAAAGGAAATGTCATTATTAAAAAGTTGCCATTTCAACGACGCTCATGAAATGCGAACAAGGTTCTAAAGAATGTGGTACAAAATGGCGCCCTGGGTTCCAATAAGTTTACAATCGATCGCTGGGTTAATTGCAGCTTGCACCAAACCCACGAGACATCAGTATATCGGGTCTCTCATTTCTTTACAGATACAGCGCATTTTATAGATGCGGGATGAAAAACCCAAACTTTCGAGAGAAAAAAAACCATGGGATAAAATAATAATAATAATAATGCAAATGTTCCTCTCATTACAGGAAATAAAGTTTATCTCAACTTCGAGTGGCGGTGGAAATCGAACCCAGGCCTATTGCACACGGTGTGAAAGAACAGTGATGCCATTAGCGAGAGCAGAATCGCTGGCAAAACTATGTTGCTGCTGAGGAAAAAGCTCTGAAGTAATGGTTGTTTAAAGGGCATATGCGTTACCAAAAGTTTTAAGTTAATACAAACGAACTGTTTTACAGCGCCTGACTGATTCCAGGTGGACAAGATTCCTCACATTGCACTGTTCTATTTATCTATTCAGCATAGCTGGTGCCTTCTCTTCCTTGGTTTACAATGTCATAAGTTCAATATGAAAACGGTGAAACGTTGGCAACTAGCCAAGTAGCCACTGACGCAACATTACGTCAAAAATGGTAACAAAAATTCGGATACGAAACTACTTGAAATTGTGCTGTTAATAACCTTATATTATTTGCCTTTTTCGGTTCATTTGAAAGCATTTAAAAAATAATAACAATAAAAATAAACATTCTGTAACAGATAGAGGGTGTGGTCCGCATTTACCCTGGTAAATTAAGTGAATTGCGATGTCTTGATTTTTAGGTAAATCCAAGTAAAGTGTGTTAAAGTATGTATGCTGCTGACGATGAACGTTGGAGAAGTAGATTTTGTTTATCTCTCAATTTTCGGAACAAATCGGTATATGATAATTGTGAAAGTTCTTTATTCCTACCAAGCGAGCTAAGGTTTTCAATAATACTTCGATCTCTTGCTAGTTCCTTAGGGAGTGGCACACTATTGACCTTTGCTTGTATGTTGGCGATTAACCTGAGGACAATTACGATTGCGCATGCTACTCTGGGCGCAGCTGTTCTCTTCTTCAAAGAAGCCCAACGCAACAAAGCAAGGATTCCTTTTAACTTTGAGAAAATTCCATAAAATTTCAAATAAATGAGGTACGTGGCAAACCCTCCCCCACTAGAATATTTTGCTGCTCTTTCTTACAGTTTCTTACAAAACTGTAAGAAAGTCACGGGCTTGAACCCGGTCCACTCAAGAAACGTGTGCTATACACTCTCGCTCCTGACCACTGCGCTACATCAGGCGCCATGCGCAGTACAATTCATTTCTCAGTATCTGTCATTCTGTCCGTAAAGATAAAAACAAGCCATATAATTTTTAATATATTACTATTATTATTTTTTAATTTATTTTTTGTATTAAGCGGTACCTGCCGAAACTTTGGCAACACCGCTACCATTTTTACTATAAAAACTTATTATATTTAGGCCACCCGAATAATTAATTTCATCTGCTGTGCTGTGTGTCTTATTTCTGTTAATTGCGTGTGTTCTATGGTCGATTTGTCTGTTTGCTGGACGAAAAACCCCAGTTTCTTGGAAAAAAACCTTGCTATCTACGCCTGAGACTGACTAACTCAGCCACGGAGTGAAAAAAGCCCATTGAAGTTCCTCGTGTCATCGACGAGATTCGAACCCGGGCCTTTTCCACCCGGTGTGGGGAGGACAGTAACGATACCACTGTGCTACCGCGAAAACATCATTTTTGCTATAAGCAAAACTTACCTGGGTGCTTTTTGTTTCCTAATAAGATACAGTGATCTTGAAAGTGCTTCTCATTTTACATTGGACGTTTTCCGCCTTTGATTAAAAAATCATTAATCCCTGTTTGTCGCATCGCATTTAATTTTAACGTCGCTCACTCTGATACGTCATTGCGCAGATCCATCAGTTTTTCCCTATGTTCAGGTAGCTGTGACCTCACATGAGGGCACAATCCTTGAAGTAACAATTTAAAAAAAAATGGAGGGATGGGAGGAGAGAGAGAGAGAGATTCTCTCCAAATAACTTATCATGTTCTTCACCTTCTACAGTGCTGTCTTCTTTATAATTTTTCATTTAGATTTGACAGAATGTGTTTGAAGAGATCTGCAGTTTCAACAACCCATCCGTGTCAATGAAGACGTTATCAAATGTAAAAAATTGTGATCAGGAGGACGAATCACTAATTTCAAGTAAAAAAATTAATGTTAATATTACGGAGAGCTCTGAGACACGATATACAGGCTCCTGGTGGTTAACGAGTTGAACAGCGTCACCGCTCTCTCAGCCCGAACAGAAAAGGCCTGGATCCACTTTCTGTTCCCGGTCGAAGGGTTTCCCCATTTTAAAAATGGAAGGGGGGAGAGGGAGCTTAGTAGACACAATTCAACCTCAGATGGATGATGAACGCAACAGCAGCACTGCCAAATCTAAAGCAGCTTCACTAAGCGGCAATAATAGACAAGAAACACGTACTCAGAGAGAAGCTGTAAAGTACGACACAGCAATAAACTCCAAGCTGCAAGCTTTCACGATCCAAGACACCAGAAAGAAAACAACCAGCCTTTTCGTATCTCGACTGGCACCATACACAATCCCTGAACTAGTCAAACAAGTTTAATACAAAGAGCTGAATCTACGGCCGACTGAACACAAACTAACTAACTAGGAGTCAATAATATGCTGCATTTAAATTGCCCACATCAAGTAGACCTGATAGGAAGCGTCTCCATTTGGCCTGTCGGAATGAGGATCAGGCCGTTTATTTGCTACCATTCAACCTTGAAACCTAAAATGACTACTCAGATCCAACAGAAGTACTCCTACTGCAGTCACAGCTGACTTGGCGACTATACTTGCTTGCCAGAAAGAATGCCAGCACCAGAATCTTCCCACACTAACATACTCAAGCAAACTCCTCCCAAGGTTGCTAATACCGCCCTCCAACGCGAGGGAACCCAAAATCGCCTCATTCCTGTCCTGATTTCTCAACCTCAGGAGCGGCCAGGAAACAAGGCTCCCTGCAGTGAGGATAAGCATAACAACTTCTGCCATTCGGATAATGTTCCAGAATATCGGGTCCTTAAGAAACCAACTTAACACACTGGAAGAGATTCTACTATCAAACTCCTTAGAAACACATCTTGTGTCTTGCTGAAACGTGGCTAGAGCCTAACCAGACAGATATAAGCTGCACTATTCCAGCAGGCTTTCATGTACTGGCTGCCTCTTGCGATAAGCACAGAGGGGGGAGTTGCCATAATCTTCGATATGGCAAAGTTCTTTATCGTCCACTCTGTCTCAAGAAGCTCTCAAGATGTCGAAGCCTTAATGGTAAATCTGAAACATCGAGATACTACTATATAACAACCTTCCTTCATACGTATTTCCTGAAACTTACAGTCTACAGAAGTTCAAGTCTAATATCAACAAATATCTTCTCTCGTCTTCTCAACCTCCAATCCAAGCGCGGTACTAAGTACTATAGGTTCTAATACCTCTCGTGTTTGGGGTTTTCATAAAAAAAAAAAAAAAAAAGACGTCGCATTCCTGTACCTTCCTCCAATGCTAACTATGATGGCTTTCGACAAAGCCACTAACTAACTGGCGAATAAATAATCTGCACTCAGCAGCCACCACCCCTGTCATATGTGGAGACTTCAATCTTCTGCCGTCTACCCAACACCTCAAAAAGTCGGCTCACAGAATATCTTCAAATCTTCCAAGCTAACTAACGAGAGACCAAAATCTGCTGGACATAGACTATGCTTCAGCGATATGTCAACTCGAAGAAACCACACGACATGTTTCAATCGGACTCCACCAGCCAATCATATTTACAGATCTACTAAAAAAAAAAAAAACAAAAAAAAAAAACCTTCAAAATGTTCCCAAAACCCAAATCTGTGCGAAAGGTCACTGCCCCACAATTTCCGAATCACGTGGGCTGCATTGAAGCTGCATCTACTGTCCCATGGAACATCTTAGATGAATACGAACTGAGCCTCGCAATTGATCTAATGGCCAGATGGATCAATACTATCGCCCTTCACACCGCTACCAAGACCGTTACCATCACCGCGCGCTCCAGAGCTTGGACTTCTCAACTCAACCAAAGTTTCTAGTCCAAACAATCATTACACGCCAAATGGAAAGCTTCTGGCAACGTCCAAGATCGCATTGCATTCTCCAGAGCTAGGGCCGAATTCAACAGACACAAATCAGTGGCAATTAAGGAGCACCTCGAAAGAACCCTAAAAATGGGAAAACCGTTCTATACAAAACAAAGGCTAGTCCTCCCAGTAACATCGACCCGATTCGGTAACTTGACTACGTTGCCAGATTTTCTAAACAGCCTCCAGCTCTACCTAACCTGCCAGTCACTCTCATTCCACTGATGGTCTCGCTACAATCCGAATTTCAAAGCAATAACTGATACAGGCCATTAATGCTCTCCCTCTCACAGCAACCATGGGCGACGGTGGCATTCCCTAGTTCATAATCAAATGCTTAAGTGCCTTCATCATCGATCCGCTCCTCAACCTATATAACAGATGCCTTGAAGATCATTACTTTCCTCCACAGTGGAACAGGTACTCCATCCGGCTTCTTCCTAAGCACCAACAATCGACTCTCCCAAGCCAATACAGACCCATCGCTTGCGCCTCTGTATTACTAAAAATCCTGGAGAAAGCACCATCCATCACCCACCATATTCTCTGTGACAGTTCTTAGTAAATACACTATGGGATCTCAGGAATCTTACAACAATCGCACTGCACATATATACCTTGACATCCATTCTGCATTTGACGCCATCTGTATACCCCAACTCCTGCATCTGTTAGTAAGCTATTTCAATCTCCGTGGCGATGTTCTCTGGTTCCTAGAATCTATCCTATCCAAGAGGGCCCTTGTGCTAAAGATCGGAACGAAGACCTTCATGCGTCACAACTGCTGGAGTGCCTCAAGGGGGGGGGGGGGAAGAAGTGACCCTGTCAGGCGTTCTCTTTACGGCAATCATGGTGCTGTTTGTGGCCAACAAATGCAATTGCATCATATTTGCTGACGATATCAAGCTCCTTACTAGGATATCGCTATCCGACTCTGCAGCCGAAACCACTCAACAAATCAACAGGAAACTACAGATAATTAATTTTCTCACTAAAGAGTAGCCCAACAATGCTGGAACCTGCTCTCAATGGCTCCTCAATTCCAAGTGTTCAAACGCACAAAGATCTGGGGGTTGTTTTCGACTCCAAGCCAGCCTTCACCGATCACCTTATACATTCAACGCTGACTTCACTACGCTGGGGCTCCAAGCAGCAGCTGCTCCATACCAACGACTCACACTTGGTAAAAAGGTATAGTTTTATTAATTTTTATATTAAACCCTTAATATTGTCGCTGTTATGGGGTTATGGGCATTGCATCAGGCATCCATGTAACTAGTCACTGATTGCAATAAAGATATAATATGTATATCATGTCAAATCTATATCCGACAGTACTATATCTTCACAGATATTAGCCTCGGCTGCCGAATCTAACCTTAAAAGGATATTTGCTGCCGAATTCTAGCAATTAAAATGGGCGAAAACCAAACTCCACCTTCCCCCATCTCTCAGAGCAACGTAGTTAGCAAATGCTCTTCAACAGCGCAAGCTCCGATCTTAAATCGGAGAGAGAAGGCCGCTATTCACAATCGAGATGGCCACGGGTAAAATTATAGAGCCGAATTTCTGGGACCGTAGCTCTTGTCGCATTCTCCGGTCTTCAGCACAGTTGCCAGCAGACCATAACCGGCTAGTACTTACCGACAGTATTCCTGCTAAAGCAAATGCTGCCCTCACTGCAAGCGATGGACGGTGACCTCCAAGAAGTGGTTAACAACTAAAAATATAGGAAGGGAATACTCGCTGAACTGAAAATTTAGAACTGTGCTTTTATCTTCCAGTAGTCTGGATTTATATTATTTAACATATCCATCGGTTACTGAAGTTGTCTCAGGTCTACAAACTCGATGCCGACATTCACAAGCTTGAATTCGACAAACGCTACGAAAATCAAGTGTTATCCTCGTAACTCCAACAGTCGTTCTAGTGATGTCTTAAACCTCGCTGCATTACAACTCTTGGAACATGAAGTTGCTTCCTTTCGCGGTGTGTTGATGCCGACGATGTGACAAGCTGTTATGTATATACTTTGTTAAACAGATGAGTGCATTTCAACCTGAAGATGTGAAGGTTTTTTTCATTCATTGCCTGTTTTTCAGTCCCCTTTGCTGTATTTAAATATTAGCCACTTTGTATATTATGTTTGTAAATACCCTTTACTTTTTAATTTATAATTTAAATTCATTGATCCCTGAACATGTAAACCCCTGGCCTATAGTCGTGACAGGTAGGTTGCAATATAAACTGTATTTCGTACATCTTATTATTATTATTATTATTATTATTGTTGTTGTTGTTATAATAAAGATTCTCTTCTTCTTGTCCTTAAAAGTTCCTTCTGTCCTGGTGGGAAAAAACAATCAGAACGAGAAGAGCTTTTAAGGGCCTTCTTTTATTTTTAGATAGTAGCCAAGTTAGCCGGTGAGGACTGCAGTTATTATCACTCGAAACAGATAAACCACACAATATATGCAAGTAAAAACACAATATACTGACGCATTATGGGCTTGGTGATCATTCTAAAAAATCAGCATAGCAACGTAGAGATCCATGGCTTCCAAAGTTCATTATTTGCCATCACTGAAACAAGACCTGGAACTGAAATATAATCGCCCGCCGAAAGGTGGAACTTTTCTGGAATATATATACGGCAGTTCTCCTGAACTTTTTGTTGAACTTTCAAGGGTGTATCGAGAACTCCTGAACTTTCAAGGGTGTAACGAGAATGGTGCAACGAACAGAAAACATCCTCTCAACGGCACTCCTGTGGAAGAAAATCGCTTGTTGATGAGAGAAGTCAGAGGAGGATGGCTAGAATTGTGCAAGTAAACAGACGGGCCACAATGTCGCACATCACGTCAGAATACAACCTTGGTGTGCAGAATAAAATATCGCAACGGATCACTAGTCGCACTTTGTCGCAAATGGGCTACAACAGCCGACGGCCACATCGCGTACTTTGGTTATCAATGAAGAACAAGAGAGCACGCCTTCTATGGACACAGAGACACCAGCACTGGACTACCGAGGATTGGAAAACAGTTGCTTGGTCTGACGAGTCGAAGTTCCTGGTGCATCACGTTGATGGAGGGCTCAGAATTTGGCGAAAACAACATGAATCCATGGACTCGTCTTGTCTGACGACTACTGTGGGGGGGATGGGGGGGCCAGTGTTATGGTGTGGGGAATGTTTTCTTGGCACAGGTTGGATCCATTGATACCCATAGATTCACGTCTGAATGCCACATCGTACCTAAACATGGTTGCTGACCAAGTGCATCCGTTCATGTTGACAGTTTATCCTCAGTCAGATGGTTACATGCTGGAAGTAATTCCAGCATGATAATGCGCCGGTGTACAAAGCCCGAATCATTATGGAATGGTTCCAGGAAAATGTAAATGACTTTTCTTTGCTGCAGTGACCCGCTCAATTCTATTGAATGTCTTTTGGATGAGTTGGAAAGGGCTGTTCGCTGCAGGCGTACACCTCCGTCGAATCTCAAGGAACTGCGTGACACACTCATGTCTGCATGGTATTCCATTCGTGCACAACGTTTTCAGCATCTTGTTCAATCCATGCCTAGACAAATTCAGGCTGTTTTGAAGGCTAAATGAGGCTCAACACGCTACTAGGTAGGGGTACCGAACAAAGTGGCAGCACAGTGTGTATCTCTCTCTCTCTTTTTGGTGGGAAACCTGTTTTATGTGCATTATAAAAAAAGAAGACACTCCCTGTGATTTGTTAAGTAGAGAAATTTGCTTTATCACTAAGTAAGAAAAATAATATTTTAAAACGTCCGCGTTAATTTAATTTATTATGAAATACAGTTTTTTACCCATTAGTATTTATTTTTCTGTTTTTAAAAAAATATATAAAATATATAAAAATATATTAAAAAATTGTACCTGGGTGCAAATATTTAAAAAAAAATGACGGAAAAAATCACATACGTACAGTATTTATATATTTGGCAGTTCTTTCTATAAGAAATGCCAGAAAACAGAAAAAATGTTAAAATAAATATAATAAGGCAGTCTTCATACTGCAATGATTTTAATACCGGACTTGATTCAAATTTATGTTCGATTTCAGGTCGCTGGATATACTGCAAGCATGTGAAAGAAGCGCGCTACCGTTTGAGTGGAGTTACAGTGGCGCCATCTATCGCAAACTCCAGGAACATGGGTGGCAGTGAGTACATTTTTTATTTTAAATAAATAAGATTTTATTGTAAAGTTCATTGGTACACGCGGGTACCACGACCCTACAATACCCTGAATTCACGGCATCGTGCCATTGGCATATTTAACCTAGTTTCTTTAATTCTGAAGACTGCCTTTCTAATCTAAAATTAAAACATTCGACGTGTGGACTTTACTTTGTATGCCGTTAATAATTCATAATAATTCAGCTGGAGGCAGTGGAATATTTTTAATTTAGGTGGAATGCCAAAATCATAAAAGCTTCGTCTGTTTGAAACATTTAGCCCCAGGGGCTCAAGCCCATACTCTGTTGAGTATGGGCTTGAGCCCCTGGGGCTAAATCCAAGGACCCGTAGGACTTACACTTCTCCCTGTGGGTGTAGTGTAAGTCCTACGGGTGCCAGCATTTTCGTACCATTCAGGCCCAATCCCGAGTACCAGCAATCCCGCCTCTTGCAAAATGAAAGAAGCTACAATTTCTGCCCCCTAAGGGAGGGGTGGAAAGATAGAAAATTAAATAAAATAACTGAAAGATGCGAGGAATTTTTACTTTCCACCCAGTCTCGGCCCCTTTCGAAATGTAATAAAATACACGCCCCTAGTATTTGTTTTATAGAAGAGAGCCGAACCAGCGATAGCGTTCTGGTGATAGCAACTGTAACCATGGAAACTGGGAGCTCGAGTGGACACACTAGAAACAGAAGTTTGACGAACTCTGTTTTGTTGAGGGGGAAAAAAAAGAAAAAAACCCAGGCGGTTCGTAAACAGCCAAACTGGACAGATGCTCACATCAGTAACCGGAGAAGCCACTGAAAAAAATTGTTCGGGAGACGATGTGGTCATTTAAAGGTCTCGGGCAACTTTGTGCGCATTTTATTTAGAGGATTGCGGACAAGAGACCCGTAAGAGAACCAAAATTACAACAACAGTGATCTACTGATAAATATAATCGAAATTGTTGTCCAATATAAATAGAACATTTGGCAATTTCTCTGAACTCCTGAAATTTTAGTAGATTCCTCGTGCTTCCTGAACGCCCTTTTTCTTACGACTGTTGTAATATCCGTGTAAAGGGGTCACCGCGAGGGTGCATAAGGACACGTTCTAAAAGTAGCCGGGGTTCAAACCCGTGACTATTAAATACGGTGCTGTTTTTTGTATTCTCTCTTTCTCTCTCTCTGCGAACTCTGACCATATGCTCGTCCCGGAGTATAAATAGTTTTTTTTTTTATTTGTATACAATCCTTTGTGCTTCCCTTCCGCATCCTGGGAATCAGTTTGCCCACTGAGGATTCCGTGGACGCTTTACTTTGACTGGCTTCAACTGTCCCATTACGTTCAATTGATTTTCTAGTAGTTACCTTTCAAGGTTAAACTGACGGAAGCGAATCAAACAAGAGGCGACAGGAAGTCGCAGTAAAGGCACGTTTTCTTGCCGAGTGATAAGCGAAGTCGGGAGTCAAAGGTCATTTCGCGTTTTCACCGAAGATGCTTCAAAGTCCGCTACTGAAGGTGATGCAAATATGGGATTATTATTTCTTTGTCATTGGTGGGGGCTTTGTTTGAGTAATAGCCAATACAAAGGGGTAAGGATAAATTTTCGTCGTTATAATCTTCTATGGCGTAACTCACCTGAACATACACTAGCCGCGCAAAGACATAATTGGGTACAAAGGTGAAAAAAAAGTTCTCCACCAAGCTGAAGGCTAACTTCATATGACGTAACAAAATATGCTGGTAATTATGGCTGTCATCTGGCACTGATGCCACTAGAACTCATCTTGGTTTAATATTTATTCTCTACAATAAATATAAACTTAAATATTGCTATATAAACTGAAAATATAGAGCTAAGCTGAATGTCCTTAACTCTGTCTCAGTTTCAATTTTCACAAATGGAAGAATGTTGACTACTCAGAGATATTTCTTAGAAGAAAGACAACATTCGTCTTATAGCATAAGGAGAATCTCATTTCTTATTGCAAATATTCAATGTTAGTTAAATGCTGATATTCTGGCAGCAATGAACGCGCGTTGGCATTGAGCCGAAAAGGTGTCTAATATCCTCTTGATGAATATCCCTGCATATCTGGGTTACGTGTTCTTTTTAACTATCCTCCGTCGACGGCTAGTGGAATTTTTGAAGTCCTCTTAAATCGAGGCTTAGTTATCCGATTTCAGTCGGAGAAAGTTGGCCCCCCCCACCATGAATTATTACGAATTTTTCAGGCCGCACAGCGTGCAAATCGGCCCTTGAATGCACACTTCTGCAAACAACAACAACAAAAAAAAAAAACGTTATGCGGATGTTAGCAACACGCTCCAGTTAATTCACTTCATTAATTAATTAACTGCGAGATATAAGACAGGACTGAGTTTTAGAAGGATTGAAATTAACTAAGTGCATATGCCATTCGTCAACTAACAGTACGTTTTGATACTGGATGCCCCAAAGACATCATCTTTAACCCTTCTCAGAGAGGAAGTATGTCAGGCAACAACTCGCCGACAAATTATCCGATCTTCAACTTCTGATGTTTGCCCCGATGATCCAACGCCTGGACACTGGTGCCAAAATTGATCAAATTTTCTAGCATATCCCCAATGTGAGCTGGGTTAACCAATCCCCGAGTGGCAATCCATTAAAATTCATTCAAATGGGTACAGGCTGCTCGTATAAGTGGTCTGAGCTTCGTAAACCCTTCCAAATAAATGACTCGGCAACATTAGGTCTTCTTTTGTATCTTGCTTATTTTCACTTCCAACTTAGACCTATTCGATATTTTTCATATGTCATTACGATGTAGGAACACCACGCAAATTTTCAGACTTCCATTAACTTTTTTGGTGTTGCTCAATTTTTCTGACACGTGTGTGTGTATACGTATAATCAAAAAGTTCGTGTAAGAAGACTTTTTTCAGCAGTTCACAAAGTTTAAACACAGCCGTCCGTCCGTCGAAGATGATCATTGCTCTTACCCCACCCCCTCGAACTTCAAAACTCAGTGATTCAATCAGCAGATGATTGAAGTGATCAGACCAAGAGTGATTAAAATTCCGCGAAGTCGCTAGTGAAACTGGCATTTCTTATGGGAAATGTCAATCAATTTTAGCACAGGATTTGGGAGTGCGACACGTTGCAAACAGTTTCGTGCCTCGCAACCTCACTGACGATCACAAAGAGCGGGGAGTTCTCGCATGCCAAAATCGTGGATGTAAGGCCATGATCTTGAAACAAAGGTCTAGTCCTCTAAATCTTACATCCGTAGGAAAACATACGCGGCGCTCTAGACAACCAGGCAGGAGCTCACCGGTATTAGACACCCCAATTTAATGATTCAGTGTATTAATAGATGTGTTATCCCTATTCCTCTATACGCGCCACAAATCTGGTCTTCAGCTCGGGAAAGCACAATGAAGGGTTTTCTAGGAATAGAATACTGGCTCTTGAGATGGCTAAACAGAATTTCAGCTAAGCCTTTTACCACCTCAAGAGGTATGTTATACTCCAATTTAGAAGTCACTCCCTGGAGACAAACGATCACTACAAAGAATATCATGAAACTTGCTCAGATATTAACGGGACGGCTGGATTCACCGAAAGCCCGAGGCTGGATAGCAACTACACCCAGAGAAAAGCAAAGACGAGTTGCAGGTAAGGAACAGAAACTCAAGCCCACATTTACGCAGTTGGATAGTTTGGGAAGATTCTTTCCAGCAAACACTCTAAAGCTGTTTAATGCCCTAAAAATCAACCCTGAAAAACTCTGTACAAGCAAAACATACAGAAAAGAATTTCTCGAAAACTGCTACCTGCAGATACAGATGTAAGAAAAAATAAACAGCACTAAGAACCTCCATACAGTAGCTGACAGGAATCCCGACCTCATCTGGAAACACTCTCCTGGATATGATGGACTTTTTACGCTTTTACTCTGTATTATATTGTATTCTGTATACTGTTCCGCTGCGAATATCCGTGCTAATGTAAATATGGTGATGTTATGCTTTAAACGCAGCAGTATAAAATTTTTATCGTTTATTTATTAAGTCTTAAGCAGATTACAAGTTATTAATGTATCGTATAATTCTAATAATAAGTACTACATGTATTGTATAATTTAGTAACCAGTGTTACATATAATGTAAAATTGTATATAATATTATTCTCTGTTGCATAACAGAGAATAATATGTATAATAATAATATGTATCTACACCCCCTAGTCAATGGCTGTAACCGGGTGTCTCCTGGGAGAAATAAAGATAATAATAATAATAAATGGAAGACTCAGCCTTCTCCAAGATCAAAAAAGGCAAGAAAATCAAGAATTAAATGTGAAGAACGTGCTGGTTATATTTTTTTAAATAGGGCATTGCTCATTATGAACAATGATTTATGAATTTGATGCGCATGATCAAGCGTTCGACCAGAAATAATACAATGAGCGGTTACTTTATTATGTACACCTACCTAATAGCGAGTAGCCCCCCCCCCCTAGTCCTAATAACAGCTTGGATCCATATTGGTAGGGATTCAACGAGGTATCGAAAGTTGTACCACAGGGATGCTGGCCCATGTTGACTCAATTGTTGCCCACAAGTTGTTGCAAATTTGAATAGTTGAGGATCACAACTCTATTGCTGAAAATTTGAATAACTGAAGACACAACTCTATTGTTGCAAATTTGAATAGTTGAGGATCACAATTCTGAAGAGCTAGTTCTATTTTATTCCACGTGTACCCAAATTGAGAACCTGTGGGATGAGGACATTAAATCAGGTGAACAAGGAAGCCATTCGATAACGCCTCAGCAACCGATATAACTTCCAATGAGCACACAAAATGTATCTTTCAGATTAACTTTGAATGGAGTAGTTGGAACTACATTATCTTTCAATTAAAAAAAAAAAAAAAATTGCCTTTCCCAACTCTAATAAACAAAAAAGTCACCTCTTGATGCCTTTGTACTGAGGGTGCTACTCTTTAGTAGCACCCTCAGTACAAGATCAAATAAATGCTTACAAAAATTTGAATCTTAATACTGTTTTGTTTTTGCATCAAAGCAATTAAGGCTATGAGGCATCAGCGTATGCCCTCAGGTGGACATATGCCGAGGCCTCACGTGAGTATTATCACCATTCTCCCCACACCGGGTGGAAACTCGACTTCGAATTCTATCAGTGACGAGAGGAATTTCTATGGGCTTTTTTTCTTCCCCCCCCACAACGGGACTGAATTAGTCGGTCCCAGGAGAGAATTTTATGGTTTTTTCTTTAGGAAATTCAGGTTTTTTTTTTTTTTTTTTTTTAATTTCAGCCAACAGACAAATGTGACTACAGAATACACACAATGTACAGACACAATATACTAACGCTTCTGGTGTTTTGGGGCTTAATAAATAAACGAACACTTGACCCAGTGGTTTTCAACCTTTTTTTTAATAACGCACCCCTAATTTATTTTATTTTGCGGCACCCCTAATCAATTTTCTGCCTGTTAGATCCGATTCTCTCTCTGTATATATCCGTATGATATTTATTACAATAATATAATTATAAAAATTACATTTCATATTCCAAATTATATATATGCAGTATATAATTTTATTCTTTATATAGAGAAAAATATCACTGATATGTAAGTAAACATCAATTATAGATAGCCAAAAAATTAAACAGATACTGTACACCTTTTTATAATGAAATAAACATAAATTTAAAAAAATAATAATAAGTTTAAGTAACTTAAACCCAAATTACGTGGCACCCCTGGAATGTTGTTGCGGCACCCCGGTTGAAAACCACTGACTTGACCTCTTGACCACAATAAACCTAACCTGCTCATTTAATTTGAATTTAGCCTAATCAGAAAATAAAAATGATCGAGCTACTTCATTTCACTTCTTTGAATGTTTCTGCAAATTCCAATACGTAATCAGGAGCCAACAAATTTCATCTTCGTTAAAGGCATGCACTAATATGGGATGGTAAATTCTGAAAGCTTTCTTATCCTACTAAGACGAGTCCTGGAAGTTCTTAGCTACAACGAAGCTAAGAACTTCGTAATTTAGTAATTAAGAATTTCGTAATTTAGATCACGAGATGTAAATTACGAAATGAAAAAAAAAAAAAAAAAAAAAACATTTACATAACATAATTATGTAAATTTAATATAAATTTAAAGTGGAAAAATTTTTAATAATCAAAATATGATTAGGACAAAAATAAATTTAAAAAAAAACGACTGAGTAAAAAATCCTTTGGATTCTAATTTATTTTATTGAAATACCGCTTGATTACTCCTCATACACATTAATGCAATTATTTTAAGACATAATAAACATTTTTAATTCTGTTATAAATATTTGCGTTTTAATTTTAGAAAAATTGCTTAGACATGGCGAAATTCTCATTGTCCTGGGCTTTTTTTATTTATTTATTTTTTTTTAATCGTCTCGGGTTTATGTTTAAAACTCATTTTGTCCGGTTGAGGCCATCAGCGGGCACTTAAATCACTCTAGTGAAGCCACGACTAAATTAAGCCCGCCTTCATAAATAAGGAGCGCTTTTAGAACAGACGTGCCTTTCTCATAATGATGGTCTTTTACTATGACAATAGTTAGCTGCATTATTACTACATAAAATCGAAGTTTGTACATTGGCATCATTATTGTAACATCTCATCTCATATTGCGAAAAATCGTTTACAATGCGTTGCCCTTCTTATACTTCAAATAAACAACGCTTCCCATTAGAGAAGACTTCTGTTACTTATTTTCAGTTGAGTACCATCAACCAGACAGCGCTGTTTGTAAATGTGTATGGGACAATAAACGCTGTTATCGCATCTGTGTCCCTATTAGACGCAGAAAAGCGAAAAGGTGGAGAGAAGCGATAGTAGGAGAGGAAGAAGAAATGTTTTTGAAGAAAAGGAAAGGGACGATTACTCCTCGAAGTCACACTCACTCAAAGCACGTGTACTTATGCACCCTTTGGTTTTACCAAATACGTTGGGAACATAACAAAATGATACAACGATGGAATGATGTAGATGATGTCCTATGTAGAGTTCTCACAGAACTCTACATAGGACAGTTCCTACATCCTTTTATTAAAAGGATAATTCATATTTATGGGTTTTTTTGTTAATGCTGGTATTAGGTGTGTGTGTGTGTGTGTTTTTTTATTGTTATATAATGATTGTTTACTGTTCCTTCTTTTAATAATTGATAAAGAGAAACATCGGCACCGAAAGCTATTAGTGTGATTGTTTCATCGCGCTTAATCCAGTCTTTTTATCACTTTTAATTTATTCTTTAGGCTTATGTTTTTTAACTCTTTTACGAGTATATTTTATTATTTTGACTGCATATATTTTATTTGTAATAAAGTTCACTTATACAGTTTTCCGGTAGTAGAAAGATCTCTTTTTATAAACTGCAGGTGTTCCTAAAATCAAGATTGGTAAACAATCATAACTTTCCGAGCAATAAAAGTTGAAAATTTCTCTCTTACTGTGTACACTTAGTAAACCACCCAACTGTGACGTTCTTTAATCGCGCGATTATAATCTAGGAGATAATTTCCAGGACACAAAAAATGACGCACATTCTGAAACACTAACACGCTTATACTGTACCAAGGAAATAACAGAAGGCTCGCGGCAAGTTGATCTTCTCAAGGTTTTTCAGTGAACTTCGCCGGTCATCTTTTCCTACAAGTTTATGCTGATGGCCCTCGTCACAGGTATATTCTTACGACACAACCTTAAAGCAATTATGCGAGATCACTGAGGCCCTCTGGCGGCAATGCACCAATTTTAATTATTCAAGGTTTACAAAGGAAGAGCGGTAGGGCTGGTTTGTGAATCGCAGTGTCACGTGTAATGTGGTTCTTTGCGCGTATCCATGGCAACAGGTCATTCTCGGAAAAACGCCTCACAAAGGCAGAATTGTACAAACGGATTTCACTATTTCCTTTCACTGGGGGCTGTTACTTCAAGTGGAGTGTCGTGCCGAAACGTGCGGTGCTAATAATGGGTACAAGGAGGTCTTCGGAAGGATCTGACCACGAGATCGAGGGCCTCATTAAGTCTCATCGGTGTAGCTTAGAAGCAACCTGCCTTTCCATTAGGTAGACACCGTTTACTGTTCGCGTCCTATATTGACGCAGAGCCGTGAGAGTCACGTTAATCCCGATGGCTTTAATGCGATGTTAAAGTTCCGAAGAGTCCTCCATCGCATTGTAGGCTGAAGGCGACTGCAATTTCCTGTGCTTCAGCTACAGATGTTCAAACACTTGATTTAAGTGTTTCAACCACCGTATGGAATTCGTCTTAAATTTCTTTTCTTTCCTTTTTTTTTCCCGGTTTCCGCACTTACCGTTGGGATTTGGTACTGTAGGGTACATCAGGAATAAAGAGTGGACTATTGACATAATTTCTGCGTATCTGCTGTACACTCCCCCCCACGCCTTCCCCCAAAACTAGATACAGTTATACTCAAACCAAATTTATAATACAGTATATATGAAGTGATTTTGGAATGTCCAGAAGAGATGTAATTTGTTTAGATGACAATTTTTAAACAAAATGGATGCCATAGAAATTATAAGTATCACTTATAATTGTCTCGATGACATTCGATCCCAATTAGAAATTTGTTGGTTTCTGAAACACCTTCGATGTCTAAATTTATGCAAATGGCATAAATTAAGTCACACTATCAGGCTAAGTAAAAATTCCAGCGAATATTCATGGGTAATCTGAGAATTAATCAAATGAATGCCCATATTGCATGTGACGCTAACAGTTTTTTTTTTTTTTTTTTTCCCCTCACTTGTTTTTTATTTGGGATTATACCGCGTTTACTCGGAAAATATTCTCTTTTTTTTACTTCCGAACAACGGACACGAAAAATATGAATACAATTTTTTACTACTTCACAGATATGACGTGTATATGTGAGCTACACTGCTCGACAAAATTAACAAGGACACGTAGAAAACGTGGTGTAACTCGTGCAGCTTGTGATGAAGCGGGACAAAATGTGGTATGGTGGTGGTGTAACAGAATAACGATGAAATGAGGAGAGAGGGAAAAACTTCAGAGAGGTATAAAGGACATTTGTAGGGGGCTGCATAAGAATTACCAAAAAGATCACATTATAGAAGTCGATACAAGATGTTCGAAAATATGGCCACATGACATCAGTATGGTGTATGATCCCCTCCAACGGCTAAACAAGTTGTTGTTGTTGTTTTGGTTTTTAGGAGCATTAGCAACTAAGGCCATATTGCTCCGTGCTAAACAAGTCTGACAGCGGTGAGTCATGCTCGACATGAGGGTGTATATAAAGTTCTTGGCGACAAATCTCATTCTTCCAAAAGCACTGACCTAAACTCACAGAGTGACTGAGGAGTTGCTTGTCGGCATGCAATGCAATGCCCAAGGGCGTCCCACACACCTTCGATCGGATTTAAATCTAGTCAGGTGCTGGCCACGGCAGTCGTTGGATATCTTCAGTTTCAAGATATTCCTACACCAAATGAGTTCTATGTGCATGGCGTTGTTGTGCGTGAAAAAGAAAATCTGGGCCAACCGCACCCTTAAAAATTCACACATGGGTAATTCTGTTCTCGGTACTCTGAGCAGTTACAGTACACATATCAAAAACATGAAGAGGGGTGCGGCCGTTGATCATTATTCCGCTCCACACGAGAACGTTGTCTCCACCGTACGTGTCCTTTCTCTAATGTTGGAGGGATGGTACAGCATTCCTCGTTGTCTCCAGATGAAATAACGTCTAGAATCTATTTGTAGGGTAAAACTAAACTCATCAGAGAACAGAATTATACCCCATTTGTTAGGACTCCAAGTCACATGTTCATGGCACCAGTTTCGACGAGCTCTGCAGTGGTTTCGGGTTAATGGGATTTATTTTTATTTTTTTTTATTTGTTGCTGCCTCCAGGGTTTCCCCTATACGCTTCGGTTAATGATATATAAATCACATGCTTCCTTGCGTAGAGTCCACTTGAATTGAGCCTTCTTAACAGAGTCCGGTTGGAAATGTTTTCACCTGTAGTCGCAGCAACCTCAAGAGATAGTTGATGACAGGACATCGTAGGGTTCCGTCTTGCTGTTAGAGCCAGATAGCGGTCTATTCTATTGGCGTAGTCCTCGGGCGACCTTGGCCAGCTCTTCTTGTAATAGTTCCTGTCCTGAAACTGCTTCCATATAGTAGCATAGTGTTTTGTGGAAGACGCCACCGGTGGTGTCTTCCACAAAAGTAAAAGCCAGAAAAAATGTAATGTCCGGTTTGTGTCTGAGTAGTTTATGTTCTGTTCTGTTCTTGTGTCTCTGGCTACTTAGCCGTAGGGCTCCTAGTGGGACCCTACGTTGCTTGCTACCACCGTTGGGAGATGGGCCAGGCTGCCCATTATACCCAGGCTGGCCTCCACTAGGGCGCCTGAGCTTCCTGATAGAGATAAAAAAAAAAAAAAAAAAAGTTTGTAAGGACTGAGTAAGGAAATAGCAAAGAAAGATGGGTCAGAATGTAGTTAAATAAGAGCAAGCCACGGAGAAGGGAGTCTACTAGAGATGGAAACAGGGAGGAGTATGGAAGGGGACTGACCCCAGAGGAGAAAAGTCATGGAAGACAGATGCTCCCATGGTAGCTCCATATGAAGCCGACATAGTAGGTATCAATCGTACCCCAGAGTGCCGAGACGACACAGAGTGACACATCAAGCCAACGTGCCACCTGCGACTGCTCGGCTTCAAGTCGTCCAACGGCCCTCTATCTCAAAGAATCATCTAAACCAGTGGTTCTCAACCTTTTTTCGCTCGTGGCCCACTTCTGAGTTTCATTTAAATAAAATAAAATAAAATTTTCTGTTTATACTTCGGGACGGGACGGGACGACTACGCGGTAAGAGGGGTTCACAAGGTAGAGAGAATACACGAAACCGCACCGTATTTAGAAGTCATGGACTTGAACCCCGATCACTCAAAGCACATGTACTTATGTACGCTCGCGCTGACTAATCGGCATAGGCGGCCGTTTTGACTTCGGGTGTTAAGTAGCATTTTTTAAAACGGAAGAGCGTAAGTATTTGTTCACAGACGAACACGTTCACAAATCGCTGTACAATAATACCCTGAACAACAGGCTAAAATATCAGTTTAACTGTGACTACAGTGTATATGTGAAATTTTGAAAAGTCGACAGTTGTGTCTCAATCAGATCCTTTGCTAGTGGATTTTGTAATCCTGGGTTTATACATCCCATTTGAAATCTGTTAAAGTATACTGCAGGAGACTACTCGTGTAAACTGAAGTGACCAGGGATCAAGATGCAGTATGACCTATGGCCTGATATTAGCAATGCTAACTGGCTGACGATTTTCATAATCCTGATGTTCATTGAAACCTGAAACGGTAAAAAAACCACCACTTTTATACCTGGAATTAGTCGGTTGCCTTTTAGACCTTTCCTACTAATTCAATTAATTACTTCTCATATATTGTTGTAAAAACTAAAACACTTCAGATTCAGCTACCTTTAAGTTATCGAATGGAAGATTCGAGGATCTTCAACGACCACACTGGCTTTTGTTAAAGCTGGTGCTTCGTAATCTATCCTTCCACATCCTTCGAGGTTCTCCAAGCCTGTCCCTTTGACTCCCTTTTCTTTGTTATATTTATGAATCATCCATGCATTTTTATTTAAGCTATTTTAATTATATGATGACAGTGTGCTCCTCAGCTAGACAGATGGGGATGCCATCCAGAGATGGATGGATTGATCTCAGTCTGCAGTTTTATCTTCATTCCATAAGTGGCAACGTATTCTGATAGCTGACTGAGTTCGTGGTTAATTAGTTGGGTTATAATTTAGGGAGCATCGTGTGCCTGAATAGTTTTCAATAGCTTGTTATAATGGATAATCTGGGTAATAATTTTTAGATAATCTTTTCTGGGCAAATTGCAAGTGCAGCAGTCTTTTCTGTTAATAGGGGTGTTATGAATTGTATTATGTCACCCTTAATATTAAAATAGTAGTCAAGGAGGTGGAGTAGCCATTGGATGTTGATGGAATCAAAGGTAGCACTGACATCCTGATAGGTTACAGCTAGTTCAACGTTTGCGTCAAAGGCAAAAAGGATGGCATTAGTTGTGGACAGTAGATTGCTGATTATAGATCGATTCTTTGCAGGCAAAATGGAGCTGCGGTGGAGGCTGAAGAAGTCGCTGAGGAATTCTCTTCTCTTTCCAATTGTATCTAAAAAGTTTCAAGTATCATTTTCTGCTGGACTATTTTCGGTTCTTTGTTGATCAAGAACGAAATATTCAAGGTTTGTCATTTTCATTCTTCTCGCTATTTTAAATAAGTTCATTATCAGTCATGATTATTTACTGGCGGATATCTTTTAGAACAGATTCAAAGATTTAGCCGTGCTGCTAAATTCTTATGTTCAATTTTCTAATCGGATATTTGCTATTTCACGTGCTACTATTCAGTTATCGTTTTGATCAAAATGATCACTCACCCATTCAGGTCCGATTCAGTTATTTTAACACTACACAAACATCTTTTTTTTTTCCAATTTCTGAATACGGCGATGCAGTTTAGCATTCTCCAAAAAGCCCTCGTGGGTAGCATAATTGGTAGAATCGCCGTCCTCCCCACATCGGCCGAAAAGATCCGAGTTCGTGCCCCATCAATGACGTGAGGAATTTTTATGGGAATTTTTCACAACGTGGCTGAATTAGTCGGTCTCAGGCGAGGGTAGAGTGGTTTTTTCTCCCGGAAACTCAGTTTTTCGTCCAGCATACAGAAAATCGACCACAGAACACACGCAATTTACAGACACTATACACGGAGCAATATGCTCGTAGTTGCTGATGCTCCTAAAATATAACAACTCCAACTCCTCCAAAAAACATTTAACTGATTTACTCAAATCTCTGTACTTCTCTTCATCCACTTTTCTTCTTCTTTTTTTTTTTTTTTTTTTTTTGCTACAGAAATCATCTGATACTTCGCACAATAAATTATCTTTTTCTCTCTCTAGCACACGCCGCGCGCGCTCACACACACACAATCGCTGCAGCTCCTATTACAGAGAGACGTATCAGTTTCTGCTTCGTGCCTTTTCCATAGCTATCTCCATGAATACCGTCCTTCATCTATAATTCTTCCACTTCTAAACCGTCAAAATAAGGGCGCCAACCAGCCAGCATCGGTTTCCGAAGCTTCCCAAAGTTCATTAAACTAACTTTTCTTCTCCCCCGATGGCCCCCCGTGGTAACAGGGCTGAATTTACGCCTAGGAAAATAAGATAAATGTCTAGGGTCCCTAATTTGGCGGGGCCATTCATAACACCATAGTTAGAGCACAGTACGAGTCATTAACCCATTTTAATTAATAAAAATTAGCTTCAAGTTATGGTTTCAAGCATAACTTGAAGCTAATTTATTTTTATTTTTTATTTTGTTTTTTATTTATTTAATTAATTAATTAATTTATTTATTTATTATTATTTTTTCTTTTGCTGGCTGTCAATTGCAATCTGCCTGCTCGCTAATACACTGAGTGATCACTGAATTATGACCACCTACCTAATACTTCGTAGGTCCACCTTTTGCCCTTAGTACAGCGGCTATCCGACGTAGCATTGATTTAACAAAATGTCGGAAGCGTTAGGGTCAGCAATACAGGTATGGAGATGATTGGTGTATCCAGACGCCTGATATGCCTTTCCATAGTGTCCCACAAGTGCTCTATGGGATTGATATCAGTGGAGTTCGGAGGCCAAGGCGCATTGTCATCTTGGAAGACACCATCGCCATTCGGGAAAAAGTGTAACATAGCGGAGTATACACAGTCAGCAAGCAGTTGACGATAGCGGAGACCACTGATACGTTGTTCCACAAAAACCAGGGGTCAAAGTTCCTGCCAGTGAAACATGCCCCACCCATAACAACCGCCTCCGCCGGCCTGCACTTTTGATAGCAAGTACGATGGATTAAGAGCCTCATGTTGTTGACGCCAAATCCGTACACGACCATCCACGGTGTGGAGTAGATAACGTGACTCATCCGACCAGCACAGACATTATACACCGATGAGCCAAAACATTATTACCAGCGAGTCGCTATGCAAATCGAAGCAACTGCAAGTGAACTACGGCGCGTGCGCGGGTCGGAACACGGTATTAAAAACACCTGATACTGAGCTCTGTTAATCAGTGTTACTCTTGTTCTTCAGATGGGAAAGGCAGCGAACTTAAGCGAGTTTGACAAAGGCCAAATTGTAATGGCCAGACGATTGGGTCAGAGCATATCCGAAACGGCACGGCTGGTGGGATGCTTACGGTCAGCCGTGGTTAGTACCTACCGAAAGTGGTTCGAGGAAGGAAAACCCACGGACCGCCGGCGAGGTGTTTGACGACCACGGCTCATCGATGCTCGAGGTGAGCGAAGGCTCTCCCGGATGGTACGTGGCAACATAAGGGTGACTGTGGCGCAACTCGCCGGTAATTGGAATGCTGGTGACGGGAGTAATGTGTCACAACACACAGTACATCGAACCCTGCTGAAAATGGGGCTGTGTAGCCGCAGACCGCTCAGAGTGCCCAAGCTAACTACAGTTCACCGGCGACAGCGTGTACAATGGGCAGGCAGCATCGAAACTAGACCTCGAGTGATTGGAAGAAGGTCGTCTGGTCCGATGAATCACGTTTCCTGTTGCACCATGTGGACGGTCGTGTGCGTGTGCGTCGTTTACCGGGGAAGTGATGGAGCCTGGATGCACAGTGGGACGAAAACAAGCCGGTGGCGGCGGTCTCATGCTTTGGGCGATGTTCTGCTGGGATACCCTGGGTCTTCCATGGATCATCCATGTGTCGGGCACTCTGAGGTCCACCACCTACATAAACATCATTGCTGACCACGTACACCCTTTCGTGGCAACGGTCTTCCCCTCTGGCGGTGCCGTCTTTCAGAAGGATAATGATCCTGTGGCAGGATCATGCCACACCGCCCGGATTGTTTGAGACTGGTTCGTGGGGGACCAACATCATATTAGGCAGGTGGTCATAATGTTTTGGCTCATCGGTGTACAAGAGCAACGTGGCCTTAGTTTCTGATGCTCCTATAACCCAACAACAACCAACCAACCCTGCACAAACGTCAGCTTCCAATGGCATCTCGTATCAACGAGCTGTTTCCCACCATGGATCAGTGTTGGCTGGATATTATTTGGATTCTTCTTCAACTATCGCATTCAATAATCAAATAACAATACCCGAACATAGCCATACGTGAAAATCCCACAGGGTTGCAGTTTCCTAGATACGCATACCGGTGCGTCTGGTATCGACTACCATACTGCGTTCAAAGTCACTTAAAGCTTTCGTCTTGCCCGTTCAACAGAATTCCGTACCCACAAACACCATTCCTTCCTGTCTGCCCACTTGCTCTATTTCGCATAGTACGAGCGGGTGATGCTGTTACTAAAGGAGCTTCCCATTTCATGTAAAGGGGAAGTAAGCGTAATAATAAAGCAGCCACTCAGTGTAGTCAGGAGTTGAACAGTGATCGATTGAGCCACGTGATGATCCCATATTCAATGTTCAAAAGTTTCGTGAAACGAAATTTTAATCATATTGAGGGGAAGGTTTGGATCTATTTTACCAAAATCTTTTTATCTGCCATTTCCGATATCCAGAGTAATAAAAGGTAGATTCTTTATCGATGAGTTGCTTGCCTTGTTGCAGGTTGAAGATGAACGCGATAGTTAAGAGTTGAAGGAGTACAACTCAATGTTGTCTGCATAATATTGCCTGTAATGTTAAAGCACTGAGATTAGTACTAGTTAAAATTTAAGCACGAGGGCTGATATACTAACTGAGTGTATCTAATAAGTTAGGAGTTTTTCTTTTGTTTATTAGCTGATTTAATAAGTTGATGTTTGGATTTCGGCTACTAAGGCCATGTCGCTCCGTGTATATTGTCTGCAAATTGCGTGCGTTAACTGAGGTCGATTATCTGTTTGCTGGACGAAAAACCCGAGTTTCGGGGAGAAAAAACCATGTTATCCTCGTCTGAGACCGCCTAACTCAGCCACGTTGTAAAAAAGGCCCATGAAAATTCCTCCCGTCATCGACGGGATTCGAACTCAGGTCTTTTCCACCCGGTGTGGGGAAGACAGCGCTCCTACCAACTGCGCTACCCACAAAGGGCGACTAACTAGCGGTATTTTGGCTGCGCTGTGTAATGCGCGAAGGAGAAAATTGTTTCGTTGGTTCAGTTGATGAAAGTGCATAAGATTCGCGTAGAAGTCTTTGATAAGTATGTTGGATTCGTTCGTGATTTTATTGATATAAATCCATTTATTAGATTTTATATAAAAAATAATAAAACAACAAATAAAGACGATTCGTTGAATGAGACTTCCATTGCCTCTCATAAATTCCGAAATCAAACAAGAAGGCAAGCCTTAATAAAAAATAATGTCTAAATATAAGAATATAATGCATTAATTCATTTTATTTTTTAAGTTCACGAAAATAATGTTTTAAAATGCGTACGCAACAAAAAATTTTGCAACTTAAAAAAAATAAATTTCATTATTCAAAACTTTTTCGTAAGAACAGTCTTAAACGGCAGAGGGCTTTTTTTTTTTGCGAAAAGATTTTCTGCAAATTTATTGTATATCGTAAACCAATTGCACACTTTCCCGGAAATGATGACGACTTTATTATTAAGAGGACCCGGAGACAAGGTTAATAGACATCATATAGTTCTATTTAAACAGAATCGTGATAACCATTCCAAGTCAGGTTTTCTTTCTTAAAAATGTGATTTTGCGCTCCGACTTTGGCTGAGAGAAACTGAGACAGTAAAGCCGCTGCCTTTTAATGTCTTTGTGGAAGGTAACCTAATTACCTCCGTGAAAGCGGTAGCGGCCCGAAGAGCTAGTTACCTGTCATCTCTCCCTCGAATAAAGAATGGAACCGCCTATTGAGTGTGCGAGAGCTGTCACCTAACATTTCATTCGAATTTGCTTTTCTTCTTTCTTTGACAAGACAGTTTACTCGAGGCGTGCGAGAGAAATCGAACAGAAAACGTTCCACGCGAAGCTTTTTAACTTCGCGGCAAATACGAGGGCGTGGGTTTGGCGTCTGCTTGTCCACGGGAAACATCTTGATTGGCTACTCGAGAAATGTTGCCGCGGATTATCGGAGTAAGAGCGAAAGATGCAACCCGCTATGCCTAACTTCCGTGCCTCCGACGAGTTCCTTGCGTGCCACGATCGACACAAACGCGAGAAAGACCGTTTGCGTCGCTACCTTAACCCGGATGTTTCGGGGTGTGTTTCTAACAGAGTCAAGTGGCGACGACGACGGACGGCAAATTGACTGTGGGAATATTACGATGGCCGTACTGGATAAGGGTATAAAGAGCCCGACGACAGTGATTACCGCTTTTAAGATCCTATCGCTTGTCAGCGAATGACGACACATGGACCTACCTGCTTGCCATGGTGGCGGACAGACGACGGAAGTGACACTTCTCAAAGGAGTCTCGCTCGTTGTTAATTCGGCGGGATAAAGCTCGAAGGACGCCTCCTTTGGTGAATTTTTCGCGCGCGTGGGATTGCTTCGGAACAGCCACGAGGTGTGTGTACCAACCCCGCGAAACCTGTTTGCAAGGGAGGTCACGGCGTGGGCCTCCGTCTCTTTCTGTGTGGTGCTTTCATGGAACAGCTCTCAGTCCTGCGCTACACGTGCCGGAGTGCACGCTGCCAACATCAGTGATGTGTTTGGGTTTGTTGCGCTGAACCTTTTTCATCCCAACGACGATCGTGTTCAGGTCATGGAGGATGTGATGACCACCAACAGTACAGGTAAGCGCATTCGTTAAATCTTGCCAGCGGTAGAAAAAGCGCTAACATATCGTGAATAAAGCGCATATCCGAAGGATCGTAATAGCTGCGGGCTTTATCGGCGTTCTTTACTCGTGCCACGTGACAATGTGGGCTGATATTTACTACGTAGAAATGGTGGGGGATAGTTCGCATCGTATACCTCTTGAACCTCTCCATAGCACTTCACCAGTCTATCAGTAATACTAATTATTAAGAATATAATATTGCAGCTTGTTTTGGCACGTAAGAGGCATCCATTAAAAAAAAGAGTTCTTTTGTATGAATAAAAAAATATCCTCATTTAAGATATTCAAATCGCATTATTTATTTTACGAAAAAATGTTACGCAAAGATTTTGCGCCCGTTCCCTCCCACCTGTAACGCATCGCATCCTGACATCCAATACGTAATTTTTGAATGACCCTTAATTAAATCTTAATAATTTAATACTGTAATCTACAGCTAGATAGGCAACTTAGTCGAAGCGATAACCGTATTAAAAATTGTTTTTAATGCATCTTCTTATTTTTAGGCTTTCGTATAATTATATCGTTTTCAATAATGTTTAAATATTTTTCTGAAAAAAAATATATTTATGCATTTACCCGATAATATTAATTGTTATATTAAAGACAAGAAATTTATTACTAGAATGCATTTTGATTTATACAGGTATCGTGGAAGTATATGAGAAAACGAGTTTTGCGTAGACAGAAACGCATTTTGTTGCAAATCAGGGAAAAATGGCAACACAAATCAACAAAATGTTAAAAGCAACTGTTCGATAAGAAATGGTGTGTTTAGTTTGAAAATTTTTTAGTAGTTTGTAATGTTTAAAGAAGGCTGCGTGTCCTTCGAAGAACGTCCTCTCTCTCTCTCTTCAACTTCAAAGACAAATGGTTCAATCGCTCGTGATCTGATGAGGAGCGAGCGAAATTTTAACTATCGCTTATAGAACTTGTTTATCACCAGGTCTGCGCTGATTGCGAGATGTTATTCGGAGAAAATAATCGGAAAATCGGGCTTCAGAGAATTGGTGCTTGCATAATAACAACGCTCCTGCACACTCGGCGCTTTCCATTCGAGAATTTCCTGCGAAGTACTGTATTTCATCACTATGGTTTTCCATCCATACTAACTGCATTTAGCTCCCTGTGATTTTTTTTCTCGCAAGTTTAAAGCCCCCTTAAAATGTCACAGCTCTATAACGAGTGAGGAAATTTTCAGAAAGGGACAGGGGAACTATTAGCAATTCCAAAAGAAGTCCATCGAGAATGCTTTCAGAAGCTGCATAAGTGTGAATCGGCGTATACAGAGTCAAGGTGACTACTTCGAAAGAAATCCATTCAAATGGTGAGCTTCATTTCCCGAGTATTGGTTCAGTCCCCGATCTTTTTTGATCACACCTTGTACAAGCAAAAAGTACAATTTAAAATTAAGTAAGGTACCTGCGTGATGTCAGTCACATCCGAATACAAAAAGCGGTAAGCAATCGTTATCTAACTGAATGTGAACATACATCTCAGACGCCAACTGACATCTCCCTTAAATAATTAACAGGTACTTGTTCGGTCTCAATGGTAAATTACCCCGTGTGTACGCCTAATGCTTAGCCAACTTGTACCAACCATGAACGAGACAACTACTGTATATTAAGCGTTACATACTACATGAAATGGATAACATTGCCCTCGGGCAACTAACCAACGAGTAAAAAGATTGGTTATAAAGATAGTACACAGATTTGTTTTTA
This sequence comes from Mastigoproctus giganteus, assembly GCF_048544385.1. Taxonomy (NCBI): domain Eukaryota; kingdom Metazoa; phylum Arthropoda; class Arachnida; order Uropygi; family Thelyphonidae; genus Mastigoproctus; species Mastigoproctus giganteus. The sequence goes on along the minus strand of NW_028328292.1, from coordinate 8,032,074 downwards.
TTGAACCACGTCATACAGTAATGGGGATTCACAGAATGAAGATTTTGGAATAAATTCCGTACGCCTTTTAGAAATTACTTCCGAAACACCGTTAATAAATAATTCATCATTTCTATCATCGCGATACGGCTGTTAGTCCTTGGAGATCTCGTTTTTGCTATTTTCTGAAACTAATCGAATTTTCTGAGATCAGATGTTTGAACAGAATAACCATAAACTACTTCTACCCAAGGTCTCCGAAATACACACACACACGAGCGATATGACTTGTCCTCCAGGGCCTGAAGTCGTTGAAACTCGCTGTGTCAGCAGACACTTTTTCATTGATTTGAGTCTCGGTCCAGCCAATCAGATCGATACAATCTTTACAGCACCGAATGAAAAGAAACGAATATGAAAGCAAAATTGCTCTCTGATCTATATTTTTAGTAAAACATCCATCATTCGTAACAAATGGACAAGAGTATATTGGAAACATGAAATACAAACACGATCAACTGTTCTTTTTTTTTGTTCTAGCTATAATACGGAGATTATAGCTAAAACAAACCATGAATACACCACAGAACGAACGAAATCATTAGCTGTAGTACGAGTATTCATAGGTTATCTCCCCCCTTTTGTTCGCTTATCAGTAGTCGCTATATATCTGTCCAAACTGACTCGTCCTTCTGCCACTAACCCAGTAAGGAATCCTGGGATCACAAACACGCTCTTGGGGTATTAAGCCAATCAAACCCAATCCACCGTAGCTTCTAATACAAACGTACCTGACCTTTACGATTAAACATAATCCCCCCCCGTTTCGTAATCATCTCCACTTGAATACAAGAAGCACGTCTGCAGAGTTCTTTACTTCTTATATTAGTGTATTTCTTATCAGGTATTCTGGAGATCTGATTCATCTTAGAGCATCAGTAAAAAGGTTATTTTATTTTTATTTTTTTATTTATTTTTTTTTTTGTGTCCTCGGATTGAACACTTAATTAGTTTTGAAATCGATGAATAGGCATAGTTGCTAGGATATAAGAGCATATTCGAATTGGTTTTGGAGTGACTGATTCATACATATTTTATATTTCTCCAACATCTTTATGGAACTTGGCTATTAATAACGTCCATGTTTTAAGATATTTCCAAATGCTAAAACCTAATCTTTACACTTTGAACACTAAAACAAAAAATAAAACCGATAAACCTGTAGAAAATGATATCCAGGACAGATTCATTAAACTCCACCTTATCTTCAAAGCGTTGCTAATAGACCATAACATGGTCTAATTAGAATAACACTTTACTTCCACTCTTTTTCTTTCTTTCTTTTCTTTTTTTTTTTTTTAAGATGTAACGTGGCATGATAATGTCATACCAGGAAGTAATTGCTTATGTCTTAAATGAAGCAGGCTCTTCCGATGTTACATTAATTATGCAACAGCTGTCATGTTGATGTCTACAGTCTCTTCTCTTTAGTCTTTTAGTTTGTCTTTCTTATTAGGTCAGTTAGTTGTTCATAGTCTAAGCAGTTATTGAGCTAAAAACTTCTCGGTAAATTTTTTTTAAATTAGTATTAATTATTCATTTAGACGTTCTTTTAAAGCACAGAGTTCTGCACCAAATTATCACGATGAGGCAACCACCCGCTCACTGCCTGCACACCCCAGGCATGATTTATTGTGCATTCTGTTGTCGACCTCCTTTGCATTTAGCTATTAGCAAATCACTGCTATCATCTTCCACCCTAAGTTTCGTATATTGTCATTTTAAATTATTGAAAAGTTAAAACACCTAACGCATTTTTATACGCATAATTTACATTATTAATTTTTCTTATTTCTGTTGTTTAATAAATGCGTATTTTTATGTATTTTCCAATTCGTCTGAAACATAACCCACCTAATTTTATTACCGGTACTTAGTATTTTATTATTAGATAACGGTTTAAAAATCTTTGAAGAATGTGCACAAAGATGCAGCCGCAAAAATTCACTACTCTTCAAAGGAACCGAAGAAAACCTCCCCCCCCCCCATCTTGCCATCTGTGTTTCAGTTTCAATTGCTTGCTTCCTTTGACACAGAGCACCGCGTGTGGGTCACGAACTTGAGTGTGCGGTACGTAGACGCCAGCAAAGACCACTGCCTCTTCATTCATCGATTTTTTAGACCACTTTTAACAGTACGAGAATTATGACACGGGTCAAGCTGTGATATGGCTATTCTTTCTCCCAGTATGGGTCGAACAGACATGCGCAGTTTAGCTGCGCATGTCTGTTCGGATGCTTTGTGAAATTTTATTAGGTTTCCAGAGTAGAATGTTTTGACAGACGCAAACATTCACTGGATTTCGATTTTCTTTTTAAATTAAATAAAATGCGCTTACTATAAACCGTTTATATATCGTCTAACTCTTTTTCAATCTGATCAGAAAAGTAATTCATATATTTTACAATTCACTTTACTATTCGTCTGTAATAATAAATATCCAAATGAAATATTTAATCATTACTGATTATGCAAACTATATTTTTTCAATAGTATATTTATTTATTTTATTTATTTTTTTTTTACATGGCAATTAGAAGTACTGTATTATAAAATATTCTCAGATTTTTCAGAGTGGGAAACACAAAAATGTAACATTTCTGTTCCGCATGTTATGTTCAGTAATAAATTGGCCATTTCACAAAATCCTTCGTGTGGGTTGAGCTAGAAAATGAAACTCGTTTTGTTTTCACCTATTATTTTTTTTTTTTTTTTTTTTTATCAAATCGCGAAATTCTTTACAGTTAGCATGTAGGTGTGTGCGTAGGAAGATGTTTATGTCTGAGTTAAGCAAAAAAAAAAAAAAAAAATTACTGCAGCTTAAAAGGCAGAATGGGAAGAAATTATTGTGGGCGGCAACTACAACGTGAAACTACAGCACTCGGCGATAAGATCTTTATGGAAGGCCGACAATATTAAGATGTGATTGTTCACAGATATGTTATTGGTTTACAATAACATATAGCGCTGTTTAAATGATGATATCTAGTGTACTGTGTTTATTTCTTAAAACCTACCGGGTTAAATGCGCGGGCTGTTCAAAAAGTAGTGGAAACAGAAAGAAAGAAAAAAGCTTCGTTTTATAGGTATGTGACAGCCGCATTCCTCAGTTTAATCTAGGGCTACGTCCTGTATAACTTGATCCCAACACCGCGGGAGGCATCTGATGCTATCAGCAACCTATCTTTCTTGAACAGTGACGCCAGAACTATTTATTGAGATCATTCCGTCGCCACTATTTGTGAATAAAAGGTTGGATATATACACAGATACATCCAACCTTTTATCGAGGAATTTCAATTTGGGTTATGCAAAGGCTCATCTAAACAAGGCTCATCAAGTTTATTCTGTATTCTCAGACATGGCTAAAGCTTTTGACTACTCTGCTCACCCAGCAATTCTTTGTTTCAAATCTTAAGGCAACACTCCATAAGTCTATTGAAGGGGTGTTCACATATTTACTGGACTGCATAATTCATTTGGTAATTAACGGGTCAGCAAATATTTCCCTCCCGGGCCTTCTATTGTTCATCATATACTTCTTTGCGATAGCACTCCAAACTTTCGATATGGTAACTGTTTTAACTAATGAAGATTAATTACAGTGAGCCATATAAGTATTGAGAAGGCTGTATCGCTTTGTGTTATTTTGTCTTTGCCTAAAAATGGCACGCAAGCTGGAACAGGTGAAAGTGCACTGCCATATTCCCAGATCTTCAGTTAAAATGGCCATTTCATTCATTCAGAAATTCCACGATAAAAAATCTGCTTATTTCTCACTAAATCAGGCACTTTAGATACCGATGCATTGTTTCTAATAGTTGGAGGGCATCCTAGAATGTTAGTTGCTTCCTCCTCACTTTAAAGTGATGGAATCCCTAAGAAACCCGTGCATGACTCATTATAACATCTACAAATGCCCGTTGCATAAAACTAATAAGTTTTGGTCGTCGTTCGAGTTTCAACAACATTTAATGCACTAACGTAGATCTATATCTCGGATATGCGACATCACAAAAGCGCAGGGCTTCAAAAGCCGAGCAGGAACGACGGAAGCAATGGAATAAACTCAAAGCAAGCCTGGATATGTAGTAACATGTCGGGCTACTTTCATTGAAGAAGTGCCCCCTCACGGTTCGATTTATCAGACCTAAATCATTCTCGATACTTTTTTTTATCATCTCTCGTATATTTTTAACCTAAATAGCATCGTTGTGTTTTATATAGGACATTGGCAGATTCACAGGTGAATAATGAGGTCTCTCTCTCAGTGAATACTAGAAATAATGGCTCTGATTTTATATCTCACAGCCATGAGATACTGTAAGACTAGATCGATTCTGATGTGCTCTTGTCGCATAACTTATCGCAAAGTGATTTACCATCGTTAAATTATAAGGTGAAATCAGAATGTAATCAATTGACATACGATTTTCTTGGAAATCCTAATCCTGTATGCGAGGGCATCTATTTAATCCTTAGATGGAGACCATATTTCCGTGATGAATGCAGATTCGCTGTCTTAGAAACCGCCGCTAATTTTAGCAGTTGACAGAAACAAGAATTGAATATGGTACCGAGAGAGAGAGAGAGAGAGAGAATTACGAAGTTATTGCCACGATGCTTTTTAGAAAGCGGGCTTCTCCTTCATCGGAGGACTTCTGAATCCATTGCTGTGTGTGTTTGTCTCTAAGAGTGTCTCTGGTGGGCTGAGCGGTACCGGTACTCGGACTTGAGAGACCTTTCGTTGTTATGTTGGATTGATTATTCCGAAAATGGGATCAGTCAACACGGCGATGAGTTTCCCAATGCTGAAACTGTCTGGATAAACGCATTGTGAAATTGATAATAATAAATTTAATGGCAGAAACGTGATTGAAAGTCTCGTGTCACGATTACAAAAAAGGACCTTTTTACTGTATATATTAAAAAAAAATCCTGCATTTATTATGAATGAAAATCAAGACAAAACGCTTTCAGGGAATAAAATATATTTTTTGAATAAAAGATTTTTTTTTTCATCATAAAATATCTTATTCAAAATTTTGCTTTTTATTTGTTAGAATTTTATTATCTTAGAACCACTAAGAGTCTATAGTTCAATGTATGAGGGACAGTCAAAAAGTCTGAAAACGGAGTAAAAAAGGCATAGGTACAGAATTACTGTATTTAATCTCCAAAACAGTGTAATCTTTCAAAAAGTAATTCTTCAAATCAGGCTTCTACAGCTGCTTTTAGCTCTTCGTCATCTTTAACATTTGTTCCATGAAAATGAGATTTGAGGTTTCCGAATGAGTAATAGTCACTTGGGGCCAGATTTCAGCTGTACGGGGGAGTAAGTTTATTTATTCAAATCCACATTCGTGATTTTAGCGTGTGTAACCCGAGCCTTCTGCATGGATCCATTGTTATCATGGAAAAGCAAAACCCGATGACCCAACTTTCCTCGTCTTTTTTTATCGATTTGCAACTTTTAACTTTGGCATAACATTACCCTGTTATTGTGGTGCAAGATAATCAATTTACAAAAACAATCCTTTTATATCCCAGAAAATTGAGGCCAACTTTTCTAACCGATGGTTGGGTTCGGATCTCTTCCACTCCACGCTTTCTTAATTGGATTCACGATCATAAAAACGTAGCCAATTAGCATCACCAGTCACAAAACGGGTTAAAAATCTATATGGATAAGTTTAAAATCTCTTTTGGTGATTTCACTCTCTGACGTTCGTCATGAATGAAAAGGTTTCTGTGAATTCATCTTGCACAAACTTTGGACATTCCCACGTGTTCGTGTATTATTGTTAAAATGCTTCTGTTGAAAATATTAGTACTTTTTCAAGTTCAGATAAGTGGAAATTGGTGAGCGCTTAAACCTGCGTGGAGTGTAATCTGCTTTAATTTCTTAAAGAATTACAGATTATTCTCCGACGTTTCGCGGTACTTCCTGTATCATTTCTTCGGTGAACTTCGGTGAATTACAGGTAACTCCTGTAATGTGTAAATCATTGCAGGACTTCACTGAAGAAGTGGTACAGGAAGTACCAAGAAACGCCTGAGAAGAATCTGTAATTCTTTAAGAAATTTAAGACAGATTGAACTCCTCCACGCAGGTTTAAGTGCTCATTATTTCACCAATTTCCAGTTCTTGATATACTTGAGTACCATTTCACTAAAAGAATATTCGAGTTCAGACAATTTAATTCTTCTGTTTTCTAATTTTTTTTTCTTCAACAATGGAAGTTGTTTCAAAACTGATTCCTTTAGATGGTCGACCGGACTTTGAATTATCCTCAACTAACTCCCGTCTTCTTTTGGACTCTGCCGATCACTTGCAACGGTAGCACAAACGCTCTAGTCAATTCTTTCATGGATTTATTTAGCATTTCTATTCCTAATTTCATTATTGAACGATGCTCGATTTTGTTGGATTATTCATTCTTCTTCCATCCACCAACATAAAAAATTAAATTTCAAAACCCGCATAAGACAGTGACATAACAATTTTTTTCATGTTATAAGACATTATGCTATCAAAACAACCTATTCTATAATTCATTAATTAATTTTATACACCTTGTTCTCGAAATGTTTTGACCACCTCCTCGTATATTGCATCAGCGTGTCTCTGCATATCATTTACTACAAGAAACACAATTTTTGACAGTTAAGTTCAAAGAATGAGCCAATTTGAAGAAAATCAGGAGTTAGAATAAAAAAAAACTTTTAATATTTTTCAAATAATAAGCTTGAGTAGCTACGCACTTATCGCTCGTAGAGGTTTTCGAAACATTTTTTTTAAAATGTATTTGAACTGACTGCCACTAATTCTTTCCTTGTCGCATTTCTTTTAATCTCCTCCACACCGTCAGATCCTTTCAGCGTGGATTTGATTTCGTGGAACAAGAAGTAATCGTGAGGAGATATTTGAAAAGAATACGGAGGGATCACCATCAACAGGTGGAACAAGGTCTTCGCATGCTTAGAGTCTGAGCAGCTTTTGTTCATCAGTCAAGTAGTGTGGAATCTTCGGTCAGAATTGCATCAACTGTTTCTCTGTTAATGTGAAGTTGTTTATCCGTCATTCGAAGACTCGTTTGACGATTGGCCGCGGTACAAGAACTTTTTAAACTACCGCAGTTCGAAGTATTGTTGATGTCCATAGTGCTCGTTGTCCTCCAGGTTCTCAGGGCAGTCCCGAAATCTGCAAACCAGTGAAAAACACGTGTGCTAGATACAGCATACATTTGTTTTTCCAATTTGTTAAATTTTGACGTTCATCTTTTCAAATTTTAACTTTCGCTACCGATACTTTTGTATCAGTAGCGCAGGAGTTCAAAATTGTACCTGTGTTCAAGCACTCTAGGGACCTGTAGACTTTTCTTAAGGATTAAGTATAAGAATGCTTCTCATTAACGCGTGCAGAATCTGCTGATTCGCTCTACCACGAGTATTTTTATGCGTAATTTTTCAATATCGAAACTTCATTTTGTTACATTACATTGCCCCTTCGCTTCCCTGGAGACACAAAAGAAACTGCAGTGTTGGTACATTCATACAAAAGCGTGGTCTTGGAGTACGCATTAGTTGGTTTGTGATAAATTATGCTAACAATAAAGCGAAGGAAGTTATTTCAGGCACATCGCTGTGGACTATTTCGACTCGATTCACATCGTGACAATCAGGAATAAAAAAAAAAAAAAAAAAAAATCAAATATCTTTCTTATTGTTTCAGGTCCTTTAGTTTTTATAGCTCCAGCCCTTTTCTTACGTACTCGAAACTACCTTCCGCATCTTCTGTTAGCGGATGACAGAGATTAAATTGTTCTAAGCTTGAAAAATGCGCGCACGTGAGAAAGAATTAATCTTAGTAGCACGAAGCTTCTATAAACTTCAATCAAATTTCTCCCCTCGATCAAAAAAAATAACAAAAGAATCGCAATGTAATCAGACACGCTATGTGTTTGCCTTATTTTTCCATTTGGAGTTGTTTAAAAAAAAATGTTTTTAGTTTCTTTAGGAGGGTGTTTCTCCCCATTCCAGAACAAACAGATCGCAGAATATTGTTGTGGCTAACGCATTTTTAGCGTGTTTAGGAATGGGGAATCGCAAAATATCACTTGGAAGGCTTCCTGATATTTTTTCGTTGGTCATTGCACCTGAACAACACTTTTAAGTTGCTCAAAAGTCTAATGGCAAAGTCGTGAACGATTTATAATTTGCATATTAAAGAATCCAAACTTTATCGCATTGTTAAATAAAAGTCATCACATAGAAAAAGCAGCAGCGATACCTCTAATCAAAAATACGAACTCAATTTTCACCAGTGACAAAAATGCTGCTTTCGTTATTGTTGAATTATTTTTAAGAATACAAAGAAAATTGTGAATGTTAGCCACTAGACGAAAGATGCTGCTTTTCAGCTAATGGGAAAGATAGAGACGAACCACGATAACAAATGTGACGTGAAGTTGGATAAGCTGCATTTAAATGCAGTTTATCCAACTTAATACTAGCTGAGTGAAAGATTTAAAAGTCGATTACGAACTCGGCACAAAGTTCATACATGTTGCTTTTCTTAGTGAATGGAACTCGCGCTGATGATTAAAACTTTATTACTTTGCTGTGACTTAGGCTGGCTAGCTTTGTTCTGGTGAACAAAGTTGACTGACAACCCCGTCACAGTATATGACATCGTTATTGACGTAGTTCCACAACAGGAAGTTGGCTGCACTGTTAACACGTGGTGCCAGTTGTGGATAACGAGAGCTGATAGTAATAAAAGTGAGTTTTTATTGCTTACGTGTTCGTCTTTGGATTTAACTGACAGACAAATGAAAAAGATAAAAGAAGCCTGTGTTTAATCAGCTGCCCAAATGTGTGTGTTGTGGGAATATTTTAAACAAGTTCTGAATTGATAACGTATTAAGTACATGACTACGCGCTTTAGTTTAAAAGGAATGTTTTGTGTCAAAGTATGTGTGTCAAATTAAACAACAGTCAGTGCTTCGTACAATTCCTCTAGTGTGGTTAATTAATATTATTAGTCAGAATTTCATTCTGTCATGAAAGAAATTCTCCGTTTAATTATTCAGCATGAAGCTGTCATTTAACCTCTGCACTTCGTAATACCTCTTTTAATTACATGAATTTCCATCAGCTTTTCATCTTTTGAAAGAGCTTAATTAAAACTTTTTTCATCGATGCCGTTCATCGTATGATTTTGTCGCTTAGGGTACTCTGAAATTCCGATTTTCTGTTTACGCCTTTGCAGTGCTGCTTAATTGCAAATCTTTCACCGACTATTTATTTTTCAATACTTTCCTCAAACCATGCTTCTATACATTTACCAAAATATTATCTGTCTGATTCCATTGGCGTTTCATTTGAGCAACTGAGCATTTTTTTTTTTTTTTTTTTTTTTTTCAAATTCCGTACTGTAACAAGGTGAACTAAGAAATCAGGACTGTTTGAAATTGAAAATAAAAAAATATATATATGGGAAAACTGCTCGTGTCCTAATTATTTAAAAAAGAGGTAATTTAAAAAAGCCACCTATTTATGTCCACGACGAACACTTACCTCTCACCAAAACTTCAACGATAAATTATTTAATTTGTTACTATTTGATCTTATGCTCGAATAGAATGACCAATTAAGCACACTGGTGTAACTTGTCGAACTTTATTTTGTAACGTATATATAAGCAGCGAGGAAAAAAATAGGAAAGGAAAAATTGGTTGTCTCAGTCGTGCAGCATTCGTGTAACATCTTACGTGACAGCGATAAATCAAATAAGTAAAGTATGTCACGCGGTTTATCACCTCCACTAAACGCTGCAGTCTAAGACACAAAACTGGTACACGACCCCAATTTCTTAATTTCGAAAATTTCCTAGAAAGAGAAATAAATGGCCGATTTGAGATTTCGACCTGCGTCAAAATTTTGTATAATTGGCACGGAGTTGACAGCACTCTTCTGCATTGTACAACAACCAGAAGCATGCACCGACTTCAGAAAGGGCTTTCCGAATGACAACAGCAACATCTGAAATGCTACTTAGCTTGTCCACTGCGCCAGAAACACCCGCGAAAACACCTTACCAATTTAGAAACCAACGGGGGGTGTCACATTATGGTCAAAACACCATCAGTACAATTGTGGGAAGCTGGGGAGCATATTATCCTAAAGTGCGCTAGTTGGTGATACCTTCGAAAGGGCAGCTTCTAAATGGCCAATATAAGAACATTAACAGCAACTGCATTTGGTATCGATTGCTTTGCAGTAGAATAGAGATGTAATTATGATTGATCACTTTCGCCCGGTGCCAGTGTTCCAATTACCTACCGCCATCACGTGATGTAAACCACACAGGGTCCCAGTACAACTTCTCATTTTCAAATATAATCTTAAAGATGGATAAGATTATCGTAATGAAGGTTATAACTGCAGCGTTACTGAGGGAAATTTTTATGATCGAAATATAAAGCATATCTTTTATCAGGGCTATAGAGGACGTGTCAATATTTTAAGCTAAATTAATAAATAAATAAATAAATAATCTTTATTGTGTACAAAGGATGTATACAATTTTACCCTTCACGGCAGGAATGCCAGGGGCTTCACATTGGCTGGTGTACAAAGGCCTTGAGGACGGGGCCCACATCGAAGTTCGGGTTCATCCCCCAGGGCCAACAATATAATACGTTTCAGTTAACTTATTCCCAATATTCATAAAAATGTTATACAGTATTTTTTACATTATGTACAATATTATACAGACATCATTTTTACATTTATTATACTGTCACATTACTGTGCAGTTTGCCTGGTTGGGTGTAGGTCATCAAGGATCTCCCTCCGGTATTTGCGGTCCTTGACAAATTTGTAGAGGTCGCCTTTGATTGTTTGTACTGTGATAAGCATCTGCTTGGGGAGGAAGCGGTCGCTGAGGGCTAGTCTGTTATATTATTCCGAAATATCGAGGTTCGGATAAAAGGGAGTTGACATGTCTCTTTAAAACGTAATTAATTGAAGTATCTTTAAAAACGCAAGCAACTCTCAAGTCAAAGTACTTATATAAACGACGGTTGGACTTATAGGACGCCATGAGGTATCATGTAATGCATCTATTAGTTTTTGAGTGGTTTCTATAGTCGGTTTGTTGGTTTGGCGACGAAAATAACGAGCTTCCGAGAGGGGGAAAAAAATGAAACTCCCGCTTTAGATTTACTCACTCTGTCCTAGTGTGGGGGGAGTGAAAGCTCATTAAAGCTCCCCTCGTCCAGATGAATCTAGGATTTTTTCCACTTCCTGAGTGAGTTCGATTTTCTTCGGCTGAAATTTTCATGCTGAAAATATCAAATTATAGAGGTTCTGTTTAGAGAGAGTACATTTTAATTTGGTGTTTTCGAAAATCGTGCGTTGTTTTATTTTCTTTAGCGCATATACAGTTTTTATGCTTATCACAAGCCTCAAGCGAGAGAACGAAAATATAAAGCATCCCCATGTGATCAATCTTAAGCTCATCTTACGGCAGACGGCTTATCACTGCACCGTCTAACTAGATGTTAATTGAAATTGATGAAGCGAACTTTAAATTTCCCCATTTTCTTAATGAATTTATTTCACTCTTTTTACCAAATTTTTCTTCATTCTTCAGATGTCTAATTTCCCTTTAGTGGGTTAGAAAGAAAGCATCTGAACAGACTGAGATAATCGAGATATGTTAAATTCTTCAGTCCTCCTTTCTTTTTTTCTTTTCCCAGGGCCTTCATAAAGTCTAATATACAGAGTAAAAATCGCAAAGAACGAACTGTTCTTCATGATTATGAAATCATAACCGTCGCCAGACTTGATTGTTTTGCATTTCGCATCAGAATACCCCGTCCAATGATACTTAAGCTCCCTTTTATTATTCCTCGGTCGGGAAATTGTTACCACATAGCGATCCGGCCTTGAGAAAGGCTGGTTCGATAACAACGGACTTAAAATAAGGATAACCCTAAAATTGCTGCAGAGAACTTGGGAGTAAATACTTAATGCAGGAGGGATTGCGAATTTGATGCAATGCCAAGGACAAAAAAAAAAAAAAAAAAAAAAATTAAATAGACTCCTTTAATGGAAGTGCTGCCGTATAGGATTATGACAAGCTTGCGAGACTATAAAGTGGCATTGCACCCCAAAGAATTGCTAGTTTGCTTTTAGTTATTAAAAAAAAACACACAGTGCACAGCGCATTACAGACTACATCTCGAAAATTTATTCTACTTGAAGGCCCTTCAAAGAGTTTTGTGGCCGAGTCTGTGTACTGGGGATGTGCGCAGCGTATATAATTGATAAGGACATCCAACAAGGTCGCGATGTCGAAGAATAAAGTTGGGAACGTTTTGTAACCGCCTCGTGAAATAAAAAAATAACTTTTTTTTAATGCATATTATCATGCTGTTGGTTAAAAAGTACGTGGCCATTAACTATATATTTATGCGTTAAATAAACAAATATGGCGTACTACATAGGTTATTTTCATTGTATTTGCATTATAGAAAAATTCCAGCAAACAAGGACGTTACAAGTAAGCTAGTTCTGTGAAAGAGGGTTGCAACATCCTTAATGACATTTCTTGCTAATCACCTTGAAAGTTTTTTTTTTTAACTATCTGTTATCTTAGTGATCAACTTTCTGTCTGGGCTGTTGAAATTTCGCGAGTTTTGAAGACTTATAAACATGACACGCGATCCCTCGGATCAATTTAAAATATAGGTCACACAAACTAATAAAATGCACGTAAACGGCACATTTTTCCTGTAATTTTATATTTTATTTGCGTACCTTTAAAGTTAAATTTATCATAAATGAAATACATTGATCCTGAACTTGTTTTAAAAAACTTCTACCGTGTTCCTAAAACAAACACATATGAAGATATAATTTATATTAATAACTTCGAGTAATAAGTACAATGTTATTAGTTATTGTGCATATACCCGATGATTAGATTGACAGTAATTACTGTGTATGTTTGTCTATCGATGAAGTAATAATTTTTTTTTTTTTTTTGCGGTTCATAACCATATTGCGTTGGTGCCCAATATGGTTATATGTATGTACGCTGCGTATCGCCCTTCAGCTGCTCTTTTGGTTTCAAACTGGTGTCTAGACTACAGAGGTCGGCAACCCAAGACAAGTGCTAAAAGCACGGCCCGAGACTACTCATAATGGCATCAGAAGACGAGTTCACGAAGGAAGCAACAAAATATGGGCTCTAATTCATTTTAAAGACTAGTCGAGTGCAGCTATTTTCGCAAAATAACAACGGATAGTTTCATCACACACACACTACATTTCAGAAATTCACAATGTAAACCGGAGCGAACCTTGTTCTGGAAAAATAAATTTAATTTTACGTAGGAAAGATATTTTCATTTGCTTTTTAATCACTGATTTCACCCAGGTTCACGTCCGTTATTGGCCGAAGTCAGTAAGTCTTAGAAGGTTGCATTGATTATTTATTTTTATTACTTTTTTCCCGGAAATCGATTTTTCATCCCGCAAAACAAACCACAATAGATGCCATTTATTAACTTGTACACTGACGTTTCATCGTCTGAGTTGCCTCGGGGAATATTCTAAAAACTAATCCATGCGCTAAAGTGGATACCAAGCGAGAGTAAAATGAAGGTTATTAGTTCATTACCTTAGAAATACTATAACTGTACAAAATACATTTTTAGGTCTACATTTTAGATATACTCTATTCGAATACTGTATTTTCCTAATATTTTTATAAAAAAGAGGAGACAGAAGTTCACGCTTCGCAATACCTTTTTTCTTTTTTTTAATCCTCAGGTGCTCGAGCCATGCAGCTTGTGCATCTGTGGTCAAGAGACTCGGTGTCTGATATAGGAAAACTACAGCGCAGTTAACCAATAATGGCCTGCAGACCTGTTCAACCTCTTGTACTATTAGAGCAATTGTTAAAGGCTTCTTCGGTAGAGGCTATAGTTGGCCGATCTTAGGCGTAAGGATAATTCACGAGTTTTTCCCGAGAGGTCCGAGTAACATAAACGTAATGCACCTTGTTCCTTGTGTCTGTCATTGTTGGAAGTTTTTCTATGAGTCCCTCTTTCCATGTCTCTTTCGAGTTTGTTAGAACTCCATAATTTTATTACACCCCCTCCCTTCCTTTCAGTTTAAATTTTAGTCACGGAAACAAAGAAATCGCGGAGATCTGCTGAGTACAGCGGAGAAGGCAGGATCATGCTCGTGACCAGAAATTGTTACTTCTGGTCATCGGTCAGGACACGTGGCACAAATTTCTCCACGATTCCTAAGATTTTAGTTTTCAGGTTCCATGATACGCATTGTTACCCCAAACCAGGAATTTATTTCACGTTTTGGCGTAAAAAATTTTATTTCAAATCATGAATGATGATGAGATGCCTGATTTGCCGAATTGGAAAATTTATTTCTTCCATACCCTCCAATCTAATGAAATACACAAATAGATACTCAACGCGATCTAATTCAGAGACGCGTAAAAATACTGAAGAGAGGGAGGCGAGTGATTTTGCGCCTAAAGTGATCACCAGAGTATACTTTCTGATCTAGGGGCAAAACTCTGCCCTATCATTCGTATTGTTATGGTAAGAGGAGTCCGGAAACTTTGGGAGCGCCACGTATCACCTTTGATTGTTCCATTGTATCATACAGAGCATGAAAAGTTAACCGCGGAAAAATAATGAGTTTTAAAGAAATTATCTGCCTGGCACTTCTAAGGAACCACATAACAGATAAAGACTGAATGAAAAAGAATGAGGGTTTTTTTTTTGTTTTTTTTTCTGGCTCTCTTTTGACCTTTTAGTGGTACGAATAATGACGTAAAGAGAGCGAGCCTTTAGGAGGCCACTTACTTTGACATAGTTGATAACTTCCACACTCCATCAGTGGAAAGAATTAAAGCTGCAACGGCTTCGTAATAAGCCAGCCAGCTACAAAAAAGAAAAAAAAAAAAAAAGCGCTTCTCCTTCAGCTTCAGTATCATAATTTGGCTGACAACTAAAGGTTTTTATCGACCCGATTTCGAGTGTTCTTCAAAGCTGTTTTAAAGTTTAGGCAAGAAAAAGGAAATCTTTAAGTATTTTTGCCTTTTTCTTCCATAAGTTTACGGTTAAGGTTACTAGAAAAAAAATTTACTAATTCATCTCTATTAAAAATATCGAGTTTCGCCGATGTTACATAATATGTATATTGTGTTTAAAATAATCAGGTTTCAAACATTAAGAAGAGGGCACAGTACGAGGCCTATTTGTTGCTACTGGTTGAAGTGGCCACTGTTCATATGATAACTGGCAGAGACAGTCATTAGAACGAATATGTCTTTATCCGCTTTGTGCTAATGCTGACTTCCTTGCTCATGAATGCCGAACACATTAACCTAGACGGAAGCGATTTGCGTCTCGGCTAATGTATCTTTAATTTGTCGTTAGTTATGGTAAAATAATTCACGTTATTCTAACCGCGAGCCTCGTGCTAGTATTTTAATACCTCCAGTCGGATTTAGTTTGTAGTATTCTTGGACTTAGCGTCAATTAAATGTGCATAATAATTCCATATTATGCGCATTTAATTGATGTTTTTCATGGTAATTCCAAACAAGTATAGAGAGAATTATCGCTTCAAAAGAAAAATGCTTTTGAAACGGCAATTCTGTTAATATAGATGGATAGAGGATGTGGAAACCATAAGGAACAAAGATTAAACCTGAATATCTGTAGATTTTAATTCCATATTCCGTGCTTTTATCTCGAAATAATTTCGATAGGTTTGTTGGCAAACCAGGATTTCGATGAATGAATAAGTTTTAAAAGAATAAAAATTTAATTCGTGCGAAATCAGATTCTAATACTTTCTAAATGCTAGAATTTCATTTCAGTCAGTGGTCTAACCACCGAAAAGAATATGAAAGAAAACGTGAATGGAAAAGTTACGAGATAGGAATCATCACAACGTAATATGACAGATTCATCTAAAGAAGAGTTGACTATTATAGGATTGGGGAAATCAGAAAACGACTTATTGATACTGGACTTGAATTTCTGTGGATTGTTTTCGGGATATACATTGGCTACGCAGGAAGCTTGTTCAGAGTACAGAAACAGAGGGACTGAACAGAGAAGAGAAGTTAGTTTAGTTTAGTGCATTTAAAGTTCAATACTGTTGTATCATCGCCTGAGATGGCTTTGTGATCGCCTGAATGCAGATAATCCAACTCGACCTAAAATCATTTTTTTTTTTATTGTCTTAATACATCGGATAGAAGCCAATCAAATTTACAACTCTGTATACTGTTTCGATGTTATCTGGGACTGTTTGAATAGAAATTAGCCTCTCCAATGGAAGATTTATAACTATCACGGGAGATTTTAAAAATCTTAGTTTTCTGTTCTTTGAGCTTTTTGGTTATAGTAAAGTTCGTTTACTACAGACAGGTTTTGTTCGCTGTCTTTTGTATGCCCGAGTGCCGAGCGACCATGAGTTTACCGTGGCCTTTGTTGAAAATCGGATTTGTCTTGTTTGTTCCGGAAAACATGCACATCTCTCCTTTTACTCGAACAACGCGCTTCTGTTTCCTAAAGGTGATTTATTTCTCTAATAAAAAAAAAAAAAAGAAGCAAAAATAAGAAAATGTGATTCTGTTGCAACTTTCTTTTCCTTCTTAACCAAACTTCCTTAATTGTTATCAATACAAGTCGCTCGCTCTAATAGCAGGGGCCCGTTGCCACAGCAACAAATCCCGCTATTTCTCGCAACTACCTTGGCACGAGCCGAAGGGTATTATATTTTCATTATGGAACTAGATTGTGTAGTAAAGAAGGTTTTAAAAGCTTCGATAGTGATGTAAGAAGCGAAAATTCATCAACACCAACACGTTCCACGTCTCCTGTTCGCTAAAGTGTGCTCGCTTTAATCATCTATAATTTAAAGAAATTTCTTACTGTTCATCCCCATGCTGAGTGAAAGCAATTTAAACCAGCTCTGCGCGTTATATTACCGACATAAATAAACTGAGTGAACTTTAGGATTTGCGAAAATTGATGCAGAAACAGTGAAAGGAAATATAAAGGCAGTCTGCGGCAGAAATAAACCTTTGGAACGTAAGTATAATTATTTTACTCGCTAATTATTATTATTATTATTATTTACCGCTAATTATTGGTATAATTACTTTTCAATTGGATTGGTAAAACAAAGCTTATAAGCATGGTTTCCATGAAAACACATTAAGTGATCACAAAGAGAAATTTTAAGTCTTTAACCAGAATGACGTAAAGAAGAACACTGAAATTTTCCCAATGTTTCCTTTGAAAACTTAGAAGAATCGATCAAAGATTATTAATTGGGTAGAATTTAACGAAAATGTTGTGTTTCTGGGTGTCAGATAACATTTTGTGGCGCAGTTATTCTACAGAACTCCTACAATACATCCTAGATTCGGAACAAGTTGGGGGTGGGGGAGTAGATCATGAACGTCTACATATTTGATAACTTTCTAGTAAGAGAAGACTTAAAAATTATACATTAAATAAATGTGATAAAATGCACAAAGAATTCTCTTAAATCAGTCTTAAGTAATCTATCAAGTAATTTACATCGTGTGCTCAGATATAAATACATTCCCAGCCAAAAACATTAAAACCCAGCGTCATTGATACAGTACCTTCAAATCAGGAATCATCAGATATGGTCACATGTTAAGCTTGATGCTGTAAATAGCATCAGCATAGGAGGAAATAACACCCACATACACAATGTCCAGATGGGTAAAAACGTGTGATATAACTGATTTACAAAAACGGACTTGCTGAAGCACAAGAAGCTGGGATAGCAAAACGATGAAAACCTTTGCATTTTCTAAAGATACAATAATAAGAATTTATAAGTGGTCAGAAGACAGGATGTCCCATCTTCTGGCCACTTTTCACTTCCGGAAGGAGCATTTGTAGCAAAAATAGAATAGATATTTCAGTAGAAGAATTGCACAACCTTATTTAGGACCGTGAGGAGTAATTCCCGATCTACAGTAGATTCAGAAGCTACGGATACTTAGGTCGAGATAACTGCTCGACCAGCATGCAAGGAACTGCAAAATCGGAGGGGGGGGGTTGTCATCCATAATTCTCTTCGTAAACAACTCATTTCAACTGAAAAACACGGAAACAAAACTCCGCTGGTATTTGAATTGACTTAATTGGACCCTAAACGACTAGAAACGGGTATAACCGGATTTTGCATACTTTTGTAAAGACGACAGAGTTAATTATGGAGACAACCGCGTGAGGCGATGGACCCCACATCTGTCGCCTCAATTGTACAAGCTGCAGGAGGTGTCGAATAATTCTCATGGCACTGAGTCCATTGATATATCTGAAACAACAACAAAAAGCTGTCGCGTATTATTTTTTTCATTTTTTAAGAAAAATTTATCAGAAGAAAGGCTTCATTTTCACCTCGAAGAAAATTATAAAGCGACTTATCTCACCTCTATGGAGGAACATAATAGCGAATTTATTCAACTTCCTTGCCACCCCTAGACAAATCTTAACCCTATTAGAAATCTGCAGGAAGCATTAGAACGTGGTATATATACGGCTGCGCAGTCCGCTGCTCTCGCCATTGAAGGAACTGGAGCAGAGGTTTACAGACCTTTATACCTTGTGGCCTGCCATTAAAATATAAATTTCAAATTCCCTTCCAGAACAAGTGCAAACAAGCAGATTTGATATAATTTAGATATGAGTAAGCATACTTTTATAAATTAATATGCACTTCGATGCATTTAATCTGAAATATTGGAATAAAATACGCTTAATGCCTGGATTAGTGGGATAAATTGTCAATATTTTTAAAAAGGTACTTCATAAAAACAACACGCCCTGAACACGTTGGGGAACCTCTGAACTAGAGGGATTATTTATATATTAGTGATTTAAAATTACACAAGATATCCTCCATGCCAAGTCGAATCCAAGTTTCAAATTCAGGCACGTAGAAGCGAATACTGTGTATATAATTTTTTTTATTACTGATTATAAGTAACACGTGCTACATGAGTGGAGGAGAATTGTCTTACAGAAGTGATCAGAATAACCGACCTGTCAATTACTTTAAGGAAAAGAGTAAACCGATACCTCTGAAAAGTCAGCACCTTTTATAAACATAACTTATACCACTAGAATTTTTTAAAAAATATTTTTCTAAATAATGTTTGAAAATTTTATTAGCATTAGTAGTGGCATATGATGCAAGAAAGCAAGCTTAAACACGGCACCTCCCATTTCATCTATTCATTCCCTCGAATACTTTGTCCACTTCTTCCTTGAATTTATTTAAGCTATCAACTTCCGCAACGACTGCTGGAAATTTGTTCCAGCAATCAACCACTCGCTGGCTACAGGCAAACTTCCGCACATCTATTCTGCAACCGTCCTTCCTCAATTTGAATTTATGTCCCCTCATGTGCGTAGTCTCAGCAAGAGGAAGAATCCCATGAGCACTGAGCCTGCTCAAACCATTTAAAACCTTAAACACCTCAATCAGCTTGCCTCGCAGGTGCCTAGTCTCCAGACGCTGCAATTTGCAGAACTGAAGTCTTTCTTGGTATGAGCACCCTTTGTACCCCTTATCAATCTCGTTGCCCTTCTCTGTACTCATTCTAGCAACTCTACATCCTTCCTAAAATGAGGCCTCTAGACCTGTGCGCAGAACTCAAGGTTTGGCCTGACCACTACCTTATACAAAAGGATAATCACCTCTTTAGCTCTGCTAGCAAAATTCCTGCATATCATCGACAAGACCCCATGACTGCTCTGGCAGCCTGTCTACACTGATCAGAAAACTTCATATCTGACTGCAAAATTACCCCCAGATCTTTTTCATTCTCCACCTCCCTGAGTGTAGTACCACACAGTTGGTATGTTTCTCTGGGGTTGCTTCTACCCATATGCAGTACTTTGCATCTGTCAATTTTAAACTGCAATTGTCACTTCTCAGCCCATCTGCCTAACTTTTCTAGATACTGTTGCAGTAGCATACTGTCATTAACAATCCTGCCAACCTTTGTATCATCTGCAAACTTTGACATTAAGCCTGATATATTTTCATCAATGTCACTGATAAATATCCAAAACAACAATGGGCCCAACACCGAACCCTTAAAAGACTTTTTCATGCGTCATTTTTAAAAACTTATTTAAAATAAATAAATGCACAAGGCATTACACTTTAAGAGTTTGGTATCTATATAATATCGGTGTTTAAATATTTATTTATTTTAAATATTGACATCTACACCTCTTGGCATCTCTCATATTGTGTGATTAACTTCACAACTGGGTCGTCATGTCTGCATTACCAGGGTACCTGCCCACCCACTGATGATCGGCCAATAGCCGTGAAACAGTGCTGTCTGGGTGGTGGTACTCAACTGAGAATAAGTAACAATAGCCTTCTCTATTAGTGAAGAGTTACTTATTCGAAGTAGTGCAATATCATGGCAACTCGTCGTGAAGGCAGAGCACAATATGAGAAAGAGCAAATGATGCCTACAACAACTACTTTGTAGTTTATTAAGAGTTATCTATGGTGTATTTAAACACCGATATTATATATTAAAAACTTATGAATGTACTTACTTTTTTAAAGATTTATGAAAAAGAAACACTATTACGAAACAAATATATGCTACAATTAGGGTTAAAGCTTAACACGGTGTTATTATCGCTACCTGTATATATGAAGAACCCCAATATTAATTACTTCTTATTTTAAATACTGGGGTATCCTGGCATACAAGTAACGAAGTAGCACCTTGCTGAGAATTGACCCTAATTGTAGCATTTACTTCTTTACCAGTAAATAGTGTTACTTTTTATCCTTTGTCTAATATGGTTTCATTTTTTTTTTCTTATTTCGACTTAATGGTACATTTTCATACAGCTGGATTGAACATGGAAAACGTCAAATAGTAACCCATTCTTGCATGAATAAGTCATCTTATTTATCTGAATCTCAGAGCTGAATTATAAAACCCAACAAATGGCACATGTTCTTAGTTTTATGCCTTTTGACAAGTGTCGTGTTATCAGATGGGCTCCCCCCCCTCCCAACTGAGTGCGCGTAGTATGCAATGTGAATGGGTGTGGCCGAGTGATCTTATCTAAAACTCACTGATAGAAAAACAGAGCCCAACCCTTCGCACTTCATTTTGAAGAGTCTCTCGATGGGTGTAGACGTGATGATGCAAAAGCCGTAAAACACGGTTTGGCGTCATCATTGCCTCCGATCACTATGGTGTTGCCATAGCTACGGTGACTTCCCGCGCGAATACTCACTTTAATAATCAGCTCTCTGGATGATGAGGAAGAGTCTAATGACCCTTACGACTAGCTTGGGGATACCGTAGACGATTGTTTACTTTGTTGTGTTCGAAACTATATCACTGGGGATACACTGTGCCTCCCGTTTCAACTCTCGGTCGTGAGACTTTTCGTCTAACAAAAGCTCTATACACGCGCATAAATAAATTGGAACTAAATAAACAAGCTATATCAATCCTTACCTGCTTGCCAACAGAAGTATCTCGAATATTGCAGAAATTTCTGTGCCGTTCTTATGCGCCATTTTTGTGCTGCTGGAATTCTATTTCAAATAATATAGAAAACAGTAACTCAAAAATGTTTATTTACTTTTTACTCGGTTCAAATCCCAATAAATGCCTTCATTAAACGTAAATTAGAGACATGTAGTTTCCAATGAAACAAAACGAAGTACGGCCAGCTACTGTTAATCAAAATTAATATGCAAGCTTCTGTATGCACTGACTACACTAACGTCAAAAGCAGTAAAAAAAATTGCTTATACATTTTCCACCCTTGAAGAGTGGTAAACTTAGTTTACCACAGGTCTGAAACTCGGTCTAAGCCCTTATATATATCTCAAGAAATGACTTTGATAGTTTTATTTCAAAATTAGCAATGCTTTTTTTCAAAATTAGCAATGCTTAATTAGCAATGAGTAAGAATACCTCTCTCAGTTGGGAACGAACGACATCGAAGTATTTCTTTGATGCTCAACCAACAAAATATACAGAGGTAAAATAAATACAAAAATAAAAATGTGCGTTTATGCTTAAAAACTGTTGAATAAAATAAAAGCGTGATAAAAAAGAGAGTAAAAGCAAGATATAAACACACGATAACTTTCGACACCCCACGATGCCGTTGTGCTTTAGATTAAAATCATGGTAAGACTTTCTGCCATCATGATAATCGAGTGGGCGCTAAGGCTTAGAGACACTGTTCTCCCACGGTTATAAGTGCTACTATCTTTTAAAGTGCATAGCATCGCCTGATTAGGTGAATCCGATATATTTTTAAAAACCTGACACAGCATCCTGGCCGTGTCTCAGATTTTTAAGTGTATAACGGTTTCACTTATTCAGGTGATGCTATATAATTTAAAATGATAGTAACGTAGACGGAATCATGGATAGCTATTTGTATCAAGTTGAAGATAAGCTCAAGACTCAAACCGAGTACGCTAGTCGAGAGCAGAAAATCTCTACATCATCGAAATCGAACGCAGGTAATGAGCACGAATTTTATTTCCACTTCTAGGTTGAAATATGTAATAACAATGGCGAAATATTCTACAGGATTGTAGAATATTCTACAGGATTATATTCTACAATCTACAGGATTATAATTCTACAATAATAGAATAATGGGCGAAATATTCTACAATCCTGTAGAATATTTCGCCCATTATTCTCATACATCATTGGGCAATGAAAGACAGCCAATGTTAACAACAAAAACACTGTTTATATTAATAACAGCAACGTTAATAAATAATTGAAATGACTATAAATATATAGGTGATCCAGAAAACACAAGTTTTTTTTTTTTTTTTTCTCTCTATCTATATATTAAATCCTTGCGATTCTTACTGTTGCAGTTTAACATGAATATTTTGCTCTACCCCAAGCTACATCTAAAATTTAATTTTCACTTTTTTTTTTTTTTTTTTTTCCGATATCTGCTCGATTAATTGTTTTGATGCGTAATTTCATTCGTTGAAGTTATAGATACCCTACGTTTTAGCAACGCAAACCTGGCACTCCAACAGCAATGAAACTACCGACAGGTCCATCACCCCAGTGAGACTGTAAAATCACAGATCGTAATGGCTGAGTGCATTATAGTTGTTAAAAGATTAGAAGACGGTTCGAAAATATTGCAGGGAGAAGCCGAATTTGTAATTCGCTTCTGCCCTGCAAGCATAGTGACCTAATCAGAATAGCAATTTTATTCGGGCTTGTCGAATAAAAATACGTAACGGTTACATATCTAATTTATTGCGCTTTATTAATGGCTCTGACTGTACGTGCAGTGTTGTTTTGTAAAATAATTTATTTTAGAAAATACAAATTCTTATACGATAAAGTGACCATGCACACATACTTCACTAGGTCTTAATTTTCTAAGTACTTCAAACAAGTGCTTCCGAGCATATTACAGTGCAGTGACTTTTCATATATTTTTTTAATATCTACGCCAATATACATTAACTTATAATCTGGTTTTTACAAGTAATCAGAATATATAAAAACTTACTTGCAAAGTGAGTATTCAGATGAAGAGCTGTGTCAAACCAATTATCTGGGAAGATTCTCCGCCCAACGCTTGACCCGTTTCCATCAAAGCGAGCTTGGATAATTCTTCGACTGGTACTGTAAAGTATAGCTCTGTTGCTTAAGGCCTAGAGTGATTTAACAGGACAGCAGAGTTACGGGGGGATAAATTGAAATACTGTTCTGAAGCATAACTGTGAATACAGTTTCTTTAATCTTTAGGGATGTAGCTGGAGATATAAGCGACTTGGGGATTATCTATCAGTAGCACAATTATCTAAACTCTAGAATAACTGAGATTTTTTTATTTTTTTTTGATTGAACACCGCAGACGAACTGCTGTACGCATCAGTATAAATTAGCCTCTTCCATTTTTCTATTGCGCATGCCTTGTTAACGTGGCAACAGCCCGAATAAGGATTCAGTTATGTTTATTTCTCGTGAAGGTGACTTTGGAATGCGAATTACATATACTTAATGTAATGCGTTAACCTTCAAAATAGGAAAGTCATTAATTTAGTGGCAGTTAATATGCAGTTTATTTAGTTATATTACATGTGCTTAGTGAATTAAAGATGGCTATATAGTAATAAATGTTTTTTTTTTTTCAGTAGCAGCATCAGAGGTAAACGCTATTAATATTCCTTACTATTAATATATTTAATACATTTAATATTACATATTAAATAATTAATAGTATATATTTAATGTTATTTAATATTTAATTTATTAAATTAGCATTAGCAGAGGCATGTGACGTAAGAAATCAAGCAAGCTTATAATTTCACACATCCATTTGCTCTGAAAGTTTGTCCAGTTCTTCCTTGAATTTATTTAAGGGAAAACTAACTTCGACAACGTGAGATGGAAGTTTGTTCTAGCAACCACTACCTGCTGGCTAAAGGCAAATTTCCGCACATCTATCCTACAACTTCCTTTCCTCAATTTCAATTTATGCCCCCTCGAGTTTGTAATCTGAGCAAGAGGAAGAATCCCATCAGCACTGAGCCTGCTCAAACCATTCAAGGCTTTATACACCTCAATCAAATCAACTCGCAGGTGTCTAGTCTCCAGACTTTATATTTTTTCACAACTTAAGCCTTTCTTGGTAAGAGTACCCCTTCGTTCCCCTCACCAATCTTGTTGCCCTTCTCTTTACACGTCAAGCAACTCTACATCCTTAGTAAAATGAGGCCTCCAGACCTGTACGCAGTACTCAAGGCGTGGCCTGACCATTGCCTTATACAAGGTGATAACCACCTCATTTTCCCTGCTAGCAAAATTCATGTATATGATTGACAAGATCCCATGACTTGCTCTGGCAGCCTGTCTACACTGGTCAGAAAACTTCATATCTGACTGCACAATTACCTAATGTCTTTTTCATTCTCTTCCACCTGAGTGTAGCACGTTTCTCTAGGGTTACTTCTACCCATATGCAGTACTTTGCATTTGTCAAAGTTAAACTTAAGTTGCCACTTCTCGGCCCATCTGCCCAGTTTTTCTAGATCCTGTTGCACTAGCATACTGTCATGAAAAGTTAATTAAATAAATTTACTAACTTTTCATTAATATTTGCAGCAGTATGTGATATGCACTGTCAGGCCATGAGGATATGTTGTTAAAAATCGTTTCGAATAATATACAAATCTACCTTGTATATATTCATTTTCATCTTTTAAAAATATACCTTATATATATTTTCAAAAGATGAAAATAAGAAAAAGTGAGAAAATAAATCAAATACCGAGTCTCGGATGAGAACTTATTCAAACGCATCTTTCAGAAAAACTGCTGGATATTTTAAGCTAAAAAAAAAACAAAAAAAACACTTTCTGAACTTTCATTTCGAAAATGCTCGACTAATTGTTAAGTGACCAGATCGCATATTTCCGTTGTAAAAGTGAAATAAAAAGCTAAACGTGTATAAGACAAAGAACTTTTCATGTATGAAGGTAACTAGGTGTACTTCGCAATGTTTTTCACAGTTTTGGTTATTTTGAGCTTGTTCATAGCTTGCAACTTAAATTCAAGTTTCAATGAAAAGACTGAATCTTTTCATTGAAAGAAAAACTTGTACATAATTTTTGCTTTCAACGCTTTTCAGATGCAAACATCCGAAATTTTGAATTGTGTTGAACTGCGTGCAATCCTCCCAGAGGGATGCATTATTTTGTTTTATTTATTTAATTTTTTTAGGACATAAAATAATTCCAAAGCTCTTCAGGATTTTATTAAGAGGCTTAAGTTATCATACAATTTGTTCATTCTTCACATTAACGAATTTTTCTCCCCCATCTGGATAATTAAAAAGTATTTTACTGATGTGTTGCTTGCATCAAAAGTTTTCAACACGATTTCCCTGCGGGGTACAAAATCTTCAACGTTAATTTCTCGCAACAAGCACCTTTTAGTCTCGATATGATATGAGATTACGACTCCTTAAAAAGCGCATCTGCCACCCCTTACACTGTTACCAAGTGAAAAAGGCCGTCTGTTTAATTTGTCTTCTTCCAATGGCATCGTTTCCAAGTGGTGGAAGTTCCACGTGATAGCTTAATGAGGGTTAACAGTTCAACTTCGTTTGACATCTGGAATTCGTTTAGTGTTGGCGATTGAAATATAACTCACATTAGAGCTGTTCAGCGTTGGAACGCACATCAGAAAAGTTCCTGAGAAGAGGGGAGGAAAAAAAAGGAGAAACTGCGAATTCCTAATAAGTAGTAAGTAAAGACAGTCTTACAAGTAATTAGCATTTTTGTTGAGACCTAATCATTGTTTTATTTTGCTGTGAAGGGAAGCCAACATTCTGCTGCGAGCCTCTATAAAATGGGTTTCAGACTATGTTCTGACATCCACGTATTCTTGGCCACTGTTCTAGTGGAAAGAAAGAAAGACACCCGGCTTTTTTTTCCAGCTGTTCGTTAACCATGTTCTGTCAGATACTTACGAGTCGGTGTGCTGATATCATAGTGTGGTACCACGAAAGTCCATTTGAGAAAACCAGGAAGTGTTCTCCGGACAACTGTAAGCACTTTCACCTTCATTTTAACATCTAATGAAGTGCTTGCCTCTCGTGATTTGTCCACAGACACTGCGTTATAAACCAATCGCCTTTTATTTAGAGCTCATCGGATTTCTTCCTTTTATTGTCCATCGGTCTAGTAAGCAGTCAGTGGCATGCACACTTTTGGGGTTATGAATTCTTCCCTCCCGACCTCAGTGTGTCTGGATTGTTTTAGATTATCGAAAAGAAAACCAAAGCCATAATTCGTGTTTGTTGATAGATAGGTGCTCTTAAGGTCAGTTTGTTTGTTTCGCAGAGTTAAAAACTTAAGTTTATATTTTTTAATGTTAGGATCTAATGTAATAATACTACACATCAGAACGTCAATAAGAATGCAAGTTATTTAAGTATTTTTGGACAAGAAAAAAAAATGATGTTAAATCATATCCATTCGAAAATAAGTGCAGTAATAGAAGTACTGAAATTCAATTCCTGTGGTATTCAAACAGTATGTTTTACAATGAAGCTCGAGGTTATCTTTTCGATAATAGATTTTACAATACATATAAAAATAAAGGTAAAATATAAATGATAACTTTTATACTGCACATAACCACTAAAATAGCGTGGCAGAATATTCTGTGACAGTATATCGGGTTTTGACATGGACACGTGTATTTATAATCTCACACAAAACCGATTAAAGTACTTTATAATGCTGCTCGTATTTTCAAAAGTCAGTCGGCGCGAGTAATGTGAGGGATCAACAAACATTCGGAAAGTTTTTTTTTTCTATAAAATTTCGAGTTTTCTCTATATATACACACGTAGAAGTATGTTTCACATTTTTGGGCTTACCCTGCAAGGAAATGTTAGTGACACCAAGTTTTCAGTATGTTCTCTTAGTCCCGCGTTTTTAGGATTAATTATACTCGTAATTCGATATCTCCCTCCACTTTTCCTCTACAGAAATGGAAAGTGCTATTTATTAATACAGAATGTTAAATAAATAATACTTTCGGAAGTCCAGCATTATTCGAGAATGAAAAGGCGAATTAATACCAAACTTTGAGCTTATGATTCGTTGGTCCTGGGAAGCTTTTAGAGCCAATTGCAATTCCTTAGTCCCTGGGTTCCTCTCCTCCCCACCGACAACACACAAATCTATATATGAAAGTATGTTTCGCACATCACCCAACAAATGAAAGTGGCATCGACACAAAATTTTAGCGCATATTTTGCTGATGCCTGGGGTAGTATCCAACTTGTTTTATTTAGTTTAGGCGTGCAAACTATGTCCTTGCAACTTAAGTTCAACCACCCAACAGAAATATCATTTAAACTTCACAGTTTTCTAGATTTCTTGCAGATTACCGGGGATCCGTTCCCCACCTTTTCTGTTTCTGTTGATGGATTTCTTGCACAACAAGCTAAGTTTGTTATATAAGAAGAATTCAACTTTTATTGCATTTTTCTGTGGTATATTAAAATACACGGGTAATAACGTTAGTCTTTTTCGCCGTACCATTAATTATTTCTTATCTTAGCAAAAATGCAGCAAAGATGGTAGCTTGATACGGTTATTCTAGAAGATAACTTGATGTTTGTTTGGATAAGTGGACTAATGGACCATGTGTGGTACATCCTAGGTGTGATTCATCCAACGTCATTACTTGAAGAAATTTACTTATTTTTTGCGATGATTTAAGCTCTTTTCTGATAAATTAGTTGAAATTTATATGGTGGTTTATAACTTTTAAACTTGCAGGAATATATACTATTAGAGTATCTCATTACACGCCTGTTTGAAAAATTTTGTTTGTAATTAACATGGATGGAGACTTTTCTAATTCCTTTATGGATCCATTTTTATTAGAAGGAAAAAGTCTCAATGGCTGAGCAGATTTGGTTTTCTTCTGAGAAATTTAACTTTTCTTTCCACGTGCATGCAGACCTGAATAAATTAAACACTATGACACCTCCTGTCCTTAATCACGTGTGTGTTTATCGTAACCTAACCCAACGTCTTTCTACCGAGATGATATTATATGAAATGTCAGTGACCGGAAATCTGCAGAAATAGGAATCAGTCAACTTCTCTTCAACAGCCTACTTAAAGTCCTCATTTGTACCTGTGAACTAACTGCTGTTATAGCCCTAAATTTTCCCTTAATGGTCACTGAAGTGCGGTGTTCAAACGCATAAAGCAGCCATAATCGACAACACTGCACTGAAGAGTTTGAATTTCATTTTCTGAAGATGGTTTTTCGCTTCCGCTATCACCAGCGAGCGTGTCAATAATCGCCTCTTCTTTTGTGTGTATTTTATTTCTATATCCTCTCTCTAGCCTTTCGTTTTTTTCCACTTTCCGTCTTCATTATGTAAGCTTTCAGAAAGATACAAAGCGCCCGCATTGCCATGGCAACCATGGCTAGGGACGACATTATACATCTTCTCATTCGCTGTTAAGCAACAGCGACCCTGCCACAAAGCACCAAAACTTGGTGTGGGACAACAAAAGGAATTCCGCTTTGAAAAATAAAATAAAATAAATAATAAAAGAAAAAGTCGAACAACTATAAGGGGGGGAGGAGAGAGCGATATCCGAGAGAAGAGCGAGTTCCCACGGGAATCAATGGCCAGAGATGTTGTCACCAAGTCGACGAAGTGTCACGCGATGATCTACGATTCCACACACTTAATTTGAGTCAGTTCAAACAAATGTTGGCTACTCCATGGATAGGAGATCGAAAAGATTCTGCTTTTCTACAAAGTTCTAGCGAAGAAGCGCGCAGTACTTAGCGTTGGCCCTTCCTTAAAGCACTCGGGAGTCGACAGTGTTGTGACATTTGTTTGAAGAAAGAGCTTCGCTAAAGAGCGGAATGGTGGGTCAGATGTGACTTCGACAGGTGCCTTTACCCCGGCAAGGCACGCTCAGTTGCGTAAGACATCTCTTTCCGGATTAGTGAATCGGTCCGCTACTCCATCACCTCGCGTCCGTCCTCTGTTTTCTTCCCCGCCTTCACGCTGTTTCTCCAAACAATGGCATCTCTCGCGATCCTGCACGATCGCTTACAAAAGACCATTGTTTGCCGCTCAATACCGCCCTTGTCGAACGAAACGAGGTACGCCGTGTACCACGAGAGCGGCCCAGAGAATTGTTTCCTTCCTCCCCCCTCCTTACGTCGTAAAGTAATTCCACTCGCTCGTTCTTTACGGTGGCCCTTTCTATAATACTCCGAGTAATTTATCGGCAGTCGTTTCGCCCTCGTGCGTGTACGTGCAGTTTCGGAGACAGATATCCCTATTGCCGATTTTACTAACAAAAGCAATAACTTTCGATAATATTCTACCGGCACGGCTCACCGTTTGTTTGCACCTGCGAATAGAATACCCTCGTTTATTACAGATAAACACACCGGATTTTAGCTGCGAATGCTAAAGTCTTCTGAAATTGCGATGCTGTCAATTACATAAGCTCCCTGTACACTTTCAAATATCCGAATTTAATGACATTCGAGCTCTTCCTCCCCCATCTAAACTTCGTGTAACAAAATTTCTATCGCTGCATGAAATCGAACGTTTCGATAGACTTCTTTAAAGTTTGGTTACCTTTGAGTTCCTCTAAGATGCCCCTGTGTTTTCATCTTGCAAGGACACGCTTGAGCGTCGCATCTTGGATCTGAACTGCAGGATCCTTTTTAATGTTTCAGTTTGTAATTTCCGCGTTTCATCATCGAGTACTCTTTTTAATTTTCCTCTCCTGTAAGTGTTAGCAACCGCGATCTCTATTAACGCCTCCACTCATTCTTAACGTACTCTTAAAGTTACCAGTTGAGACACCGTGAGATTGTAACTACGCCAGATCGATTGCATTAACATATTCATGAGATTAGATGAGAATTGTTCTTCCCTCCAACTTAACTTGCACTCGTTATCTTCTCTGCTACAGAACGAGTTGATTCCGATATGCAAGTTAACTCCATCTACTCTTCCTGTTTGGTTCAGCAGACATTCATTTCGATGATTAGAAGCGGGGGGAGGTAAAAGTAAGCCGTCAACTCTCTCTCTATTCTTAATCGATTAAAAATAGAGATTATGTAAGGTACATTTACCACTATTATGTAAGATGCGTGTCCGTGATATTTGAAAGTATGAAGAGACAACTGCCAGCGCATCAATAATTACGGGTCCATTTAGTGTCTTATCGATAGACAAATTAAACTGTACAATATTAATTATCCTTAAATACTAATTTTGATGTGTGTAATATTTTTAATAAATAGGAGATTAAGTAAAATATAGATGCGTGGCTTATACATTTGCCTTTGCCAATCAAACATGAATTAGCAGATAAGGGTGACCGTCGTACATAAACACTGATTAATCACTGAATTATGACCACCTACCTAATACCGTGTTGAGCCAACGTTCGCACTGATAACAGCTGCTATTCTCTTAGGAATTGACTCCACTAGATGTCTGAAGATGTCCGTACGGATCTGCAGCAATGCTGCCTGCAAGGCTTTCCACAGTATCTGAAGAGATAACGTTTGTGTGTCCATATGCCTCACTTCCCCGTTCCAAAACATTCTACAGGTGTTCAATTGGATCGAGGTCAAGATGGGTAATACCTTCATTGTGTTCCTCGAACCACTTTTGCGCAATGAGGACCCGATTACACGGCGCATTATCGTCCGGGAAGATCCCGCTTCTGTCCGGGGAAAAAAATGTACCATGGCAGGGTGCATATAGTTTCCTTAGAGCTGCCAGTAGACCTTACCAGTGAAATGTTGGTCCGTGCACACCAGAGGTCCAAGTTCTTTCCAACAAAACATGCCCCATACTAAGCAAACGCTACAACCTGCCTAGATAGTGGGCATCATACACGATGGGTCCGGTCTCGCGTTTTGTAGTAACGCTGATCAGATTACAAAGTTTTTGTCGCTTTTATCTCTTAACATCTCAAGTGATTGACAGTACACCAGGCCAATGGAGAAGCGGCTGTTCTTCATTTAGAAGAAATGGAGAACAGCCGCTTCTAATTTCAATGGTGGCTCCCAGAAATAATCTATCTCCACCTAGTATGACTGCGCTGATATACAGAACTCTGTAAAATAGGCCTGATGAGTGAATTAGTGTGCGTTTGTGATGTGTTAGTGAATTTACTGTGTTTTCTAACGCAACGAAATGTAAAATTTCACGAAAATCGTCCACTGAGAGTCGAGTTATTACATGCGGACGGACTGGCGCGGAGACATGGTGATGGCAATAGGCGCTTTACGCATACTGTATACGCTAACGCGCTTAACAAATTGGTAAAAACTATTTCAATAAACTGTCAAATAACTTAATTTGAGATGCTAGTACTGAATAGAGGAAAAAAAGTACATGGCTCAGAAGAATTCGTGCTCTCTCTCTCTTTCTCATGAATGTTCGTGGCGGGGAAGAAATGAAAGCAAACAGCTGTCCATTAGTCAGCTTTTATCGAGACACATTTGTACTTTTCCGTCTTTCTCACGCAGACAAATATACATTGGTGCAGAGAACTCTTATCCAAAGAAATTCCAGTATTAATGTACTTCTTAATATGAGAAATTGTTTCCTCTTAATCTTCGCACTAGTGTGAAAGTTAAACACAATAATCGTTGATTTCGTTTACCGGAGAAAGAAAGCCGGCAGGCGGACCAATAAGGATTTATCGTTTCTGCGACGTTTATTCTCCTACACGGGAACCGCCTCTACGAAGTTGAAGTCAGTATGAAACATGTGTTGTTAAAGCGCTTCAAAAATATCATCGCCTATTATTTAAGATGAAGTGAGCTGTAAAAACTGCGAAATGTTTGAGACGTGAGTGCTTGGCGATCTTCAAGGAGACTTCAACGCCGATTGCGAAACGTGCTCTGGCGTATCGAAATTATTAGTGTTGGTTTTGTTGCACAACAGAAGCCTCTCAGCAATCGTAGCCAAAGGGCAAAGACAGCTGGAGAAGCAGTTCTTAAATAAGATTTTTTTCTTTTTTTCCACCGTTTTCCTAACTCTTCTTTAAAATAAGTTTATAAACGAAAACTGGACGCGAATTTCTCATTGCTTTGTATCTATTAGAACAACACAAAATGCCACTTATTTGAGACTATAAAAAGATTAATTCGCTTATTTTCAAAGTTTCGTTAACTGTTAAGTTAAGCGTGATGTAGTTACAGTAGTTGGCTCCTTCATGAAACCTATCGGAACCAACACTTTAGAACTTGTGACATTGTTCTACTCGATGGTACATGCGGACATTCCATTTTCGCGCTATCCAAATAAAATTGAAATTACAAAATGTAAAACATTTCAAAAAAACGTACAGAATTAAATTTTCCGAAAACTGCTTGCTTGTAAACAGTTGAGATTCGCTTTGGGGTACTTAAATTCCTGCTTGCAGGTTACGTTAGATAGTTTGATGCTTAAATAGAAGGCGTTCATAAGAGGGATTTAGCAAGGGGACCGATAAAAATGTGCCACTTAACAGACGGTGGTGCTTTAATGGAGGGCCGCGAATCGGGTTAAGCAGGTTTCTCTGTAACTGAGGGTTTCAGCTACGATATGTGGATAGCCGTATGTGATTAAAAAAAAAATGGAAAAAAAAATATATATATAATTATCAGATTTCTGTTGGTTGGTCCAATTTTAAATGAAATTTGGGATGGTTCGACCGAATTTTGGCGCAAATCCATCCAATAGAAATCGAGTTATTACATGCGGACGAACGGGCATGAAGACAAAAGGCACGTTACGCATACGCGCTTAAAAATAATAATAAATGAATAAAATATGAAGCTAAATAAAATGAACTGCCTATGTGTTTCCCTCCTTTCGTAGTTATCTTCTCAGCTGACCTTTGAATTTTCATAAAATGTCTTATCTATCCACGGGGATAATGTATTCCAGTAATTAACCTACCTCGTAGGGTAGCACAGTGATTATAATCGTCGTTCTCCCAAACCTGGTGGAAAAGGACAGTTTGAATTCCGTTCGGAATTTTTATGGGCTTTATTTTTATTTTTATTTTATTTATTTATTTTTTTCAAGCGTGGCAGAGTTCGTAGGTCTCAAGCGAAGTTCCATGTTTTTTTTTTTTTTTTTTTCCTTCCGAAAACTCGACTTTTAACCAACCACGGTTAGACATATACTGCCGCCTCATAGTCTTAGTTGCTTTGGCGCTTAACACACAAGCAGGTAATTAATAACTCTCTGCCCAGATAGAAAACTTCCTACAATCTCGTGTAAACTATTCCCGTAATTTGAATTAATGCTTTTATTTTTAACTCTATTTCACTTTCATTCATTTTGCTGTTCCCTTTTAAAGTCCTCAATCGTATCCTCTAAATTTCTCGGTTGCTTAGCTCAGTAGCCCTATTGCATATATCACCAAGTGGGTTACCCATCTGTGAATTCCTTCAAAGAAGCTGGATGACTTTTTTTTGTTAAGTGCAGTCTCTGTACTGGGACTCGGTATTCTAAGTGCGCTCTAACTATTGTCTTATAATTGGGATTTTGATGTACCTATTTCTACATCCAGATGTTTGATAAACCATGGATAGGTCACCATAGGTCCGCCTTTCTAGATTTCATGGAGAACTTAATATTCGCCTGTTTCATTATCTGCTAAATTTTTCTTCCTCTATAGTTTTCAATTTCACCCCACAAACTGTATAAATTATTTTGGGACTGCTGTTCCCCAAGTATTCCATGAATTTCCAGCACAGAGATTTCAATCAGCATTAGCATTAGTAGAGGCATATGATGCAAAAAAAGCAAGCTTATGCAGCATCAGCCCAAAAAAAAAAAAAAAAAAAAAACACTTCCATTTCACTCCTCCGTTCGTTCGCAACACCTGTCCAGCTGAGCCTTAAATTTATTTAGGCTATCAACTTCCACAACAAGGGATGGAAGCCTGTTCCAACTACCCTCTGGCTAAAGGCAAATTTCCACACGTCTATCCTACATCTGTCTTTCCTTAATCTGAATTTATGCCCTCTCAGGTGATTATTCTGAGCAAGAGGAAGAATCCCATCGGCATTGAGCATGCTCAAACCATTCAAGGCTTTATACACCTCTATCAGATCACCTCACCGGTGCCTAGTCTCCAGACACTGTAATTTGCAAAACTTAAACCTTTCTTCGTAAGAGCACCCCTTTGTTCCATTCACTAATCTTGTTGCCCTTCTCTGTACTCGTTCGAGCAGCTCTACATCCTTCTTGAAATGAGGCCTCCAGGCCTGTATACAGTACTCAAGGTGTGACCTGACCATTGCCTTATACAAGGGAATAATCACCTCCTTATCCCTGCTAGAAAAATTCCTGTATATCATTGACAAGACACGATGAGCTACTCTTTCAGCCCGTCTGCACTGCTCAGAGAACTTGATATCTGCCTGCATAATTACCCCCAGGTCCTTTTCATCCTCTGTCAGTGTAGTACCACAGAGTTGAAACGTCACTCTGGGGTTACTGTTTCCCATATGTAGTACTTTACATTTGTCAATGTTAAACTTCATTTGCCACCTCTCAGCCCATCTGTTCAACCTTTCCAGATCCTGTTGCAGCAGCATAGCGTCAGTAGTGTCCTTAACAACCCTGCCAACCTTTGTATCATCTGCAAACTTGGACATTAAACTTGATATCCCATCATCAATATCATTCATAAACACCGAAAACAACAACGGACCCAACACTGAACCCTGAGGAACTCCACTAATAACATTAGTCCACGTTGAGCAGTGTCCATTGATTACCACTCTCTGTCTTCTGCCACTCAACCATCCCCTTATCCATAGCAGCAATTTGCCTCCAATGCCACACTGCTCCAATTTGTGCAGCAGTCTTCCATGTGCAACAGTATCAAAAGCCTTTCTAAGATCCAAGTATATAATATCAAAGTTATTCCCTGCATCCATTTGTTTTGTGACTGCATCATAGTATCCAATCAAATTGGTCAGGCAAGACTTTCCCTTAACAAAACCATGTTGTGTCCGAACTATAACTGAAGTGTTGTCTAGATGATCCTGCAGTGTTTCTTTAACCAGTGCCTCCATTAATTTTCCTGGAACAGAAGTTAAACTAACAGGTCTATAATTACTTGTGGCAGCCTTTGATCCTCCCTTGTGAATTTGGGTCACATTTGCACATCTCCAGTCTGTGGGTACCTCCCCTGAGTCCAAGGAAGCTCTCATAATTATGGCTAAGGGTTTGCTTACTTCCTTTGCTGCCTCCTTTAATATAACTGGATAGATTCCATCCACCCCAGGTGACTTTCTTGTGTTTATCTTAAACAATTTCTCCTCCACTTTACTCTCAGTTATTACAAGATTCTCTAGCTTACTGCCACAGTTGAATACACCTCTGGCATTCCCCTCGCTGAATAACTCCTCATGTGTGAATGTCGATGCAAAATATTCATTTAGTTTATTAGCTACCTGAGCAGGATCATCAACAGTTGACCCATCAATATCAAGTGGGCCAATCTGATTCATCCCCTTCCTTCTAGAGTTCTACATAAGCAAAGAACTCTTTGCTGTTTTTCGTTGCATCCTTTGCCAAAGATTTCTCGTAATCTGCCTTCGCTTGCCTAACCTCCTTTGTAACTTGGTTACAGATCAACTTGTATCTATCATAGGCTTCTGTGTCACGTGTTAATTTATATGCATCCCATGCATTTTCCTTCTCTGTCACATATCTAATTAGTTCATCTGACATCCATTTAGGCCTAAATCTTGAACAATATATCTTTGTTGGTATAAAAAGCCTAGTAGCTTCCAAGATTAATTCTTTGAATGCTTCCCATTTTGCATTTGCTGTTGGTAACATCATCAGTTGGTCCCACTGTATAGAATTTAAATACTGTCTCAGACCATCGTAGTTGCCTTTACGAAAACAAAAACCCTTCCCTTTACCCCTAATGGTAGTTACCTCTTTGAGTAAATTCCACTTCAGCACACTGTGATCACTGCCACCTAGTGGTTCATTTATCTGCAGATTCTTAATGCGTGAAGAATCACTACTGATAATCAAATAAGGAGTATTACTCCCTCTAGTTGCCTCCCGAACATGCTGGTGTAGAAAACAATCATCCAATAAATCCACAAAAAAGCCTTGCTAGTGTGTGAGTGACCAACCCACAAGTTCCAGTCAATATCTGGGAAATTAAAATTCCCCATTGTAAAACTCTCTGATTTACTGGCCCACTCTTTTTCCCTGTACAGTTTCTTATTATACTCATCAGAGTCATTAGGCCTATAGCACACTCCTACTCTCAAATTTGATCTCCCAATGCTTATGTCACACCAAACTGACTCGACACTGCACTGTCCAGCGATGTCCACTGGCTTCACTTCCTTGGACTTTATGTGTTTCTTAACTAATAGCATAACCCCTCCTCCTCTCCTGTCCTTTCTATACACATTGTATTCCCCAAATTCCAGTTCTGCATCCCTTATATCTGTGTGACACCACGTCTCTGAAATCCCCACAATATCTGCCTTTGATGTTTTGAGCAATACCTCAAAATCATCAAATTTATTTACTAAACTCCTAGCATTGGTGTACACGCAAGTATACATGCACCTGTTCTTTTTCTTAGCTACCGTAACACAACCCATGTGTTTACTTGTACCGCAATGACTCCCAGCAGTCTCTGAAATACCCTACATCTTGTTTTTCAGGCTGCAGCTCATTCCAATAGAAGCAGTACAAGAATCATTTTCACCTCTGCCAGTGGCTACTGTTAATCTATTACTCCTTGTATCCCCCCCCCAAGCTAGCAGTTTTCCAACCCACCTAACACTGCCTCGATAGCATCAGCAATTAACTGCCATCTTCGGATTTTGTATATTCTGTTCTGAGTCGGTTTTAGAGATCGTATGAACTTGTATTTAAAAGTCAATTATTGTAAGCGAACCCTTTACAAGCTACTCACTGTCTTAATTTCATGTACAGTAAGATATTTGTTACGTGGTGCGCACCTGGGTTAGGACATTCAGTTTCTTTGAGCTTTCCCACAAACTAGGTAAAGCCAATTGATAACAGTAACAAATCTAAAAGTTTTTAGATATGTAATCAACAAAGGCATAGTGTTTAGGGTAAGGCGGCACCTGTGGCTTCCCACAACTGCGCCATCTGTGCTCTTGTGAAGTATGCAGGACTCTCTGTAAATGCCAGAAATGTGTTGTATGTGTATAGGAGTGTGTTGGGTTCTGTTAATTATTTCATTTATTTATTCAGTTTATTGCTTTAACAAGCACTCCTAGAACAGCATGAAAGGTAGAAGGGCGCAAAATAATTTCTTTCTGCAACTTTCGATAACTATATTTTTATATGGTGGGGACTGTACCCCTGTGTAGCCCCCAACTTTATGGACCAGGGATCTCTCTTAGTCTGGTTCCTACCCAATAGCATCTCTCCTACTTGCTAATGCGCCATTAAAATTTTAAACCAAACAAACAAATCTCTCCTACTTGAGAGACTTGCCGGTGGTTAAGCTAAGTAGGCAACGCATTCTCTGGGTTATAGGAACTCGCAAGCTTCCTCACCACGTCAAGGTGGAGATCCACGAGGAAGTTATATCCATCTATCTATCCATATGAGTACAGATAGATAGATGGATATGCCCGCCATCCATCCGCCATACTCCTCAAAGTGTAGACAATTTTTTCGAAAGATAGACAACCCTGTCAACAGCTTATAACCTGCATCGAGTTCCAGAGTACTCTGGCTCCCACCAGCCAGCCCCCTACTCAACCAACTGTAGCCAGAGTTTCAAAAGATGAAAAAATATTCTCTGTCCACAGCCTAAAACCTGTATAAATCCAGGCCTTCTTTTAAAGAATTTTTAGAACTGCTAAACTTTAGTGTACGTACTTAAAATGCATTGGAAATGGACAAATATTTCAGAAGTACACATTTTGTGTAGAATTGTACGCTTAAAAGAAGCCCTGTATTCATCCCAGAGTACTCCAGCCGATCCCTCCGTCCAGACCCCATACTCAACCAGCGTGATGACAGGATGCTACCAAAAAGATAATTCGAAACAATTATCTACTGACAAGCCTACGATCTCTGTTCAGTTCCATAATTATCCAGCGTTAAGCCTTCAGCATGGAATCATCCAGAGCTCTGCCTGTCTTCTGACGTTTTGTTTGTCTTGCAGGTCCAAGAATGGAATTGCAGTAATGTCAGTGTTTAGTCATTTAAGCAATTGTTTAGAAATTTAAACAACTTTCCTTGTTTTTAGCTGACAATGAAAACGTAACTCAACAAATAAACATTGTTGAGTTTAAAACTGTTCATTGGTAATGGATGACAGCGAAAACGCAAAATATTAAGTTATTAAATTAATTATAAACAAGGGATTAAGTAATGACTTTTAATTCATGCATGACTTACAGAAGTTTTATTTATATTTCGTTCTCTCTCTTGTTCCCACTCCCATACCATCGTGGGTAGCACAGTTGGTACAATCATTCCTTCCCGCACTGGGTTGAAACGACACGAGTCCGAATCCCGTCAATGACGCGAGGATTTTCATGGGCCTTTTCGCAACGTGGCTAACTGGAAGAACAGAAACGTTTGCGAATGAGGAATTTGTGGCTACAATGTTTGCAGTTGTCTGCAGCACCTAACCCGATATGAAGAGTAAGGAAATTACTCCTTGGATCGCACAGTGACTTTGGATGAGACATTGTGCAGGCACTTTGAACCAGAGGAAGCGATGCAATATGCAGTGGAAATGTCAGTCCTGACCACAGCCGAAATAATTTAAGGCTTTCGAAAGCAATGTAACTGCTATTCTCGTGATGTTCTTCGATTCATAGGGTCTGCTGTTCTGCCGCTTCGTGGGTGAAACAGCTAACTTAACGAAATTACGTAGCAGCCCTCAAAGCAGTTTTTTGGGCATGCCGTTAAAAACAAAATATCAATGTCTGACTGATGGGTGTCATTGTCATGTAACGAAATAGGTGTCATTTCGTTATATGACAATGCTCTTCAACACACTATGGTAACGATAAAGAAACCGTTTGGCGATGTGATTTAAGCATCCTCCATCGAGTCCCAACTTGTGTCCTTGCGATTATATTGTTTTGGAAACTTAAAAAAATGAGCTGTTTGGCTATCGATTCCACACGCACGATAACATGGAGGGAGCTGCCAAAAACAACGGTACGAACAGCAACCAAAAGATTTATGAGCAGACAGAACAAATCCTAGTTCAGGAGTACCTGGTACGGGTTTTAATGCTGGAGAAAAGGACCCAGTGTTTACTGTATTGCGACTGCTGTGGTCTCCCCACCTACTTTTCGTATACTCTGTATCGCAGTACAAACTCTGTAAAGGCCAGAGAGTGTAATGTTGATCTGTTGTTCCTCAGGCCACTTAGCCATGTGAAACCTTGGAAGACCAAGAGGTCTCTCCAAGGCTGTCTCCTCCCATCTGGTTTGCCAGGGTTTCCCCATTGCTGGTCCATAACTATGTGTAGGTGCGCCAGGAATAGGGTATGGGTTTCTGGGTGGGGCAAACTCTGGCATCGCCTGAGCTTGCCACGCAAGGGCGGGAAAAACAAAAAAAACCCAGAAGTTTTTATTGGAATGGAACGCGGGGGAGATAGTATGAGATAAGGAGTACAAGTAAAGGTAAAGACGGTGGATGGTAGAGGGACTTCTACCTTTATTGCAGAAGTTAAACGGATAGAGGGACACCCCAGTGGAGGAGGCCTAACTTCCACGGGTGTGACTGTTAAGAGCAGAAATAGATTTAGGGTGGTAGCGCCCACCAAGCGAAAGGTTTGGATGGGAGATGAGGAATGGGATTTCAGGAGAAAAGTGAAGTCATAGGCTCAGCGTCTTGTGTTTGTGGGGGGGGGGGGAGATGGCGCTGGAGGAATGGAAGTCCC
Source organism: Mastigoproctus giganteus (assembly GCF_048544385.1). Taxonomy (NCBI): domain Eukaryota; kingdom Metazoa; phylum Arthropoda; class Arachnida; order Uropygi; family Thelyphonidae; genus Mastigoproctus; species Mastigoproctus giganteus. The sequence continues at coordinate 7,991,406 of NW_028328292.1, read as the reverse complement.
ACACTTGCCGGACGACATGGCGTCAGCAGGCAGGGGGTTTCCTGAACAGTTATCTCTACTGCAGGGGGAGAAGGCTGTCAGAACAACACACGTTCTACATGCACGCTAACCATTCACTCGCCTGTCATGCTAACATGTACATGAATACTTTTTTTTTTTTTAATTTTATATGACATATATTTAAGGGCAAAAAATAATTCGTGCATTATTTAACACTACTTTTACTCACACACACTTGTCACATTCCATTCTTCATTTTACACTCAGACGAGACGCAGTTGCCTCTTAATTTTTAAATGTTTTGTCCGCTACTGTACATATATTAATTGATGACAATAATTCAGTAAAACTGCTAACAGTATTTCATATACGTTGTAACATAATTCAGATTATGGTTGCGTGATGTATTTTATACAAGTAAATCCAGGCATATTCAAGCGAACAACAATCCACGTATTTTTCGTGTTTTGTGACGGTGGACATCAGATATTTCACAACACTCTTCCTCCATTATTAAAACGCTGTCCTTGAGCTGAAAGCTTTTATGAAAATGAAAGTGGCCGCTGCGAGTTCATTGGTTGAACGTGTTTACGTTTACAATATACTGGGCTATTTTCATACTAGATCACTTCCACAGGGTCGCCTCTTAATATCTTCTGTATCAATTTCTGGTGTGTTGTCATTGTGTTACCCGCAGTTACAATCGGTACTTGAGTATTTGAAGACCACAGTGGTATGTTTAAATATTACACTTTGGTCCTAGAAAGTTGTAAGGTAAGCGCGGATTTTACAAATTTATTAACACCAGAGTATACATTTAATGTAGGTAAGGCGCCGTTCATTGGTCCATATCGAATGCATATTCCTCTTTGGGGTTGGTAATCTCCTCAAATTAATGACTAATCATTAATTTTTTCTTCTGTTATCAATACATTTCATAAACGTGTAGAACTAGTATGTAAATCCCTTACAACTGGAGTTTTATTTTTTATGTTTTCATCTTTCATTTTCTTTTATGAATATCATCAGCCTTATACTGTTATAGCATAGGGTTGATATTCATAATCTTTTAATCTTGGTTTATCCAAGAAATTTCGGATTTTCGCAGTAACCAATTGTATGGCGGTATTATTATGAAATTTCGGTTCTGTTCTAAACAGTCCACCATCCATGTTGTTGATAGTAGCATCCAACACGTCACTTTCAAACTCTGTTAAATCACTTCACTTAAACGATAAAGCGTGTTGGCTGTATGGTGAGGATTGTCCGGTATTCTTGTACGTAAATGAATTATCTGTGCAAGGTCATTAGAAATTGAAAAAGCCTCAGTTCGACCAGTTGGGTCGGTGTGACTAGAAAACGGAAGCCAGCTGGAAAATTAAACAGAAAAACGCTTCTCTTTTAGAAAATGTTATTTATTTGAAAGTATGAAGGCAACTTGTTGTGAAACGTAGAGTAGACACCATAGGAAATAAGATCACATGAAAAGGCTTATTTTTGCCGGTTTTAGTTTTTTGCGCAACAATTTAAAAAAAAAAAAGGGTGCCATCTATGAGTTGTAGATGCTGTTTCACACGTATCTATTCCATGTGGAAATGGAATTCAAGTATATTTGTAAATATCTGCTTATAGTCTGTGTAAATTAATAGATAAATTAGAAAGACCTGTTCAAGGCTGTCGGAAGGCTCGCATTATGCAATACAACTTGTTTCATGAATCCAGGGGTATCTTTATTTTCCCTAGTGTCAATAGTTTGGCAGCAATTGAAGGTTTTACATTTTTGCGAAATTTATATGAAGAAGACATAGATATGTATTATAGCTTATGTAAGACGGATTCTTGAACTTTAGTTCAATTCTGCCATGGTACACTGTGGTAATACAGAACTCTGTAAAATGGTCCGGACATAGTGGTATGTTGCACAATATACATTTAGTTGTTTCTGACCGTTAACTACTGGCGGCAGCAATCTCCAGGAAGCTAACCGCTGCCTCCCAGTGCCCGTCCATGCCACAAGGAGGCGGGCCATAACAAAGGGGAAGAAAATGGTTTGTCAGAATTGAGTTGTGGCCTGACGCACGAATTTTGTCGCTTGTTGTTTTCTTCCAAAAAATAAAGACTTGCTTCCCCCACTCTATATCAGGCTTGTTTGTTTTTTGGTTTTTAGAAGCATTATCAACTAAGGCCATATTGCTCTGGGGATATGCGGTGGTCATTCCCTGACCTTTCCGCATCCTCCGTATTTGGTGGTGACGGGCTCGAACCCCGGTCTAATCAAGAAGCGTGTGCTACGCACTGCTGCTCCTTCCCACCTGGCTACAGAGGCGCCCTATATCAGGCTGAGACTAGTCAAATAATTCGTTAAAGCATTACATCCTCAGAGTGACACTTCAAGCATATACATTCTATGCTTCTAAAACTGTTTGTTGCAATAGTGAAACAGCATTTATTTGTCCACAAGTTAAGCAGATGTTGGCTTCACAAGAACTAGAAGACAAAATGTCTCATGCTGTGCGAAATGCCTAGCAGTCGTTTCATTTTGTAGTGGATGGCTTTCGTAGTAAACTTAAGTGTATACATGAAGAACTAGTTAACAGGTTGAATGAAAATTATGTAAAAATCGAACGTAGGACGTCATTCATGCTTCGTTACTTGCACTGTCACATACAATTTTTTTTTTTTTTTTTTTTTCAGACCAAATATCGGCGATATTACTGAGGAGCATGAGGAGAGATTTCAGTGGAGAAAAGTACCGAATGAAGCTGTGATGGACGAATGTATCTGGCGTACATTTTTTGATCATTTGACCCATGTCCACGTACGTTAGCCGGAGACTATAGCCAGCCTTAAAGTAATAATTTGATCTATAAAACAAATAACTTTGGTCCTTGAGGATGTCACAGACATTCTCTCAGATATGCCAGACAAGTTGTACTGGCTACCTGGGAGTCTAAATCGCTGATGGAACTGATATTCGGTTGACATTCAAGTCAAGTAGACCCAATTTTGGCAACGTCCGGACGGTCAGTGACAGCCAAATCCTCTGCTTGCACCGTCACGATGGTGGGACTGTTAGTAATCTTGGGTATATATAACCTGCATGCAAAAGCTCACTGTGGGTGACCACCCAGGTATGAACCAACGTAAGCAGGGATCGAGGTGTGGCGCCCACACCACATGGAGGAATGCCGCCCCTCTGTGTTACCAGGCAATACTAGGTGGTAGGTGACTCATCAACCGGTGCAATTCCACCACTTTGCTTATTGGAGGCTTGAAGTGGTAGAATCCATGTTTAGTCTCCAGAGCTAAGTTCCGGTCAACCCTTCCCCATCTCTTCCATCATGCAGTATGATTGATGACTTTTGAGGTTATGATAGACATCGTGGTGAGATCCAATATTCCTTACATTTCCATGGTACAGCTCTAAAACGGTGTTTGCAAGCCGGCCGCTGGTTAGTACACCGGACCGAACCTATTGGTAACTCTCTAGGAGGCTTCCGGATCAGCTAGTGTATAATCTTGCTACCTCTACTCTGCCAGATAGTGACTGGAGGGAGTCCGAGTAGTGTGTATGCGGGGGGCATTGTCGAGGCCACGTTATCATGTCAAGTATCTGGGTATATTCTTACCATGTGTACGCTATATCCAAAAATTTCATTACTTCATACAGCATGTCCCCTCCCCCACTTTTTCTAACTATTGAATACACCTTGAATTGTCAAACTAATAGAGTAAGCTTATCTGGGAAAAGATCTGAACCTCCCAAACACTTCCTAATTCATTTCACAAATATACGTGGTCTCAATTCGAATCTCAACGATGTCCATTTCCACTTGCAGTCTGCCAAACCCCATGTACTTTTTCTGACAGAATCTCAGTTATCGGTTGATTCAACTACTGCTCATCTCAGCTGCCCAAATTATTCACTGTATGATTCCTTTTGCCTCAAAGGTGGTATTTGTGCATATGTCTGTTCCGATATTCCCTGTCACAGAATTGGTAATTTGGAATCTCCTCTCTTCGATCTTATCTGGCTTAAAATCTCTCTACCTCATTGTGTCAAATTCATCTGTTGACTCTACCGTTCTCCCAACTCCACTAATCACTTGGAGCTCTTTGAATTCCTCTCTCTGCAACTTGACTTTCTCCAGTCCAACTTTCCTAACAGTGAGGTAATTTTCCTTGGTGATTTTAATGTTCACAACTCCAGCTGGCTTCCGTTTTCTAGTCACACCGACCCAACTGGTCGAACTGAGGCTTTTTCAATTTCTAATGACCTTGCACAGATAATTCATTTACGTACAAGAATACCGGACAATCCTCACCATACAGCCAACACGCTTTATCTTTTTCTCCCAAACAACCCTTCTAAAGTACACGGTTGAAGGAAGTGGTCCTTTAGGTACCTCAGATCACAACTTGGCGATTGTCTCTTCTCCAATGGAGCCTTTATCTCATGGCTATTCCCAACCTCGTGTTGTTTGGCATTACAAGAATGCAAAATGGGATGACCTGCAAAATTTCTTTTTTTGGTCGGACTGTTTCAAAACTTCCGATGTCAATGTTTGCTCAGATCGTGTCCGTGAAATTATTCTTGTGGGAATGGAATCCTTTATTCCACACTCCACTTTAAAATCTCGTCCCTTATTTAAACCTTGGTTTTGCAATAAATGTGCTAAGGCTGTTCAAGAGAAGAACGTTGCATATCGTAATTGGCTTGTTTCTTTCCAATTCTTCGGTTTCATTTTCTGCCTACACGAAAGCTCGCAACAATTGTAAAGCAGTTATTAATCAGTCCAAACTAGATTCTGAACAGGCTAAGAGTAGAAAACTTGCTTCTTGCCCTAATGGTAGCCGAGCATTCTGGTCTCTTGCCAAAGATATTGGCCACAACTTTTGCCCATCTCTGCTCCCACCTCTGTCAAAACCACATGGTTCTGTTGTAACTTCGACCAAGGATAAAGCTGACCTGCTAACATCCCATTTTTCTTCCAACTCATGTATTTTTTAGGGTGCCGTTGGCGCAGATTTTTTTTTTTTTTTTTTTTTCATGCGCGAAAACGCCACTGCACATAGAGCTCAAGAAGTGGAGGAACATCTTGAAACTGAAGATATCCAACGACTGCCGTGGCCAGCACGATCACAGACTTAAATCCCATCGAACATTTGTGGGACGCCCATGCCTACAGCCAACTCTTTGGTCATTTGGTGAGCTAAGATCTGCGCTGGTGGATGAATCGGATTTGTTGCCACAGAATCTTACAGACACCCTTATATCGAAAATGGTTCATCGCTGTCAGCCTTGTTTAGCAGTTGGAAGGGATCATACGACGTACATGTGACCATATTTTCGAGCATCTTGTATCGACTGCCGTGATGTGACCTTTTTTGGTAATTCTTAATACAATTCCTATAAATGTCCCTTATACATGTCCGAAGTTTCTCGCTGTCTTCTCATTTCATCGTTATTCTATGGTACACTACCATGCCAATTTTTTTCGCGCTTCATCGCAAGCTGTACGAGTTACACCACGTTTTCTACGTGTTCTGTTAATTTTTTTCGAGCAGTGTATAGAGAATTGAGTTGATAATTTACATATGTATATTTTTTGGGGGAAGGGGTGTTTTGTCTATGTTCATTCTTTTCATCAATATGTGAGTTTGTTAACAGACATTGCGATTGATTATAACCCTTTGACACTGTGGTGATTATAGTGTTCTTGTGAGTTTGCATCCGCTGTTCCTTTTGGTAAGGCCCCTTCTTAATTATGACCATCTCTTGAATACGGGCTACTTATCCATCCTTTTCTAGGAAAACGTAAATCCAGTTCCACGAATAGATTTAAACAATGAATCTAACAAAAGGTCACATAATGGGTGGGGAGGCAGGTTACGGTGCGTCTCTCCTTGGCGACACGCCCTACATTCTCTTACCTCGTTAACTTTAACTTCCTCTGCATGCAAATATCTTAGCTACCGCCTCCGTTCAGTACCGGCCGCCTCATTCACCTAACTACCCACTTCGCTTCTGGTACCAATTGATTTGTACATGCAGTACCATCTGTCACTTTCAGCTCAAGAAAAATATCGTTACCATGCGCTCCACGATCTTACTCGTTAAGATCGATGGCCCGGAGAAGGTGCGCTTTGTCTGGTGGAAACCGGTTTGTTTGCGATGTATAGTTTGCGATGCCTAGAGAGAGATTAGTAGTTTGATTAATAGCAGATGCTGGAATGGCTGGCATAAAGGGCGAACATAGTTATAGTGTAGTTGAGTGCGAATTGCCCACAACACAAACACGGTACATACTAAAAATAAAATAAAACGAAAAAATGGATGTTCTGTAGCAACCATAATAACAAAATAACATTGTGCTCTTCATATTTATAATTACAAAATAACAGTTTATCTAATAGAAGGTATTATTCTCACTAATGACAACGTTTCGGATCCACTTTTAGGATCCGTTATCAAGTCTGTAAGGCACATTGCCTATCACCTAAGCTGACAAAATATTTTATACCCGGATTCATAACGCATTACTCCATAAGAAGGCGTTGTTTTGAGTTAGCCTATTCTGTTTTTTTCTCACTGATGTTTGTCTTTCGACTGATATTGAATCGAAATCGAAACTTTTTTTTTTTTTTTTGGTTTGATTGACATTGAATCGAAACCGATACGTTTGTCCTTCGATTAGCATTTATTACGATATTAAAAATGCTTTAAGTTTTGATTCAGTTACTTTCGTCAAAATCTGGTTGTCTCTTTTAGGAAAACTAAGCATGTTATTCTTATGACGTCACATCCATATTCCAATTGTTTTTTAAAGCTGTTATTGTGTCACAGTTCCTGTCGTGCGAACAATCATTAGCGCCATTCTTTGCAAAATTTATAAATACTGTTACACCGGAACTTCAGTGGGCTAATAACTGTCCTCATTAAAACTTGGATAAATGACAAGTTGTCCCATGACTCACTTGATTAACATTCCACACACGCCTATAAGTTTTCTTAAAATGGAGAATGAATAAAGCACCTCGCATTTTAATGCTGTCTTTCGAATACTTGTCTTCGTCGTAAAACAAAAAAAGCCCATTCTATTTATTGCTGAGCTAAACATTTTTTTTTATTGGCGTGCGAGTTCATACAATGTTCATTTTATTAATGGCGATTTCTTGTGTTTTTTATTAGAAGAAAATAAAAAAAGAAAAAAAGTAAAATATTTTAATAAATGTAGTGCGTAGAAAAACCACTAGATGGATCTATTGTCTCATTAGACAATCAATTTTCCAATTTGGCAACTAGCCACGTTAGTTTACATAAAAACTGCTTTTCATTGTTATTTCCGATAACAACTAGGCATTTTTGATTCATTACTGTAATAACGTAGCTGGGATATCAAACACTTTACGATGTGTTATTACAAGTTCGCTTTCGACTTCTGTGACCTTATTTTCCAACCGCTGGACATCTCACTATGTGCTAAAGTGGGTAGCTAATCATCTTGACGTCCGCCATGTGGCTCTGGTAATTAAAATTCCAAGGAAAGCGAAATTTAAAGAAGCAATAATTATCTGCGTAGTACTCTGTCCGATAGATGGCACTAGAATCTTTCATAAAAGTTATAATTTTATTATTATACATGTATTTCAAAAGACTATTTTTTTTTTATCTTTTTGGGGGAAGGATCAGGGACAGTTATCGGAATGCCTACTCCAATATAAATAGCGCATTAAATAAAACTTTGAGCATTTTATTCCAGTTTTAAATGAAGATTTTTAATGCGAAGTGCACACTGAATACTTGTCCGAATACTTCTTAATTTTATTACTAGTATTGACTAAGTTCTGGACATGTGTTGGTTGCTAAACAGCCACTTTCATTTTCTCCACTTTGGACCGCGTTTCTGAGAACTAAAATCGCTGTTTTTCGCACCTTCTTAGGATGGGAAACTTTCAGTTCATTAAAGTAGTCAATTCGTAGTGCTATAAATCGTTTTTGAGCCACAGCCCTCGAAACCTAAGAGCCCAACTGCATTAAGGAAATGACTTTCTTTCGGAGACTTCATTTCACGCCACATTATAAACTCAGTTTTGCGCCCATAAAAACGTCATTTCGCCCTTGGGAACGAGATTACCAACCACTTCGATTTCAGGCTTCTACGTTTTAGTCATATTTCATTTGGAAAATACAGAAGAGAAGTTTAATCCCATCCATCCTGATTACTGCTCTGTTTCTTGTAGAAGTACTTTGGCCGATCAGTAAAGCAAACGGCGTTTGCAAGTTCCCAACCGCGTGTCTGTTGATTACAGAGACATACAGGACATCCTTCAGCTCAATAAAGGTGGCAGACAATCGCTGACGTCATCAGTCTCTTGCAAATAATTTGAAATCGGTTTAAAAGAATGCCATTAAACATGGATGAGGTATGTTCAACAAAAATACGATATTATTAGTCTGTAATCAGAACACGAACAGAATCATAAAAGCTGTCTTGCTCAAAATCGAAATTTGTTTTAGAAAAATTTAACCTGATTTTTTTTTTTTTTTAAGCAAGCATTCATTAGTTTTTTTTTAATGAAGTACTATTCTAACCATAATTTCGGTCGATGTATCATTCACTGAGATATAACCGCAATTTTATCGACCCTAAGTTATGTTTGTTATTAAACCACAGCGTCCAATCCATGGAAAATGTTAATCACAGACTTGCAGTCCGGTTCAAAATTGCGGTATAATAAAACAATGCATTTAGAGAATTTGCCCTAATGGGTAGCGGCAAATATCTCTAATTTGTCTTCAGTATCAGTTAAGTGAGCGTGTCGCAGCAATTATCTTTCCTTCAGTCCCCAGCGAATGGTACATTCCGATGCAGTAATATCATTTTGTTATGTGTAGGCGTGTTTCTTCCGCGCTTAGAAATATTTGAGCGCTTACGTTTACACAGATTTAAAATGGCGATTCGTTTGAGTACAGCACCATCCGTCCGAATTGTTTAATTTCGACGTGTACGCTGAACATTTAATGATATCCTTGCGGTTCTTGTTTGGCCATTAGCTAATTAACTGGAAGTTTTAATTATTATCTGCACGCGTATAAGGTAACAAGCCTTATCCGACCTTTCATGCCGAAATTTGTTCTAGAGGTAATCATTAGTTTTACCTCGCTGTCTTCATAAATAACGAGCGAAAATTAATGCCTATAACAACGCTTTTTGCTAGTAATTACTGCTAGGAACTTTTGCTTTAATCACCATTCTGCCACTTAGTTTCTCCAGGTATTGTTAATCTTCTCAGATTACGCCCAAAACTTTTGCAGCCACAGCAAGCACTGCTTTTCAGGAATGTCATTGTCCGTGATTTACGAGGTGCATAGCCGCGTTATCTGCTGCCTATTTTCTACCGCTCGTTAAATATTGCAGCGCCATCTGGCGTTGTGCTTTACAACAGTGAAACGGTTAGAGTTAACTCGGGCCTCTGGGATTTTAAAAACAAATAATTTAACAAATTTTCTAAAACTGCTTAATTTCATTTTTATACACTGCTTCTACGATATATATATATTATTTTTTCTTTTGGATTCGAGCCTGCAGGAATCTTAGTTTTAGAAATACAGATCAGAATGGTTATTGGAATCTGTAGTACAATTGAATCTTCGAAATTCGGCAACCTTTGGAATTTAAGGTCTGCCGGATTTTTTGGAGGTCATGTTATGGTCATACATAAAGGAAACAAGTTATTATCTGAGTACATAGTATGTATTCTACATCGATAGAGGGAGAGGGATAGAGACGCATTGGAACGCAGTTCCGGTTCGTTATACGCATTTACACTCAGTGATCACTGAGTTATGACCACCCCATCCCCATAGCTTGGACTATGCCGTATAGCTCGCGGTATAAAAGCCCGAACAGTTACGTACGCTAGAGCAGTGGTAATTTGCATCTGGCAGTGCAAGTCAAATTGGAAAAAAGTAGCAGTTATGGGACGTAGTAACGATATCACGGAGTTTCAAAAAGGTATGATTGTGGGAGCAAGGCATCGGGTGCTTCCATATCGGAAACGGCATGTCTTGTTTGTTGCCCACGGCCCACTGTGGTTAAACATACAAAAATGGTGTTGAACGGGTTAAATCACCTCCCGCCGACAGAACTGTGAAGGATTACGCAATATGGATGTTCGTGATAAGCGAAGGGTGCAGCGCGATGTATGAGCTCAACGGTAGGTCACTGTGCGACAGCTGACATCGCAAATCAATATCGGGAATGCAAGGACAATATCCAAAATGACAAGTGTGCCCCACTCTCAGACGTATGGGATTGGGTTTCCATAGTATACGACACAAGAGACACCCCTCTCCTCACCGCTGATCATCGTCGACGGCGAATGTTGTGGTGTCAACAACACATCAGTTGGACACTGGAGGACTGGAAACGAGAGTGATGAGTCCAAATACCTGGTGCAATACATCGACGGACGCCTTCGTGTGTGGATCAAGAACACGAGTCCATGAACTCGTCGTGCACTGTGGCCACTATCCAGTCAGGTGGCAGTGGTTTCTTAATATGGGGCATGTTTTTCTGGCAGGAACCAAGACCTCTGGTGCATGTGGACCAACTTTTCTTTGATTAGGTCTATCGGCAGCTCTTAGGACAACATGTACACCTTGCTATGTTGCATTTTTTTCCCGGACAGAAACGGGATCTTCCAAGACGATAATGGGCCTTGGCATTGCTCCCGCACTGTTCACAAGTGGTTCGAGGCACACGGTGAAGATATCACCCACTGATCGGCCTCCAAATTCGCCTGAGCTCAATCCAATTTGGACGTTTTGGAACGGGAAGTGAGACGTATGGACACGCAACTGTCATCTATTCTGATTCATCACTCTCGTTTCCAGTCCTCTAGTGTCCAACTGGTGTGTTGTTGACACCACAACATTCGCCGTCGACGATGATCAGCGGTGTAACTGTGGAAAGCCTTGCAGGCAGCATGGCTACAGATCTCTACGGATGTCTCGGACATCTATTGGAGTCAATGCCTAGGCGAGTAGCGGCCGTAATCAGTGCCAACGTTGACCCAACACGGTAATAGGCAAGTGATCATAATTCAGTGATTAATGTCGTGTATACGCATTGAATGCCTGTTGTTTTATTATCTTGACTAGCGTAAAATTTTCTCTTTTAAAAACAGAAAATTCTAAATGTATGATAATCGAAAGTCATTGTCCCGAAATCTAGTCTTCAAAAGCGTATAAGAAAATTTTAATTCAGAATTCGGAATGGTGCCTGAAACGCGATATAATGATTCTTCAAGCGAATAGAACCGAAAAACCTAAAGATATTGGTGTTAAATTTTATATTTGGTCCTGGTTAACAACGAATTAATCATTTATCGCGTTATATTTTTCTAAAGTTTTTTTTTTTTTCCTCATTAGTACATTGCAGATTACCCGGTGATTGGCAATTCAAAACATGTACTTTAAATTAAATGTAAATACGTATTAATTTAATGCATTTTGAAATTTTAATTTTTTAAGATCAAGCAGAACCACAGTAATTGGCCCCTGTTATAGGAGTTATTTTCGCGGAAACTATTTAAAAGTAAAGGAGAAAGCATTCGCCAGTCTTGAAGTATACAGGCGATTGTGCAATAAATATAATTATAACCGTTGGGGCATAAATTATATACTTTTTAAAACTTTCTTACTAACGTAATCGCCAAATTAAGAATAAATAATGAAAAGAATTTTAATAACTAAACAAAAATAATAAAACAATCAAATTCTTTCCCTGTCGGCGAACGCAAAATAAACGAACTTTTAAAAACTTCACTTCTTTTATTATGGTGGAAGAATGACGACACATAAGGAAAATTGCTTTTCCTTGAGTAAAACGAGAAAACAATAATCATTAGTCCATTTACTCGTATTATGGAACGCACAATGTTCCTTCTGGCCTGCCACTTTTATGAAGCTTTATTGCGAGTTCATTTTTTTTTATTATTATTATTAAAGGTGTATTTGCTGATAACTTTTTTTTTCTGATAGTCCAGAAAAAGGATTTTTAAAATACGTTTTAAATTTCACGTAATCCATAGTTAACGGTTCCTTTCTTTGCAGAAATATAAGGATATAGTCATAATTAACTAATAGTAGTAGTAGCAGTGGCACTTGATGCAAGAAAGCAAGTGTATGAGCTTATGCAGCATCAGCCAAAAAAAAAAAAAAAAAAAAAATCACACCATTCCCTCCAAATGCCTGTCCAGTTCCTCCTTAAATTTATTCAACCTATCAACTTCCACAACGACAGATGGAAGTTTGTTCCAGAAATTAACCACCCAATGGCTAAAGGCAAATTTCCGCACATCTATTCTACATATGTCCTTTCTTAATTTTAATTTATGCCCCCTCAGCGTACTCAACCAATCAAGGCCTTATACACCTCAATCAGATCACCGCGCAGGTGCCTAGTCTCCAGCTACTGCAATTTGCAGAACTTAAGCCTCTCTTGATAAGAGGATCCCTTCATTCCCCTCACCAATCTTGTTGCCCTTCTCTGTACACGCTCAAGCAAATCTACATCCTTCCTAAAATGAGGCCTCCAGACCTGTACGCAGTACTCAAGGCGTGGCCTGACCATTGCCTTATACAGAGGGATAATCACCTCCTTTTCCCTGCTAGCAAAATTCCTATATATCATTGACAAAACCCCATGACCTGCCCTGGCAGCCTGTCTGCATTGCTCAGAAAACTTCATATCTCCCTGCACAATTACTCCCAGGTCTTTTTCATTTTCTACCACCTTAAGTGTAGTACCACAAAGTTGGTACGTTTCTGTGGGGTTACTTCTACCCATATGCAGTAATTTGCATTTGTCAAAGTTAAACTTCAGTTGCCACTTCTTAGCCCATCTGCACAAATTATCTAGATCCTGTTGCAGTAGCATACTGCCATTACTGTCATTAACAACCCTGCCAACCTTTGTATCATCTGCAAACTTGGACACTAAGCCTGATATACCTTCATCAATATCATTAATAAATATACAAAACAACAGTGGACCTAACACCGAACCCTGTGGGACTCCACTAATAATATTAGTCCAAGAAGAGCAGCACCCATTGATTACCACCCTCTGTCTTCTCGCACTTAACCATCCTTTCATCCATTGTAGCAACTTACCCTTAATACCATTCTGCTCCAATTTGTACAATAGTCTTCCATGCACAGCAGTGTCAAAAGCTTTCCTGAAATCAAAATATATGATATCAAAATTATTTTTTGCATCCAGTTCCTTTGTTACCACATCATAGTATCCAATCCAATTTTTCAGACAAGACTTTCCCTTAACAAACCCATGCTGTGTCTGAATTATTGCTGCAGTCTTGTCTAGATGATCCTGCAATGCATCCTTAACCAGCGACTCCATTATTTTACCCGGAACAGAAGTTAAACTAACTGGTCTGTAATTACTCGTGTCACCCTTCGATCCCCCTTTGTGAATTGGGGATACATTTGCACATCCCCAGTCCGTGGGAACCTCCCCTGAGTCCAAGGATGCTCTCATAATTATGGCTAAGGGTTTGCTTAGTTGCTTTGCCGCCTCCTTTAATATAACTGGATAGATCCCATCCACCCCAGGTGCTTTTCTTACGTTTAACTTCAACAATTTCTTTTCCACTTTGCTCTCAGTTATTACATATATAATCTTTATTGTATACAAACATGATATATACAATAGACCCTTCACAGCAGCAATGCCAGGGGTTAGCAAATTACAGGAAACTAAATAAATTTCCTGTTTAATACTCCGGCACGACAACCAAGTCAGTAGAGTTTACAATCAATCGTCAATACAAATATATTTATCGTATTTAGTAGTCACGGGATTGAACCCCGGTCCACTGAAAGAACGCGTGCTATGCACTCTCGCTCCTGACATCTCGGCTACGTCAGGCCTATTACAAAATCATTAAGTATCCTGCTACAATTTGATAACCTTCTGCCATTTCCAAACCTTAATAATTCCTCACGTGTGAATGTAGATGCAAAATACTCATTCAGTTTGTTTGCTATCTGAGCAGGATCATCAACAGTCGAACCATCGATGTCAAGTGGACCAATCAGATTCATCCCCTTCCTTTTAGAGTTTATATAAGTAAAGAAATCCTTGCTGTTTTTCTTAGCATCTTTTGCCAAGGATTTCTCGTAATCTGCCTTCTCGTAATCTTTCTCGTAATCATGCGGTTGCTGCTGATATCTGCTCTTTCAGATTTATTTTCATGTTGTTTCCAGTAGTTTTTGGTTGCCCTTGACCCACAGCACTTTAATCTCTATCTAAGAACTCTCGCTGTCCCTCGACGCAGTGTGGAAAATGCCTAGGTTCGAATGCTGCTCAAGATGAGGGTAATCGTTATGAGCGTTTTACACAACCTGAACAATACCCGATCTCAGTATCAGTAATGGCCGCATGGTGCAAGGAAGCCTATGGCTTATGCTACACCAGCCAAAAAAAAAATAAAATAAAATAATAAGAATAAAAACAAATTAATAATAATAAGAAATTTAAAAAAATAATAATTAATAAGAGAAAAGGAAATGAACAACCTATGCATTTCCCTCCTCCCTTAGGTAATTATCCAGCTGACCTTTGAATTTCCCCAAACTGTCAGCCTCTATCAACCATGTAGGTAACTTATTCCAGTAATTTATAAATTACTAGCTAAAATAAAACTTCCTGCAATCCAGTCTAAACATCCCCCCCCCGTAACTTCAATTTATGGCCCCTAGTTCTAGAATCATTTATAGCTCGGAAGGTAGTTTTGCAGATTTTCCCCTGAACAAAACTCAGGTATTTCATTTAGCCAAAACAAGAAAGCCGAAAACAGAATACACGCAATTTACAGCCACTGACGCCTCATGGCCTGAGCTGTTTCGATACAAAACAACAACAACAGATAATTGAGACTTCCGGCGTGGTTTCTCCTTGCAAATCCCTTCTGACTCTAATACTCATCCTAATTGTGCTTTTTAAAGGCCTGTTGTCTCAGACGTGTTATATCACTTTTGAAGCTGTATCGCTCTGGTATTTTAAGGGATATCTGTGTTGACAATTATACAGTACTTGCTTATCTTGCTATCACTTTTAACTAAAAGCTCCAGCCCTAATGTAATGATTCCAGCTTTAACAGGTAGTACTTAAACAAATCTTATTTGTGATCATGATTTCACGTTTTCTTTTAAGAAATATTAAATATTTTTTTAAAATAAATATTTTCTAAGATATCGGTTTAAACATTTTTTTTTTTTTTGTTGTTGTTCTGCAGAAACTGAAGGAATCTTCTGAAGAATATTTTCTTCACAGTTATAGTTGTTAAGACATGGTATAGGACACGAAACAGTCACATTTTCTCATCCTACGCCATTCTATTTGATAATTAGTAAAATCAGAATATTTTGGACAAAAGAGCAACGTGAATTGGGTACATTCTATTCTTTTATATCTATTCTTCATTTTTGTTCTAAGATTAGAATTAAGTTGCCACTTTAATCGAAATCCTGCCCACCCACCGATGAAAGGCCAACAATCCTTGAAACGGTGCTGTCGGGGTAGTGTCCACTGACAATAAATAACAAGAGTCTTCTCTATTAGTGAAGCGTTACTTATTCGAGGTAACTCGTTGTGAAGGATGAGCACAATATGAGATACAGTTGAAATGATGCTCATTACATTACTGTCGTAGTTTTCCTTTAAGAGTTGTCTGCGGTGTTTTCACACCAATATTACTGTATTTAGATATCATTAAAATGATATTGCGTTATGTTACCATATCATACTCTGTCGCCTTACATCATACCACCACTTATAAAGAGTCATCACAAATCCCGAGAATTATTTTTGTATTTTATCTTCTCGAGGAGTGAAAACAAAATTTGATCTTCAGGTAGCTACGACTTTGAGGGATGTGTTGCTTAGAATAGCAGTTCCTAAGTGGCTACGGGTGCCACCGATGTTCAGTTAACATTTGTATAAAGGTCCCAGTAAATTGACGCCTGCAACGTGATTAAATATGCAGCCTGACATTTATCTGGTTCTTCGTGAAATTGTAAAGTATCTTGGCTTAATAATGAAATTAAATTAAATAAAAATTAGTAATTTCCATTGTGAGCTAGTCATGATATTCACAGGATGCGAATCAAGATCAACACGCCATGAAAACTTGTTGAATATTCTTAAATGTCGGTTATCGAGCCACAGTATTGTTTATCTTCAACCACAAACAATCGCAGCGAAATGGTTTATAAAGCCAAATGATGATAATTTAGCTTTAAATTTGCGAAATGTATTTGCTTTTAATTATCCTTTATAATATTTTTAATCTTGTTCTTAAACAAGAATGGTAATATCAAACTCGATATATTTCATACGCTGACGTAAGCCATTCCAACGTTAGGTAGTGCAAGGTTTATAATATTTTCCACAATTTTCATCATACAATACTACCTTGTTGGAAAGGTAACAACGTGAAAAGCAGGGCTTTTATGACCAACGGAAGGACACAAAAAGATTATGTGATAAGAAGCCATACGAATAGTTCCCAATGGATTAGGGACAAATTATGCTGTCTCCAAGCCCCAATTCAGCGAGTGAACATGCTCATTAGTCTTACTTTTTCGCACAGATATTCGGATAGCAAAGTCATTTATCTCGTTAGGGAAGTAAAGCTGCATGGTGTGTCTCACATTTTTATTTGCTTCGGTCTTGAATACGCGCCATCTGTCTCTGAGTAAAAGGTTCCAGAGGGAACGAATTCGCTCTAAATTTGCCCGTTTCTGTATACGTTGCTATATATATGATATTCTATATCTAATTGTATGGAAGAATGTATTTAATTATATAGGAACTTTTTTTTTTTATGATTGTCTTACGTTTTTCATTTATAAATCGCTGTTTCCAGATATGTAGTTATTTTTTAATTCATGAATCTTTGATTTCCCCCTACTGGCTTTGAATGTTTAAATTTTGGGTGCATCACGTTAAATACGCCGTACAAGGCAATGTGCGCCTATATATAAAGCGATGCAGTTTATCGTGCGAAAGCTTCAAAATTTCATCTAAATAGAATCCTGTAATGGCACTTGTTAAATCCTCTTGCCTTTCCCCCGTAAAGAACGCTTCCCTGTGATATTTCTGAGACTAAATCTGTCCATTTAAGGAAGCTTTCTTTACAGGGAAATACAATGAGACTTTTTAGCTCAAGACTAAAACGTGAAAATCCAGTGACTTGAGCAGCAAGATAACTATTTGAGCCTTCGCCAGTAGCACAATGGTTATAATCAATCACTGACAATGACACTTGGGAAGGGCTTCAGTTCGGATCCCATCAATGTTGCGAGGGATTTTTGAGCTTTCTTTTTCTTCCCTCCTCTATTGTGGCTGAATTAGTCGGTCTCAGGAGTTGGTTGACTTTGTGGATACCTGATTCTCTTGAACGGTGGATCATGGATAGCAGGGTTGCCATTTTGTTCATCGCTTTTAAATCCTTAGTAAATAGAGGAATAATAGAAGCCGGATTGCCCACATAAAGGAAAATCGTATATAAATTGCTCCGTTGAACCTTCCTACTTTAATCTTCTTGTAAAACAGAATTTTATTTTGTTGTGTTATCCGAGTCTATGTTCATATCGTCCACAACTCATTTCTCTCAAAAAATACTGCAATGTAGGAATACTGGTAGTCTTGTGGGTAGATAAAATCAAATCGTTTGTGTTCCAGCTCTATATATTTGCTTACTAAGCGTATGAGTACTTGGTCATGCTATACAACGAGAACCCATTTCCTTGCCAAATGCACGTTAGATTAAAATTTCCGACCGCGTGTAGCCACGCAATGGGGGAGGGGGGAAGAGGCGAACATTACTAAGTTAGTTTGTGTTTTGCGATATCACATCAACATCACCATGGCTACCTTTTTTGCGTTAATATCCATCACCTGCGTGATCTCAGTAGGTGTGCAATCTCTCGCATTCGCCAGTTGGTTCATTTAGCATTTAAGTATCACACCTTTATTTCCAAGACACACACACAGCATGCATTCCCTTTATCAGCACTCCACAGAATATCTTCAAGGTTTCCTTCGCCATAACTGAGCCAAGCATGAAATGAGTTAGAATCTCTAAGTTCTTAATAAGTCAATAATTCCAATGTTTACGGTGTGTGGTAAACATGCGCCCGCGAGATCGTCTACGGCATAAGCAGTGCTTTTGCATGTAACAAGGTGACTACAGTGGCTCCATCTTTTCTTTTATATCTTTTTCTTTACTTTCAGCAGCCAGCTGCTTGTGTCAGTCCTGGGGAGAGGCTGGTGGACGCCGGGTTCGTGCCCCCAAGATTGGAGATATACCGCGGTGAGTACTCCTTTTTTGTTCGTGGCTGAGTTTGGAGTTAGGTTGGTGAAGAAACTACTGATTGAGTGAAAAATTATACTTTTTGTATCTCCCAATCAATGCAGTCATAGATACAGAAATTACCATTTTTAAGCAAACTTAAAATGGCATCGTAATCACGACTACTTAATGTGCCTAAATTTATTGCCGCATCCTCTGATTTTATTATTATAGTCCGTTAAAACAACCAAATTTACTGTTTTGCCATAATAAAAATGTGTTTTTAAAATTGCAGATTTATGTTATGAGGTAAAACACAATGTATATCAATTTAAATCCAAATAAGAGTTAGGCCTAGTTTAGCACGTTGTTATAGATGGAGATATACAGGCTTCAGGAGCTATAAAAGCTTTTTTTTTATAAGGCTTTATATCATAATAGGAGTAATTATATGACTGGATTCAAATAATGGCTTTATATATATATTTTTTTTCTTTTATTTTGATTTCATCACTGCGCGTCTTTAATCTTAAATTATCCGAAGAATTTTCAAATGTTTTGCGATAGAAAGCAAATTAAACTTCAAATAATGGTCATTTGTCATTAAGTAGATTTGAACGTTTCGACCAGCTTTATAACCCTCAGAGCAGCTCCTTTTCGTTAAATTTATCTTCATGAGAAATGCTTTCTAGCGCTGGTGTTCAAAAATTGAGCTTTAGATATTTGAAAAACTAAACGAAAATGTTTTGTAGGAAAAATTATGGTGAATATAATAGCTGAACTGATTAATCTTCTTTCAAACATGCAAAACAGGCAGCGACGTAAAAATATTTTAAAATATGGTCTCTATTTCATCTTTGGAGCGTAAGCTGTCAACCTTTGATCAGATTGATCAATACCGCGGGAATGATGGTATGAGTTGGCCTGTACAGCACAGGAATCTTTATCGCTCGGAGCAAGTTCCAGGAAAACGCAATACAGTCCTCTCCTCTCTCACTTCTCCAGGTATCTCCAAGAAACTCTGTCGCATCTGCGAGTTCGTGCGTGTAGCACAGTGGTTATAATCGCCATCTTCCCCACACCTGGTGGAAAAAGCTCGGGTTCAAATCGCGTCAATGACGCGAGGAACTTTTATGGGCTGCTTTCTCTCCGTGACTGAGATATTGTGGCTCAGGCGTGGATGGCAGGGTCTCCTCCCCAGAAACTTGGGTTTTTCGACCAGAGAATACGCACAATTACAGACATAATACGCATGGGTAGATGAGTTTGTTCTCGGGTGACCCTAATATAACGCTTTCTTTTTGTCCCATCTATAATAAGAAAATCTATTTATCTTCAGTAGGCGATTACAATGTTCTTCGTTACTTGGTACAATCGTTCTCAGCTTGTGGACGAAAAAAAATAATAATCACAACGTAAGCATTTAAATAGGATAAAAATATAAGTTAAAATCGCAAATATTTTAAAGAATGTAGTATTATTAAAAATGAAATTATTAATAAAGAGAGAAAAAAAAACAGAGTATCAAAAGACTAAAGTAAAAATAGAATGCCTTAACAAACACGCAACATATCCAAACAAACTAGCGAACCTCTTGTGTACATCCCCCTCCTCCCCTTGCATTAATAGGTACTTTGGAGTTCCTCTTTCTCGAGGCAGTCGTTGAGACCAGTGGTCGAGTGAGTCAACACTGCTTGTTAGGTAGATATTCTTAAGTGGCTGTTGCAGAATAAGCAGACATTTGCTCAATATTTACCGTTCATTTCTTTTATTTATTCCTTATTTCTGCGTAAAAGATCAAGTAACGACAAAGACAGGCTTGGATAAACACGGCTCAAAACAGAAAATTCAGGACGACTAATGGAAGAAAGTTTTTCTTTGTGTGTGTGGGAAAAGAGAAGCTTCTCTCCTATGTTTGTTTGCCTTTGCCTCAAGGTAGTGAACATTCGTATGTTGTATAAGTTGAACAGTCACCGCAGTACTCCACACCCTGATTTCTTTCACAATTTCCTTTTGAGAGTTACGAGGAGAGAAGAGAAGTTGCTGTCCTTTTGACAAAAAAAGTTAACTTGTTTAAACGACGTATTAACGTGCAGTTATCCGAAACGTACTTTAGCAGTCTCTAATATGGCATTTGCCTAAGAACAGACCTTCAGATGACTTGCTTACCTATTTTCTTGTAGATTACGGTGTCTTCTCTAGACATCTAGATGCTAAATTCATTAAAGAAGAAACCATGAGCTCTTATAAAAAAAAATCTTTCGTGCAAGTCGAGGTTGTTCCTCGAGAATAGCGAGATTTGCCCCTTTTGGTCCTCATCTGATAAATGTTAATGATGGAGTCACAATACTCGAAACCATCAATATTACCACCCCTGTTTACCATCGGCTCTGAAGTAAACTCATCTAACAGTTTTGCTTGTTGGTCGTGGAAGACTATTGCCTTTACATACATGCTGTGAAGTGTGATGGATTGTGGTCGTCTTGAACTCGTGGATTTATGATGGAGAGCATAGTCTTTCTGTAAAACGATACCTGTACAGAACAACTTCTCTCGATTGGTTAAAAATTATCACTTTATTCAAACTAATATCTCAAGGAAAGTTCGAGCACTATTCTTCCATCTGTAACACTTCTTTAAGTAACCATTCAAACTACAGCGATCACGCATTTTTAAATACTAAACGTGTGGGAGAAAATCACAACACAAAGCGACTTTTCGTCAGCATTTTCGTAGATAAAACGTTGCTCTGGTACTATAATTATTCGTTTCTGTAATTGACAGCTATTATTTTGGTCTGTTAGAGTCGTACATAATTCTTCCCACACACACACCAAAATGTCACATACAGCGCTGTACATTGTCGCTTTGGTCCTTCATCCGGAAAATTATTAATAACTCGGCGCGTTATTATAAAGAAAAAACAACGGCGAAATTTGTCTTTTGTTGGAGTAAATCGGATTCTTCTGTCTCTCGCATTCTTCTTCTCTGAAAGTAATGTAGAATCTTAATGAGGTGCATCAGTCTTTGCCGTCAGCGGGATAAATGAAGAAAGATTACTTCGGAAATAGCAATCAGCATAGGAGGCTTAGCAACAAATTCTATTTCCTAACAAACCCTAAGCTCCCCGAAAGAGGAAATTTGTTTTTTGTTTTTTTTATCTTCGATTCCTCCTGTTTGTTTGAAAAGCTCAGCGTGACAAAATCAGAAGAATTAAAACGCAAGTACGTAGTGGATTGTTAAACGTAGGTTAGTTTGGAGTAAGTTGGCAACTCATCAACTTCTGCATTTTTCGATTTCCGCTTAGGTAAGAAAACGAGATAAGTGAAACTGTGTTTCCGTTTTGGCCTTGGTTTGCTGAGAAAGAAAATGACTGATTGAGATGAGTGAGCATTCTCTGATATCTAATTCATTTTAAAGAAATCTTGAGCTCTTAATAAAAAAAAATCTTTCGAGCAAGACGAGGTTCCTCCTCGAGAATAGAGAGACTTTGCGCCTTGGGTCCTCTTATAGTATATTTATCTTTCTGTCCCCAATGCTTCAATTGTTATTTTGTCCCGTTCCACTTTAAACTTTGGCGGACCTTCGTGCGTTCCTGAGCGTGCTGTAGCGTTCCACTCTTTAAATATTCAACGAGCAAGTGGGTATTCTACTTGTATTAGTGGTAGACAAGCTCACCGCACCGCAGTTGCTATCTGACGCAGTGAAATTGGCCCTCAGCATTCTGTTTTAGTTCAGGTTATAGTCTCTTGGCTGTGTTTGTTATTTAGCCAGAGGTAATGCACAAAGAAGTCAAGTGTCACCAGGTGAAGTATGTGCCTTTATTTAACAAAATACAGTTCAAATACAGCTGTGTGCATAAAATGCACTGTATATAGTAGGCGCTAAATTAATAAAGTGATAATTTTACTCTTTCTTATGGCATTTATCAAAATTGTTTTAAAAGAGAAAGTTCCAAACGCAGAGATGGTAAAATTCACTTTTTTCGTTTAATTAAGCGCTCCTGATAGCTATCCCAAAAAAGATTGCCAAACCCTTAAGACGTTCATTCCATATTAGAAGTTCGAAGATATTTGTAATTAACCGTGGCATCTGAATATCAGAACCTAGTGAGAACTGGTGTATAATGTGTACATATGTTGGATCGACTTTTGATATAAAACATTAATCTTGTATAATAATAATACAATATATTAATCTTTAAAATAGTAAGCACATTAATCCTTAATATTTGTGAATTTCAGTTGTGGTGGACAGCGACTTGACTCATTGGTCAACAACTGAAAAATAAACAATTCCGACTGGCACTGTTGACTGACGCGAAATTTTTCACTTCCAGATTTAGTCACGAAGTCGTTTAACTTCTAAAATTATTTATTATTATTTATTGATTGATTTTGGCTGGCCTCTTGGTCAATAGAAGCTTAGATAATGGGGAGCCTACTGTATTTCTTATCTGTTTTTAATCGCAATATTAGTATAAAAATGGATTCCAAATTGGTACAGCGCTAAACGGGCAGCATGAGCACAGTGGAAGTCCATCTCTTTGTTCTATCAAGAATTTTTCTTCTTGACCAATTGTAACATCAAAACAAGAAAAGTACCAGACCCTGCCATAAAGGGCATTTATGATTTAGACACTGCAATGTTGATCTCGCTTCAGTTTCGATTGTAATACTTGTATGGATGATTTCTGCCCGTTCATTTTGCCATATAATTCATTTTTATAAAAGAATTCGTGCCTGATTGAACATTATATGCATTATTTTGTGCGAAAGATATGCTTGAATGCGTGGACCGATATAGTCGGTCTATGATAGAGGTAATCAGTCTTTCTCCGTTTCCCACCGAGAAAGTCCAATTTTCACAATGCAAAAAATAAATTTAAAAAATTGTATGTGGAACACGTGCTTACAGTCTTAACACCAACAGTTATTTTCAATTATTGTATGAAAATAAATTTATAGCTTTTGATTATTACATCTTATGTTTTTTATCCATTTGTTTCTAGCCGGAACCGTGTGGAGGACTCCAGGGAAGAGGCCGATGCTGCTATATCAGAAAGACCCACGCTCGATGGCTACTCCAAGATGGGCATGACATCCCAAGGAAACGGAACACGGCCAGTTTCGGCGACCAAAGTGGTCACAGACGACCATCATCCAAAGGTGCTACACAGCAACGAAGCAAAGCCCCAGGAGGAAATCGCTTCTCCTAACCCACCGGTAGTGTGCGACAACCATTCCCCCAACTGCACGCCCACCTCTCCTAATACGTGTATTAAAGAGCAAATTGTCCATTCCTCCGACAGGAGTCACAACTGTATAGACAGTGTAGATTTAGCGGAAAGTGTTAGCAAATTGATGTTCGAACCCACGTCCAGGAAATACCACTTGCCTAGAAAAACATCACTTCCTGTTAATGTCTGTGTGCCGGAAGTTGAGATCCGCAGCAAGATTCCAGAAGGTTCCATCGAATTCTGGGGTCTAGGGGATAGTGTAAGGAACTTTGCCCGTTGTGGAAGGGGACGCGTGCCCTGGATTACTTACAGTCACTCTCAGGACAGTCATATGGTTAGCAATAGCAGCCTCGAGCGTCCCATCTACCCTTCGTTGCCTTTCTCCCCTTACTGCTCTCCGAGTTCATCGCCTAGACTAAAGAGGCATCCGCCACGGGAGAGTCGACGTGTATCCATAGAAACGCATCCGGATTACGTCCAGCTGAATCAGTACAGGCTCAAAGGATCGATAGGACAGGTAAGTGTTGTAGCACCTTCTTACAGGTTGATTGATCACTTAATCAAAGTGTTCGTTGTGTCCCTAAAGGTATAAAATGGGAAGACATTTAATCTGACTACCCCACCGTGGAAGATGAATGTGACACCTTGTCGATAGCTTTTCTCGCGGTAGCCTTCGGCGAATTTCGATAGTTTTCAGCATTTCTTGTTAGTGATTTTTTTTTTGTTTTTTTTTTTTGAAGTTGAGAAGATGTTGAAGATGTTACTTTGAAATTGCAGTTGTGTTTGGCTCTCATATTTTATGGATGGGCAAGTTAATCCAAGAGGCATGTAATAATTCTTTTCTCAATAAATTAGTTTTCATTGAACTAAGAGTCGGCTGCTTCTGATTTATTTCCTGTCTAATCATAAAAGATTTTCATAACTCAATGTAGTCCAATTTTCACTTTAAATAAAAAGTCCGAAAGTTTTGCCAAGTATTATAAAAACGTGGTGTGAATCAAACCCATAACATGCACGTGTAAATTGAGATGCATCTTCCCGCTTTACTAATAACTCTAAAATAGAAATATTTTTACCCCCACGTCTTTACTACCCGATTTCCGCTATTTCTGATTGTTTTAAAGAGAAACTTATTTTCTTGCGATTTGCCATTTAAAAAATCTCCTCCCTCCTCCTTGCCTAACCAAATTAGTTGCTATGACTACCGACAGATAACTATCAATTGCGTGTTAAGCTTGTCTCCATTTTTCTCACGAATGTCTTCTTTCCAAAAAAAATATTTTAAAAGCAAAATAAAATAATTATTTGACCACCCCCAACAATGTTCTCTCTTTCAGAAGTCCTAAATGATGTTAGTTAAAATCAAACAGTGCATGCTTCTATAGCTGGGAGTACTGTACGCGAGTTTATCATCTCAATCGCATTATCATAAAGATAACCTTTACGAATCTGTACACGAAAGCTACATTTTATGGCTGGTTTACGGTATTACTCTACAAAAGACTGTTTAATGCGTAATATATTTTAATGGTACCGCTGAGGTGAGGTCATACCTCTGTGTAAATTGTTGGACAGCGAGCTTTCTCCATCAGAAAAATTCCAGCTCAGAGCTCATATTGATCTGCCTAAACGTGAAAGTTAGGCAGATCTTGGTTTACGAGCGTTTTAAATGCCTAGCAGGAGAATATTGCGTCGACTAATATTGCTGCACCCAAATATAACTAAGGTAGGCTCGTAATGAATCTCAATTGCCTTCTTTCTCTACTTAAAAATATTCGAACTTGCAAGGAGTCCATAAAATATAATTTAATTAATTTTAATATCCTTAGAGCAGTTTGCAGAATATTCAATTAGTGAAGTTTACTCGAATCGTTTGGCTTGTGTTGTTTTTCATACATTTATTCCATTTATTTTATCCTTGCTCTTAAAACCGTTGCGGATACATACCAAAGAATGCTTCGCTCTTTCAAAACATCCTTTTTTAGTAATACAAGTTCTTTCATCATTACAGGATAACGTTTTATATACAGCAAAAACTGAGCCAATTAGTTAACCAATTTGCATCAGTTTTTAGCAATCGTTGCTCTAATAACAGACGAAAATATTCATTATCAATCTACTTATGAGACAAAATGCAGAGTTAATTAGGAAAACTTTTCTTATTAAATCGCCAAATGAGAGAAACCAAAGACGTCTCTGATTGGGTGATTTTTCCATTCTACCTGCGTTATTGTTCAGCTGCTACCTGTAATTGAGTTTTTAAATAAACTTTAAATAAATAAAATAAACACCGAACGATATTAGAGTTTATAAATTTGTTCCTTGCAGGGTTCGTTCGGAATTGTGAAGCTGGCGTACAATGAAGAGGACGATAGCCATTATGTAAGTATATTTTCTTCGGTTTTAGCATTTCAGAGCCTAACTCCTCAAAAACTGAACTTCGAAACTTTATTCTTAATAATTTCTTATTTCAAACGATATTAAATTGTCCATCCATGATATTGTAGGCCTAGGGCTACCATATTGATTGCAGAGAGTACAATAATCAAATATTTCTGGAATTATAATTATTATAAATTATTGAAGTTATTCTTTACAGGCAATGAAGATTTTATCCAAAAAGAAGTTGATGAAGAGAGCAGGAATATTTGGTGAGTATATCCAGCATTGTCAGTTAATATCTTTCAGCTACCTTGTAGTCGATTTTCTATAAAAAGAACTAGAAAACCAGGTTCTTGTTAATCTTGTCTCCTAATGTCAAACGAGGAGGATGCCATTTCTTTAAAATGGTTAGTGAAACGAAACACCTCATCGATAAGAAAGTGTCTAAAGCAGCTGTCAAGTTCTGACCACACTGTGGTCGATGGAATTTTTATTTTCAAACATTCTACCCCAGATCCTAATATTATTCGGCACTGCTACCACCACAAATAAAAGTTTATTTTACAAAGGAGTCCATATCCCCCCCCCCCTCCCACGAATCCGAACTTCTGTTTGATTTGTGAGCAAGGAATGTTACATTAAATGATGGTAAACTTCTTCAAAGAGCTAAGTAGGAGTAGAACCTTGAACTGGCTCTGCAGTTTCGACCTGAAAACATAAAATCCACGTTGTGAACTTTGAGCTGGAACAGAGTACGGTATGCAGAAGCTTCAAATTCCGTCCGATATTTCTCCGAACAAGACATCGTCTAGTTAACTAAATGAAACTGTTGCTTTGTTTTAATACCTGATTTTCTTCCTTCCAAGGAATTATAAATGATCTTTATTTAGCAGTGGTTATCCAACTTAAAAGACAAATAGAAAGTAATTTAACACGATAAAGAGAATGTTTGAACTTTGGAATAACTCGCTTGTGTAAAGTTAAAAAAAAAAAAAAAGTTCCGGAAAGTTTTATATTTACTGAAACGTAGATAAGTCTGCTGAGCAGCGAAGTTGTCTCTCTCTTAAGCATTTGCCATTTGTCTTACTTTAGTAAACGTTCGTGTGTATCCAACGTATACATTTGGCACTCTTATTTCCTAGACTGGGGAGGTCTGTCTTGAGACTAGAGTGTGACGTTGCTAGTTTTAATATGTTTGAAGAGTCGACAGACGAAATACATGAATCTTTTTGGTTAAAGTCTTTGTTGCTGAACATAAGTCGTATGTACAAAAAAAACTCTAGTTTAAGATATAGTGCAAGGTGCATATTTTTGAGTGGTTAGGATTTTATTTTGCAAGTACGTACTGTATATATATATATATATATATATATATATATATATATCGTTAATTTTTTAAAATCGTCATGCGTAATATTGATAAGCTTTAAGTATAAATTGAAATTTGTTTGGCTGGGGAGAACGTTGAATCAAAACTGCCTGTTGCAAGCAGTTTTGATTTGAACGACAACGATCGAGTTGTATCCAGTAAAGAAGGACAGGTAAAATTTGGAGTAGGGAGCAGGAGGCCACCCCACAGAGTAAATACAAAAACCTTTTATGTCTCGTTCACAGTTTGTTGGTTTCATAATAATTCAATACTAGTTAAGTTCCTCCAATAATTTTTAGATTAAGTTTCCAAGCAAATAAACAAAGCGGAAAAGGAATCGAATCTGTCTTGGAGGAAGAATGACCTTTTATAGGTTTTCTATTGTCCTAGGTGAACATTCGTGATTTTTCTGCCCGAAATTCGATTTTTCATCCCATAAAGCGTGCCAACCAGAGAATATACTCAATTCACAGACACAGTGCTTCGCGGCATTGACTGCTTAGGCACTAAAACAAGCCAATCCCAAAGATAAAGCATTAATTAATAGAAAGGCGCTGATTTTTTTTTTTTAATCTGTCATTTTGAGAAGTTATTTTTAGACTAATCGCATTCGACATAGTAAACAAATTTAATGGTGAAAAGTGGGGGGGGGGATATGCGTGCTACTGCGTATCCTGCAATGGTATACTGAGTTTGTTCTGACGCCACTTCAGACCAAACATAGCTTCGGAAAACTGAACTCACAACACGAAGTTTAGGTATTTACACAAAGCCCGAAGCGAAAGGTGATACACTTGCTTTCCCTCAGACATGCACGTGCGCACACACACTCAGAACATTGGGAACTGAGCGTTCATACAAGCGTAAATCGCCCTTTTCCTTTTACGATCCGATGACAACAGGATGCGTTTGTTCCACCGGAGGAGGCACGAAGCTACTCCAGCTGATGTAATTATCTTGTCAGCTTCAGGTAATCGGCAGCAGAAAACAATCGCTGCTGCCCTCTGGGAGTCGGTACGGATACTCCAGAGGAGATTTTTCCGAGTACGCGATTTGCTTCCTCAAGTTGACCTATCGATGTATTCGCACCCGAACATATCGTCGTTTTAAGGACACCTTCGCTATTCCTCTCGCTTCACCTCGTAGCGTGGATTTAATTCGGGATAGGATTATTCTCCAAAGACCATTCGTAATACAATATAAAATTCTGTTCATTTTTATAGCATAAAAATACCTCTCGTCCATAAGCTTAATAATTGTCTTAAGAAAAGAGAAGAGCGGACGAATTTGTCACGCGTGATACGACCAAAGCAATGACGAGGTCGTGCAATTGTGGAAATTATTAAATTAGCGATGTCTGCTAGATATCGCCGATCCTTAAATTAGTTAAAAATAAAATTTCCCCTCCAGCAATTGCTGCATTAGAGTAGGTTCAATCTGGAAATGGCGAATATAACAGTAGATATTAGATTTTGCTTCTATCTTTTTAGATACGATGTTAAAGACTGCATTTAAGTAAAATATTACCTTCTAGGTCGGCTACCACCTTCTAGAGATGGCAAGCGAGGAAAATTCCATCCGTTAGAGCAGATATACAGAGAGATTGCAATACTGAAAAAGTTAAACCATCGAAATGTGGTCAGGCTGATTGAGGTAAGTGCAAAAATCTTTGTAATTAGCTTCGTTACTTAAACCTGTTTGTCAGAGATGTAACTTTGAGTTTTGGGCCAAAATACACTAGAGGTGACCGCTGAGACACGATCCAACGTGGACAGGGTGTTGGTCTACAACCAGCAGAGGACTGGACAAGCCTCTGGCAATAGACAATAAACCAGTACATACCAATCTTCCTTAATAGCGACTTAGTGACCAAAATTGTTTGAACCCTGGTGATAAGCTTTGGCTCTTCCCCGTCTCTTCTGTTGTGTGATTGGAATAATCTTTTTCAGATAATGGCAGGCATACTGATGAGATCCAATGTCTCTGGCATTTAAAAAGTTCACCTTTAAAACAGAATCTTATTCGGATTTTACGAAGCAAGCGCAGTAATTTTGCCCGGCGATGTTTGTTTGTTTGTTGTTGGCTGTAATCCAGCGTGGACTTGTCACGCTCTGCGTGAATTTTTTTAAAATAAAAAGGTAGACGCTGCTTTCTGCTTGTGTCACGTGAACTCGTAACTTCGTAGAAGAGAAACGTTCGATTGTTTTTCCTCTTCGTAGTAGAAAGGTACACATGTCTGCAGGCGCTTGCTGGATCTTGCGTGTTTTCAGCATGCAAGGCAGTTAATTCTTTCTCGCTTCTAGAATTTCCAGGAAAAGTTCGACGCAAATTGAGTTCCTCTCTTGAATCGAGCTGATGCAATAGCAAGAAAGGAGAGGAAAACTTTTAACTCCAATTTTGATGAAGTTGAGTGAGGCATAAAGAAGATAAGACACTGTCAAGGAATATTACATTCTTACGAATAAAAGGCAGGTTTACAAGGAAAAGAGTATGAAAAAGCACGAAAGGGTTTCAGAAGTGAAATGGTTTGCTGACACGCGAACAAGGGGATCTCAATTAGCAGACCTCCTGCTTGTCGAAGCAGTGTTTCTTAAATGGGGTCACGAAGAAGATTGTTTTGTGCCCTAAGAGGTATTCTACTTTGATCACGTCAATGGTAAGCATTGGGTAAGAGATCACAATGCGGGAATCAAAGGAAAATAGCATACGTCACAGCATGGTGATAATTCATCTAGTTGCAAAATGAAAACGGAAAAATATATGTACAACTCGACCTCGCGTTTATTTTTAGGTGCTCCTCCAAATACGTAAAGCGACTATTGTCTTCACCGTGTCAGTGCTTTTGTCGGTCCACTCCCAGTGGACGGATTTTCATTACATCTTATATTTGGATCTTTTAGAAATCTTTGTCGAGCCATCTAAAATATCGTTAAAATCGGAACAATAAAAATTCAACGGCTTTTATTTTTCGTAAGATTTTGAATTTTCTCTGTACGCACAGTAGATCGAAATGTATTTTCGATCTTCGAACGTTACTCGAGAAGAAAGTCGGACTGTCATTAGATTTGTTGGTCCTCAGGGTAGATTTAGGTCTGATTCCATAGTCCCCTTGGCGCCAGGTGGGTTCCTTCCCACCCGTAGCCAGGTGGGAAGGAACAGCAGTGCGTAGCACACGCTTCTTGATTAGACCGGGGTTCGAGCCCGTCACCACCAAATACGGAGGATGTGGAAAGGTTAGGGAATGACCACCGCATATCCCGGAGCAATATGGCCTTAGTTGCTAATGCTCCTAAAAACCAAATAACTAACTAACTAACTGTTAAATTTTCAACATTTATTAAGTTAGCGCAGCAGAGATGCAAATTTGCTTCAACTAGAACTGCTTCAGAGTTTTGTCTTCGGCCACTGTATACGACGCTGCGTGGTTACTAGGGTGGCCCAGAAAAGATAAAAGCAATGTCAATAACACTTTGAGATTTGTTACGTGCGAAGCAAACTCCATCACAGTGCCTTACTTCATTTGTTTTTCATTAACAGTTCAAAGTTGAAAATTCGAACAGAAACTTTTTAAGAAATTTTCTTAGAATCAGAAACTGACACGTCGCGGCGCGTTTTCGTAATCACCTATCTGTAACTAAGCCATTCGTGATTTAACTAAAAAATCTTAAATGTCGCATTACTGAGAAATACAGTGTATTGGACATTATAAAGAAATAAATGAACTATTAAGAACTTTAATTCATTAAATGTCAAAATATAAGAAGATCCAAAGAGTTTCGTGAAAGTTCTTTTGAAAAATTTATATGAAATAAATCTCTGAGAAAAGGTAAATTTTTAGTCAAATAGCTACAAGATTCTATTCTTTTTCTCCTTGGTTGGATTACTGTTTTAAATCTGATGTCAATATATGCCCAGATCGTGTCAATTAAATTATTCTTCAAAGGATGAAGTCCTTTATTCCACACTTCACCTTAAAATCTCGTCTTATCGAAACCTTGGTTTTCAAATATATGTGCCAAGGCTGTTCAAGATAAAAAAATGTTGCCTATCTCAATTGGCTCGCATCCAAATCTCCAGGTTCATTTTCTGTCTACACCAAAGCGCGCAACAATTAATCAATCCAAAGTAGATTTTGAAGAGTCTGAGTATAAAACTTGCTTCCTGTCCAAACGGTCGAGCATTCTGGTCTCTTGCCAAAGCAACTGGCCGCAACGTTTGCTCATCTCTACACCCACCTCTGCTAAAACCTTATGGTTCTATTGCCATCTCAGCTAAAGATAAAACCGATCTGCTGGCGTCCTACTTTTCTTCCAACTCTTGTACATTATTGATGATCTTCGTAAACCACCTCCTACCATTCCCAATACACTCTATTCAATGCCTCCTGTGGTCTTTCGCCAAAAGGATGTCAGAAGAACTTTTAAGCAATCTTGATAAAATCTTGATGGTATTTTTTCACTTGTTCTCAAAACCTATGCTCCTGAGTTTACTCCTGTCCCGTGTCACCTTTTACACTTTCCTGTTGTTTTTCCTTCTTCTAAGCAGAAATTTCTGCTTAGCAGGATCCATTTATCGTTCTGTTGCTCTTTCTAAAGCAATAGAAAAATCCATTAACCGCTAACTCCTAAATTATTTCGAAACATTCCATCTGATCAATAATCGCCGATATGGATTTCGATACATAAGCCAAAATATCACCAGTGGATATTTTCGCTTATGTTATCCCTCTGTGGACAAATTTTATGGAAAATTTTGAAATTCCAGCAGTTGATCTTAATATTTCTAAGGCTTTTGATCGTCTTTGGCATAATGGTCTTCCCAATAAGCTTCCATTTTATGGAAAATCTATCTGTTTTCTAACTTCTCCACTAATGCTGATGTTGCCCAAGTTTCAGTTCTTTCTCCCACTCCTTTGCTCTTGAATATTAATGACCTTCTTCCACTGACTGGAAATCTTATCCATAGTTTTTTCTGATGACAACACATGGCATTCGACCTTCCAGTTTGGGAAACTTTGCCCTGCACAAACAGCTTCAACCACTCTCGAATATCCATCACCTTTTCCTTAAATGTTGATTTCCCGGTAATTCTCCAATGGGACAAAGATAATATAATTTCAACCCTTATAAAACTGAAACCTATGTTATATCTCTCATAAAGAAGTCTACAGCGCCTATGCTTATCTTCGATGACACCCAGATTTCTAGCCA
The DNA here is from genome assembly GCF_048544385.1 of Mastigoproctus giganteus. Lineage (NCBI taxonomy): Eukaryota > Metazoa > Arthropoda > Arachnida > Uropygi > Thelyphonidae > Mastigoproctus > Mastigoproctus giganteus. Next base: position 7,958,819 of record NW_028328292.1, on the reverse strand, counting down.
ATACCACATAACTCTATTAGAGATTACCTTGACTTCTAATCACTTGGAATAAGCGCATCACAAATATTGCTTCCTTTGCATCTTTGCAAAAACAGAAAAAAAACTTTTTTCTGTTTTTATCTCAGCGTTATTTTTCTTCTAAACAACTACTACTCACTCTGTACAAATCTGCCCTGCCATGGAATATTGTTCCCGCATCTAGTGTGGTGCCCGCAAAACCTCTCTCGCACTTCTCTACTCCATTCAGTCAGGTTAATTAATGACCTGTCTCTTACAAATACCCTCCGCTCTGTCTCATAGATGTCCTGTTTCTGCTGCATGTCTTTTTTGTAGATACTTCCACTGGCACTGTTCTTGTGAATTGGTTTCTGTAATTCCCCTCCCCCCCCTTTCAAACCAGTCCGAATGGAAGTTGACTGGTTATGGTATGTGCCACAACTAGTCAACTTCCATTTACTCTATCTTCACACTCATAGAACCAACTTTTACTCTTTCTCATTTATCCCTTTTAGCTTGAGCTTTCTGGAACAACTTTCCTTCACATGTATTTCCTGAAAATTATAATTTACACAATTTCAAGTCTAATGAACTTATTATTATCTTCTATCATCCCAACCTTCAACCCACGCATGATACTAAATACTGTAGATTCTGATACCTTTCGTGTTTTGATTTTCATTAATGAAAAAAGGACATTTTCTCCAGAGGAATCAACGCGTCTTCAAGAAATTATGATATATTTTTTTTCTCGAATACTCCGGAAAATTGCATCTCGTGGAATAGAAACCGATAATAAAAGGATTAATTCCTTCTAAAAAACAAGCAACATCCACTGAACTTCTTGGCTTAGTCAAGGTTGCAGAGAAAGATTTACTTCCATTTCCCCCCCCCCCATATTACTTTTAAAAAGTTGATATTTAGGATTTTTCCCAAAGATTAAAGGCCAATTCACTGTTTAATTATATAAAAAAATATATATATTCGAATACGCATGTGTAATTTTGAAATCGTGACAATCATTCTATTACCCTTTCAAGGCTAAACAAAAATGAGATTTCGTCTGAGATCAGAGACAATTCACATTATAAGTCAGCGGTAGTTCCAGCTCATATTTTGATTTTTGGAACCAGAATGTTTAAAAAAATAATTGCTGTTTTAGGCAATGTTTTGAAATAATTCAAAGGCTGTCTCCTCCATTCGAAGGCACAGCAAAATGCGACGTTTCTAACAAAGCATTATACTTAGCTACTGAGTTGTAAACAACCCTTCCCCCCCCCCCCAAGCTGTATCGCTTTGATGACGTCTGTGTCTGAACTATTGCGCCATGTAGTTTCATCCGATAATTCTTATTCAATCCTTTTTCCTGAGATGGTGAACAGGAAATTTACAGTTTCTTCCGGACACTATTTTCTATCTAGGGCTACACAGGAAGGGGGAGGAGCCAATTACATTTTCCGTCAAGTCAATTATTAACCGTACCCTGTTATATATTTTTACCCGCAGAATGTATAATTTCTATTACTGCACTAAATACAGTATGTAGTTAATTTATTATTCATTTTTCAGTTTTCATAGATATTAAGCTTCATATAATGTTAACTGCAGATGGAAAAACCGACTTTAATCAGCAGATATAAAATAAACGAGACTGGTGAATGACGGTTGGAAATTATCTTTTTCGGACATGCGATAAAATATAATGCATATTTTACACACGACAATTAATTAAAAAATAAATCAAATATAAATCTAAAAACTAACTTTCTGACATTATTTCTTTATTGTCATTCTCACGAATTTTATCTATAGATATCTTTCTCAATTTCGAGTATTAAAATTGGATATGGCATTTATGCACACCTTGCAACTCGATATAAGTTTCGGAGTGATATTTTTGCAAAACTCCAGCTAGGTGTTTGACATTTCCATTTCTTTTTCCCCATGGCGTGCCAGTACAACAATATTTAAAGTTATTGATAATTAACAGCACTGTTCTGCGCAGATAAGTTTTCCATCAATTAACGAACTAAACATGCAGCTCGTGATATTCTATGGAATTTAAAAGTAGTATGACATTAAATCCCATCTCTTTCAAACTGTTTACCTTAAGGGTATTTCAATCTGGACGAAATTTTATACCTAAAATGGCACCTGACCATTTTACGAAATTGTATAAAATAATTTATGGAAATTTCTTTATCGGACGAAAGTACAATTTCCCATCTAAGCCGTTCTTCATGTGTGCATCAGTTTACATTCGTCACCGAACTGGTTGCTCTTCCTTGAATCCTCTCCACAAGCTCTGTCTGTTTTTAGATGTGGTCTCCAGACCCGAATGCAATATTCCAAATGCTGTCTAACCATCGCCTTTTAAAGAGGGATAATGATGTTCACCTCCCGACTAGCTAAGGCTATAAATCACATACAGGATACCATGTGCCTTCCTAGCCACATTGCATGGAAAATTTCATGTCAGTTTGAATCATAACACTTGTCTTTTTCATATTCAACGACATTTAGCTCCTCTTTCTCTCTAGTTTATAAGTGACCACAGGATCTCTGTTCCCCGAATGCATAACCTTACATTTAAAAGCGGCAAACTTTAGTTGCCATTTTGCGTACCATATGAGCAATCGATCCAAGTCTTTTTGAAGCAGCATGTCCTGGCTTGGATTGTTAAGCACCATTCCCATCTCCATGATTTTAAGAGATCGTGCTTCAGAATGAATACATTTTGATACTAATTAGAGAACTGGGGTCTGTTTTGCAATTTTTATTAACAATGATAAATCGAATGTTAGATTGGCATTTAGAAGAAAATTGATCCGACGGCAACGTTTGGGTTTTTCTTAAAGTTTATTTACAATAACTGCGCAGTCACAACTTGAAACGTAACTCGCTGGTTTTGAGGACAAGTTATGAAATGAATGAAGACAAATAACATTTGAATCTTAAAGGGAAAATGAGAAATAAAAACTGACAAATAAAATTACATAAAAAAAAGAGAAAATAGTTTCCTTGAGGAAGGGAACATCAAGAAGTCCAACGGTTATAAGCACTTACTAATAAAATAAGATAATTACGCTAATCATTTAAAATGTATTTAAAACGTAATAAAGCTCAGCTATAAAAGCTCCTGGGGATCAAAAATTGATAGAAAATTTTCAATTGGAAAAAAAAAGGAAATTAACTGTAACGTTATAAGTTTTCGGAAGCTGATGGAAAATAAAGCGCAAGTGAATAGTGAAGTTAACAGTGTCTAATGAAATGCCCTGAAGAGTTCCGTCTTTTTTGATAAGTGATGCGTCTTTGTTGGAGGGAATTAGAAACATGGTGAGATATATTTAAAGAAATTATCGATTGTATGACTCTACTCTTCAAAAGGAAATCAACGAATAATAATTAATTAATTAATTAATTAATTAATAATAAATATAAGATATAACATTTAAATTTTCAGTTTTAAAATAATCTAAATTGGCCTAAATTTGTGTCAAATAATAATTACTTTTTTTCGCAGGTGCTAGATGATCCAGACGAAGACAACTTATTCATGGGTAATTAAAAACATTTTGATAGATTCCAATAACTTGCATTTATCATTTATGTTTATATTTAACTTTCGAAAGTTAAATATGTTTAACTTTCCAGTATATTTCAGTTTCAGGCAACCGAAAGGTGAAAGTTATATCTTTCGGTTGCTTGAAACACATAACTTGCCTATTACGAATCAAATATCTTTCTCACTCTGTGTCAGAATATTTCGCAATTCACCGTACATTATGCCACATAGAAACTGTGTCATTAATGTTTCTAATTGCATCACGCATCCTTCACTCCTAAAGGACATTTGGCTTAAGGGCGGCGCTTGTCTTAGTCAAACTCGAAGTGTTTGAGATCTGCTTTTGCAATCCTCGTTTTCCCGCGAGTTACCTAATGATAAAACCAACAGAATATCCAATTAAAATAAAAGGTGCGCCATATTAATCGATAGAAATGCAGTCTTGAAGCAATATTAGTACCTTTTACAAATCTACACGTGTTTCTGCATTTATGAACTTTCGAGTAGTGTTACCTTCTGCCATTCCTTTATCCACAGTAGTAACCTGCCCCTAAGGGCACATTGCTCCAAATTCTGCAGCAGCGTTTCATGTGGAACGGTATCCTTTAATGTAAAGCTTTCCTCGAATCTAAGTATGGAATGTCAAACATATTTTTTGCATCCAGCTCCATGACTGCGTCATAGCATCTAATCAGATTGGTCAGACAAGACCTCCCCGTAACAAATCTGTGCTGTGATTGCCATATAACTGCTTTCGTATCATCTTCGCAGCGTAGCACAGTGGATATAATCACCGTTCTCCCTTCACCGAGTAGAAAATACAGACACATTATGCTGTCATCTCATAGCCTTAGTTGTTTTGGCGTTTAACACGCATATCTATACTCTACTCGTTCCTGTTAAGATGATCTCGCATTACTTCTTTAACCACTTTAGTTCAGTTTACTTAGTGCAAAATTAATTGTTTCCTATTTTATTACTTATATTAAAAAAATTGCGTATCGTTTATGACTCAAGGAAGGAACTCGGCGTTTTGAAAAAAACTTATTAGCTGAATTAAGCTATTTAAGACAGACATGGCAATTGAAGCCATGAGATGTCAGTTATATTATGTTTGCAAATTTCACGTATTGAATGCTAATGGTTTTGGAGGTTGAAATCGCGAGTCTCCTGGAGAAAAAAATCTCCATCTACACTTTAAGGTTGTTATGATCCCAGATGAAGTACGAAGATGTCAAACTTCGCTCTGAAGACGAAATAGAATCCACACGTTTTCTTATGCTTGTCGAGTGCCGTAACCACTCGACCATTATGGAGGTGATACTGTGTTTAAGAATGATTTCTCAATCAGAAATGTAAGAGTAAAAAAAATAATAATACAATATAAATATAATAAAATAGTAAAAATAATTCCATTTACGTGCTATATATGGCAAACCTATCAGGCTAAAAGTTAATTTTACATTATAATAGTAGAGAATACAGAAAAAATCTTAATTTATTAAACAAATTTATTCCATAATGGAATACGAAACCGTGTAGAATGAGCCAATTTCTTTGTTTAACGTAGAATAAATTGAAGTGACTAGACCTTTGAGGAAGCTCTAAAGTCAGGTCACAACTAGTCAAAATTTGATTAACTTTAGCTTCCCGAAAGACTCGCAAGGTCGAATTTAGGAGAGACAGGATCGGATATTTGGTGCATATGTTTCCATAATGAACTGCAACCCCATCTTCTTGGGAAAAAATCATTTCGTTTATTACTGTATCAGAAATTTTCTCATCTTTTGAATAACTTAGTTATGGGCTGTCTCGGAAAGTATTCATGGAACGTCATTCAAGCCCGAGAAAGGCGACAGAATAGTCAGTCATACACCCTATGTTTCATGATATGCCTCAATAAGAGGATCGATTACGATGCCTGAGTGAAGAGGTAAACGATTCAAACCGTAGCGAGAAAAATCAGTGCGAAGCCTCCCGTAAAACAGACAAACTGACCATTACATCACATACGCAGACTTGATCAACCAAGCCAAGAAGGATCGTCGTCACCTTTCCAGTTCACAACCTCAAGGCAGTATCGCTTAAAGAATGAAAACTATCCAAAATATTTTCATGTTGATAGATGATTAGTGTATTACCGTTTTCGAATATTTTAGAAAGGATTAACTGTTGTGTTTTATTGTTAATTTTCCATTTTTCATAGTTCCAAATAGCTAAGATTTTTGTCGTTTCTTGCAGTTTTCGAGCTCCTGGAGAAAGGGTAAGTTGTTGCTTTCGTTCCTTCGCGGTAATGTAAACGTGATAGAGTTATTAAATATTGCTCGCTTATCCCTTCAGATTACCTAACGGTCACAAACACGTATAGAAAGATAAGAACTTAGTTTAATTGCTGAAACATATCCCACTGTTTGTGATTAATACATTTGTACTATATTTCAGGCCCGTGATAGTGATCCCTACCAGCAATCCCCTGCCAGAAATGCAAGCGTGGCAGTACTTTCGAGATATGGTGATGGGAATAGAATACCGTGAGTAATTAAACTCTTTAATTAAACTATGATTCATACTGTAGCATCGGTTTACAGATACCACCAGATAAATCGCATCATTCAGATACAATTAAGAGTGGCTTACAGATGACCTTATCCAGTTATTAATTAAAACCAGTGGCGAAATTACCATATCGCCAGGAGGCTCGCCTGCTAGTTTGGTATAGCTTTTAAAGATCACGTAGGAGCTGTCGGGCCAGATTTTATAGTTCTTCCTCCGATTAAATGGCCAATAATTCTTCAAAGTGTTAACTTGGCGACAGAAGTGAAAAATCAGAAAGAAAAGACTCTGGAAAAGCCATACGTGAAAGGAATTCTTCTTACTTATTTTTATTGATAATTTCTATCATTGTTCTTTTAATAATTGAATATATTGATTAAATTTTTACTTCTTATCATGGTGGAGAAAAACAAACCAGCTCAAAAACGAACGAACGAACGAAGCTGTTCGTTCGTTTTTGTGCTGTCCATATTTTCGAATGCGTTACCGGGCACTTTGGGCTACTAAAATACAGCTGTGGTAGATTTCTTCACTGGCCCTAGCTTAATGTGAGGCGACGACAGCTCTTGTTTGATTTGCTAACTGTAGTCTATTTACCAGTCTTTACTTCCTGTTTGGCAGACCACTCTCTTCTGATATGGTATTTGCCCATTACTCTGCTGTCTCATACACACAGAAAGCAAGGACACGTAGTATAATCATCTTGCAACCAAAAAAAATTCGAGCATCGTAAAGTCCCCACAGGGTTTCGTAGTTTGATCTTCTCCAACAAAATGGTTGGAGAAAATAAACTACGAAAAATATTTTCACCGGTAGGAGGGACCCCAAATATAAAATATTTGGGAGTAACAGAAAGCCGAGTCTCATGAAGTTTATCTTTGTGTTGCAGATTATCGGAATAAATTGCCTACCATGTGGTGGCCGAGGTGGAGAGTTTGGCTAAGTTTAAAGCGGAATTGGATAATCACTTTTTCGGATCAGGAAAGTATAAGTGCTCGCTTATCGCCTCAGATTATGTTGCGGTCTCAAATCATACGAAAGATAAGGACTTGCTTAACTTGTATAATATTTTAAAAGATACAGAAATAGCTAGGTAATGCTCCATTCCATCATTTAATTATTCCAATACTAATTGCATCACATTGTCAGCTTCTCTGTGTATAAACTGAGTGAACTACAGGAATCAATTAAAATCTATTCATGTTGTGAAGAGAAACAGATCTCAGATCGATTGTTGAGCTATTGGTCGAACAGAACGCCACTGTAAGATCGCGATCAATGCAAATTCTTAATTTATATAATTTACTAAGATCATTTATATCTGAGCAGAGCACAAAGCCTTAGAAAATACTTTATCATCATCAGTAATTGAGTCTTGTGACTGGTCAGTTCCTCTGATGAGCTGTCTCCACTTTTGTCTCTGCTGTGCCATTTGTTTTAGTTTCTCAACATTTCGAAGTCCTGCTTCATCCAGCAACGTCCCGATGAAGGTATTTTTTTGGTCTACCCCTAGGGCGTTTTCCCTCCACAGTCTCCTCCATTGCATCCAGAAGCAACCCACCATGTCGAATCATGTGGCCCACCCATTTTAGTCTAGTTGATCTTATTATACCTAGAATTTTCTTTTGTTCTTGGACACGTCTTAATACTTCCACATTGGACCCTTTTCAGTCCATTTAATTTTTTCCATCCTGCGCCAGCACCACATCTCGAAGGCCTCAAGTCTCTCTCTTTTTGTATCTTTGTTAGAATCCATGTCTCTGCTGCATATAGTGCCACGGACCAGATATGTCATTACTAGCTTCTTCCTAGTTTCCTGCAACACCTTATGTGTAATCAACGACAGTTTATTCTTGGAAGATTGTTTTGCCATTGAAATTCTGGATTGAATCTCAGTTTGACCTGAAATGTCCTGTGTAAATAACTGCCCCAGATGCCTGAAATGCTCTGCCTGTTCTATTCCTACTCCATCGATCTCAATTCAGAAGGGAATTAACTTTTTACCCATCGTCATTGCCTTTGTTTTCATCACGTTTATCTTCATTCCATACTTCAGAGCTTTCTTATTTAGTCTTTTGATCATATTTTGCAGTGCAGCAGGGCAACCTGCTAGTATGGCCTCATCAGGCCCGACCTTCTCCGTAAAGGAGCCCGTGTGCAAGTAATTTTTTGAGGCCCCAAAATTTTTCTCAACGATTAAAAAACCTAACATCTTTTCACGAAAAAAAAAAATAATAAAGAAAATAACCAAATAAACAAACAAATTTTATTCGAAGAGACTCGTTCTCTGTTCGGCTTCGTCCAATAGTTTTTTAAGAAACGTCAACACACAGACATATAGTCGTCAGTATTAAATAAATACTTTATCATACTTTTGTTACAATTTTAATAATCACAACCAACATATAACAAAAAAATACACAGATATATTAATATCATAAATACATATAACACATTATAATTATAAATATATAAGAAATGTCTTTTTCAATAATTAAGGTTTATTTAACATTTTTAAATACTGTTTGTGACTTTTTTATTGCCATATCATTAATAATACTATAAAAATCACAATATTTATCGTCTTTCTCGATACTTAATATAGCAAGTGCGTTTAATCGTTCTGCAGACATCATTGAACGAAGGTAATTTTTAATTAGCTTTAATTTGCCAAAAGAACGTTCTGCACTTGCTATAGTCATAGGCAATGTAAAGAAAATTCTTAGTGCAATTAATACATTGGGAAAAAGTTCAATGTTAATTGTTATTTAATATATATTGCAATATATCCTGCGCATAATTTATATCTTTTTCGTTCAAAATCAATTCTTTTAATGAAATAATTTCTTGAATTAGATCTTCGCTTACATCTTTTTTTTTTATAAAATGTTACAAAATCCCGTGATTCTTTTTCTAATTTTTTTATATCTGTTATTAATTTGAAACTGGAAATAATTTTAGGTATGTCTTTGAATCTTTCTTATATTTGCACAATTTAGGTACAATTTTGCACAAAAAATTGTACCTAAATTGTACCTAAAAATATTATAGCATCCAAATGGATGCTATAATATTTTTTTTACATATTATAGCATCCATTTGGATGCTATAATATGTAAACGATTTTATGTCAGCTTTAATTTTGTTAATCACTTCATTACTTAAAGCCACAATAAATTCATCCTGTGATCTATGTGCCAAATGATGCACAATTTTCTTCGCATTTTTAATTCTAATTACATGATCCATTAACAAAGGGTCATATTTGCTTAACAATTCGATTAGACTTAAAAATATTTCCATTATTTGGCGCTCCAATTTTTTCCTGAGTCTCTCTTAACGGAAGATTATTATTAGATAAGAATAAAATCATCGCATCTACAATTCTTCGGAATAGTAATCTAAGACGCTCAGTTTCTTTATTACATTAATTTGAATTGTATTATTAGTAGTGGAATTTAAATTAAGTCGTTTTAATAATTCTTGCCAAGCAATAAAAGAATTGCTCACGATCCGACATCAATTTTCTCCAATTATTAAAACCATCTATAAACCGTGTACATTTATCTCTATTTTCAGAAAATAATACGCAACGAAAACAATATACTGAATCTTGAGTTTTTGAATAAACTAACCAGCTGCGATGCTGTTTTTCACCATTTAGCATAGTTTTAAAATAATAAGATATAGAGAAAGATCTACCTTCAGCACTTTTAGGGAAAGTGTGTTGATCATCTTGCTTAGGTTCAGTTGTGACACATAATGTAAATGTATCGTTAATATCTGGCCATAAACCTGGATCACTGTTATCTTTTTGGTGTATTGTTTCGTCAAATTGTATTTCAGCGTGAAAACGTCAACACATTGCCGTTTCTTCTATATGGACATTTATTTCTTCAGACAATTCATTTTTTATCCACAATTTCAAAATTTTGGTTGTCAATTTGAATAATTTCTTCTTTACTTGCCGTTTCATTTGTATTTTTTCCCCACAATTTCTGCATTCTGATTGTAAACTTGCATAGTTTCTTCCTGTTGGTTTTGTTCTTCATTTGCCTGAATTCCCGAACTTATTTCATTATTATGAGATTTATTTTGCAGCACCGAAAACAATTCTGGTTGTGACTTTTTGAATTTTTTTTCTCTTTCTCTTCAGCCAATTTTCTTTTCTGACACCCAGAGAGATTTTCTTGACATCGACATTATGGGTACTAAAGTTTAGTAAGTAAATATGTTGGGTATTTTGTAACTAAATATACACATATAATAAAATTACATTGAAATTATATATTTTAATAATAATTATATTAGTAAAATGCGAAGTCAATTTTGGAATTTTTTTATTTTGCGTTGAAAAGCACCGCTTTTATGCTTTTTCTCCATGGTTAATTCGAAAAATAATTATAAAATTTTTATACTAAACTAAATAACGAAATACTAACGAAAAACAAAATAACACTGAATATTAGAACAAATCTAAAATTACACTTAGAGACTTTCAGCACGGCTTATTTCGGTTAAGTTCATAAAATGAAATTAATTTTAACCAATTAACTTCCTTAAAAATTTTCACTTTCTTTTTTTTCGATTTTGTTTTTTTTTCTTTTTTTTTCCCTTTTTCTGGGGCCCGGATGTCTTGCACCCGCTGCATCCCCCCTGTGGCGGGCCCTGGGCCTCATCTTAATAGCCTGTACGTACTTATCACCTATTTTAACCCCCCCCACTTCTTATTCCCAAGCGCCTCCTTAATTATCACTTGAACAAACCAGGTAAAAGTAAGCATCCCTGTCTTACTCCCTTTTTAACTTTAGCTTTTTCTGTCAGTTCTCCCCTCGCTCTTATCTTTGCATTTTGTCTTCTATATAAGTCATAGATCAGTCCAATAATTTTCTTCTTGCATCCGATTTTCTCAAGCATTGGGAACAGTCTCTCCAGATTACTCTATCAAACGCCTTCTGATAATCCACAAAACACACAGAGGTTTCTTCCCATGTTAAACATTTTCTCTCCCAACACTCTCAACGTTCCAATAGCATCTCTCATCGATTTTCCTCGGCGAAAACTGCACTGTGAGTCTTCCAGAAATTGTTCAATGTGACTCTCCATACGAACTTTGATAACTTTCAGTAGACCCTTGGATGCATGGGTAATAAGATATAGTTCTGTAGTCTTGGCATACTGTTGGTGTCATCTTCTTGAGTTATGGGGATTATGATTGATGCGCAGAATTCCTCCGGCCAACTCTCATTCCTGTATACCATCTTTATCAGTTCAAATAAGGCTTTATTGAGATTTTCTCCACTGTATTTTAAAAGCTCAGTAGGTATGTTGTCAATTACTGGTGCTTTGTAATTGCTAAGGGACTTTAAGGCTGTGTTGAAGTCATCTTTAGATATTTCCTCTTCCATGTTTTCTTGTTCTTCTAATGCCGTATTCCTCCATGTGTAAGTGCTTGAATCGTCATAAAGTTCTTCAACATATCTCCTCCATCTTTCCTTTTGTTCTTCGAAATTCGATACTGCCATTCCCTTTTCATCCCACATTGCTCTCGTTTAGATTCCGCTACTCTTTCTCGTTAACTCTCTGATTTTTCTATGCGCCAAGTCCACCCGACCTTGTTGTTCGAGCGTTTCAATCTCTTGACAGTTCTCTGCCCACCACTGTTCTTTTGCCTTCCTACATTCCCTATCAATTTCATTCTTCAATCTGTGATAGTTCCTTTGATCATCATCTTTTTTTGGTATTTCAGTCTACTCCTCTCATCCATTTTCTGTAGTAAAATATCTGTGATCCAAGGCTTCTTCCCAATGTTTAAATCTTCCTAAGCAAATACTTAGGAAGATTTAAAAGTGAGCTGCCACTTCTTTTAAGTAGATGCAATTAGAATCAGTAATTTTCACTTTGTTAGACGAGATATAAAGCGTTCTGCATTGATATGACGAAACCCAAGTCCTGACTAAGTCTCTAACTCTCTTATTAGGGAAATGCGATTTGCTTTGAGCATACTTCCTTTAAATACAGTCATCGTCCTGTTCACCAGATGACACTTCCATCTTCTTAAGAAAGGAAAGTTTGGAAATTGCTATAATTAGTGTTGTAATATTGGAAATTGGTAAATTTGCACTGCGTGACATGGGAGTAATAGAGTATACGAGTACTGTTACCTTTTAGCTTGGTGTTCCACCGCCGGTCATCGAAGTGAGCTTCCCAGCCTTCTCTCTCCACGAATTATACCAAACATGTAAAAATACGATCTTAAATTTCTTAATGTTGACACGAATTTAAAAAAAAAATTAAAAAGTTTGCATGTATGAAATAAACTTAAATTGTTTCCAGTTGAGATAACTGCTGCATCCACCGAAGCACAAGATAAACGCATATTCCGTTTCACGAGACAGATTACGAAACACGAACCTTCATATTTGTGGAAGCATTCTTAAATCCTTCCTGGAAGTCATATAATTTCTGACGGATGAGTGGCGTGTGACAATATTGCTCAAATCCGGCCTGGCATAAAATAACAACAATATTTTGCGGTGTATGAAACAAACTTTGTTCATACAAAAGACAAGCCCATCGACAAAATGTCGAAATTCGTGTTTCGTGACGCGGACATGCTTTTTAACTTAATCGTGCGCATCAACGGATGCAGCACTTTTATGCACTTAATAACCGAAAAAAAAAAAAAAAAAAGAAAGAGCAAAATAAATGCCAAAATCGTGTTCGATGCACCTAAAGTATGAAAGAAACACAAGAATGAACAAATTTTTATTATTCAGTGTAATCAAAAATTCCCATTATTGGACTGAGTGGAGGTTTTTCAGAATTCCGAATTGCTGTTAAATGAATACTTAAATAAATTTTCTTTTTATACTCCTGGATGATCACATAAGGTCAGAGGCGTTCACAAGATAGAGAGAAGAACATTATATTGTATTTAGTAGTCACGCAGGCTTGGATCACGGTCACTCAAAGCGCGTGCTGTCACAAAAGAAGAGGCCATATTCACCTTAAATGCCACATATTATTAATTATTAAATATATATTTCGTGGTAAGTATATATATATGTTTGTTTTTTTTTCGAATATATATTTCGTGGTATAAATATATCTCGTCGTAAGAGAGCGCTGTGATCAATTGAAAAAAATAATTTAAAAACGCTTTTATGGGATGAATGAATGAATCCGTTTATTTTCCTATGAAAGGGTTCACCCTTGAACAGTCAACAGGCTAGGAGGGTGTACATCTACTGTAATTCATATTAGTTACATTTCGATAATTTGTTTCTTTTCATTTTAAAGCGTATCGAAATATGGATAAGTTCTAATTTTTGGAGGAACATTTTTCAGAACACTTGGGCAGTATGCGAGAAAAACCGGTTGAAAAACATTGCAGCAGAAGCATGGTACTTGCTGGTTTTTAGGAGCATCAGCAGCTTAGACAATATTGCACCGTTGTGTATTATGTCCGTGCAAATGTTTTGTTATGGGACAATTTTCATTCTGTGCAGGATGAAGAACCCTACTTCTGACTGTCGGCTGATTACATCAAAGGAATCTCCAGAAACTCATCCAATCATTGACGGGATTCGAACCCAGACCTTTACCAACGATGGACAACTGATGAAACCACTATACTTTAACGGAAAATGATAGAGGGAAGACGGAGTGAAAACTTCGCAGTTATCTTCTCCTTATATGATTTAATCAACAAAATCACTCAAATACACTTCGAATTCGTTCACAATGCATTTTTAACCTGATTTGTTTAATCCTCTGAAACGAACGTATTGCTGTTGTAAATCACTGAACCAGTATGCGTTTTGTATAGGTGGCATTGCGTGACAGGGATTTGAGTGATAACATAGAATGTTGTTGCTATAGTGACTGGTAATGACGCGGTCTCGGGCGAACAAAGTAAATGCGGCAATCATAAAAAGGAATAAATGGGAATTAGGTTAACGTAGCAGATAAATGGTAGAATACGCTTGGGTTTAAACTAGAACAAACAGTTCGCGTGACGAAAGAAAATTAGATTGAAACAGTTTCGAGTCAGAAATGTTCTTTTTCAGAGGAATGTAATGTCACTAAAGCAACTCTTATCTAGATCACCCGAGTTGGAGCGAGAAACACTAGCGACATAATCTTTGGACTTTTAGAAATTTTTGAACTACGTTAAATATCGAGGTGTTCATTATATTTTGTAGTCTGTTTTGAAGTAAAGTAAAAATATGCTAAGGAAGTGATCATTCCGAAGTGTCATCTTGGGATGTAAATTAAGTGTTTCCATCTCTACACTCAACAAATATACAGGCAGAGGGCGCTGATGTGCTTGGCGACGAGCCGAGTGCAGACGCATTGAGAAGTGAACAGGAGAGGATGTTCTGTAATGTCAAGGAAATGCATTACGCTGTTGAGTTTAAAAATAATTTCTCTCTCTCTCTCTCTCTCTGGACAAGTTGCTTTGTACCTCTAATTTCGTTTTGAATTTCTTTCGATTGCTAAACTACGCCAAAGATAAGTTTATTTTCAGGATAAAAAAAAAAGTAATCCAACGTATTTTGAAACGAAGGAACCTAACAAAGTTCTTTTTATCGTGCTAAATAAAATCTTGGTGTCAGATGACCAGACAATATTTGCATGCTAACGCGCTGGAACAATGCATGCAAGAAAATTTTGATGATAGCATAAAGTATTATTAAGATCTATTTTTAAGAAACTTAGTTTCTCGGAGACTTTTTTTGATTTGGAGGAATTATAATAGGAGTTGATTTAAAATTAAAGAATTTGCCCACTCATGAGTTCTTACATATTCAGAGCTTTTGCAATCATCAGGGGAAGTTATTAAGATCTTTGTTATCAGCATATATGAGAAGAGCGATACCAGTTTTCATCTGATCAGTAAGATCTTTAATACCGATTGAAAACAGTAGAAAACCACCAAGGGAAAAGCCTAGAAATACTCCTGGATCGTTTGAGAATCGAAAAGATTCCTCCCTTGTTATAAAACCTTTAAGGATATAAAAATTTAGTCAATAATAAATCTAAGATAGCAATAAATCAAAAACCCCTTAGCGATTAAATTTGTAGAGCAATAAATCTCTAGGAAACTAAGTCAGTCTTTGAATGAGTTCGTATAAATACAGTCAAATTGACATCTATTATCTAAAGCCTGTTTGTGTTTCATTTGGAGCCAAAGGTTGATAAAAGGAAATGGTTGTATAAAGTAATGGTCAGGCCACACCTAGAGTACTGCATACTATAGGCCCCATTTTAGGAAGTATGTAGAGCTGCTGGAACGAGTACAGAGAAGGGCGACGAGATTGGTAAGGGGAACAAAGGAGTGCTCTTGCCAAGAAAGGCTTAAGTTCTGCAAATTGCAGCGTCTGGAGACTAGGCACCTCCGAGGTGATCTGATTGGGGTTTACAAGGCCTTGAATAATTTCAGCAAGCTCAATGCTGATGGAATTCTTCCTCTTGCTCAGATTACGCTCTTGAGGGGGCGTAAATTCAAATTGAGGAAAGAGTTGTAGATGTGCAGAAATTTACCTTTAACGGTGGTTGATTGCTGGAACAAATTTCCATCTGTCGTTGTGGAAGTCGATTAAATAAATTCAAGGAAGAACTGGACGAACTTTTGGAACGAATGGATGGGTAAAATGGGAAGGTTTTTTTTTTTTTTTTTTTTTTTTTTGGCTAATGCTGTATAAGCTTGCTTTCTTGCATCACATGCCTCTGCTAAAGCTAAAACTAGACCTGTCTTTACCTTTCATGATGAAGACTGCAACTTAATGAAATATAATGGATGCAGGTTGGCACATTGCGAGATCGAGACTATACCCTGCCACAAAAAATGTACTATCATTTTAGGCGAGTTTGCATATGCGTCTATTGTCTTCACCATGTCCGTCCGCATGTAACAGTAGGACTCCCAGTGTAGATTTTCATGAAATTTTATATTTGGCACTTTTAAAAATATTTGTCGAGCCATTTCAAATTTAACTAAAATCGGACAAATATAAAAACAAATATAAAAATTTCCATACAATTTGTATGGAAATTTTAAATTCATAGATTAATTGTAGTTTTAATTAAGTATAACCTCAGACAATCCGTGAACGCTTCGCCTTTATTGTTATGTAAGAAATGTTGAATAAAATAACAAGAAAGTGGAAATAAGAAGATAGAAAAATGGGGAACTAGTGTAGTTGTCAACTGTAAACTTCACAAGCCATTTTCTAAAATTCCCCTTTTAATTCTTGTAATTTTTATTTTGTTTACTAAATTTTATTTTCACTTATTTTAGTAACCAAATTTTATTCTCATTTTATTTATGTTTATGCTTTTTATCCTCGTTTAGCTTGTGGTTTACATCAGCAATGAAGACACATGTTGCTATTTTGCTTGGAATCCTGGCCGTTGACACCTGATGAGAGGCTGGTTTTGTAAGCTGTGTGGCAACATATTTATTTTTTTATAAATTTTCTAATAATATATATATTATTATTAGAAATTTTATTATTGTCTAAGATAATATATTTTCTAATAATATACATATGAGGTATTATAGCATATTGATAATCATTAATATACGGAATGGCAATACGTACACTACGTCCTTGATGTAATTTATATACAATATTATTTTGTTAAATATATGTATTAATTTTATGGGGAAGAGTATCGAAAAAGATATACTTAAATAAATCTAGGGAGAACGCGTAGGTAAAGTATGTTACATAGACACAAAGAATAATATACAAAAACTTATCGTTATGCGCCTACAATTTGAGTGACTTCTTCCGGAGTCAACCACCCAAATTGAAAGGAAAAACAACGATAAGGGCTTCTCTGTTTCTGTAATGATCAATATGCATTATAGCAAAATCAATTTTGAGGTTATATAACAAATAATGAGATTATATCAATTTTGAAGTTATATAACAGTGTTATAGTTATTCACACAAGGTGTGGAAGGAAAATAATACAGTTCACAGACATGCAGATGGATCGTGATTTTATCACTTCGGCAGAAATTCAAGGAACAAACAAACATCTGAATCGCCTTGTATCATATATTTTCGTTAATATTGGCGTATAACCTATTAAGTTACGTTTTTTTTTTTTTCTCTTTTTTATGTAGTGCATTTTCAGAAGATTGTGCATCGGGATATCAAACCCTCAAATCTTCTGCTTAATGATGATGGAAAAGTCCAGGTGGGTAATTAGGAATTCTTACAATTATATCAGTTTTAAAGGGTTTGTGTGTGTGTGTTTCATTTTTGGAAATTTCGGATTAAAAACTAGTAAATGAGTTAATTTTCATTCATTAAATATCAACCCTATAAATTCGAAGCCATTTTCCACAAAACGAACAGAAGCATAATATATTGTTATCGAAACATAACATATTGTAATTCATCTGAATAATGCTTAAAAATTTTGCAATTTTTCACTAGTGAATCTAGCAGCATATCGGTTTCTTCCGGAATTTATAACTGTTTCCTGTTTTAATAATTTTTCAATCAAAGAACGTCAGATAACACAATAGGAAGAAAACACTGCGACCGTGTTGTAAAAAAGAAAGTGTTACAATGTTTAACAAGTGTCTCGTATGAAGGTGGGGGAGTTAGGCGTCCGAGGTTTACAAAAAAAGGGAAGAAATATAGAGAGACAACGTCATCTCCAAGCACTTAAAAATACTTCATTTAGAACACTTGTCAGAGCGCAAATAGCCACAAGGAAGAGAAGTTCATAAATAAACCTAAGAGCAGATACACAATCTCGGAAGAGACCGATATAACTGGACCAACTAAAAATAAATGTTTATCTCGTGACTGTGTTGCTTACCTTCAGTCTTTGGAAAATTAATAACTGTTCAGTCAGAATTATTCTGTACGTTGCTACTCACGCATCCAATTTCATTATTTTCAGATCTCTGACTTCGGAGTTTGCAATCAATTTGAAGGAGTGGATGCATTTCTCTCTGATACAGCAGGGACACCTGCATTTGTAGCCCCCGAGGCACTCAGAGGTAAGATGAATTCGCTAAAAGAGGCGCGGTGTTGCATCGAAGACGTAAACATATTTACGTTGTTTAATGCCGCTGTTTGCTTTCTAAAACAAAAGCCTCTTGGAAATATGTACACCGTTTGTTTGGAATAAATAGTATCGTAAATAAATGAGTTCTATAATAATATAATATAATATTGTAATAGCAAGTTGACCTAAACGCCGGTAAAGATTTAAAGCTGCCTTTTACTTGAACTTTTTTTTTAAAAATATGAATACAAAATGTAAGTATGGTACTATCTCCTAAATTTACCAGCGCACATCCCAAATATCTTTCAATAAAGTCAAATTTTGAAAACTGTTTTTTTTTACTAAATTTAAAGATTCTAAATTAAATTAAGAGTTCATAGGAATAATATAGGTCAAAAAAGGTGGTTACTTTATTGATCAATAAATTTCCTTTATTTATTTCGCTTATTTATATTACTGCGTTCAATTTTGTTGTATAAGCAAAAGAACCCCGTGACACTGTTTTATTCGTTACACCGCTATTGTCGGCCTATAATATCCCAAATAAAATTTCAATTAATCATTTGCGCAAAGGCACGCATCAGTATATTCAGTTTCGTGTTTAAAAATTAACTCGATAAATTCTGATTAACATCATAAACTCGATTCCTCGTTGAAACTTTTCGAATGATATAGATTTATCCTTGGGGTGCAAAATTAGAGACAGACATCGTGAACAAATATATAATCAAGAACAGTTTTAATTATATATAATAAATTATTATTAATAGACTGTCTGTGATGTATTTTCTGAAATTATTAATCAAGGATTAGTAAATCGAACCTCAAACTTTATATACCGAAATGCATCAGCTAGTATTTGTTTAATGTAGAAAAACCAAGTTTAATTAGACACGGTTCATTATTGCCATTTTGACTTTATTAGTATGGTCATTCGTAAAGTTCTGATCTTTCATTTACACGGAGCATTTAGATTTAAGAGCTAAAATGCGAAAATTATGTATTGTAATGTTTGTTATGTTCTTTCATCATGTAGTTCGCATGCATTTCTTTAACTTTGTTATTATTATTATCAGTTTAATCAACAAACACCCCTGTACAGAAATTATTTAGGAGAGTGGCTCATACATGTATACATCCAATAAAACGTATTAAACAGTAACATAGAATAAAATCAGAACAAATAAATAAAGAGGAATAATCACATAGATATAGTCATTTACACTATGAATTGAATCTCGTAGTAAATCTGTTGAACGGTATTTCCCCAGTCCTTTAAGAATCTTACAAAGACACTATACAGCGTTCATTACAGATTATTAAGAGTTCAGAGGCGCTTAAAGTCTTTTGTTATGAAAACTCTTCTTTCCTGGATTACATTCTTCATTAAATTTATAGTCTAATATATAATTTCGCTGCAATGAGCTTCCTGTAGGTTTTTCATGGCAGTACCTGTTCGGTTCGATTTTGAAGTCTCTAAAGAGCTCCAGAGTATTAGCAGGAAACAAGCGGCTTAATTCCTCTGTGTGGTGGAGAGCGCTACGGAGACAATGAGGATAGTGGAGCCAGGCTCCCGGCTCCACTACCCTCAAGATTTTGTGGTCAATTCTGACCACAAGATTTTCAACTTGAGGGGCATTTAAACTCTCAGTCAGGAGTTGTGCTGGAGTGCAGATGTTACGTAAGGTGACCATCTGAATCCACGGAGCAACGTTCAAGTTTGCATATAGTATAGCTTTTGATATTGTGAAGAGGTTCCCGGCAATCCTATTAGACCACCAGAGCACCACCCAGTATTCCAGGCTGAGAAACTTTCTAATATAGGAGCAGAGGACCAAATTATTGAAGCATAAAGGGAAACAGGAACAATACATCTTTGGATGTATTGGGTCACTAGTTTCTGGTTTCGAATCCCAATTATCTCCTGGCTTACAGCCCAAATGGCAGTTAGAGTTTTTGTTCTGAAAGTGCTTTTGAAAGGTGAAGCCCTCGTCCTACGTCACTCCTAGGTCGATGTATGAGCTGACTTTCTTAACCTGGGCTCCATTAATAGATAACTCAATTTGATTCTTTATCTTCTTATTAGTTATTGTCAATTGTGTTGACTTGTCATAGTTTAGCCATAATCGTATTTTATCTAAATATAATGCAATTTGTAAAGCTTGGCGTTGGCGTGAAAATTGACGTCGGACACAAGAGCTTTTTCGTTAGAGACAACATAATATTTTATGTCATATTAATTTGAGCCTTTTCATTTAAAACTTGTTGGATTCTGAAGAGGGGTCTCCAACAGTAGTAGTGGATCGTCTCTGTACTACGGTATGGAGGTGGAGAGGCCTATGCGCAAAACACTGTAGGGTTAAAGCAGGTAGGATGGCTTTTTTTCAAAGAGTTTTAAGACAGAATAACTGATTGATATGGGCCGAAAGCCTCACAAAGTAGTGATTCCATGTCCGGGGGGGAGAAAACTCCATCTTTCAGGATGATTTTGAATATGTGCAACAACACACCAACAATATAGGAGCTGCATATTTTTTAAATAAAAATAGGGAACCGTGGGGGCCGAGCGTAGATTTGTTAGGCGAAGAATTAATAACATTTGATGAGACCTATAGAAATAGTGACGTTGGCTAATTCATTCCGGCAAACGCCGCCTCTCGCTAAAATACGTTGTGCCATATCCTCCGACTGATACTCCTGACCATCCTACCTTTACCTTCAACTGGCAAAGAACTCCTTAGCCCAGTGTCTGAATGTGGTTTCCGCCATTTCGAATTTAGTAGCATTTTTGCTCACAATTCGTTTTGAATGTCGTAGTTTTCTTCGAACCTCTTCATAGCGAGCAGTCGCTTCTTTTTACAGAAATGGCTCTTTTCTTCTTATAGTCCGTGAGGTCTTCTTTAAATCCTGAATTTTTCCATTTCTGTAAGCCTTTTGCTTGGCCACAAATGTCTGTTTCAATAATCATTGAACCACGGTTTAGTTTTGTCAGTGATTCTTACCTCGTTTTGACTGGAATTATTGCATTTTAAGGTTGCACATTTAAAAGTAACCTCTATCTTAATATGCAAATAACCTTGCCAAAATTTTCAAATCCTTAATTACAGATAGTTAATTTTTTTTATAGATGATAAACACAGTTAAAAAAAAAATTGTTCTACAAAAACATACGAGTCAATTGGATATTGAAAGCTGGCGCGATGCGTTGCATTTCAGTACAGAAAATATTTTCGTATAAGACGTGTCCGCATCTCATCTAGGAGTTCAGATTCCATTTCCATGATAGCAATTTTGTGTTTTTCTTTCAATAAAAATACAGCCGAGGTTATAATATTTCAAATCATCCCGTTGACTTCAACTGGTTTCACTTATAGCTGATTAAGCTCTCGTAACTTATCAAATATAGTTTTAATCAGTAGTGTCAGTGTAGAGAAAGCAAAAAAAAAAAAAAGTGTGTGTGTGTTTTGGTGTTGCAAGGCAGTAAAGGACGTAATTTTAATATCTGCAATAATTCTTACTTTTATTTTTCAGAGACAAGAGACCGGTACAGTGGAAAAGTAAGTTTAATTTATGCAATTTTTTTTCTTTTCCCAACTTTTTTTTTTATGTAATGGTTCTAATTAGTAGCATAAAGAATTTAACCCGAATTCTGTTCGAGAGGGAAAGTAGGGAGGGTTTAAAAACGATGCTCAGTGGGTTTTTACGTTACGGTATTATGGTGAAATGTCCCCTTCAATCATATAAAAAACATAAATAAATTTTCAGAATCTTCTCTAAATTCCTATTTACGTATTACAATGGTGAAGGGAAAGGGACGAAAGGTAAGTGCAAGTGCTGGCAGTGCCAGGAAACGAATCAAAATTGATTTAGAAATGAAGATGAAAATGTTAAGCAGGACAAAGTTTGTCATCTATTGCAGGCAGGGAATTAGGTCTCGCTTCTTCAACAGTGAATACTATTTTAAAGGACAGTGCGCGTATAAAAGAACATGTCAAAGGATCAATGCATTTAAGATGAACAGTGATCACAAAACAGCGTTCAGGTGCTATATCGAAGATGGAAAATCAGATTCAGAAGCGAGTGCCCCCGAGTCTAACGGCCATTCGAGCAAGAAGTATTTATGAAGATATTAAGGATAAGTACGGCGAACCCCAAGCCAAGTTCGTGGCAAGCAACGGGTGGTTTAATAGGTTCAAGCATTGCGCTGGTTTCCAAAACATTAAAGTATGCGGTGAAGTCGCCAGTGCCGATTCTGCAGCTGCAGAGAAATTTTGTGATGTGTTGGGAAAAAATCCTTCTAAATCTTCACAGGCCTCAACTCCCGAGCGGCGTGCTTATCAGCTGGAGAGTTAATTCCGGCAACGATGCTCGAAAGGTAAAACTTGCTGACGTTATGCCGTTTTTCCTGCGCATGAGATAAAAAAATTGAATAAATAATTGTATTTACATGTTCGTCGAACATTTCTTTTTTTGCTTCAATCAAATTTGCGAGTTCAATTTTACTTCAATCAAATAAGCATTTAGGGAAATTCCGACTTACGTAGAGTTCCGCGGAACGCAACCCTTACGTAAGTCGTGGAGTGGCTGTATTTCGAAGCGGCTCGAGTCATCCAAAAGACTCATATAACCATCGCTGTTGCAAACAAAGCTGTAATGACGAGTCTACACTATTCAGCGAATGAGTAGCGTAGAGTTAGCGCCTACCACATCACTGCAGTCACTTTACCAGCCTCAAAACTTTTCAAATATCCCTGGTATTAATATGATTGACGATTTTATTGACGATTATACTCATAAATAAACATATGATTAACACTGAAAGATATTGTCATGAAAAAATTGCAGACTTTCGTTTCATTTTTGTAACGCCAGACCTGGAAACATTTCAAATCCTGTCCTCGTGCAAGGATGTACACGCGCTGATATCGTACTTTATCAGATGAGAAAAATCTCATGTTTCGAGACGAGTATTTGCTAAGACTTCTTTCAGGTTTGGAGTTTCTAAAATTAGATAAAAGCCTGCGGTTTCGTCATGGATTTGTTTGCGAAGTTGCACAAAAAAGTAAATATTATTCTTTGCTGTATAACAGGCTCTAGATATCTGGCAGATGGGAGTCACTCTCTATGCATTCCTTTATGGCCAGGTGCCTTTCCATGACACAAACATCCTAGCTCTCTATAGCAAGATCAGAAACCAGCCTCTCTCATTTCATGACAAGTAGGTATCGTTTCAATCTCTTAAGTATATGTTATTAGAATTCTTAAAATTTTTACTCCAGTTATCGAAAGCCAAACAGATACAAAATCAGACTCATCGATTGTCTCATATATAGCAAGTAGGAAACTAGAGCTGTCTTCCTTTGTATAACCCGAGGTGCGAGAAGGATTGCAAAAAATAAATTAAGAATAATAAGAGGCTCTTTATATATCATTTGAGAAAAATATCAAAGATAATTACAAAAACAGCAATCAAAACAAGTTGGATATTAATATACGCATTGCGTTTCAATTCAAGCATGATTGACAATTTACTGAACAATGAAATGTGACGGAACTAGTGTGCTTTTTAATACTGATTTCCAATGTGCAGACAGTTTTTGAATATTACTCTCAGCTCAAGATATTTCATATTTTAGTTTTCACATACTTTGATTTTGGTCTTTCTGCTCATATTAGTTGGACTGTTGGAATTTCAAAGATCCTGACAATAGATGCGTTTTCTTTTACAGGCCAGACGTGAGTGAGAGTGTCAAGGATTTGTTAAGAAGAATGCTGGAAAAAGACCCTAACATGAGGATAACGCTGGCAGAAATTAAGGTTCGTTTAAAATGTCAGTTTTCATTCGGTTGTTATTGATCCAAAACGTTGAAAATAACTTTAAGCGTTTAGACAGGCGCAGATTTTTAGCTTGCTATCTATTGTATCAATTCATCACTTTCTTTGAACCCTCCCCTTTCAGTCAAATAGCTACCTCTTTCTTTCAAGGGAAAGTTAAGGTTATATTTGGACCAGAAAGTAAAGAAAAATAAAAAAAATTGTTGAATTGGTCCTTAATCTACTATATAAATAAGGCAAACTGTCTGGTTTTTATCAAGTTTCCTCTTCCATCTAGGGAGAACTTAGGGGTTAGGATCCACAATTTCTACACACAATGTACTAATTCAAAGTGTTTCCCAAGCGATTTATTAGAGAGGTATGCAAAGCGATCCGCTTTTGGGTTACTGAGGCATTTTCTGTTGACTTACAGATCCCATGGCTGGATCACTGTAGTAAGTAAAGAATCCAATAAAACAAACAGTATATAGAATAAAAATCAAATGAAACAATAAAGGATATCAACCGCCTAAAGAAAACTGAACGTTGAAAGGAGGTCGAGTGCATTTTGTGACATCCGAGAACAAAAATCAAAAGGTTTATATTCTCTAAGCTGTACTGCATTTAATAAAAAAGAAAAATCTTAAAAAGCTGCTAATGATCTTCCGTTCTCCTCGTCTGATTTTTCTTATAAAAGTTGACTTAGGTGTCATGAATGCAATTTAAAAACAATCCATGTCAAAGCATGCCATAAATTGTTTTTTACATGTATATCTTATATATTTGTTTATGGATTTTTGACAGCGTAAGATCTTAATGTCTTCTACTATATAATTCGTCATAGTCTTGGCTGCAGAAGACGATACCGTTCTTGAAGCATTTTGAGGTGCTCCTCTACTTTCTAACTTCTTCTCTGCGGGCCGACCGGGCTAGCCGGGTGGGTAAAGTGCCTGGCTGGCAACCCAAAGGTCGCGGGTTCGAATCCCGCCTCGGGCTTGGATCAAAGTACTGCAAAAACCTTGGGAGGTGCACAATGGCCACAGAAGCCGATGCGCCAACAACTACCAAAAAAAAAAAAAAAATCCTCTCTGCGGTAGAAGTAGGGATTAATTCAAAATTGGAGTGTGATAGAAACCAATGTGAAACCAAATGAGCGTTTGACATTGTATTTGAAAATTTGCCATGTCACTTTTTAAACTCACCATCTTGAGAGGTGTAGGTGGTATTTGGAATGTTTATTGCAAATGGTTATACCCAGAGCAGCCGGAGATCTTTGACAGAGCCCACCGAATTAAGTGTACTACCATTTATATTGAATTTATGCTGAATATCATCATCAAATAACACCACCATCATCATATGTTCATCGGAACATATGATGATGGTGGTGAACATATGATCAGAAAAGGGCTTTCTGTATCGTGTTTCAATTGGGAAAGTAACCTTTTCGTTTTGTACCAAAATGATAGGTTACTAATTGACCAGCGTGCCTTGACTGTTAACGGCAGAAAATTCTCTGCCGACTTAACTCATAATGGCAAATATAGATTGTAAATAAAAAATAAATAAATAAAAGTTGCCGCTTGACAGCCACACATTGAGATCTGCTGAGTGGATAGCTCTAGAACAATTGCAGAAGTAGCTCGCCAATCTTATCTCAATTTGACAAGATGGTAGGCATGGTACACCGATGTTAATTACACTACCCTAGATTCATTTATTATTATTATTGTTGTTGCTCTTATATTATTTCTCCCTGATTGGGGGGTTCCACTCTGTGACGGGTACTGCTACCAAGTGCACAGGGTGGTTGTAATGTCTGGTGTTACTGTCGGTCGAGGAACTCTCTGACTATCCTACAGGTGTTCAGGATTGCGACTTTCTGGAGTTTCTTGTAGGTGTTCTCTGGGAGACCTATTGCTGCTAGGCTGCTATGTAGAGTCTTTGGTACCATACCGGTGGTTGATACGATGATTGGGATCGTTGATACTTCTGACGTATGCCACATCTCCTTGATCTCATGTCTCGGGTCGTGTACTTCCTAATTTTTTCCTCATGGGTTTTCTGGACATTACTAGTGTTCGGCACCGCTATGTCAATCAGGTAGGTAAAGTAAAAAAAAAAAAAAAAGTAGGTAGCCTTTTCCATCTTGTCCACAAGAGTTATGTCCGGTCTGTTGTGCGGGATGATCTTCTCCGTTATTATGGAGCGATCCCAGTATAGTTTGTGGGTTCGGGTCTCTAGTATTGTCTGGGGTTCGTACTTGTAGTATGGTACACTTTCTTTGGTCAACTGGTATTTCCTCGCTAGCTTCTGATGTATTATACTGGCAACCTGGTCGTGTCTATAAGTGTACTCAGTCTGGCTGATCACTTTACACACCGCGGTGATGTGTTGGATCGTTTCTGAGGCCAGGTGGCATCTGACATTCCAGGCTCCTTTGCGATGTATTTTTTTATATTTTCTGGTGTTGATTACCTGATCTTGGATGGCCAGCATGAATTCTTCAGTCTCGGGGAAGAGCGTTCCCCTTGCGAGCCATGCATTGGAAGCAGTGGTGTCGATGTGATCTTGACGGAGGTCATTGTAGTGTCTGCCATGGAGTGTCTTCTTTGCCCATCTTTCTAACTTCGTTTCTTGTACTGTCTGGGCGGGAGGGGTTTTCTCGCATAGGATGAGTGGGGTATACCACTTATCTATCTTCCTTATGGCCTGGTGGAGTGGTGCTGTGTTGTTCTGGAAGTAATCCTTCAGGTTAACTATCGCTGTTTTCTGTTGTTCTATCAGGTCTATCAGGCCCCTTCCTCCCTCTTTCTGAGGTATTGCTATTCTCTCCACTGCTGACTTCGGGTGGTGTTGGCGACTCTTGGTCATCATTGTCCTTGTCTTTCGCATGATATCTTCTAGCTCGGTGTTAGTCCAATCTATGACCCCGAATGTGTATGTTGGTACTGGAGCTGCATAGGAGTTTATGGCTTTAACTGAGTTCCCTCAGTTCAATTTTGCTTTCAGCTGGCTTCTGAGTCTCTGATGATATTTTTCGGTCAGGCACTTCTTGATTTCCTTGTGCTCTAACTGCTCAGCCTGCATCATCCCTAGGTATTTGTACGTCTCTCCTTCTGTCATACCTTCGATCTCTTTACCAGTCAGAAGCTGGTAGTTTCGGTCAACTAATTTCCCCTGGTGCAGTGTGTGGGTCTTGCATTTTTCTAGACCAGATTCCATCTTGATGTCTTTGCTGAATTCTTCGGTGATCCGGAATAGTTGCTGGAGTTGCTTCTCGGTTGCCGCGTAGAGCTTTATGTCATCCATGTATATCAGGTGGGTGAGGGTGTACAGGTTCTTTCTTCCTTTGAGGTTATATCCATACTTGCTGCCGTTGAGCATGGTGGATAGCGGGTTGAGTGCTAGACAGAACCATAGTGGGCTCAGAGCATCTCCCTGAAATATTTCTCTTCTAATGGGGATTGGCCTGGTTGTGATGTTCTCGACCTTAATGGTGGTACTCCATTTCGCCATTGTTGCTCCTAGGAAGTATGTCTCTATCCGATTGACCTTGTAGATCTTCAGGGTCTCTATTAGCCAGCTATGAGGTACGGAGTCGAAGACCTTGCGGTAATCGATGTAGGCCGTGTATAGGTTGCGGTGCTTCTTTGAAGGCTTGCTCCATAACTGCGGAATCTCTGGTTAATTGGCCCTTGCATCCTTTCTGCTGTTCGGCCATTATGTTCTGACTCTCTGAGTGGTCTGATATCTTCTTAGTTATGCAGCTGGTCAGGATCTTGTACATCGTTGGGAGGCATGTGATTGGCCTGTATTTCGCCGGGTTTCTTGTATCTTCGTCTTCAGGCTTCAGATATGTGACTCCTTCTGTGAGAAACTTCGGGATTGTCTCCGGGTGCCTTATCATTCGAGTGAACTGCTCTGCTAGGTGCTTGTGTGTGCAGGTGAGCTTCTTGTACCAGTAGTTGTGGATGTTATCAATTCCCGGGGTTCGCCAGTTGTGGGTGTTCCTGATCGACTGTTTTACTTCTTCTCGAATCTCCCACTCTCTCATTTCTTGTATGTCCTTCGTTTTCTTCCGTTCTACTTCCATCCAGGGTGCTCTGCTGTTATGTCTTACTTCACTGCTCCAGATATTTCTCCAGAATTATTATTCCCCAGAAATATAATAATAATTATTATTATTAAAGACTGTTGTAGAATAGATATGCGGAAGTTTGCCTTTAGACAGTGGGTAGTTGATAGCTGGAACAGATTTCTGTTGTTGTTGAAATTGATAGCGTAAATAAATTTAAGGCTGAACTAGACGTATTGTATTATTATTATTAGCCATATGGCGCAAGGAAGCCTGAGGCTTATGCTGCACCAGCCAAAAAAAAAAAATAATAAAATAAAAAATAGCGGGCTTAATCACAATATCATTTATTCTGCTGAAAAATGGCTACCGTGACTTACAATTAATAATTGTAAGTCTTGAATAAATTTAACTTGAACAAAGAATACAATTAATAATATAAGACAAAACTTGACCTTTCATCGCGTAAGCTTTGCAAAAAAACTGATTTCCTCCTTAAACACTTTACTTTTGGTGAAAATGGTTTATTATATGTACTCGATGTAATGTAAAACACAATATACATTTACTATCGAAATGTCTTAAACTGTGCAATTTTTTTATATATTGAGATAACTATTTTAATGCTGTTTTTTTTTTTAAACTCTAGGTCCATGTTTGGGTGACACGGGATGATCTTTGTCCCTTGCCTACTGAAGAAGAAAACTGCAGCCTGGTGGAGATTACTCAAGAAGACATCGACCACTGTGTTAGAACCATTCCGAAGTTGGATACCTTGGTAAGCTGTTTAACTGAATAATCAACTGTGAATTTTTCTTGTTGATTATTTAGTTAAAAGAAACAAACAGTTGATATAAATGTAATCATAAAACACTTACTCTTCACATAAAAACAGTGCCTGCAGAAGTCTAAAAGTATGTAAAAAAAAAAAGTCTTGTTCAAATGACGATCAAGCCTGGTTCTTAGCTCAAGTTTAGCAACACATCTAAAGAAAAATACACTTATACTAATTTAATTGAATTCCTGCGCTGATGATTGTCCTAGTGGATATAATCATCCGTCCTACCCACCCCACATGAGAGAAGTCTGGGTTTGAATCCCGTCAATGGTGCGAGGAATTTTTATGACTTTTTTTTCGCAACGTGGCTGAGCCAGTCGGTCTCAGGAGAATGTTGCATGCTTTTTTTTTCCTCCGTCCATCAAAACAAATTCACCACAAAATACACGAAATTAACGCTGCCGTCTCATAGCCTTAGCTACTTTGGCTCTTAACACGCATTCACTCACGCATCGATGATTTTGGTAGACCTTTTGTTGGTTTCCCAGACATCGCAATGACTCACTGTTTTCTACAGACAGATATCAGAAAATTCCTAATATTAGTATTAAAAAAGGTCTTCTGATAATGTCTATCCTTTTTCTTAAAGATTGTGATCTAGCCTTAACTTATTTTTGTTTCATGGTTTGATGTTCTCCCTTCTGCTTGTATTTTTCTGGGAATACGGAAATTAGCCAGTATATCCATCCTATTCCAAAGAGAGAGAAATCTTTCCCCTCCAATAGCATCCCTATTTCAATTCTTTCCGAAGTAATGAATCAATCCATTAACATTGTACTGCCGTGGAAATTTCAGCTTAAATAGTTTGGATTACTCAAGTGTGGATGAATTCTATCAAAAAATAATAATAAATAAATATTTGAGTCAAGGTGTTGTTCTTAATATTTCTCAGTAAGGTTTTATCTTATGATTTATCACCCTTTTCGGAATTCCCACTGCAAATTATGTCATTCCCAGCATGTGATCATAATTGAGCAAGATAATATCAAATATACGGACAATTAGGGAAAAAAGAAGGTAAAACGAGTCTATTTATCCAGCATGCAGGTACCAATGAATGAAATTGAGAAGATGGTCTCGGTTGGTGCCAGCAACATGGCAGGCAATAGCAATCAGATCGAGGTCGACATATTTGTTCTCTTGATCGATCACTGCTACCTATCGACAAGATTTACACCGTTTTGTGATGGCACAGTGCCAGAGTTTCTCGATGTACATGCCTGGTTACCCCAAGTGTGTTCGCGTTCGTGACACCAATTCACTCACGTACAGTTAACTTCTGCTGTGTTATAAGTACCTGACGCGATTTTCACGCAAATCTCATTAGGAGAAAATATAGCTAAGTTAAATTAATGGGAAGTGAATAGAGGGCAGAAAAGGGACCTAGAGACCTTAGTCAGAAAACCCAACGCGGAAATTAGAGGAACTTCCATAAAAGATCTGTAACGTATGAGTTAATCAGGATACAAACCTAATATGCAAAAAGAATTGTAAATGTTCGTATTGATGTAATTATCAAGATGTACGTATGCATTAAAAGTTATAACAAAAATAATATTTTTTATAATAGCAGTGCTATTTATAATTTTAATGACTTGGTAATTTTTGGTAAATTAATTTTGGTTTACTGGAGCATGCAAGTGTGATATATCATTTTGGCATTTTACCAAATCTAAAATCAATAGACTTGTTTCCATTTAATCGACGTATTAAAGGAATTAACCTTGGAAGCTACTGGGCTTTTCGTACTAATTAAGAAATACCGTTCAAGGTTTAGGCCTAAATGGATGTCAGATGAACTAATGAGACTCGGGGCAGAGAAGAAAAATGCATGGGATGCATATAAATTATCAGGAGACACAGATGCCTATGGTAGATATAAGCTAGTCTGTAATAAAGTCACAAAGGAGGTTGGGCAGGCGACGGCAGATTACGAGAAATCTTTGGCAAGGGATGCAAAGAAAAACAGCAAAAAGTTCTTTACTTATATAAACTCTAGAAGGAAGGACAATCGAACCATCGATATCAAGTGGGCCAATTTGATTGGCCCTCTTGATATCGACGGTTCGATTGTTGATGATTCTGCTCAGGTAGCTGACAGACTGAATGAGTATGTTGCATCTACATTAACACATGAGGAGTTATTCAAGGAGAGGAATGCCAGAAGTTTATCAAATTCTAACAGGGAGTTAAATGATTTTGTAATGACTGAGAGCAAATTGGAGGAGAAATAGTTGACGTTAAACGTAAAGAAGGCACCTGGGGTGGATGGAATCGATCCAGTTTTATTAAAGGAGGCAGCAAAGGAAGTAAGTAGGCCCTTAGCCATGATTATGAAGGCATCCTTGGACTCAGGAGGTCCCCATGGACTGGAGATGTGCAGATGCCTCCCCAATTCTCAAAGAGGGATCAAAAGGTGACACAAGTAATTACAGACCTGTTAGTTTGACTTCTGTTCCAGGGAAAATAACGGAGTCACTTGTTAAAGAAGCACTGCAGGATCATCTAGACCAGTGGTCTCAAACTGGCTGCCCGCGGGCCGCATCCGGTCCCCCGAGGCAATTTTACACTGGCCGCAAATACATTTCAATTATGTATTTGTTGTAAATACGGTGCTTATATTCACTCATTTGCAGACCATATCTGTGTTGGTAGGGTTGTTAATGACAGTAATATTAGTATCGTACTGCAACTGGATCTGGAAAAGTTGAAAATAATGGCCGAGAGTTGGCAACTGAAGTTTTACATTGATAAATGCAAAGTGCTGCATGTGGGTAGCAGTAATCCCAGAGTAACACACCAACTGTGCAGTACTACACTCAACTAGTGGAGAATGAAAAAGATCTTGGGGTAATTGTGCAGTCAAATATGAAGTTTTCTGAGCAGTGCAGACAGGGTGCAAGAGTAGCTTATGGGGTTTTGTCAATGATATATAGGAATTTTGCTAGCAGAGATAAGGAGGTGCTTATCCCCTTGTATAAGGCAATTATCAGGCCACGCCTTGAGTACTGCATACAGATCTGTAGACCTCATTTTAGGAAGGATGTAGAGTTGCTAGAACGAGTACAGAGAAGGGCAACAAGATTGGTGAGAGGAACAAAGGGGTGCGTTTACGAAGAAAGGCTTTAAGTTCTGCAAGTTGCAGCATCTGGAGACTAGACACCTGCGAGGTGATCTGATTGAGGTATATAAGGCCTTGAATGGGTTGAGCAAGCTCAGTGCTGATGGGATTCTTTCTCTTGCTCAGATTCCGCGCCTGAGGGGACATAAATTCAAACTGAGGAAAGACAGCTGTAGAATATATGTGCGGAAATTTGCCTTTAGCCAGCGGTGGTTGATTGCTGGAACAAATTTCTATCTGTCATGGAAGTTGACAGTTTAAATAAATTCAAGGCTGAACTAGACGAACGTTTGGAGTGAATGGATGGGTAAAACGGGAAGGGTTTTTTTTTTTTTTTTTGGCTGATGCTGTTATAAGCTTGCTTCCTTGCATCATATGCCTCCGCTAATGTTAAGAGATCTTGGTCTTTTTTTTCATCCCATTCTGTGCTGTTTACTTTTTTTTTTTGCTTGTTTGTTTGGCTGGTGTGCTGACAATTAACGTTTTGAGAGAAAGATACCTTTATTAAAAAATGGAAATAAATAATTCTCCAGTGGGGAAAAGATATTGATGCCGTATAGTATCGCCCGCCAACTTACCAGAGACTGCCCCCAGGGCTCTGTTCTGGGGCCAGCTGTTTGGAATATG
Organism: Mastigoproctus giganteus; assembly: GCF_048544385.1. Lineage (NCBI taxonomy): Eukaryota > Metazoa > Arthropoda > Arachnida > Uropygi > Thelyphonidae > Mastigoproctus > Mastigoproctus giganteus. The sequence continues at coordinate 7,926,184 of NW_028328292.1, read as the reverse complement.
ATTCTGGATGAATGCCTCTTGCGGGACTTCCCCCATAGCACACAGCATCTCATATGCAGATGACCCGTTATCTTTGTAGAAAGCCTACTCGTACTGCTATTGAGATCAGAGCAACAACGTCTTGAATGCTCTATCGGTTTGGGCTGAATAGAATAAGCTGCAGTTCACGAACTATTCGTTATAAAGGACAGGCACTAAAGAATCAACGTTCATTCAAATATTTAGGTGTTACCATAGATGATCGCAGAACTTTCACGCCACTTCTAAAGTCCATGAAACAGAATGCCAAAATTTACATCAGTATGCTTGTTCGCTTCACCCTCAAAGACTGTGCCTTAAGGAACGTGCACTCTACTTTCTTTATTCAGCTGTCTTTGTATCGATCGTAACATACGGCGCTGCCGTATGGTTCCATCGTTTGTCCATCATCAGAACTAGGAACCTAATCCTGCAAATACAACGGTTGATGTTATGAAAAATGACTCGGGCATGTAGAATGACATCAACAGCAGCACTACAAGCATTGACAGGCTATATTCCCCTTGACCTCCAAGAGGCCTTCACAAGGCTTTCTCATGCTACCAGAAAGAACAAAGAAGCTGAATTCTTCGAGATAAAAACTCTTGTCGATGCAGATCCAAAACAAGAATTCCGGTGTACTTGGCAGGAACTTTTTTCTCCCTCTGGCAAATCCATTGAGATGATTCCAAAGGCAGCACTACCAAGCTATTTCTGTCTAGTGTCTCCCACCTCAACAAACAACGACTTGACTGGTTCTTCCCTAATGTACATGCTACCTTTCTTCTTACATGACATGAGTCATTCAAAAAGCGACTTCAGGACTTTGGGGTTATAAATGATGCACATTTTGAATGCGGAGGACTGGTACCACATAATGCACACGTGTAACCTCTACATGGACTTAACTAATCAATTTAGATCCAGTAATTACCAATTACTGGATCTAAATTTAACCACACTCAGTCCGGAAAGCAAACTGTTAGGTTCAAAAGAAGCGTTTTAGCTTTTAGCAGCTGTGCCTCTGCAGTCTTCAAGAAGTATCACATCTGCTGCTGGTATCATCTCTCCACGTCATCTCTCTGCTGGTATCATCTATCCTATAAATGAGACATCCAGACCAGACATTCCTGAAACCGCTCTGTCTCTTCTCGTACCTGCTCTTCCCTCATCACCCGCCACAACCAGAACTGAATGAACACCCACCTGGATATCCTCCTGATAGGAATGACGGCACTGATCTGAAAGCACCATTATACACACTTCTTCCAGCTAACTAGGAAATACCCTGTTGAGATTTGAAGCCTCTGCTGCACACCACCCTGATAATTCCATCAGACAAGTCTCCAGCACCAATGAATCAATTCGTCCATAGTCAAATTCAGCCAAAACCCCAAATTCCCAGATGACTCCTCCCAGCAGGCAGAACTTCTGCTCACGTTTTTGCATTTTCTCTTGCCTTCCCCAACCCACGTCCCTTCTCTAGGGAAATCCCCATCTTGAACTAAGCATTTTCCCCCTCCTTTGTTTTCACCTTGGGGGTGCCTTCCGCTCTGCGGCCTCTTTATGCATTCCTTGCCTTCATCTTTTCTGTGCCAACCGGGCTAGCCGGGTAGGTAAAGTGCCTGCCTGGCAACCCAAAGGTCGCGGGTTCGATTCCCGCCTCGGGCTGGATATCACGATGGTGCCGAACCAACCGGTTGGGTGGATATCCCGGCCACGATACACGAAGGAAGCAAGAAAAAACTGGTTCCTTCGTGTATTGATCACATCATACGAAATAAATAAATAAAATAAATCCTTTCTGTAAAATGCTCCTTTCTGCTGGCTCCCTTCGCTCTCGCTAATGCAAGAGTGCAGGCAGCCCGATAGGTGTTTTTCTACTGTCCCTGGTCCGGTTCTCCGTGCCGTGGACTGATGCCGGGAGGTTATTTCCTGGTGATCGTGCCTCCTGGTAACTAAGAGACCAGTCGAACAACACAAACACACTACTCACACAACCCACACCGATTGGCTTTGCAAAGTTGTGCATCATCACAGAATACTTGAATTGGATTTGTGAGAAACCACAGGAACCGCCTAACAAATATACTGTGTCCATGCCGTATTCGCTGTTTCATTGAAATACGAACTGACATAGCCTCCAAATTGGTATTATATTGATGCTGTGTATTTTGTTATCAGCACGCTGGTAGACGATTGATGCTGTTTTGGTATTATTCGTACTCTGGCAGACGATCCCTGGCCATCTCCATGTGGTGGTATATGTTATGCTAGAAATTCCCTGTAGAGTATTACGTCGATGGGCGCCTCCGTAGCCAGTTGGGCAGGAGCAGCAGTGCGTAGCACACGCTTCTTGATTAGACCGGGGTTCGAGCCCGTGACCATCAAATATGGAGGATGCGGAAAAGTCAGAGATTGACCACCGCATATCCTCGGAGAAATATGGCCTTAGTTGCTAATGCTCCTAAAAACCAAATAACAAAAAAAAAAAAAAAAAAAAATTTATGTCGATAAATGGTGGTGTTGCCAGGATAGCTGGTTGGGACCGCTTCTTTAATAAATAAAAAAATAATAATAAAAAAAGAGATGATTTCAATCGTTTTAAAACTCAGTTCTGTCTTATACCTCGCAAAAAGGTTTCTTCAGCTCCTATACTTATCTTCGCTGACACTCCGATTTCTAGGCAAAATGATATATCTCTTTTGGGGATTACCCTGACTTCTAATCTCTCTTGGCACAAGCACATTACAAATATAGCTTCCTCTGCATCTAAAAAATTTAATTTGGTTTTCTCTTTCGCTCTCGGCGTTACTTTTCTTTCAAACAGCTGCTCACTCTGTATAAATCGCAAATCCGCTCTTCCATGGAATATTGTTCCCACATCTAGGGTGGTACCCCCAAAACCTCTCTCAAACTTCTTGATTCCATTCAGAAGAGGGCAGTTAGGTTAATTAATAATTCATCTCTAACAGAGTCTCTCCACTCGCTTTCTCATAGACGCACTGTTTCTGCTGCATGCCTCTTCTACAGATACTTCCATGGGCACTGTTCTTTTGAATTGGATTCTATAATTCCCGCTCTCTCTTTCAAAACAATCCGAACACGTGCCGCCACCAGCCAACATCCATTTACTGTCCAACTTCAAACTCACAGAACCAACTTTTCATCTTCCTCATTTATTCATTCAACTGCCGTTTTCTGGAACAACCTTCCTTCATACGTATTTCCTGAAAATTACAATCTACAGAAGTTCAAGTCCAATGTCAACAAATATCTTCTTTCGTCTTCTCAACCTCCAACCCAAGCACGGGCACGGTACTAAGTACTATAGGTTCTAATACCTCTCGTGTTTGGGGTTTTCATAAAAAAAAAATCTTGAGCTGCAATTGAGTTAACTTTGTTGGAATGTAATCATGCTACATTTAGTAATAGCACCTACAGAAACCCTGCGTGCACAATTTCTGTTTTATACGATTTTAGGCAAGTTAGCATATATGCATAAAGTGTGTATCGTCTTTGTCATTTCTGTCTGTCGCATGTAATAACTCGATTCCACTGATGGATTTTCATAAAATTTTATATTTAGACTTTTTAGAAAATTTTGTCGAGCCGTTCCAAATTTCATTAAAATTGGACCAATAGAAATGCTACAATTATTTATTTTTTTTTTCATACATATTACATAGGCTATCTTTATATCCTATGACCTATATTATGGCTGAAGCTCTGGATGTTTGTAGCTGTGCGTGATTGAAGGAATGAATGGACAGGTGCGCAGGAACGAACTGCTTTCGCTTCGTGCACAACAATTTGTTTGTTTTTATATGTAAATCATGAATTATTACTATTTATTAACGCGCTGAAATGCATACATTAACCAACTTGTTCCTTTTCTTATTAAGTGCCAGCTTAACTCAAATTAAGCGTCCTTACCACGATTAGTTTTATTTATTTAATACAGCGATTAGGAATTCGCTATTTCGAATTATCTATCTATCTTTTTTTTTTTTACTCTTGAAATGTACGTTTTCTAGTATACGTAATCTTATTTTAATATTGTCTTAATTGACTTTACGTGTATTATTATTCGCCCAGTGGCACAAAATGTATTTATATTAGTTTCGTAATTAATTCACAAATTAGCATTTTTATTTAATTTGCGTGTTAATTTTCTTAATAAGTAAACCGGTTTCTTGTAAATTTAATAAATTTTTTATAACCTTCACTTCCTAACTTCCCTTACAAGTCAATGTGAACCTTCCCACAGTTTTTGGAAATTTCAAATGGAGCCCGAGCCAATGTCCATTTTTAACCTGACTCTTTTGGGACATTCCGCAATTTATGATGCCAATGTCCTTTCTGGTCTGCTAAAATCTGGACCATCTTGTGTTTGGAGTTAGGAAAGCACATACTTCCCTTAAGGAAAGACGATAAGTAAACATTTAACAGAAAGGAAACGGCGTGGAATTCAATTCTCTTTTTTTTTTTTTATATATATTTTCTAAATATGGTTATAAGTATTCAGGTTCTAGATTAAGATAGTTAAAAACGATTGCTCTTACACGTGATTTTAATGTGTAAAAACTGCTTAATAAGCAATTTTGTTTTCGCTGACAGATTCTCGTGAAAAGTATGTTGAAGAAACATTCATTTGGCCACCCATTCAAGGACAGTCCCATCCATGGGAAAGGCCAGTTGCTCAAGACTGGCAGGTCGAACTCGGCACCTTCTTCATATGAGCTGCTCCTGGACAGGTGGTTTGTTGCAAATCTTATTTATTATTATAAAGTGCGCTTCTAATAAATGATATTTTTCGGGTTTAACTTTTAATGCCAAAGCTTGTATCTTTAAATTTAGAAAATGTACGGTTTTAAAAATAAAAATTGAAATGTTTATCCGTAGCTGTGATCGTTTAAAAAAAATGTACCTTTTGTATGTTTTGTTAGCATCTTTAAAGTAATCTTTATCTCCTTCTAAATCTGTATTTCAACATTAGTTTTAATTTCTTCGTAACGTTGTCGAGAATTCAATACGGAAAATTTATTGCATTTATTTTTCAGGAAAATTTCTGTGGAAAGTAGCCTACCTGCTGTGAGAGAGGTCAGTCCTTTGGTCAGTCCGGGAGAGCGTCCAGAAGACGGAAAAGATGTCGAATGCTGAGAAACTACAGGTGGCGCTAATTGCTCAAGCATTTCCAGTGCCTCAAGTTGGGAACTGCAGGGATGTAGGCGAGAAGCGTCTATAGCAACTTTTAATGTGCATACATTCTGAAATTTCCGAGTCTCACAAATTTTTCTTCGCTCGCCAAAGTATCTTGTTTTTATTTTCTTCACTTGCCCAATTTGGCATTCCCTAAAAAGGGATGCAAGAAGTCAATTTGCTGAAAAGGTGCTTGATTGAGAGATTTAGAGTTTAAAAAAAACCTAACTAGAAAGTATGAAACAGACCACGAAGACAATCGCTAGAAGAAAATGAGAGATTAATAGTTTTATTTCGTTATGTTTTATCCTCTGAGTTTTCATATTCTCATTTTAGGTGTACAATTAGGCTGGTGTTGAGTAGAGAATTTCTACATCAGCTTTTCTTTTAGCATTTGCATTTATCAATTAGAATTTTCTTTTTCAAACAAACCTAGGGGCCACCTATATGTATATACGTCACAACAAATTTTGGGGATATTTGAGTCCCTCCCACCCACCTCTCCTCCTCCATCGTCAAACATTGTAAACAAAACCAAAGCATTATTTTATGTAATGCGAACCGAAAAATCCGGAATAACTCACGGGGGAATCCTAGTCCCTCCGCCTGAGAGCTGCTAATTACAGCCTCTGTTGAAGAGGACTTCAGAAATTCCTCCAGTTGTCGACGTTAATCGAACCCTAAACCTCTCGAAACGAATGGCAGTTGGTTTTATATTGGACTGTAACTTGACTCTTCCCCGTTTGGAATGTTCTACTCTTTGCAATAATTAATTATTCCTTGTAATATCAAAAATAATAAAGATTTTTTTCTAAGAAAAATATTTACAACAGAATATCGTTTGCATTGAGCTTTATCCTTAGAATATTATTTTAACTCTGCTTTAATTTTTTTTCTTTACTTTTGTTTTTTTTTTCGTTTGTAATTTTTATGTATAAAAGTTTGTCCTCGCGGTAACGCAATGGTTGTAACCATCGTCCTCCCCACACCACCGGATGGAAAAGGTCCTATTTCGAATCCCGCCAATGGTGCGAGGAATTGATTGGTTTTTTTCGCGAAGTGGCCGAGTTATTCGGTCTCAGGACAGGTTGTATGTTTTTCTCTCATAAATTAGGATTTTTCGTCCAGCAAACTGACCGAAGACCACATGCAGTTACAGACACGATATAGTTAAACTTATTTGGCGCTTAATGCTCCAACGACAGGCCCTGAGACATCCAGACGTGCCTTGTAGATCGAACTGTGCCCGAAAGATTTCTTATTCTTTACTTAAAAAAAAAAAAAAATTCAACTCGGGCGTCACCAAAATGCTCAAATTTGTGCTCTTTAAAATGCAAACGTTTCCGTAAAAACCGCAAAAATACATACCGGGTATTTCCAACAGCTGATTCTCGAAACTTTTGATTACTTTATTAAACATGCATCGATAATCAACAAAAAAAAGACTTTGACGAATGCTGAGGGAAAAAATGAATCGAATTCTAAAACTTTATAATCCTCATTTTTTTTGCACTCAAGGGGAATTTTTTTTTTTTTTTTTTTTAATTCTGAATTGAGATTGTGACATCACAATTTATTGAACCTTCCGTCCAAAATCGTCACAATCTGAGACCTTCTCCCACCTCATATGTGTGACGTGATGTTATATATTATATATGGATGGCCCTTCAGTGTTTTTTTGGTTGGTTTGTAGCCAGTCTGAGAATGAACTAATTATTGTAAATATCTATACACTTCGTTTCGCGAGCTTCAACTTGTCTTTTCTTTTTTGTAGGCAGCTCGCTGTCTTTACAACATCAAATTATATATTTAAAATATTTAAATGGTTATTTAAAGTAAAATATTGATCTATGCATTCCATTGTAAATTTTTACTTTTCAATTACTCAATGATATCCAACTTTCTCTTGGATTTAAGAAAACGGCTGATTCGGTCGTGCCGAGCCATTTTAGTACTTGAGGCAAGAATGAAAAATTGTTCCCTATGGCAACGTAATCATTGTTCCCTATGGCAACGTTGGAAATTATTTAATCTTTCTTTTGGCGCCCCTTTCAGCTTTTCACGTGAAGCAAGAGCCTCGTTCGCCTCACCCTCGGCCCGGCAAAGCCTGGACGAAATAGCAAAAGAAAACAAATTGAATTATATTTGCATCTGAAATGAACCGAGTATTTTAAAATTTCGAATTAGCATTACAGTCTGTAATTTATTTCGATTTTTGCTTCATGAATTTTAAATTCAAGCAGTGAAAATTAAATAAATATATATCCCCTTCCAAAAAAAAAAAAAAAAAAAAAGCGGATAGAGAAACCTTAATTTTTCTTCTTGAAGGCATTCTCAAACTGAATACTCGTCCTGTAGTAGTTTGGGATGCAGACATTTCATTCCCGCTTAGTTCGTCCATTAACTGTGCATTTTTTTTAATATACACATATATTGCCTCGGTATACGACATTCAAGACCTCATCTTCCAATGCCAGTATGTATGCATGCATTCGGTATGAATTTCATTGGCGCCTGGAGGATTTCAGGGAGGGTCTTAAGGTATTCTTCTCAAAAAGCAGTTGTCAGTTACATCACAATAAAACGCAGAGGATTCTGCTACCCAATATTAAGTTCGAAGGCATTCCTTAAATTCTCAAAGCTATTGAGATCCTACGAAGGCGATGGTTTATAAAAATAACATGTAGTGATAAAACATGCGGCTTTCTATGATGCTAAGATACTCACTAGCACTTTGCCGGCGATGGAAAATGGGCTTTGCCGATCACACTCGTCTGTTTTTTGCTGTGATGGGAAAGTTTTGGATGGAGACACCAACTACCAAATCACAGTTGCCACATAGTTATGCTTTCTTGGCTGAAACGCTTACGTTCGTTGATGAAATGGAATCTACTAGTTTTGCAGGTAATATTAGATATGAAGTTCTCTTAGCAGTGCAGAGAGGCATCCATAACAGCTCATGGGGTTTTGTCTATGATATAAAAGAACTTTGCTAGCAGAGATAAGGTAATTATCCTATGATTAGGCTACATCTTGAGTATTGAATGCAGGTCTGGAGGCCTTGTTTTAGGAAGGATGTGGAACAGGTGTAGAGAAGGGCAACAAGATTAGTGAGAAGAACAAAAGAGTGATCTTACCAAGAAAGGCTTCATTTCTGCAACTTTCAGCGTCTGGAGAACGGACGCCTGCGAGATGATCTGATTAAATTGCTTAAGGCTTTGAATGGATTGGGCAAAGTTCAATTCTGTTGGCATTTTTCCTCTACAGACTACTACGCACATGAGGGTGAATAAATTCAAACTGGATGGTTGCAGGACAGATGTGCGGAAATTGCGGATGGTCGATGTTGGGGAAAATTTTCCAATCTGGTGGCATAGAAGTTGGTGGTTTGAATAAATTCAAAGAAAATTTTACAGACTGTTGGAGGGAATGGACAGGTGATGCGGGGAATTTTTTTTTTTGCTGGTGCTGTATAAGCTTGATTTTTTGCATAATTTCCCACTACTAATACTATACACTACTAGGATACGAAAGCTGGCAGGTTTCCAATGATTACTACCCCCATGAACTCAGTTATATGATTTTCATCCGACAACGTAGCGCACGTATAAGAGAAGTTTCCAATGTTTTAGCTAGTATTGTGAACTGTCTCTTGACAAATCACAGAAAACCAGCAATTAACTACATCCAAAATTGATAGAGAATATAAAAATACTGCGATCTTTGTCAGGAGGCACATATACGAATGATAGCATTCCATATATACGAATCAGAGTTGCCTAAGCTTAATTATCGTTTTATACATATCCGGATTTACTTGACGTATACCTACAAATTACGTTGTTTGTTATCATGTAATTGGACCTAAATTTGATCTTGCACAATCCAGTTGTTGCTATAGAAAAATTTTGCCACCCTAACTGTTGACCCTTATCAAATACACGTGTTGCTCGCTTCGCACAAATTCTTCGGGAACGAATTGTCTGAACATCCCATACAAAGCATAAAATAAGTTCACAAGACTCCGTTTTTAATTTAATTTTGTGGGTGTTGCGTTGTTGCTGTCAGTTTGAAAGAAGATTCAGACGTTAAAGTAATCTGTGCCAATGTTCCACTGCTCTACCGCTACAAAATTCAATTTCAGACCTAGCTAATATTCCGTCTGGAAAATGTTGCCTTCATATTAAAAGTGCAATTTTTAGTAAGGAATATAAAAGCCGATTTAGAATATTCCTTCAATTAGAAAGCATAGAACAATATCCTAGTGAACATTATAGAATTTGAAAATCTTGGTCAAATAGTGGCCATCTGAAAGAAGTTGTTGCATTTCATGAGATATGTACACATCCCGTTGAAGTTTACACTGGGTTCAGTTTGGTTTGGATTCACTTATAAAACGTTAAAAGGAATTAATGTTCTCTTTCAAAATACAGTAAAAATTAATTCTCATCTTATTAACTTCGCAACCCCTGTCTTCCAAATTAAAGGTTCTTCCGAAGTTTATCTGAAATAAACTTACCATAAACACGATACTGTTGCCATCATCCTAGTAGTAAAAGAAAATAAATTGTGCTAGCGAGTGTAGCAAGCTCCCCCACATGATTTTATGTATTGTGAGCACCCCGCCCATTCAAAAAAAAAAAAAAAAACACTTCAGGGAAACACTTTTCTTAGGTAAAACGAATTGAAAATTTTTAATTTCATTTTAAACTGCTTCAGAAACAAATCGGTGGGACCAACTTAAGAGCAACTATAAACTATCTGCTCTCATAATAAAATTTTATGTACAAAGTTACGAATAGCTATTTACCAAGGTATTCACATATTCTATTTTTCGTATGAAATCCAAAATATCCAGTTTCAACAGTGAGCACTATTATACCAAAAAGGCATAGTTTATCTCACTCAGTTAAATGATAGATTAAAAATAGTTCATAATAATAATGAAGAGGCTATAAGCCTTATCGGTTGCGTATTATTTTAGCCGATACGCCAACTCTCCTTCGTTTTGAAAACTTGCAATAAATAGTATTTTTAGCAAGTGTTGTTTGCTAGCGATCCTCGAATTATCCGATGTAATGAATGATTTCATAGCATGTTAACAGTTTAGTACAACAGTTAACCCAATTTACCTGTGAAAATTTTGTTCGGGTAGGCAGAATGCTCTTATTTCTAATTTGTTTTCTCGTTTATGACAATTTATAGGCTCCTAGGGTTATTGTCGAATGATAACACAGGATGTCTTTCCCTGTGAAAAGAGCTTAACTTTTGTCTTGCAATAATATTTAAGTGTCGTGGTTTGTAACTACATGTGAAAACGTAGGTACACCAATGCAGGGTAGCTCAAAGGGATGAGACCTTCAAAAAGTGATTGCGTATATGCATGACACCGAATGTGCCCTGACAAAAACTTTGCGTTGGGTCCTGTTGGCATTCCCTCCCCCAAATATAGCTCACAGTTGAGCAAAACTCCCACTAAACCAAAAATGTTCAGTTAAGTATAATAAGTATTTGGATGGACCGTATGCATCATAAAAAGATTGGATAATTTGAGAGTGGAGAGCTCCAGCTATTGAAAAATTATTTAAAAAGAGTCTCTCTTTAGAGTTATTTTAAATATCTAGAGTAGGAAGGGAAGAGAATAAAAATAAAAGAACCTGTCTAGACATTTAAAGTAAAGCTAGCCTGGTTGGAAATAATCCAGACTCAAATTTTGAGAGGCACTTTTGGTTGATAATAATGATGCATATGATTGACCACTCGGATGTAACACTAACCCACACCTATTTAACTACATCTTCGAGAAAGAAGACAGAATTCGTAAAACTCTTTCTCTATTGCGAGTTACTTTACGATTGTAATGTTGGTTAATACTTCAGTCTGTCCAAAACGGTTGTCATTATCAGTGAAGCAAACTGAATTCTTCGATTGCATTCTCATTCCCAGATGATTCGAAATGTTTGGTTCCAGTATTACGTTTGAACTCTTGGCTGATAGTTCTAAAGCGTTAGCTTTATCTTGGGATCCCGATATGAAATGCTGCTGCCTGATCAAAGTCATTTAGTGTTTTGACACGCAACCATTCCAAAAGCATTCCACTTAGGTTATTTGAAATAACGATGTTTAAAGGAGTAATCTTGACTCGAAAAAATCCTCCACATTAGAAGACGTTGCTGGATTCTTCACAATGCCTCTGCGGGATATTTATCGTGAAATGTACCAAAGAAGCCCTCAAATACTGTAATATTTATACTACAGTATTTGAGGGCTAGTATTTCATTGGTACATTTCCTTCAGATTTCTCCTAAGGAAAAATTAACTTCTAATAGGATTGGCTTTTATGTAAACAAACCCATGGCACCGTTGATAAGTAAATTCAGTGTTATAAATAGATAATTGTGATTTCCCTCTGTCCCCCTAGAGGAAATTATTTTAAATTTAAAAAAATACAAATTTTAGAGAGATAATTATATTAAAATAACAATAAAACTGGAAGGAAATTACTACTATTGTATATGTGAAATACGCAAACACATAAAAATATTACTGTGGTAAACCCTCGATTTTATGGACTAATAGGAGAAGGGTGGTGTCTTAGATATAAATTGTCTTTATATCTAAATCTATCAGTTTCTTGTTTTGGTTTCGTTCTGTTATACTTAAGGGCATAGTCCTTAGTTAGTTGATAAGACTCAGGATACCCTAAATTTTGAAACCCTTTACTTACTAGTTAGACTAACTTTTTTCGATTGTAATGGTATATTATTTAATAAATGTAATCCGTAAAGAAAATAATTTCCAAAATTACTGGGTTTGTACAAAATTTGAAACATTTTTTATTAATGTGCCTGAAAAACGTCAAATAAATTTATATCCATCTACTTCGTGCCCAAGGGAATACTCTAATATATACTTAAATAATTATTAGTTCTGTCACGTCTTCGTTCAACAACCTTAAATCCAAGCTTACGTATCTTTTAAAAATATCCAGTTCTAATGGTTTATGTCTGATAAACCCGTATCCCTGCTAGTAACCTGAAATACAGAGTTTCATTAATAGGCTTGGTACATCCATTTAAAGTTTAAAAAAAAAAATTGGGGAAAAAAGAGTTTCGATGAGGATTTAATTTCATATCTAAAGAGCTTAAATTTGCTCTGATTAATGAGTATAAAAAGATTTGTTAAACATATTGTGTGTAGGGATACATTAACATTGGTCCTTCTCTCTTAATTAACTCGATAGAGACAATGTTTGTTGTTTTTAATATTTTAAGATAAGTTGGTGTATGCATTAGTAAAGTCTCGCAGAAGCCATAAAGGTCATGAATTGCGTCATATCTGTTTTCGGATAAGTGGTTGTTATTCTTAATCTTCTATTGAGAAGATGCAATTAAGCTTTCACTACAGATTTTTAAAAGAAGAGATGATAGTTTTCTCTAAAGTAAACGCTAGAATTAACAGGAAGTCTTCATTGCGCAACTATGCACGTCAAAATAATGCGAGAAGAATGATTTTAGCCGTAACACAGTCAATCTGTCATACGTTATCAAAACCGTTCTTGAATGAATGTTTGTTAACGATAATGGCCGCAAATTTTGTATCTACAAATATAAATTATATACAGTATTATTCTAAATGTCTTAACCAGGAATCGAGTTTATGATATTAATTTATGATATTAATTTTTGAATAACTGTCAATCTAACGGACAATTCAAATCGGGATGTTATAAGCATCAAAGTAACAGTTTAGTAATGTAATGTGTAAAATGCCTTTTTTCTTTTCTTTTCTTTTCTTCAGTAGCGTAATGGATAAACTTAATAAAATTAATGCTTTGAAAGAGTTGAGAATATATGCTGATAAATGTTAAGCGTTAGTACTACAATAATAAGTTTAGTATTCTTAAAAAAAAAAATCATATTCAAGACTTCAAATCATACCTGGTGGTACGCCGAGTTAGGTCAACTTGTTTTATTCTATTTTCTTAACAAGATCTATAGAAACATTGATGGTCAAGTCCTTGCATATGTTGTCATGGATCAATTGCAGTAGTTTTCCTTTACCTTATCAGTGAATTTTGAAACGCGATCGTCCCATTTTATATCCCTTTTTAGCTTTCTAATTCTGGAATTATATTTTTTTTTATTTAATATTTTCACATCGAGGAGATGCTAGTAACTTAAAGCCGATTTAAAATTTCTTCTGCTGTTAATAAAATGATTACCTGTTCTAAATTGTGTAACTAATTTCTAAGTCGATTTGGTTTGATCTGAACTTCTCAAATATTCTCTAATAAGACGAAAATTTGTGGAGGGGAGAGAGAAATTTGACAATACTAAACTGACAGATATTTCTCTGCTTTATTGTCACTTCTTTTCTGCATTCAAGAAGTAATTTATTTCAAAAAGTACACTTGGGATGATCCAGGAAACTATTTTATGCTGCCCTGATATTCGTGATATTTCCTATTATAATTTAAATTTAACTGACTAGGATTTTAATTTTAAAGATTTTAATTAAGATAAAATGAACATTAACAAAGGCTTTCTATATATATATATATATATATATATATATATATATATATATATATATATATATTCAAATTAGCGTACATTTATTGGATTTCCCCCCCTACCATATAGCGGATGACCGCTTTGTTTACTTTCTACAACGAAAAAGGTGCTAGAAAAACAAATAACCCTGATCAACAGGTTTTGGAACTGTACAGTTTTGAAATGATTTTTTTGCCTTTGGTACCTTCTTTCTATTGACTTGGAATTGGCCTAAGGCTATGTATAAGACTATATATAATGGCTATTACCTAGTATTCTCTGCCCATGCTACTGTAGTTGCAGTAGGGCTTCTGTATTTGAATACCAAGATTAATTATGTACCTGCTCAAACAAATCGACAGCGACCAACTTAACATTTTCTGGGAAAATGTAATAGCTGGAAATATTTTTTACGCAATATAACAGCGCAGTATGGCCTTAGATAATGTTCTATATAAATAACAACAACAGCGTAAAATATAAGACAGTAAACGTATGTCGATGCAATTTGATTTTTAGATGATTTTATTAAAAGCCATAAGAGAGACTAAAATTACAAATTTACTAATTATAAAATGTACATAGTACGGCATATATAATGCACCTTTTGCAGTGGCGGATTACCCATTAAGGCAATGAGGCACGTGCCTAGGGGTCCCAGGCTTTTGGGGGGCCCCAAGCCAAGACATTTTCCTATAGTGTTCTAAAATAGATTAATGTTCTCAGTAAACATCATAAAAATCTTGATTAATTTAAGCAAAAATTTAAGCAAAAAATTCAAAAGTACAAAATTTCATTTATTTGCCACCTAACTTTTATTTATTTTTTATTTATTTTTTATTATTTTTTGGGGGCCCCCAAATATAATTTGCCTAGGGCCCCAACTATTCTTAATCCGCCACTGACCTTTTGTCTTGACGTGGTCCTAGACATCCTTGTACATGTCAAACTTATTTGGGATAGAAGCGAATCATAACTCCTCGCCAGTTTCAGGCTGATGAGCTCTAGTTATATTTTTAAACTGTAAACTGGGATATAATACGGCTCGTGTATTTCATTTTAAGCTACGATTTTATTTTTCCTTAATTGGTAAGACACAAGCCACCAATAACAGCATTACATTCCTTTAAATTAATATACGACAATAATTATTAGTCCCTATGTTCATGGACGTTCAACCATGAACGTAAAAGAATGGTTGTACGTCACATATAAAAAGATATTTCTTTGATGATCCAACAATTTTGTTTGCTACGTATACTAAAAAAAACGTGGTCTGTAGTTGAAAAATAATGAGTAAAGGTAAGAGGGTTTGTTTGTTTTATTTCTAATCCCCCTCTTCCCATGGCCTTAATTCAACACTGATTACGCACATATAGTCCGTATTGCTTATTTATATTAATACTGTCACTATAGAAACTCATATATTTAAATTTAAGCTATAAATAGCTGTGGAAATGTGGGCTGGTAACCAGTTAAAATCCTGCCTTTAAATTATAATTGAATTAATTTATGTATTGCCATTTTAGCATAATTACTGAGAAAATAAGACATTCTCTTCAAAATATGTTCTTATTTTACCTGCATAATCACAAGGAAATTCAGTGAGATGAGGTGTGTTTATATTCAGCAGGGATATGATGTTCAGATCGAATTTCCACCAAGCCATTGGAAAAATGAGGCTGCCAATTACTGAATATCATTTGCTTGCAGAATAACTTCAACTATAAGATATGTATATCTTTTCCAAGTCTTAGAAGACTTGGTGTGCTAACATAGGATCTCAGAAGATTAGTCTTGAGTTAAATTTGTATTGAAACGTAAATTCCCTTGTGCTTTTACAAAATTATATTCCCAAATGCTTTCTTAGAAAACATTTGGGAAAATAATTTTATTTACAAATATTAATCTTGTGATTGAATTATAAAAATGTGATCATTCTTGTCGCTATTTTTTGAATGCATGTATATTTTAATGATTGAATTTACTGTTAAGAATTTAAATAGGTCATAAAGGACATGTATATATAAGCATATACACTGCCTGGACAAAAATGGCGTCTACAATTTTTTAATAAAAGATAAATTCTTTAACCAAAAATAGCATATTTGCCTTCTTTAAAAATTCATAATCTTAGAATTAAATTGAAGGAATTGTCACTTCTTTTAGATTCAAGTACATTTCTTGACTTTTCTCCATACAGTGTATATTGTAAAAGTATCGGATGTGTATTAACAAAAAAAAAAAACAAAACCTCTGGGAGAAGAATTTTTTTACTGTAAATATTTCTTAATGTAAATACTTTCGAGATTTGAACCACTAAACCTCCATCTGCCAGTCCCTCCTGTCACAACTGTGATAACCATGTACAGCACTCTGTTATTGCAAACACTCCTCATACTGCTGCACAACAAATATGTGCCATTATAGATTCATAGATTTTCAACTTGTGCAGGCAACCTCACTTCCGCGAGGTGGCGCCTTTTAGCGTAAAACTTTGAATGTTTAACGATTTTCTTATATTATGTACATAAAATATGTTACATCACTATTTTTACTTTTTCTTATGCCATGCACAAATCTGTAGAAAGTTTTCTTAACTCTTCATCAAATAAAAATATTTAAAATTTCATGGAACTTCCGTATTTCTTGAACTCTCTTTGACAGTACTCAAACAGTAATACACTTTGCCTTGAATTTGTAATACTGAACACGTTTTTATTTTCAGTCAGCTCAACGTGCGTCTTGCTCCTAAAACGTTACTACCTTGTCCTACACACACACACACACACACACACACACACACACACACACACACACACACACACACACACACACACACACACACACACACACACATTTTTAGGAATGTGTGTGTGTGTGTGTGTGTGTGTGTCAAAAATAATTATCTTTTGTTTTGCAACCGAGTTTGCAAAACAAATTATTGGTTTTAATTGAAATGTCTTATTTGAATATTAATTATTATTTTAGCCGCATGATGCGCAGTCACCTTTCGTAAAGGTGAATAGGATGGTCTGATAGGATGGTCTGAGACAGTATTTAAATTCTATACAGTGGGACCAACTGATTATGTTATCAACAGCAAATTCAAAATGGGAAGCATTCAAAGAACTTATCTTGGAAGCTACTAGGCTTTACATACCAACTAAGAAATATTGTTCAAGGTTCAGGCCTAAATGGATGTCAGATGAACTAATTAGATATGTGACAGAGAAGAAAAATGCATGGGATACATATATAAATTAATGGGTGACATGGAAGCCTATGATAGCTATAAGCTGGTCTGTAACCAAGTCACAAAGGAGATTAGACAAGCAAAGGCAGATTATGAGAAATCCTTGGCAAAGAATGCAAAGAAAAACAGAAAAGAGTTCTTTATACGTAAACTCTAGAAGGAAACGGATGAATCTGATTGGACCACTGGATATTGATGGTTCAACAGTTGAGGATCCTGCTCAGGTGGCTAACAAACTAAACGAGTATTTTCAATCTACATTCACCCATGACGAGTTATTCAGGGAGGGGAATGCCAGAGTTGAAGTAAACTCTGGCAGTGAGCTAGATGATTTTGTAATAACTGAGAGGAAAGTGGAGGAGAAATTATTGAGGATAAACATAAAAAAGGCACCTGTGGTGGATGCGATTTATCCAGTTATATTAAAGGAGGCAGCAAAGGAAGTAAGCAAACTCTTAGCCATAATTATGAGAGCTTCTTTGGACTCGGGGGAAGTACCCATAGACTGGAGATGTGCAAATGTGACCCCAATTCACAAAGGAGGATCAAAGGCTGACACAAGTAATTATAGACCTGTGAGTTTAACTTCTGTTCCCGGAAAATTAATGGAGGCACTGGTTAAAGAAGCACTGCAGGATCATCTAGACAAGACTTCAGTTATAGCTCGGACACAACATGGTTTTGTTAAGGGAAAGTCTTGCCTGACCAATTTGATTGGATACTATGATGCAGTCACAAAAGAACTGGATGCAGGGAATAACTTTGATATTATACATTTAGATCTTAGAAAGGCTTTTGATACTGTTGCACATGTAAGACTGCTGCACAAATTGGAGCAGTGTGGCATTGGAGGCAAATTGCTGCTATGGATAAAGGGATGGTTGAGGAGGAGAAGACAGAGAGTGATAACAATGGACACTGTTCATCGTGGACAAATGTTACTAGTAGAGTTCCTCAGGGTTCATTGTTGGGTCCATTATTGTTTTCTGTATTTATAAATAATATTGATGACGATATATCAACCTTAATGTCCAAGTTTGCAGACGATACAAAGGTTGGCAGGGTTGTTAAGGACACTACTGAAGCTATTCTGCTGCAACAAGATCTGAAAAGGTTGGGCTGAGAGGTGGCAAATGAAGTTTAACATTGACAAATGTAAAGTACTACATATGGGAAACAGCAACCCCAGAGCAACGTATGAACTCTGTGGTACTACACTGACAGTGGTAGAGAATGAAAAGGACCTGTGGGTAATTGCGCAGGCAGATATGAAGTTCTCTGAGCAGTGCAGACGGGCTGCAAGAGTAGCTCATGGTGTCTTATCAATGATATACAGGAATTTTTCTTGCAGGGATAAGGAGGTGATTATTCCCTTGTATAAGGCAATGGTCAGTCCACACCTTGAGTACTGTATACAGGTCTGGAGGCCTCATTTCAAGAAGGATGCAGAGCTGCCGGAATGAGTACAGAGAAGGGCAACAAGATTAGTGAATGGAACAAAGGGTTTCTCTTACGAAGAAAGGATTAAGCTTTGGAAATTACAGTGTCTAGAGACTAGGCACCGGTGAGGTGATCTGATAGAGGTGTATAAAGCCTTGAATGGTTTGAGCATGCTCAATGCTGATGGGATTCTTCCTCTTGCTCAGAATAATTACCTGAGAGGGCATAAATTCAGATTGAGGAAAGACAGATTTAGGATAGATGTGCGGAAATTTGCCTTTAGCCAGCAGGTTAAATAGTTTTCAAATTAAATAGTTTTTTTTTTTTTACCTTAAACATCTTAACCCCATGCTGTTGCCTGGTTTCCAAATCTTGAAGCTTATAGAACTAATCTCTTGGTGTCCACAACCAGTACTGCTGGCATTCAAGATGTAGCTCACCATTGATCAGTACAGCGAAATTATTATAGTGGCAAAATTCCTGTATATCGAGAGAGTAACATTGGTCCATTCCATTTGTAACATTGGTCCATTCGGAGACCACTGTACTGTTCTATTCAGTGACCCCAGTGTTTAAACTTCAAAACGTTCTTATTGAATTGTGCCAAAAGCTTTTCTAAAGCTTAAGTAAATAATTATTTTAAAGTTATTCTCTGCATATAATTATTTTGTGACTATCTGATAATAATCGTACTTTCCCATATCGATCACACACACACACACACACACACACACACACACACCTTACCTTAACAAATTACATTGCAATTCTCCGTTATATATCATTTATATCGAGGCAACTCTCCACCCTTAACCACAGATTCCATAACTTTTTATAGTTACCTGGACTATTCATAGAATCCATGTATAAACGTGGGAGATATTTGCATATTTCAACCTTCTGAAATTTCATCAAAATATAAGGATGTCTATTCAGTGACCGCCTTAGTCGCTTCTTTCAAGCAACGCCGGAGATGAAGTCAACCCTTCGTGCTTTCTTCACTTTTAAACCTGATAATTTCACCTCCACACCTTTTTCACTAATCACAGATTCATTTAATGTTGAATAATTGTTAGTTAACCAACAGTCCTCTTCCCTCGAAAAGCAAATTCTTGTGTGAATATAGTTTCAAAGAACTTGTACGATTCTGCTTCGTTGTATTTGGCCAATATGGTCGATTTCTTTTTATTTTACTGTTCACATATGCAACCATTTACTGCCTTTCTTGGACCTCTTTGCCAAATAATTTTCTAGTTCCAGAAGGAATAAAATATTTCTGCTGAATATATGATAAGCGACCTTTAGTTCCTCACAATACTGTGAAATAGAGCGAACGATAACAAATTAATCATATCTGCACATCATTTCTTTATCATATCTCTGCTTCAATAGCTCTGTCTTTCTAGCATCTTGTTATCAAGTTGTTTGCTAATTGAAGTTTGATACAATACCAGCAGTGCTACCTATAAGTAACCCCTAATGCATTTTTAGATCATAATCGCAAATACCACTGAATATTATCTTTGAAATGTAGATTATCAGAGGCCATGTTCCAATAGTGTGGTCAAGGCATTAAAATAATTGAAAAGTTATACTTCAATTGATAATTGAAGTATAATTTTTAAAGGAATCCGTATTATATCTTTACTTTTTTGGGGGGGATGGTATTACATAACGTTAATTAAATTAAATTATGAATTTTAAATCCTTTGGGATGGAAAAGTCTCATTTAAATAATAACCGTTAGTTTACTGAGAAAATAAAGCTGGTCACTGCAGGTCACGTGACATCAAACACTTGTTTGCACTGGTGCAGAAATTCTTAGATATGAAGTCAGAATTTTATTTCCCACTTCACTTCAGTTTCTTTGAAATCTACTCAAATCATTTATATTTTATGCGTCACATTTGTTCAAGTTATTGAGGCAGCAGCAATGAAATTCCATCCAGCTGGGAGGATCCGAATTTACTTTGTTAGAAACTCGAACGGACTGAAAAAATTTTATTCAGGAACGATAAAATGGTAATTAGCTACTATTCTCTTTTATAATATAAACTGAGAGAAATAGAAAATTATAATATAAGTATTTATTTTTAACTCTTTAATCGTGCTTAAAATCATTAGTTAAAACCAGCATCTAAGCTGATGCCCAACAATTGGGGGGTGGGGGATGATGCTCGGCCACAGATATCCTTTACGTATGCGAGGACTCCTCAATGCTCAGCGCCCTTGGCCAGTCCTCTCCTGCTCACGGCACACTTTTCAGCATTGAGCGTGCCTTAGGTAGCAAGAGAGCAACCTTTTATTTCTTGACATAAAGGCGACCTTTGATAATCCACTCTTCCTGTCTGCTCGATTCTAACTTTACCACCTATTCTGATGAAAAGAAATACTGCATTGTCAAGAAGGCCCTTCACCTTATCCGGTATCTTCTGTCAACTATTGGCGTACTATGGACATAGTTGCCGATGCGCCTAACAAATCCCCAAACAAACAATCCGTCAACTATATAGCAGTGTGCAACCAATAGTTAATCTCGAAAAATATCTCTGTGATAGTGAACTCTCGCTTATCACCCTTGCACAGCTACTGACTGGTAGCATTTACACACAAAATATCTGGAATATTATCTCCAGACCTCCATCATGTAATAGAAGCCATTTGGATGGCCACCAGATTCAAATTGAGAAGAATGATCTCTCTGGATCACATGTATCGCTTCAACTCCATATAAGTGCTTAATGCATGATGCATTGATCGTGAGGGGCTAAGTAATGGGTGCAGATCTGTCGCACTTGGGCCTTCATTAAGGCGTTACTTACGCCTTAATGAAGATATAACAAATATTACACCAGAAGCCACGCAATGACATTACCTCAAATCCACCATCTAACCACCACATGGAAGACAGTTTCTGCTTTTAAATCGGATCGACATCAGGCGAAATCTTTTGAGTCCAGAAGTCACACTCGTATAGCAAATAATTGTTTTTAAATTAAATTAATTTTTATTTTAGATGCATCAGCAACTCAGGCCGCATTGCTCTCTATATAATACGTCCGTGAAAACTGTTCGTGTTCTGTGGTCGGTTGGTTTTCTGGGAGAAAAACCAAGATCCTTTCGCCTGAGGCAGACTAACTCAGCCCAGTTGTGGAAAAAACCCATAAAAATTTCTCGCGTCTGTTGAGGGATTAAAACTCGGGTCTTTTCCACCCTGCGTGAGGAGGATGATGGTTATAACAACTTATTACAACACGAGAGCTGTAAATGGAATGCTTTACATTTACAGCTCTCGAAATGCAAAAATATTAAGATTAAAGAATTCTTGTGTATTCTATCTACTAGTATAGTTTTTCCCCTCTTTTCTTCTATTTTAATGATTGCAAACCTTTAACGCGTCAAACCCCGCATTAAGAAACCACTGCCACCTGCCTGGACAGTGGGCACCAACCATATGCGATGGGTTCATGGACTCGCGTTGCTTGTGCCACACACGAAGGCGTCCGTCGGCGTGTTGCACACATATTTGGACTCATCCAACCAGCACACTCGTTTCCAGTCCAACCAGCGTTGTTGTTGTTGTCGACACCACAGAATTCGCCGTCGACGACGATCAGGAGAGAGTGTCTCTTGGGTTGTTTGCCGTGGAACCCCATACGTCAGAATGTGTGGCGCATCGCCATTTAGGATATTATTCTTGCATTCCCTATATGTATTGCGATGCTAACTGTCGCACAGTGACCTGTCTTGAGCCCGTACAATGTTCTTTACGCCTTGCTCACTACGAGCATGCACCTTGTATAATCCTTTACAGTTCTGTCGGCGGGAGGTGGCTTGATCCGTTCGACACCGTTCTCTAACCCGTTAACGACAGTGGACCGTTAGTGATCGACAAGATATGCCGTTTCCGATATGGAAGCACATGACGGACGAACACCCACAATCGCGTTCTTTTGAAACTCGGCGATACCTTTACTACGTCGCAAACTGCTACTTTATTACTTTGACTTGCACGACCAGATGCATATTACCACTGCTCTAGCTTAGGAAGTTTTTCGGTTTTTTATACTGACAGCTATGCGGCGTAGTCCATTACTGATGGGGTGGTCATAATCAGTGGTACTTTTTTCTAAATGTCAGAATAGAAAATCATTAAATTTATACACCTAATATTACGAAACAATGGTATAATCAAAGTGGAGGGAGAAATATCTATTTTACCCATTGCTACTAAAAATATATAATAGTAATCTTTAAAATTAATAGATTTCTTTAAAAATTTATTTAAAAACCAAAAATATAAATTTCGTAATGAAACTTGAACGTTTCTTACTAAAGTACGATGTGTTAGATAAAGAGATCTAACGAATGAGATATACTGTAATGCGTGCGAACGCTGCATTATGATTCGCTGAGCTGAACGCTAGAACTGATTGGTCTGTGAACCGTGAGCCTGAAGTTCTGATTCAGTTACTGTACAGTCGATGTGGCGTTATCATATAGTCTTCTGGAGAACGAGCGTTCCGGTACTATTTTTTTTAGCAATACACCTCTGGTCATAATTCATTGTTCACTGGGTGATCACTGAATTACGCATACCATATCCGTACGAAAGAAATTATAAGGGTAGTTATAATTTGATCCGGAGTTTTGATCATAACTCATCAGTAAATCTTACCAGTTTCATTTTAGGCAGTCTTCTTTACGTACTCTCGCCTTCGTGTACGCATTTGTCCTTTTGACGTGAGGAATAGTACCCTTGCAGCGTGGAATTCTTTAGGGGCTACGAACCGTACAACAGATTTCGTCGCCCTTGGAGAACATGCGTGCACTGTGCTATTACTATCTAAATTTTGCACTCCAAAACTTCTTTTAAGTTTGAAGAGGTGCTAGTCACGAACAGGAATAAGGCAGTTGCTAAAATAAGCTTTTCAGCTTTGTTAATGCCCACATAATTGAGCAATGTCCCGTATGCTGCAGGAACTCTGATTTTGTGCAGCAGACGGAACATGTTCACTTACGAAGAAACTCGCTATCTGACGGCTGTCCATGAATGCAGTTTGCAGCTCGTGCACCCAGGGACTAGTCCTAGACTTCTAGACACCAGGATGCAAGGATCAGTCTCAGGAATACTCGGTGCTCCTTGCTGGGACTGAATCCCCCTTCATTTGGATTTTGACGCTGTTCAGTTGGGATCTGGGGTGTGTTGCACCCTCTGCATTCCTCCCCTCCAAGGGCGGCCTGTGTACACCTGTGTTTTCGGCAATGCTGCATCTCTATCAGTAGTGCAAGTCATCGGTGAATCTCAGCTATTTTTAAGCGTAATTTCACAAAAAATGTGATTACACGTGGCTGTTCCACTTCTTATTAATTTCTTCAGATGCCATCTTGAGGTATCATTGTTGTATGAATAAGGGCAAAAATCCAAAAGCGCATACTTAAGTATGGTCAGGATCGGGACAAAGAGACGTTGCAAAGCTCCACGCACAACCGAGTGGCAAAATATGACAAATTTCACTTCATTATTTTCGGGAAATAATGAAAATTCCTAGTCCATTTTTTTTCCTTCCTCGTATATTTGGTGCACTGCCTGAACATACTTGAAGTTATTTTGGATATCAGGTATATCTTCAAGCAGAATGCAGTCGTAGAGTTGGTCGTCAGTTTGTTTTTGCCCAAAAACAACTGAAGCACTAAAAAAAAAAAAAAAAAAAAAACATTTCATTAAGAACTATTTCCGGTCACCCGGAAAGTTATTTCATCTAGCCATGTGTATTGGTGTCTGTAAATTGCATCTGTTCTATGGTCAATTTGCCTGCTTTGTTGGACGAAAGCCTCTATTTATTCCGGAGGAGGGGAGGAGACCTCGCTATCTTTGTCTGAGACGGATTAACTAACTCAGTCACGGAGTGAAAAAAAAGCCCATAAAGGTTCCTTGCGTCATCGACGGGATTGGGACGCGGGCCACTTCCACCCGGTGTGGGGAGGATGGTAACAATACCACTGTGCTACCACGCAGACCTATGAAGCACTAGTGCATTATGCCTATAAACTGAGTATGTCCTTATGATCGTTATGCTTGTTTTGCGAAATGAGAAACCCAGATGAGGGAAACTGCGCCGCCTTAACCTGAGATCAACTCATTCACACCTTTCAAATGCTTTTGGTGGGATCAATAGCTGATTAGCAGGGCATAAAATTAGGAAAGTGACCTGGTGTACACTGATTTGGCTGCAGCTAGTTATATTGCATAATGTTGAGTCATCACCATCTGATTGATTTTTAGTATCGCACGCCTGATTATTACAGTCGTACTAAAGAAAACAGTAGGCCTTCAACTTGTTCCGAATCAAGTGGCTATCAGACAAGCAGTTGGGAAAATAATCATGGTATATACTCACAGACTGCTTGTTATTTGTACATTCTGATGGGTATACATGAAGTACGATCGGTACTTTTCCTAATCAAGCATTTGCTTGATTAGGAAATGGGCATAACCGATCGTACTAATCACGAGCATGTATATTATTACATTTTGCCCGAACCACAGTTTGATTATCTGATTACTTCAGTCACCGGAGTTCATATATTACAGTTATCGTTATCACCTGGTGTCGAAAAGTTGGATACCATTATCTGTAGTAGTTCGCAGAAACATTCAGCAGAAAATATTTCCAGCTATCGCTTTTCACGTGAGAAGATAAGTTTCCATGTAGTTATACTCACGTGAGATAAGTAGATAATATTATGGACCTATTTCATCTTCTTTATATTAAATTATTCACATTAATCGACTCTTTGAACAAACGGAAAACCATAGAAATAATCTTGTTGCCTTTGCAACGGTTTCTGTTACCAAGACGACAAGATTCGGTTTTAAACACAGCACAGATTCGAATTTCCATTTGTTAATTAATCATAAATAGCACTTGGCTGGGAATCAAACAAATCCTAACAATGGTCTTAATTAATCCAGGAAAGTGTAACGCAGTTTCATTTGATGAGCTAAGGCAAAGAATTCAGGTTGAAATTGGAGTTTTGACAGATATGTCTTAAATATTACTAGTCAGTCTATAAAGAATAGTCAAGATATAAAACGCAATATTTATCATTGACGGCTTGTGGTATAAGAAAGTAGTGGTTGCAATTTACGTTTTAATTTTTGAAAATTTCAAGTCTCAGGAAATGATTGTTATACAATGATTGTTATTACAAGCAGTCTGTGCTTGTAGCACAGTGGTATCATCACCGGCTGGAAAAGGCCTGGGTTCGAATCCCATCGATGACGCGAGGAATTTTAATGAGTTTTTTTCACTCTGTGGTTGAGTTAGTCGATCTCAGGCGCAGATAGCAAAGTGTTTTCGTCCATCACAACAGCCAAATCGACCAGGAACAGACGCAATTTACAGACAAAATACACATGGGTATATGTAAGAAATTACAAGGGTGACTGACCCCTTATATATAATAGTTTGGTTTTGTTATTATAAGTAATGCTTTTTAATTTAAAATTAAACTATGCTCAATAAATCGGTCAACTACTGAGTGCCGGGTACTCAAGATGACGGGTCCGTAGTCACGAATGGTCGTTAGTGTAGTATCTCAAATAGAGAGTTTTATGGTAACTGAAAGAAGTTTCTAGTATCCCGGCTTGGCCTAAAACTGAGGAACTAACGAAAACGTTGTCTATTTGAGTCTTCACCAGTTGATGCGAATAACAATGGTGGGAGAAGCGACTCCGACTTCTTCCTGGAGAAGCGATTAAAGTCTCGGAGGAGAAGCGACTGGCAGGTGAGGGTCGTGCAAGACTCCGCGCAAGCGCCTCCCTACCAACGCCGCCTCAAAACTGGCTCTCTGAGTACCTCCTTGCCGGGACAACTCCAGCTTTGAAAATTATTAAAAAATACTTCTCGTCGCAAAATTTATAAATGACCTTTATAGAATTATTAACTAACTATTTAGCAACCTTTTTGTCACCAAAAGTAAAAAGGAGCGCGCTATCGAAGTGTAACAAAATTTTATTTATTTATTGTTTTAATTTTAACACAAAGTAAAAGATAGATTTCAATCGGAATAGTTTTCCCGATTAATTTTCTCGGAATAGGGGGGGGGACACGAAAATTACTCACACTTTCCTGTCTGGTGCCTGCCGCCATTTTTAATTTTAAAATTATATTTTAAACCTACTCGTTGAGCTCTTTCCAACAATATATAATAAGCTATAGGCTGTCGAAAACTTTTTTACCCCATCATATTTACCCCCCATTTCTCAGATAAATTTTTACCAACAGCGATCAATATGGCGTTATGTTGGTCCACATGATGTACAAACCCATGCAAAATTTCAAGTCAATAGGTTGAGTGGTTCCACAGATATAATTCTATGACAGACGGACAACCGAGTGACATTATAAGGGTTATTCGTTAGACTACGGACCCTAAAAAGATGGTATAATAACGTAAAAGTACACATGTCTCATCCATGCGAAGACTCGAATGAGTACAATGAACAATTGTACAGAAAAATAGAGTGGGCCAGTAAATCAGAATGTCTTATAATGGGGAATTTTAACTTCCCAGATATTGGCTGGAACTTGTGTGTTGGTCACTCACACACTAGTCAGACTTTTGGGGATTGATTGGATGATTGTTTTCTGCTGCTGCATGTTCGAGAGGCAACCAGAGAGGGTAATACTCTTGATCTGGTTATCAGCAGTGATCATTCGTGTATTAAGAATTTGCAGATAAAGGAACCACTGGGTGGCAGTGATCACAGTGTACTGATGTGGGATTTACTTAAAGATTAAATTACCATCAGAGGTAAAGGAAAGGGTTTTTGCTTCCGTAAAGGTGAGTACAGTGGTCTCAGGAAGTTTTTAAATATTGTGGAGTGGGATCAACTGACGATGTTACCAACAGTAAATTCTAAGTGGGAAGCATTCAAGGAATTAATCGTGGATGCCACTAAAGTTTCATACCTATTAAGAAATATTGTTCAAGGTTTAGGCCTAAATGGTTATCAAATGAACTAATGAGACTCGTGACAGAGAAGAAAAATGCATGGGATGCATATAAATTATCAAGCGATTCAGAAGCCTATGGCAGATATAAGCTAGTCTGTAATCAGGTCACAAAGGAAGTTAGGCAGGCGAAGTCAGATTACGAGAAATCCTTGGCAAAAGATGCTAAGAAAAACAGCAAGGATTTCTTTACTTATATAAACTCTAAAAGGAAGGGGATGAATCTGATTGGTCCACTTTACATCGATGGTTCGACTGTTGATGATCCTGCTCAGATAGCAAACAAACTGAATGAGTATTTTGCATCTACATTCACACATGAGGAATTATTAAGGTTTGGAAATGGCAGAAGGTTATCAAATTGTAGCAGGATACTTAATGATTTTGTAATAACTGAGAGCAAAGTGGAGGAGAAATTGTTGAAGTTAAACATAAGAAAAGCACCTGGGGTGGATGGGATCTATCCAGTTATATTAAAGGAGGCAGCAAAGCAACTAAGCAAACCCTTAGCCATAATTATGAGAGCATCCTTGGACTCAGGGGAGGTTCCTACGGACTGGAGATGTGCAAATGTATCCCCAATTCACAAAGGGGGATCGAAGGGTGACACGAGTAATTACAGACCTGTTAGTTTAACTTCTGTTCCGGGTAAAATAATGGAGTCACTGGTTAAAGATGCATTGCAGGATCATCTAGACAAGACTGCAGCAATAATTCAGACACAGCATGGGTTTGTTAAGGGAAAGTCTTGTCTGACAAATTTGATAGGATATTATGATGTGGTTACAAAGGAACTCGATGCAAAAAATAATTTTGACATCATATATTGGGATTTCAGGAAAGCTTTTGACACTGTTGCGCATGGAAGACTATTGTACAAATTGGAGCAGAATGGTATTAAGGGTAAGTTGCTACAATGGATAAAAGGATGGTTAAGTGGGAGAAGACAGAGGGTGGTAATCAATGGGTGCTGGTCTTCGTGGACTAATGTTATTAGTGGAGTCTCACAGGGTTCGGTGTTGGGTCCACTGTTGTTTTGTATATTTATAAATGATATTGCTGAAGGTATATCAGGCTTAATGTCGAAGTTTGCAGATGATACAAAGGTTGGCAGGGTTGTTAATGACAGTAATGGCAGTGTGCTACTGCAACAGGATCTAGATAATTTGGGCAGATGGGCTAAGAAGTGGCAACTGAAGTTTAACCTTGACAAATGCAAAGTACTCCATGTGGTACTACACTTAAGGTGGTAGAAAAAGAAAACGTACTGGGAGTAATTGTGCAGTCAGATATGAAGTTTTCTGAGCAATACAGACAGGCTACCAGGGCAGGTCATGGGGTTTTGTCAATGATATATAGGAATTTTGCTAGCAGGGAGAAGGAGGTGATTGTCCCTCTGTATAAGGCAAGGGTCAGGCCACGCCTTCAGTATTGCGTACAGGTCTGGAGGCCTCATTTTAGGAAGGATGTAGATTTGCTTGAGCGTGTACAGAGAAGGGCAACAAGATTGGTGAGGGCAATGAAGGGATCCTCTTACCAAGAGGCTTAAGTTTTGCAAATTGCAGTGGCTGGAGACTAGGCACCTGCGCGGTGATCTGATTGAGATGTATAAGGCCTTGAATGGGTTGAGCACGCTGAATTCTGATAGGATCCTTCCACTTGTTCAGATTACGAACCTAAGGGGTCATAAATTCAAATTAAGAAAAGACAGATGTAGAATAGATGTGCGGAAATTTGCCTTTAGCCAGCGGGTGGTTAATTGCTGGAACAAACGTCCATCTGTCGTTGTGGAAGTTGATAGATTGAATAAATTTAAGGAGGAACTGGACAGGAATTTGGAGGGAATGGTGTGATTTTTTTTTTTTTTTTTTTTTGGCTGATGCTGCATAAGCTCATTCACTTGCTTTCTTGCATCACATGCCATTACTACTACTAGTACAACTACAGCAAAACGCAACTTTCTCGCACTGCAGTCATTGAGCTAATGAATGCAATCGTTATTGCAGACCACACGAACTGTATGGCTGTGGTGATGCGTCTACCTGGACTTCATCATGCGTATGGAAATGCAATTGGACATAGGTCTCTACGCTCGGTTGGAGGCTGATTACACCCAATTACACCAACAAACGAGGACGCAAAATTACACTACAGCGCTCTTCCTGTTTACTTAATATTATATTAAATAAATGATATTTATTTGTAGAAAATTATAGTAGCTTGCTGGGTATGATCTGTTAAAAGAATATTCAATTAAGCCAGAAGTAAGGAATTTCGTACCTGTCTATGGAATTTATCATGGAAGAGTTTTTGCAACACTTTTTGAGTAGGCGGTTAAACTGAATCAGTGTTTGTACTGGGCTCTGTTTACAACCGGAACGCTAATATTGGCAACTAAAACAAAATTAAGCTTTTTTTTGTTATTCAAGTTTATCCAACATATAAACATATTACACATAATAATAAATAAATCCTAAGCTCTTATTAAAAGATGAAAAGGTTGTGTTTATATTATTCGAACTAAGACATTTTCGGATAATAGAAACCCAACGTTTCATTTCGGATAATCAAGGCTCCTCATTAGTTTGCTTCAGCGTATAGATATGAATTTCTGTTATTAATTTTTCACATTTTAACAGATCTCTAAAAAAAGCATCTCCCTCCTTCGTGCACAAGAAAAAAGTTGCGAACATCCATTGAAAATTACTGGTTATTTTAATTTTTTCTGTGTATTTTCGTCAATGAACCAAACATGCAGTAGCACAGTAGATGTGTGTGTGTGTATAGGATCGGGGGATGCAAGGTCCATTTACATTCCCCAAGAACATATGTTTTTTCTACTGATTTTATTACTATGATTATCGTTTTTTGTTGTTTTTTTGTATGCGCAATAATAAATTAATTAATTAATATGGAAGATATACAATTGTTTTATTTATTAACAAATTCATTATTTTGTAAATTAACAAATTTATTAACAGATTAGGGTTTCCAGTTTTCCTGAAAGCACTAACTTCTGTTGTGCAATGATTAATTAAGGGATTAATGCATTTAGAGATTAATTCACGAAGACAGCGGAAAGCGAATCCATCAGCAATAACTGATGGGTCAAATTGCATGGAACTTTTTTTCCGATAGAAATCGGAAAAAAAAAAGAAAGAAAAAGGCAAGGTAAACGACTGAAAAAAAATCTTGAACAGGTTAGAAATATATAATAAAGGCATCTGGAGATATATCATCATACCCCCTCAGATTGTTGGGTAATAATCCGATAAAGAAGGGAGGATGATATTTTCAAAATTGTTCCGCTTAGCGATTTATTTACTTTACAGTTGGCCTATTTTTCCGTACAAATCGTTAACTATACTCCACTAGATCTGTGTATTGTTGCTGAATAATTATTTTTGTGCATCTTAAACAAAATAAAAATTAAAATTTTTTCCAGCAGTTTGTTTGCTATTAGTTACAAATAAACTATAACAGGATTTCAAGGTATATAATGGTACAAGGCAGGGCTAGCCCTCGGGGATGCGGTGATTAGGAGACAACCGGGCCTACACTTTAAGGAGGGTCCCAATATACACCCTCGTCTAAAAGTTTGGAATCATATTTCATTTTTATTAATTTTCAAAGTTTTTATTGAAATAGGACCAACTTGTCTACCGGTTTTTATTAAAATATTTTCTATTATGTTTAAAAATCAAAAACCTTAAATAATATTTAAGAAATTTCTAGAATATTCCACTGGTAGAAGATTCGTGAATGTGGCAGAACGTTGTAGATGATTCTAAAATATTCTGAAAAGTGGGAACATTGTTTTTATATTATAGAAGGTTGTAAATGATTCTAGAGTGTTTTACAATAATATTAATTGAGGAGTATGAGCTGTAACTTATAAAATCGAACACCCATCATTCACGATAAACATGGCAAGAAATAAAGTTGTTGTATCATCAGCGACATCTGTTTTCTGTTTGCTGGACGAAAAACAGGACTTTCCAAGAGAAAAAAAACGTGGCTGAGTAGTCGGTCTCGCCTGAGACCGACTACTCATCCACGTTGTGCAAAATATCCATAAAATTCCTCCCGTCATTGAGGGGATTCGAACTCAGGTATTTTTCACCCGGTGTGGGGAGAACGGTAATTATACCAATGTGCCCGCGAAGGTAAGAAATAAGGAACTGAGTGTTGAAAAAAAAAGAAGGGCTATTGCATCAAGAAAGTTATTCCATAAGAGGCATTGATAAAAAAGCTCAGGAGTACAAACTACCATTCGACGATTCAAAGTGACTGGCAGTTTAAAGGACAGACCACGCTCAGGACGACCGCGTTTAACAACGGAAGCACAAGATAAGAATAAGACCATAACACTGATTTCTAAAGGCAATGGATGACTTATTGCACCTGAAATCCGAGCTGAGTTCAACAGGAACAGAGAAACTCCCGTGTCTACGTCCACTGTAAAACTTCGTCTTAAATAAGCAGGACTTCAGGGTCATGTAGCGGTCCTAAAACCCTTATTAAAATTTGAAAAAAAAAAAAAACAAAAAAAAAATTGGTTTGGGCTAAAAGCCATCAACGTTGAACAATTACAGAGTAGACAAACGTACTGTTATGTGAGACGAATAACTGAAGAAGAAATGGTGCCACATTGTTTAGTGCCTACAGTCAAGCACGGTGGTGGTTCCATCATGATCTGGGTTTGCTTCTGTTTTTCTGGAGTGGATGACATTGTCAGAATTGCAGGAATTTTAAGAAAATAAGTCTATAAAACATACTTGAACATAATGCAATATCCGCTGGTCGACTTTGTGGAAGAAATTTTATACTACAAAAAGGCAGTGACCAAACGCACAGCTCTGAGTTGTGCAGGGACTTTCTAGCAATTAAATGGCAAGAGCAGATATTGCAAATTATGGTGTGGCCACTCCAATTGCCTGATTTAAACCCAGTAGAGCTTTATATATAGATGTAGGAAAGGAAAGGAAAAAACTGACTCGAGTAAATAATACAAAAGTCTTTGAAATAACAGAGGAGGAGAAAAAGCAGTATGTACTGGAACTTAAGAACAAGTTTGAGCTTCTGCAGACTGCTCAGGACCAAGATATCGACGAGGAATATTACAACTTTCTGAAAGTGATAAAGCCCAAGAAACCTATAGGGAAACAGAAATCCAAAGAAGAAAAAATTAGTCAAGAAACACTTGTCATGATGAACCGAAGACGACAAATGAAGAGCAAGAAAAACACTGACAGGGAGAAAATTGAGTATACTGAGTTATGCAAAGCCATTAGAAAGAGACTCAGAGAGGACATAAGAAGATTTAACACAAGAAAAGTAGAACAAGCATTAAGGGAAAACAAAGGATTTAAATCAGCAGCCATGAGCAGTAATACAGAAAGACAAATGATACTGAAACTGAAGAATAGCGATGGTGTACTTATAAACAGCAGAGAAGGCATAATTCAAATAGCAGAAGACTACTATAGAGAATTATACAAGGAGCGAGGGAATGATACCAGCAGTGGGGAAGATGGATTGCAAAGTAGCAACACATACGACATACCCGATATTCTTCCTGATGAGGTAGAACATGCATTGAAGAAAATGAAGAATCGGAAAGCCCCGGGGGAAGATGAAGTTACTGTAGAGTTGTTAAAATTGGGAGGAAGAGACATAACACAAAAACTGGCAAGGCTCTTCACAAAGTGCATTAGAAAAGGTGTGATGCCTAAGCAGTGGAATAATGCAATCATAGTTTTGCTGCTTTATCTCCTTTCTTATGCAGAAATTGGAAATTATAGACCAATTAGCTTGTTATCCCATATCTACAAGTTGTTCACAAGGGTCATTACTAACAGATTAGAATGAATACTTGATGAGAATCAACCGAAAGAGCAAGCTGGCTTTAGGACAGGATTCTCAACTATGGATCACCTTCACGTAATATCACAGCTACTGGAGAAAGCAAATGAATATAAAACACCATTATGCATGGCATTTGTGGATTATGAAAAGGCATTTGACTCCATACAGCATAAGGCAATGTTTCGGGCACTGGAAAGACAAGGCATAGATACTCCATATATTATGATTTTGAAGAAAATATATGAGAGTGCTACATCCTTTATTAGACTAGACAAAGACAGTAGCAAATTTAAAATCGAGAAAGGAGTTCGACAAGGAGACACAATATCTCCGAAGCTGTTTACTGCTGCCCTTGAGGAAGCTTTCAGAAGATTAGACTGGTCGCAAAAAGGAGTCAATGTGAACGGAGAGTACCTAAACCATTTACGATTTGCAGATGACATTGTGGTCATAAGCCACGATCCCAAAGAATTAGAGGAAAATCTTAATCAGTTATGCACAGTTAGTAAGGATTTTGGACTAAAGATGAATATGGCTAAAACAAAAGTAATGATGAACAAGTATGCCACGGAAAGAGAAATAATGATTGAAGGAGCAGTAATTGAAAAGGTGGAGTCATATACTTATCTGGGACAAGTTATTAGCTGTAATAATGATAAATGGCTGGAAGTCAAGAGAAGAATAAATTTTGGATGGATAGCATTCAGGAAATATAGTCACATACTGAAGAGCAATATCCCAGTTTGTTTGAAACGTAAAATAATGAATCAATGTATACTCCCCACCATGACTTATGGAAGTGAAACTTGGGCACTCACCAAAAGAATGGAAGAGAAGCTGAGAACTACACAGCGAAGAATGGAACGAATTATATTGGGAATCAGACTGTTAGATAAGAAGAGAAACACATGGATTAGGCAGCAAACTCAAGTAAAGGACATTCTTATCAAAACTAAAGAACTAAAATGGTCTTGGGCAGGACACATAGCTCGAAGGCATGATGACAGATGGACTAAGAAAATAACAGAATGGTACCCAAGAGGAGCTAGAAGAAAACCTGGAAGACAAAGGCGGAGATGGATGGATAGATGAAATTCATGAGTTTTTGAGTAGTAAATGGATGGCCAGTGCTCAAAACAGAAGGAACTGGAAAGTTGCTGGAGAGGCCTTCATCCTGCAGTGGATTGAAAATGGCTGATGATGATGATGAGAGCTTTTATGAGATCATCTAGATCTCATAAAAGCACTAGTGGGTGATCATAATTTTATAATAGTGTCCATAAACTATTACGGACACTATTATAAAATTAATCGCCAGAATGCCACATGGTTTTTGCATTAAACTTTATTTTTTCATAGCTAAGTTAAAAAAAAATAATAATAAAATAAAAAATAATGAAAACTGTTGTCATACACCGTGATCCCAAAATTTTAGATGGAAGTGTATATAAATAGATATATAATTTTGTCAAGGTCATGATAAGGGATCCATCAACAGCAGTGTTTGCATGCACTTTGGCCTCCTGTACCATTCTATGGTACAGGAGGCCAAAATGGTACAAGTTTTCGCAGTGTTCTTTTATGTGAATGAATTGAAATATGTGCGACCACTTATCTCCAAGTCACATGTCCTAAAGGCTCGGAACCTTTTAAGACATTTGGAATTATCCTTTATAAGACAGAGAAAATCTCCGTTGTTGTATTGCAAGTGATCGAAGCGCCCAACCATCAACATTGAAATCATTTGCGAAACAGACTAATTAAAAACTGCGCAAAATCATTGCATTCAATCATTCAAGGAACTACGACGTCATTAGGAGTGAACTTATTAAAGATGAAATTGAACCATTGCAGTACAAAAATTAAAATATTAGGTTTACCCATAATTGCGTCTGTTCTCTGGTCGATTTGCCTGTTTTGCTGGATGAAAAAAAAAAACCAGTTTATGGGGGGGGGGGGGGCCTTGCTGTCTATGCCTGAGACCGACTAAATCAGCCACGGAGTGAAAAAAGTCCATTAAAGTTCCTCGCGTCATCGACGCTGGATTTGAATCCGGGCCTTTTCCACCAGCTGTGGGGGAGGACCGTGATGATACCACTGTGCTACTCGCGCAGTCTCCATTGCTGTATAGTTTATGTTATTACAAACGTCATGGGAAAATTGGGACAATTAGAACCATGGAATTTGCTACCCTTAAGGATGGGCATTTAATTCGCATCATGTTCAAAAAATAGTTCACCCTTAATAAATTAAGTCAATGCTTTGCATACTAATTTTGAATAATTTCTATAATTAAGCGCATGCTTTTTTGTCACTCTATATAATCGAAATAAATTTGTAAATACGAATAATCTCAATTAACTATTTCTCTTTCTTATTAATTTATAGATGAATTTATAATGAATGTATATACACTCAGTGATCACTGAATTATGACCAGCCCATCCATAATGGCCTGTGTTGCGCAGCTCGCAGTATAAAAATCCGAACATCTTCGTACTCTAGAACAGTGTTAATTTGCATCTGATTTTCCAAATCAAAGTGATAAAGTAACAATTATTGGATATAGTAGATATCATGGAGTTTCGAAAGGGCATGATTGTGGGACCTTGTGCGTCGAGTGCTTCTATATCGCACACGGCATACGTTTTCTGTTTGGTTTTCTGTTTGTCGGTTGCTAACGGTCCTCTGTGGTTAATGTGTACAAAGAATGTGTCGAACGGGTCAAGCCACCTCCAACCGACAAAACTGTAAAGGATTACGCAATGTGGATGTTCATGGTAAGCGCAGGGTGCAGCGCGCTGTACGGACTCAACGACAGTATATTGCAACATCGCCGTATACTATGGGGAATGCAGGAACAATATACTAAATAACAATGCGCTGCTCACTCACACGTATGGGGTTACACAGCAGATGACCCAAGAGATACCCTCTCCTCACCGCTGAAAGCGAATAGTGTGGTGTCAACAACACGCTGGTTGGACACCGTAGGACTGGAAACGAGTGTATTGGTCGGATGAATCCAAATACGCCAAAGGACGCCTTGTGTGCACGGTTCCCACTGTCCAGGTGGTGGTTGTTTGCTTAATATGGGGCATGTTTTTTTCTGGCAAGAAATAGGACAATCTCTGGTGCGTATGGAGCGACGTTTCACTGGTTAGGGCTACCTTAGGAGCATGTCTTAGGAGACCAAGTGCACCCTGCCGTGTTGAATATTTTCCCGGATAGAAACGGGATGTGCACAAGTGGTTCAAGGAAGACAGTGAAGATATTATCCATCTTGATTGGCCTCCAAATTCGCCTGACCTCAATCCAATTGAACACTTGTGGGATGTTTTGGAACGGAAGTGAGGCATATGGACACGCAACCGTCACCTGTTCCGAAACTGTGGAAAGCTTTGCAGACAGTATGGCTGCAGATCCCTACTGATGTCTTCAGCCATCTAATGGAGTCAGTGCCTAGGGTCATCGTGGGTAGCACAGTTCGTAGGATCGCTGTCCTCCCCACATCGGGTGGAAATGGCCTGAGCTCGAGTCCCGTCGATGAGGGAGGTATTTTTATGGGCCTTTTTCACAATTGACTGTGTTAGTCGGTCTCAGGCGAGGGTAGCATGGTTTCTTTTTTTTTTTTTTTTTATCCAGGTAACTCGGGTTTTGCGCTCATAAAACAGAAAATGGACCTCAGAACACACGCAATTTACAAACACTACACATGGAGCACAATACACGTGGAGAACTAGACAAACATTTGGAGCGGGTGGATGAGTGAAATGAGAAGGGGATGTGTATGTGTTTTTTTTTTTTTTTTTTTGGCTGGTGCTATAGAAGCTTGCTTTCTTGCATCATGTTCCCTTGCTAATGCTAATGCAAATATGACCTTAGTCGCTGATGCTCCTAAAACAACAATAACAACAACGCCTAGGCGAATAGTGACTGTTACCGTGCGAACATTGGTCCAACCCGGTGTTTGGTAGGTGGTCATAATTAAGTGATTATGCGTGTGTATCATTGTAAATCGGCGCATTTTTATTTTTATTTCCTGTTCCTGTCTGCTTGTTGAATAACATGGTTCTTTTTTAACTTTGGGTTGTGCACCACCTTACAATGTTTTTAGGTCAACAGATTCACAAAGTTATTCAGCTTTTTGATGTTTATATTTGAGTCTCTTTGGGAGGGATTGAAAGTTTACACTAGAATGATAACAAAGATACATACATGTATAATAATTACATTTATAATTTATTTAAAAATATTACAGTTATTACTAAATCAATATATTATAAACGATCAATATATTATAAACGACCAATGTACTATAAGCGCTTTTTTATAAAAGTTCCATTTTGCCGAAAATAATTTTTTATAATTATTTCAAAAATATTAATTTATGTTATAACATACGGTATTTATGAAAAAGGCGTTTTTCTGATAGTTGTCCATAGGTGTCAAAAATCCTAGTTAAGTTTCCGCTAATGAGTCATGGTTGGCAAGTTGCCAGCATACGTCACTATTACAACATATACACAATGGAATATGCGAAACATTATCTTCATAGCTAGTACAAAAAATAAAACCATAAAAAGAAATAAAATTTGATATAGCTATCTTGTAAAATCGGCTTATAGCAATCTGTTACTACGCGAACTGTTATAGCCATCAGTGAGAAATGGCTAGCAGGTGACACGTGACGTGCCTTCAAACGAGGTTTGACATCATTGAATGTTATCTGAACGAATCAAACATTCACATGTGCAGTAAAAGAAAATCTGGTGCGCGAGTAATAAAGGATTACAGTGTGGAGTAAAATTCCTTTTACCTTCGTCCTTCTAGCTGTCAAGCAGATTTCTGTTTATGTGAAGTGAATTAAAAAAAAAAAAAAAAAAAGATGGCGTGGACAGTATATCAGCAAATTTTGGCCCTACTTATGATAGTGACTGGATCGATCAACACTTTAGCCACAAAGTAAGAATTTATTTTCATTATTGGGAAAATTTTATTTCAATTAAAATTTAATTGAACGGGGTTAATTTCGGAGAGTTCGTTTGGATAATGCCATCATGTGAAATAAAGGAATTTTGATTACCAGTACTCGTTATAAACTTCAGTTTTTGTTTTATTTTAGCACAATTTTATAACTTTAAGTAGAGTTTTAACAGAAATTACCTTCTGTATTCTAAAAAGCATATGTTTCCAGTTTTAAAGAGGTGTGCTCACGTACAGCCAATTCACAGATAATGGTCCCGACTCCTGGGCTATAGTATGATTGAAAAAGCATGGGAGGGGGAAGGTTAAATCTCTCGAGGGCCGGTAGTGGATTCATACAGAAAAATACTGAGGGTGATACATTAGATATCGTAAGGAAGCAATATAGAAACAGTGAATATTACTAGAGACGGATAATTTTTAAGTCTGTGCGAAACTGTCTGTATTTTGTGATACGCTAGTTTTAAACTTGGAGGGGGACATAACACATAGCGCTTCTTATACACGGCTGCTCACTGTGAAAGAGTGGGTAGCACGTGGCACGAAGGTTGGACACCTCCCCCAGAGCTTGAGTAACTTAATATCATAAAACACATACTGTGTTTTATTATATTAAATTATTCAAGCTCTGGGAGGGGAAGTATGTCGCTCCCTGCTGTATTCGCCACTGGTGTGGGTGCAGAATTTGTAGTCTGTGCCGTTACCGTATACATCTTAGAAAGCCGTTTTGTTATGGGTACACCTCCGAAGGAAGTGGCTTCTTTTGCTTGAACCCGTCTCGAATTACTGGCATCAACTAACATAACCTTTTTTTTTTTTTTTTTTTTATTAGCTGAAGTCTATTAAAAAACTCGCACTTATTTTGCTTGAATCCGTCCCGAATTTGGCCATGCCCGCAACGCAGTGACAAGGTGTACCCATAATCTGGATTCAGCCGCAGTTTTTTTAATAATAAAATCATGTACTGGCATGGTATATTAAAGTGATTAAAGATATAAAGAGAAACGATGATTATTACTTTTGTAGTTTTAATAAACTTTAATTTTACATTGGCTGCTTCAAAAATAAAATTTATTTGCATTTGTTTCGATTATTCATGATTTTATATTAAGTGTGCAGAACTACGCGAACTATCGTCAAATACGTGTGCGCGCACACACACACAAAGTCAAAAGAGTTTGTGTGGTGGAGTATTTTGTATATCACCTCCTGCTCGTGTGATTTATGAATTTTTTCATTTTCCATGTAATCGTGTACATCTGGAATCCTAACACAGAGATGCAGATCGAAAGTTAAACGTAATGATGAAGGAATACTAAATGGAATTCGTGTGGCCATCACTCTTTAAATGAAGTGACCAGTTTTTAAAAACCTTTAGAGCTGGAAAAATATAATAAATATTTCGTTGTTTTTTTTTTTTTTTTTTAACAATATCACATTATAGATAAAGAGGCCTGTGCGCTCTGGATTCATTATGGTAAGTTATTATGTAGCACAGAGCGAAACGGAAAATAAAATAAATAACAAGTTTAATGTCAAATTAAACTTGTCATTTATTTTATTTTTTCTTCCGTTTCGCTACATAACTTACCATAATATCACATTAACATTAAATATATTTGTAGGCAGCATGATTTTTTTTTTTTTTAATATATTGTCCTTGTTTAATATTGCATCGAGGAACTCTTCGCAAGAGTTGGCCAATTGCATCAATAAATCTTATATTGCGCCTTTTCAGCCGAGGTTTTTCTGAGGTCCATTATTTGTTCGCTAACGAAATTATTATTTCGGTATTCGTCCCTAGTTAAACATAATAATGATCCTTCAACTGTCGCCTGTTTTTTGCTGTAAAAGTTTTCATTTGCCCAGTCTCAGAAATCGATTAGAGTGAAATTAAAACTCCTAGTCCACATCTGTTTATCAATTATTGAGAAAGCGATCTCCAGCCAGTTGCGCACAGAAATAGAGAAGTGAGGTGCGGCTCCATCCTGCATAAAGAAAAGCAGCTGTGAATTTGGACATACTTTTATATCAGAGAGGGCAAATATTTGCTGGATGTCAAAATATCTTTAATCATTCATCGTACTGTATTTCGCAAAACATGAGTTAACTGTCATTCCTCGCACCACATGGTGAGCGTTTGTGTATATATATTTTAATGATAACCCTAAATGTATAAGAACCATTAGTGCAGTACTTTTTTTGGTATCAGTACTTTACTGTATGGGTTAAGGCAAATCGGCTAATCTTTAGAAAAACCCTTACTAATGGATCTTTGCTACAGGAAATGATGTCCAGATCTAGCTCGGCCTTCGCGCTGATTGGCTGTTAATTACCACGTTTTGCGTTACAGTTAATGTTCTTGTTTATACTCCGTCACGACCACGAGGTCAGTGGAGTTTACAATAAATCAATCAATACAAATGTTAATCGTATTTAGCAGTCACGGGCTTGAACCCCAGTCCACTCAAAGAGAGTGTGCTACTGCACTCGCGCCCCTGACCACTCGGCTACATCAGGCCCAAATGCTGTTTTGCGAACGATTAGAGCTGGTAGGAATACGATAGACTGGCCGGTAAACCTGACCTTCGTTTGCAATAGACGTTTTCCAGACTTATTTCCATTGGTCAAAAAGGGTTATGTTAGTCCACCAAATGCGAGACTAATTCTAGCGAAAAACTGTATCCGTGATGTTTAGTATGCACCTTTCTTCGCCTTAATCCGTTCCGAGTTTAGTGGTGTAATATAACCCGACATTTTTTTTCATAAGTGGAAATAAGTCTGCTAAGAAAACTTCTACTACAAACGAAGGTCAAGTTTATCGGCCTATCTATCGTATTCCTGCCGGCTCTATTAGCTTGCAGAGCGGCATTCACTGCAACACAAAATCGTGGTGATTAGCAGCCAATCAGCAGGAAGCAATGTGCGGAACTATATCTGGCCATCATTTACTGTTGCAGAGATCACTGGGTAAGAGTCTTTTTCTGAACTTTAACCGGCAAAATTTTGGATCCATGCTCTTTTCCAACATCAAGCTTAATGTCCAAGTTTGCAGACGATACAAAGGTTGGCAGGGTTGTTAAGGACACTACTGACGCTATGCTGTTGCAACAGGATCTGGAAAGGTTGAGCAGATGGGCTGAGAGGTGGCAAATGAAGTTTAACATTGACAAATGTAAAGTACTACATATGGGAAACAGCAACCCCAGAGCAACGTATCAACTCTGTGGTACTACACTGACAGTTGTAGAGAATGAAAAGGACCTGGGGGTAATTGTGCAGGCAGATATGAAGTTCTCTGAGCAGTGCAGACGGGCTGCAAGAGTAGCTCATGGTGTCTTATCAATGATATACAGGAATTTCTCTAGCAGGGATAAGGAGGTGATTATTCCCTTGTATAAGGCAATGGTCAGGCCACACGCTGAGTACTGTATACAGGTCTGGAGGCCTCATTTCAAGAAGGATGTAGAGCTGCTGGAACGAGTACAGAGAAGGGCAACAAGATTAGTGAATGGAACAAAGGATTGCTCTTACGAAGAAAGGCTAAAGTTTTGCAAATTACAGTGTCTGGAGACTAGGCACCGGTGAGGTGATCTGATAGAGGTGTATAAAGCTTTGAATGGTTTGAGAATGCTGATGAGATTCTTCCTCTTGCTCAGAATAATCACCTGAGAGGGCATAAATTCAAATTGAGGAAAGACAGATGTAGGATAGATGTGCGGAAATTTGCCTTTAGCCAGCGGGTAGTTGGTTGGTTGGTGAAACAGACTTCCATCCCTTGTTGTGGAAGTTGATAGCCTAAATAAATTTAAGGCTCGGCTGGACAGGTATTTCGAACGAACGGAGGGGTGAAGTGGAAGTTTTTTTTTTTTTTTTTTGGCTGATACTGCATAAGCTTGCTTTCTTGCATCATATGCCTCTACTAATGCTAATATCCTTCGGGATCGTGTGTGTCCAATAATGGTTGTTTTGCTTGTTCGTAAATCCTCCTACCTGAACAACGTTATCCCGATGATGTTTAAGAAGGCAGGCTAATCATCCAAGCATATTATTATTAGCTATATGGTGCAAGGAAGCCTGAGGCTAATGCTGCACCAGCTAAAAAAAAAAATTCTGAATTACCCAGAGAGAGAGAGAGAGAGAGAGAGAGAGAGAGAGAGAGAAAATCAGAAGGGAATCACCAAGAAAGAGAAGAATGATGATATCCAGCTCCTCAGAACCCTGGGTGGGCCATGCCCATACGCACCAGATGTGAGCCCCTGGGGTAATATTTCCCACAAACTCCAATCTTTTATCAGTCCCCTCCTAACAGTTCCTGCAAGCAATGCTTATTATTAGATACAAATGAAGGGCCAACTTATTTTTTTTTTCACGAAAAATGAAGTTGAGAATTTTTTGCACAACCCGATAATTTATTCTAGTTTCTTGCACACACATTGGCTTGTGGATTCTTTTATGCTCCTTCCGAATGCTTGAATTTTTTCTGCAATGTGGAGATCTGCTGTGTTTAGTCCAAATGTCTGATACTGTTGCTCGTATATGCACCCATTGGAGAAGCTTCCCCAAGGACTATTTTATTTCATATAAAATTGTACTCTCATGTGTTGACGCTTGTAAAAGCTGCCATCGTGGAATGTACGAGTGTTCCCCAGCTACCCAAACAATTTCTGGGTGTGTCATTCATTTTCTGTTGAAACACCATATTTCGCAGCAATTCGGACCCCAGTCACTTACATTCAGTTTATTCGTCATTCTTTATCTAAAATTAAATGGAAGAATCACTATTGCACTAAATGGCATAACATTCTCTACCTAATACACGTTCAGTGATGCCTTATTTTATCTACTAATAAAGTAATTAAAGTAATTATTTCCTAGAAATAATGAGTGTTTCAAGTACT
Organism: Mastigoproctus giganteus; assembly: GCF_048544385.1. NCBI lineage: Eukaryota > Metazoa > Arthropoda > Arachnida > Uropygi > Thelyphonidae > Mastigoproctus > Mastigoproctus giganteus. The sequence goes on along the minus strand of NW_028328292.1, from coordinate 7,882,938 downwards.
GATGCAACTTAAAATGGACTTATTTAAATATCACTAATCGAAATTTATTACTTTTATTTCATGTTATGCAATAGTATTATAATTAGGAAATTATTTAAAAATTATATAAAAATTACACTACCCAACATGATTTTTACCTCCAGGAAATCAATAGTTGTTTCTGGTCAAGTTTTATGTATAGAATTTAAAATCAATCATAAAAATTTCCTATCACGTCTCAGTTTTAAGATATAGATAACTAGATTCTGTACAAAGATATCATTACTGTTTGAAATACAATTTTTAAACTTATTAACTTTTGGTTGGTTTTGTTTATTGGGCTAAAAGTTAGGCAAGTATATCATTACTGTTCTTGCAATACAGTATATTTTGATGCACTTTTCCAGACAAGTCAGTATTTTTATTAATTTTATTACGCCATTCAACTGTTCAATATATAGTGTATGATAAACTACGCTACAAGAATTCGCCTTCTGTTCAAATTTACCAATTGCTTTTACAGTTTTTAGGTTAATGCATTGTTAAAATGGAGAAGACACAGAATTTGTGTCAATCACCCACACAACTTTTATGTTTCTGGACACTTAACCCCAAAAATTCAGAGGAAGAAAATATACAATGTCACAAAAGTTGCATATTCATTGTACTTCGGCTGCAAGATTTGTGACCAAGAAAAAAATTCGGCGCCAGCCCAAGAATCATTTCGACCACTGCTATTTCTGCCTGACAAAAATAAAAGGATTTACAAAAAAGAGCAAGCACTGCATCAAATATCCAAATGTCCCATCAGCAATTAGGCCAGTGCCACACGGTAAAGAACTGCCAGTACCTGTGCCACCAAAATATTGGGGTATTGGAAGTAGTGATGAAGGTACAGAAGAAATAGTTTTACCAGATGTCGCGGAACCATGTACTTCACATGATTTGGACTAAGAGCCAGAAAAAGAAAAGGCCCCACACTACATTGAACAAGAAGAATTAAGCGACTTGATCAGAGACTTAGCCTTACATAAAGAGAAGGCTGAATTACTGGGATCCAAACTACAACAGTGGAACTTACTCACCAAAGGTACAAACATTACAATATACACTAAGCGAAATGAAGAGTTCAAGATATTTTGCAATGGAAAACAACATGTGTCTGCAAAGACGTCGTTGGTCTTATGCACGAACTGAACATTGATCACAATACCTCTGAATGGCATTTGTTCATTGATGCGTCAAAGCTAAGTTTGAAAGCAGTATTGCTTCATAATGGAAATACTTTACCATCAATTCTTCTTGTTCATGCTGTTGGTCTGAAAGAAACTTACGATAGTATGTCCCAGATTCTTGTTGCTATACGTTACAATGAATATGTTTGGAATATTTGTGGTGATCTCAAAGTGATTAGACTGCTTGTTGGGTTGCAAGGTGGTTTCACTAAATACTGTTGTTTACTGTGTTTGTGGGATAGTCGTGCAACAGCAAACACTACGCCGTACAACGCTGGGACAAGAGAGATGAATATATTCCCTGCAAAAGCAATGTAAAGTATGTTCCATTGGTTGAGCCACAAAAGGTTTTTCTTCCCCCTATACACATCAAGCTTGGACTGATTAATAATTTCACTAAGACATTGGATAAAGAAAGCAGGGAATTCGCATATTTACTGAAAATGTTTCCAAATTTATCTCATGCAAAGCTGAAGGAAAGAATTTTCATAGGTCCTCAAATAAGAAAGCTCCTAAAAGATCAAGAATTTCGAAGAAACCTGAAAGAACTGGCTGCATGGAGATCTTTCAAGGCTGTGGTACACGGATTCCTCGGAAAGAGAAAAGAAGAGAACTATGAGCAATTGGTGACAAACTTGTCATCAGTTGCTCATAGTTCTCTTCTTTGAGCAACTGGTGACAAACTTGTTGAAATGTTACAAGAACATGGGGTGCCGAATGTCATTGAAAATGCATTTCCTTCATTCCCATCTGGATTTATTTCCTGAAAACTTAGCAGATGTCAGTGATGAACAAGGAGAAAGCTTCCACCAGGACGTATCTGCAATGGAAAAACGATATCAAGGTCGCTGGGACTCTGCCATGATGGGAGATTATTGTTGGTTTCTTAAACGGGAAAGCAATCTGGAGTATAAAAGGAAATCATTGAGTGGGAAACATGTCTAGTAACATATATTGTGTGTAATAATTATAACCATGTATGCTGATATTGTATAAAAACAAGGAATTTAAAAAATGCGTATATCTTTTGATGTAGACGTGACAGAAGTAAAAGATTGATATTTTCATAATCAGGACATTAATTTTGTTCATAATAATCAACTTTCGTTCCAGAGGTATGAAGAAAAAAACATTTTGTCGGGTAGTGTTATTGAAATGTCCACCTTTTTTGAATACATGCACGGACTCGTCATATTCGACATCTTTTGTAGTGTTTGAATGTCTTTGTTCACAATTTCATTCTGTTTCCTTCATTCTCTTTCGGTTTCTCCAATGTGTGGGATTATTTTTATATATTTTCCCTTTCAACAAGCCCCCGCAAGTGATAATCCATTAACACTAAATCTGAATATTGATACTGTAATTAGTTGTTTTCTGTGAAAATATGAATGTCAAGAAGGATGGCGAGTAGAATCGCCATAAAAATAATTAGAATAAAGAAAAATTTCGCACCCATAACCACTGCAATCCTATCACAGGAGACCCAAATCCTGGGTAACAGAAAAAGTTCTGCCTCTTGGAGATACAAGAGGCCACAATTTCTGCCCCATAAGGGGCTGGAGAGTAACAGAAAATAAAATCTCTGATCCGTGAAAGGAGAAGCAAGGCCACATCATCAGGTAAGTGCAAGCCAGTAAAGTCAAATCAAGTAGTCCAGTCAAGTGTATCCTACCGTAAATCAGCAAAGGCCAGATTGAAATCAGTTCTGGGAAAAGAGAATGTCCAGATGCGTCCTGTCAGGTAGGTAGTCTGTTTAGTAATTATAATAACAGTGATAAGTATGGAGCATTCGTAAGTTATAGTTTTATTAGAATCCAAGCGCCTAAATCAAGAATCTGAAATAGGGATACTTTTCCAAACCAGTTGTGAGTTCTGCATTTTAGCATACACATATGCTAAAATGATGTTTTTAAAATTGCAAGAAGTAAGTTTGTGGTGGAACAGTTAACGTATAAATAAAGTACTGGTCGGAAGTAGTTGAAGGCGTGAAAATGTTTGCCGGAGGTCTGACATTTGGAGAAGCAGGGGATGAATCAGCCAGTATCTGTTTTCTAATGCAAATCTTAGGAATGTCTGAAAGGATTCTCAATTTTCTACGAGAATAGCTTCATTTCCTTCAATTTTTTTATGATTTTAATATTGATTTTTGGTCATTGTGGTTTGAGAAATGATTGAGTACATGAGCCCAAGTTTCCTTAGACCAGCAGGAACAAAGGTCCGAGTTGAGAAGGCTGAATTGAAATAATTTTGAATTTAGGAACCCGTGACCAGTGATTAAGCATAAAAAGTAAATAGTAAGACTGAACCATCTCTTAATATCCCTTCCAGTAGCAACGGTAATATCTGTTATAAAATTTCGTGTTATATGTCCAGTGTGGCTGTATCCTATCTGGTTTGCCTGAAGTTTATCAAATCTTCCTATATCTTGAGTTTTTCTTGCTTTACGTCTGCATCTAGATTACAGGTTATGCCAAGAATTTCAGTGGGATTCTGTTTTATTCTACAGTAGAGACCTTTGTATAGGAGGTGAAGGTCCATTGGAAGGACACCTGCCACTACCTTCAGTGCAGCAGTGGACACTGTCCTGCAGGTTCGAAGCATCTAAAGGAGTATAGACCTTTGATGTGCGATTAATTTTGCTTTAAATTTGATGTTGGTGCACCAGAGGCGTATAGGCCACAGGGACAAAAACAGCCTTGTAATACCGGGAAAGAGTTTTCCTATTTAATCCCCACCTTTTCTTGGTGATTCTGATTGAAACATTCGTATACTTTTTGATCTTTGAAGTCAGATTGTTGATATAGGCCACAAAACGTAATCGGGTCATCCACAATAACTCTGAGATATTTAAGTCGTGAAACTATTGGGATGGACCTGTCATTAATTTTAATGAGCAGAGGCCTTCCATAATCAAATTTTCCTCTGAAGGTTATCATATTGGTCTTTGATCAGTCGTTCCACCGTTTTTTCTCTACTCGCACAAAGGCGGACAGCCTATGTTCAGCACGACCGTCGATGACTCGTGGGTAACCGCCATTGGTCCAGCGATGCTACTTTGTCAATATTTGTTCAGCCGTGGAACATGTTAACTATGGTACTCGGCGAACAGCTCCAAGGTTGGCAGTTTCCCTGATATTGTAACTTTTCAACTAGTACCTTACAATCTGACGCGAGAATGTTATTTTTTTTCACAAAGTGGCTGATTAGTCGGATGGTTTTTTTTTCCTGGAAACTCAGGTTATTTTTCCAGCAAATTGACTACAGAATACACGCAATTTACAGACGTATTATATACGACGCAATATGGCCGATGTGCCAGGAACCCTACAACAATAACGTGACCCGATCGCTACTTCCAAGTCCATCAGTTCACTTACCTTGATAATGTTGATCAGGTACTTCGTACGAACTGCATGCCAAGAACCCGTAGTATTACATTTACCGATTCTCATTGCGACACGTGTTACCAGGAGGGTTAGGAACGACTGATTGCTAAAATATGGGGGTGATCATTAGAGGTGTATTGTTAAAAAAAATAGTATCGGAACACTCGTTCTCCAGAAGACTAATATGATAACGCCACATCGACTGTACAGTAACTGAATCAGACTTCAGACTCACGGTTCATAGAACAACCAGTTCTAGCGTTCAGCTCATGGCGAATCAAAATGCAGGGTTCGCACGCATCACAGTATATCTCATTCGTTAGATCTATTTATCTAACACATTGTACTTTAGTAAGAAACGTTCAAGGTTCATTGCGAAATTTGTATTTTTGCTTTTAAATAAATTTTTAAAGAAATCTATTAATTTTAAAGATTACTATTAATATATATTTTTAGTAGATATGGGTAAAATAGATATTTCTCCCTCCCCTTTGATTATGCCATTGTTTCGTAATATTAGGTGTATAAATTTAATGATTTTCTATTATGACATTTAGAAAAAAGTACCGGAACGTCGTTCCGGCCCGAATACACCACTGGGGATCATAATGTTTTGACTAGATTGCAATTTACTAAGATAACATAGGGCACCAGAAAACGTGAAACCGTACGTAACTGCTGTGGATGCATATTGGACAAAAACTATCAGTATGGAATATACGTATCATCGGGTATATGTTAACAGGTAATTGAGCGGTAGGTGTACTTAAATATAATCTCTAAATTGTTTTTTGCAAAGTGTAAATTATTAGAACAGATTCTTGAAAATATTATCAATTCCATTAAACAAATCGTAGATATTTTACAGGTTGATTTTTTTTCTGGACGTGGGTAATGTTCGAAAAAGAAAAAAAGAATTTTGATTGCGAAATATTAGACGAACCTGTGTATAGTGTGTTCGTGTCTAACAGCACCAGGGTTTTCTTCCATTTCCGCGTTGCTTTCATTGTAGGTGTAACAGTTCACTGTAAAGGCCAGAGATTTAAAAGTGTATGGATTTTGTAAGTGTGGTGTTGTGTATCGTTGTTCTTCTGGCCATTTAGCCGCTAAACCCCTGCTGGGGTCCAACGTTGTCCACACAATGCCTATGACCAAGTACCCAGTAATTTTAAATTTTCACTCGGGCAGGTCCTGCCACCTAATTTTCCGAGATTTCAGTGGCTAGGACGTAATAAAAAAATGCGGGCTGGAAAAGTAAGGCCGAAAGAGGTTTATATTAATGCAGTTTAATTTTGGATGTTGTTGAATTTGATATTGTGTGGGGTGTACGCTGACAGTTTAGGCAGAGTGGGGAGGGGAGACTGAAGACTGGTGGGAAAAGACAGCACTATGGGGATGTTAGAGAAGGCGACCCCAAAAAGTCAGTGAGGCAGGCCCAGCCTAGGGAAGGGGATTTATAGGGAACTAGGTTAGGCACCTAGTTCGAATCGCCAGATAGCACTTGATGGGAGTGGAGAAGTGTGTGTCAAGTCAAAGTATTTTATTATTTTTTGGCAGGCTCCGGGGTTTCCCCTATTCGCTGCCGAAAGTAATTTATACATTGTGTACAATTTATAATGATTAATTGTACATAAAAGTACAATGATTAATTATACATGAAAATACTATACAGGGTGTCTCAAAAATATTGGTACAAACGTTTAGGGGAGGTAGATAACATCTAAAGGAATGTGAATCGCATAGGAACCCATAACCGGAAACGTCACCGTAAGTCGGTAGACGGCGCGGTAGTCACCGCACGAAGAGCTGCCCTCTGCTAATCCACCTAGTGTATGGATTAGCAGAGGGCAATGGACGAGCCGCTCAAGAATTTATGGCCCCTCGACGTGGGCACCTGTACGTGGTGAGGGGACCTCCCAGTGACGCTGCTGGACTTCAAGACTAGCATCACTGGGATCCAACGCCCACAGCCTAGGTTCCGGGCTTACATCAATGGAATCCGGCGTGTTTGCCGTGCGCTGCGACCCGTGGAAATTCGGAAAGGGGGGATCCTGGTGGTTGAGGGGCCCAGCTTCAATACACCACTTTGGCCCCTGCTTCGACAAGACGGGTGGTCCTGGAAGGCCCGGCTAGGATCAATCGGCTAGTAGGTTCGCCTGCGAGGGTCAACCGTGTCAATGCCACGCCCCTACCCTCATGGTCCGAGGGACAGGATTCAGGCTGGCGGCGGTGCGGGTATGGTGTCTGGGTAGCCCTGGCGTCCCACTCCCGAGCGCATTTATTGCATGCCGGGTAGTGGGCGTCCCTTTGGGCTCCATGGTGGGTGGGGAGCCTGGGCACTGAACCATTTAAAAACTCCCATGAATCCTGATAAACATATTCCTTCAGGGGCCCCAACCCGGTCCCTATCTGAAAACATAGACGGAGAGGCAGATAATATTATTGCGACAAAGAGGCAGCGAACTGAAACATCATCATCAGGGCCTGTCCCAAGATTTCTGATTATGCATTCCACCAATGAAAAACCGATTGGCAAAATGTCGCCCTTTTTTATTCAAAAAGGGTTAGACGGGTTAGCAGGTTCTCCCAAATCAGTTAAGAGGCTCCGTTCTGGAGACCTCTTAATTGAAACTAAAAATGACAGGCAATCGGAACATCTACTCCGAGTAACATCAATCGGAGGTATCCCTATAACAGTGACACCACACAGAACACTCAATTCATCGAGAGGTGTCATTTCGGAGTGGGACCTTCTCGACGTAACCGAGGAGGAAATCTGCTCTGAATTAAAACCACAGGGAGTCATTGCCGTCAAGAGAATCACTGCGCGAAGGGATGGAAAAATTGTTAAAACCAGGAGCGTTATCCTGACTTTTAACTCTCCTAAACCTCCTGACGAGATTAAAGCTGGATACATCAACTGTTCAGTGCGTCTGTACGTTCCAAATCCTTTACGGTGTTTTAAATGCCAGAAGTACGGACATTCTCACATGGCCTGCCGCGGAGTCCTTGCATGCGCTCGATGCGGTGCAAAGGACCACGAAACAACAGCATGTTCAGCCACAAAACGCACCTGTATTAACTGTGAAGGCGAACACCCGGCCTATTCACGAGCATGCCAGAGGTGGAAAGAAGAAAAAGAAATTCAACGGCTGAAGGCAGAGCTAAATATATCATACCAGGAGGCAAGGAAATCGGTCAAACCCCTGAATATCAACAAACCTACCTACGCCCAGAAAGTAGCAGGGAGATGTTCCGTTGGAACTCAGACGGACATGACCATTCCTCCAAAGGAGTCTTTCACTCCCATCGCGCGTTACCTTTTAAGTTCTCAAAAACCTGCGCAGAAGGAACAATCAGCTGCCACTCCTATATCGGTACCTCCTAACGCTCCTCAAGTTCCGAAGGTAACTATGAAAGAAAAGAATAAAAAAGGGGAACTCCCCACTAGTACCCAAGAAAAGATGGATGTGGAGCAGAAGGAGGTACCCGAAGATTCAGTTTTGGAACTCTTTGCGGAGGAGGAAATGGACACAGGACAGCGTCCATTCTTCCCCAAAAAAGACAAATCCAAGACTGATAAAAGTAAGCCCTCAGCACCTCGGAAGCCGCCTGATGTACCCACTAAGCCAAAATAATGGCTAAATTCCTACAATGGAATTGTCGTGGATTCCGGCGAAATATTGATGACATCAAGGCCCTCCTGCAAAAGCACGAGCCAGTTTGCTTTTGCTTGCAGGAGACATATCTAAAGGCAAATGATGATCCCACCATGCACAACATCACAGTTTTTCGAAAGGATAGAATTGCGGATGGCTCTGTATATGGGGGAGTGGCTATCCTTGTGGGTAACCAGACCCCAGTGCAGCCCCTGCTAATTACAACTAGCATAGAGGCTGTTGCAATTCGCCTTTCAGTGGGATTTCTATTAACTGTGTGCTCCATTTATTTGCCACCTGGGACTGACATCTCCCAGGCAGACCTTGATGATCTTCTAACGCAGCTGCCTCCCCCTTTCTTACTTCTCGGGGATTTTAACGGACATAACACCCTGTGGGGTAGTGCTAACATCAACGGAAGGGGACGAGTCATAGAGCGTATGCTCAATGACAATGACCTTTCCCTTCTAAATACTGGAAAAAACACCTTCTTCCACATGCCTACCCGTACTTTTTCTGCCATTGATCTCTCTATCTGCTCCCCTTCTCTACTCCCTTCACTCACTTGGGAAGTGGAGGAGAATCCATACGGAAGCGATCACTTCCCTGTGATAACCTCGTTACACCGCGGGAGGCCATGTCTTCCCTTCAGGTTACCACGGTGGAAGATTGATCAGGCTGACTGGACTGCCTTCCAACATCAGGTAAATTTTAATCTTAGCACAGTCAGTCAAGAGCCTATCAATGATGCAGTTAAGTACATCACAGAAAATATTGTCCAAGCAGCTGTGAATGCTGTTCCAAAAACATCTGCCCGGTTTCCACCATTTCCCAAACTTTGGTGGAATTCACAATGCACAGCAGCAAAAAAGGCTCAAAACAAAGCGTGGGGGATATTCCGCCGATATCCTACCACGACCAACCTTATAGCCTTTAAACGTGCACGAGCCAAAGCACGATATATCCGCCGTCAGAGTCAGAAAGAATCGTGGATCCGTTTTATATAATCTATTAACCAGTCTACCAACTCTAAGGTAGTCTGGGATAAAATCCGGAAAATGAAGGGAAAGTATACATCCCACCCTTCTTCAATCCTAGATTATAATGGATGCGCTATTGCAGATCCAACTGCAATAGCCAATGCTCTTGGGGAAACATTCTCTAACACCTCTGCAACATCTTCGTATTCCCCAGAGTTCCTGGTCCTGAAACATAAACTGGAAAAACAAGCACTTAATTTTAAGACCAAGGGCCTCTAACCCTACAACGGGGCATTCACTATAGAGGAACTGAAAAGAGCTCTCGCTCTTTCCAAAGCAAGTGCCGTTGGACCAGATGGCATCCATTATGAAATGATTAAACATCTTTCACCAAAATCTATGGATTGTCTGCTCCTTCTGTATAACAGAATCTTTACTGAAGGGCAGTTTCCGGACTCCTGGCGAAAGGCAATCGTTCTTGCCTTTCCTAAGCCAGGAAAGGATCCAAAAGTCACCACCAATTATCGTCCTGTTGCTCTGACTAGCTGTCTGTGCAAAATCCTGGAGAGAATGGTTAATTCTCGTTTAATTTGGTATCTAGAAACAAATGACCTTCTCTCCAACATCCAGTGCGGCTTCCGAAGGAACCGGTCCACTTTGGACCATCTTATTAGATTGGAAGCATCCATCCGGGATGCTTTCCTAAAACGCGAACACTTGGTGTCGGTGTTCTTTGACATGGAAAAAGCGTATGACACAACTTGGAGATTTGGCATTTTAAAAGATTTACATAACCTAGGCCTAAGAGGATATCTCCCCTTTTTTATTCAAAACTTTTTAGCCAAACGATCGTTCCAAGTTCGTGTGGGATCCTCACTCTCTCGCTCCTTTAACCAAGAGGAGGGAGTACCACAAGGATCAGTATTAAGTGTCACGCTTTTTGCCATCAAAATAAATTCCATCACAGAACAACTTCCTCGAACTGTAAACAGTGCCCTCTATGTTGATGACTTTAGCATTTTTTGCCAGTCGTGCAACATGAGGGTTATTGAAAGACAACTGCAGAAAGCCATCGATAGTCTGAATTCCTGGGCACTTGCTAATGGCTTCAGGTTCTCGCCGGAGAAGACCGTTTGCGTACACTTTTGTCGCAAGCGTAATCTTCATCCTGAACCTGAATTAAGGCTCGGACAAAATGCTATTCCAGTAGCAGCGAACACAAAATTCTTGGGACTCATATTCGACAAAAAATTGACTTTTTTGGATCATATTCGCCAACTCCGCACAAAGTGCACAAGAGCACTTAATATGCTCCGCTCGCTGTCCTCCTTATCTTGGGGTGCAGACCGATGCACCCTTCTACGGCTTTACCGTGCACTTGTGCGATCCAAATTAGATTATGGGTCCCAAGTATATTCTTCAGCCAGAGACAGTGTACTGCGATGGCTGGATCCTGTCCATCATCAGGCTATACGTATCGCTACTGGAGCATTTCGAACATCTCCTGTCCAGAGTTTATACGTCGAAGCAAACGAACCACCGTTATCGTTTCGACGTAAGCTGAAATCCCTGCCAGACCATCCTGCGTTGCCCTTCGTTTTTGAGCCACGATGGGAAAACTTGTACAAAACCCGTAAGACTGCCAATCGTCCTTTTGGTATTCGTGTCCAAGAGCTACTCAACGAACTTAATATCAAGGTAGACAAGGTTGCCCAAACATCAAAGCAACCCTTTCCACCCTGGCATGCTCGTGTCCCGGCATGCGACTTGTCGCTTAGAAACTGGGGAAAGTTGGACACTCCATCATGTGTCTACCTGCAGCTTCATTCAGCACACCTAACTGAATATTCCGACTTCGCGCCAGTCTACACAGACGGTTCGAAGTCAGAATCACATGTGGGATCTGCTGCTGTCTTTACAGACAGCACTATATCAGAGCAGATTCCCTCTGAATGCAGCATATTTACTGCAGAGCTGCACGCAATTGAGTTAGCCTTGGATCAAATTAGTAAATGCCAATACCAACGGTTCATTTTATATTCCGACTCTCTTAGCATATTACAGGCTTTAATATCTGTGAGGTATAATCCTCATCCAGTTCTGTCTAGCATCTAGCAGAAGATTCACGTTCTCCATGAACGCGAATATGACATCCGCTTCTGCTGGATTCCCAGCCACATTGGGATTAGGGGAAATGATTTGGCTGACGCTGCAGCTAAATCAGCAATTCCCAATAATAACCGCTGCCTGTTAGTCCCCTATACAGACTACAGGCAAATAGTACATCAAAAGATACATTCCCAATGGCAGGATTCGTGGAATAGACAGACTGCGAATAAATTATATCGTATAAAGCCTGTAATTGAACCGTGGCAGTCTAGTCTGCGCAGGAATCGTAAGGAGGAAGTTGTTCTAGCTCGTCTCCACATAGGACACAGTCATCTTACACATTCTTTTCTGCTGAGGGCAGATGACTGTCCTATGTGCGAGAACTGTGACACCATTTTATCTATTTATCACATTTTAACCGTATGTCCACGTTTTACCCCTGAACGTGATTTTTATTTTACCGCTTTTAGTCATCTGGCTGAGCCCTATACACTCAGCCAGATTTTATCCGACAATGACCACGTGTCTGCTGTTTTTAGCTTTTTAAAATCAATAAACGTTTTTGCTTATATATAAAATTTACATTTTATTGTGATTTTCTGTTTTTTTATACATTTGTTAAATTTTTTGACATAGTGACCTAACTAATTAGGTCACTGAAAGATTACTCTTTTATACATGACCTGGTCTTGGCGCATTATAGCCTAAGTTGCTAATGCGCCAATAAAACCCAAATCAATCAATCAATCAAGAATTTATGGAGAACGCTTCCCAGGCAGACATGTACCGGACCACCGTTTGTTTGCGCGTGTGCATCAAAATTTGTGTGATTATGGGTCATTTAGAGGTAACAGGAGTAGTGCAGGCAGACCACGTTCGACGCGAACTCCCGCCATGGAAGAAAGTGTGTTGAATGCCGTCCAGAATAATCCTACTACCAGCACACGTGCCGTTGCCTCTACCTTAGGAGTGTCTCGTTGCAGTCTACAGCGTGTCTGGCACGAATATTCATTACACCCCTTTCATCTCCAAAGGGTTCAGTTACTGCTCCCCCAAGATCATCCTGCATGTGTGGCTTTTGGTTTCAAGACTTGAATTTTCCTGCCTGTTTTGTTCACGGATGAGGCTTATTTCACTCCGGAAGGCTTATTCAATCAGTACAATGCTCATGTGTGGGCTCACGACAACCCAAACGGTGTGCGCCCCCATGCGGCACAACATCGCTTCGCAATAAATGTGTGGGCAGGTATGGTCGGTGACTGCTTAGTCGGTTCATACCTGTTACTATCTCGCATGAACTCCGCTAAATATCGGATCTTTCTTGAACAAGTTCTACCAGTGTTACTTGATGATGTTCCAGCAAATGTGAGACCCAACATTGGTTTCAACATGGTGGGGTGCCTGCCCATTATGGAAGATGTGTTCGTGACCATTTGAACAGGCGTTTTGGGCGTCGATGGACTGGCCGCGGTGGACCCGTTGCCTGGCCCCCACGCTCATCTGATTTATCGAGCCTTGATTTCTTTCTGTGGGGGGGGGGGCTCAAATCTATCGTGTATGAATCGCTTGTGGAGACGGAAATGGATCTCGTGGCGAGACTCGTCTGCGCTGCTGCTACTGTCAAAGAAACTCCAAGTGTGTTCGACCATGTCCGCCAATCCATGCTGCGTCGGTGTCAAGCATGCATCATGTCTCATGGTGGCACCTTCGAGCATCTGTTGTAACATCATGAAATGCATCCATCTCGTACTCCATTGTTAATATTATGTCAAATAAATGTTTGCTACTAATTACTGTCTTGTGTCGTTTCTGCTTCTTGTGCCTCTACTACTACTTTCCCGTGACGTTTCCGGTTATGGGTTCCTATGCGATTCATATTCCTTTAGATGATACCTACCTCCCCTAAACGTTTGTACCAATAATTTTGATACAATGATGGTACATAAATAAATACTGGGCTTCGGAGTCCAGCAGACTGATCAATACATCAGGTAAAAGTAATCCAAAGAAACAGTAGCATTTTACTGAACCTCAGGAGCAAAAACTCTTTTCCTCCGTTTAAACAATTTCTCTGCATAGGTGTAAAAGGCAGTATAATATTCAGAACAGTTAACCAATCTTGGCAGTTCGGAGCAGTCAAATACATTTGTGAGAAGTTGAAAATCCAGTGTTAAATCATCGTACAGAGGACAATGAAAGACGAGGTGCTCAACAGTTTCTTGAGCACCACAACTACAGAGAGGAGTGTTACTTAATCCTAGTGAGAACAATTTAAAGTTAAGACTTTCATGACCGGTATATAAAAACGTAACGTATAAACCATGATTGAACCAGTCCATTTTCTTGTCGTAATCAACAACCTCGGGGAAAAAACTTAAAGGTCTCCCTACCCAAAGTAGAGGTAGACCAGGTATTTTTCCACGCTCTACAACATTCATTTCTCATTCTTTTAATGTCTACATTTTCTTATAAGTCAGTATTATATGTTATACCATTTACAATCACAGGAACATTTTTTTCTTCTACAATATAAAAGATAGTGTAACATTACTTCATATTGGATTGACAGTCGATGACTGAAAACCTGGAGAGCAGCTGTAGAGACAGTTCGACAAGCTCTACTTACAGCGAGAAGAAACAATCTTTGTGCGTCGGTAAGAAATTTTTGAACAAGGGAGTTACCGATTCTGTATCCCCAGGCCCCAGCCGCATAACACACAATTGGTATAAATATACAAGAGTAGTATAATTTAATGGAAGATTTCTTTACACCAAAAGTACTCCTGGTAATCTTAATAATTTTATAGGTCATAGCTTTTATTTTCTGAAGTATATATTTTGCATCTTAATTAAAATTAAGACGGTCATCAAAATAAATTCCTAAGTATTTATGCTGCCGAGTACTCCTAATCATTTCTCCATTCAACTTAATAACAGGTGGTCTATTCACATCAAGAGAGCCTTTTAGCAACATTTGTTTTGTTTTATTAGTCGAGATTTGAAGTTTGTGTTTGACACCAGATATCCAAGTCCTCTAGAACTTCATTTGCTCTGCACTGTAGCTCCCGGTGGGAATTACCAAAAATCAGAATAGCAAGGTCGTCTGTGTAAGCTATCTGAAGGATGTTGTCTTGATCAACCGAGAGCCACCCATCAAGGACCATGTTCCAGCACACAGGGCCAAGAACAGAGCCCTGAGGGCAGCCCCTAGAAACAGATCTGGAGACAGAGCAGAACCTTAAGGAAACTGTGATGCTGCGAGAATCAAAGTAATTCGAAAGGAGACAGTAAATAGGAGCAGAGTACCCGGCCTCTCTGGACCTCGTCAGGACACTCGGCCACCCAACATTGTCGAATTTCTTTGTTAGCAAATTTGGGTAAAATATTGGAAAGATTGTTGTTGTTAAGGCTAGAGAAATTGTTCAACGAACAAAATCTTCATTTTAAATATCAATATGGTTTTAAGAGAAATAGTTCAACAGAGGATGCCCTACGCGATTTGATTAATTTTAGTGTAAATTCTGGTGAGAAATATGTGTTACCATTATTTATAGATTTTGAAGGAGCATTTGATACTGTATGGTATCAAAGTGTGCTTTTTTCACTAAGAGAATTAAATTGTCCCAATTTGTTATACCAAATTATTAAAAGTTATTTAATGGATAGACAGATTATTATAAGATCCCAACATTTAACTTTTAATAGAATTATTGATCGCGGTTGTCCACAAGGATCTGTGTTGGGTCCTATTTTATGGAATCTGGTCTTAAACCAGTGGTTAAGTAGAACAGTCCCTAATTGTTATAAGGTGGCTTATGCTGATGATTTGGTTTTGTGTGTGACGGGAAGATCTAGAGCAGTATTAGAAAGTAGAATGGAGGTTATTGTTCAGGATTTGACTGATTGGGCTACATTAAATAATTTTTAGTTTATCTTCTAAAACTGTCATGATGTTATTAAAAGGAAAATTAGACTACAACAGACCACCTCGATTATTAGTAAACAGTAAACAAATTCCTCTTGTTTCTCAGGTAAAATATTTAGGGGTTATCTTGGATGACAAGTTATTATTTTCCCAACATTTGAATTATTTAAGTAGGAAAATAAAAAAAAATTACACTGCTTCTATAGTTAGGGTTACCAGAAAAGATTGGGGATTAGGTAAACGCTTTTGTATCTATATTATAGAGCTATTTTCCTTCCGATTGTGTCGTATGCTGCATCAATTTGGTATGTTCGTACTGTCAATGTAAAATTTAAACAAAAACTATTATCAATACAAAGAATAATGTTGTTAACTATTTTGCGTGTTTGTAAGACTGTTTCGACTAATGCTCTACAGGTGATTGCGGGGGTATTGCCTTTGGATTTAACAGTCGTGTATAGAGCTTTTTGTTATTTTATAAGAAAAGGAATACAAATTACATTTCTGGGGATTACTAATGAAGTTTCTTCTGCAGTCAGCAAACAGAAGAAAGAAATTTTGGTGAAATTAATTAAATTATGGCAGGACCGTTGGGATTCCGGTAGTACTGGTAGAGTAACTTATTTATTTATACCTAGTGTCGAATTTAATTTTAATAACAAATTGCATCGCTGGTTTTATCCAAGTATGGAATGCTCATATTTGATTACGGGGCATGGTTCCTTAAAAAGTAAGTTGCATCAGTTTAGTTTAGTGGAAGATCCTTACTGTGTTTGTGGAAGGTTGGAAACATGGGATCATATCTTATATGAATGCAATTTATATGATGAATTTAGATTAGACTTATTTAATTTGGTACCTAATTTTATTTATTTATTTATTTTTTTTTTTGGCTGGCCTTGTGGAATGACCATGAGGCGGGATTGTTGCACTCACTAGTAAGATGTATTCTCCTAGTTGGTGCATTTTTTTTTTTTTTTTTTTTTTGCTGGCTCTTGGGTGTGGGTACCCCAGGAGCGGGACTGCTGGCACCCACCAGTCTTGCACCCTTACTGGTGGGTGCGGGATTTAGGTGCAATATGCACAGCCAGAGTTAATAGATCCAGGCATAGCTCCTCGTGCCAGGGATGGGCACCAGGTGGTAATTGCCCAATGGACTATCACCTGGTGGCAGAGTAGCCTGTTTCACTTATAACACATTACACACACTTACACTAACAGGCCATTATGAGAATATGATATTATATGATAAATTGGTGGAGATGGATGTATGTCCGGGTGCCACCCTTCGACAGTTAAATAAATAAATACATACATACATACAACATTGTCGAATGCCCCTTGGAAATCAACAAAGAGACCGAGGACATATTTAGAATTGGAATTTTGAACAGAACTCAAAACCTGACAAATAGCATCAACAGAAGAACTTCCACGTGTAAAGCCAAATTGAAGTGGGGAACTTAGGTTTCCGTCTAAATAGTAATTTAGAAGACTAGAAACAATTAATTTTGCCAAGGATGGGCAGCAGTGCAATGGGCCTTTAAGTGGCCGGATCATTGGAGGGTTTGTCAAAGGACTTAAGCAGAAGTTTAAGTCTAGCCTGCTTCCAAGCCAGCGGGAATAATCTTGAAGACAGACAAACATTCAAAAGATTTAATATAATTAATGGGCAATTTTTCTAAAATCTTTTAAGTACAGAAACCTCAAGGAGATCTTGTCCAGGACATTTGCCATCTCTTAAGGTTGAGATAGCAGATTCCAACTCAGTATCCGTAAAAGGAGTTTATAACAGCCAAAAAAAAAAGTTTATTTTAAACTCTTCTTATTTATTTTTTCACGAACGTATATAGCATCTCTCGCCGAAAGATTTTTCTTTCTATACATTAAAATAATTTTCCTCCTAGTGATATTTATTCAGCCAATGGGAGACGAGCAGGGCCACCGCATGCAGGCGTTTAGGATGTGCCCCGCAAGCGGGCGGCTCATCAAGGGGGCGGCATTTGGGTTCGATTAGTTGAATATTAAAATTTTAAAAAATAATAAAAATATAGCCTTTTTTTTTTTAATCATAGAAAGGCCGAAATTTAACGGGTACCCCTCGTGTACGCTACGTGACGAACAGAAGATTGCGTGACGGACATGAACTGAGAAAAAGAGTTGTAATTAGAAGGAAAAGGTCAAAAGAAATTATTTCATATACTTGAAATCGCGAAATTCTGTTTTTTGCTGCTATTGTAGGCTATTTGATAATCAAAAATCACAGTTTAGCAGTAAATACGGTTTTAATGATTGGCAACATTTATCAACTATACTAAGAAGACATAGTGAGAGAAGTGCCCTCCATGTTAAAAATAGTACTGTACAAAGTATTGCGAATTCAAACTGTCTTTAAGTAATAAATGTACGATCGACGTAATAGAACAGAGGCTGTACGACACCGAGAAAAAAATATTGGCAACCAGTTATTGAACGTTTAATACAGTATTTATCAGGGCAGTGTATTGCTTTTAGAGGTTCTTCCAAAAATTTATATGATAAGGACAATGGTAATTTTCTAAAATTAGTAGAAACGGTTGCTAAATTTGATTCAATAATGTCGGAACATTTACGTCGCATTCAAACATCCCCCCAAAAAAAAAGAATATTGCACATTATTTGGAAGATAATACACAGAATGAAAGAATTCATATAATTTTCGAAGGTATAAAGCAAAATATTTTAGAAATGGTTAAAAACGCAAGAATATTTTTTAATTCTTGATACAACTCCGAATATAAGCCTAACAAAACAATCAGGTTTGTGTACCTTAATAAAAATAAAAACATTGCAGAAATTCACGAATATTTTTTGGGATTTTGCTCTGTCGACGATATCACTGGTCAGGGATTATATACATTTATTTCAAATCATTTAAATTCCTTAAATCTTAACATTTCGGATTTACGTGTTATAGGATACGACAACGGCGCAAATATGCGCGTTAGACATAACGGGCTCCAACAAAAAATTATTGAAGCAAATTCTAGAGCCTTCTTTGTACCATGTTCTGCTCACTCTTTAAATTTAATTGTCAATGATGCAATGAAAATTTCGTTTCAGATAGTTGATTTTTTTTTTTTTTTTGGTGTTATACAGGAATTATAGAATTACTTTTCCTCATCTGCTCAGGGTTGGGCTATATTTAAAATCGCTATCAAATACAAAATGGGAAAGTCGAATAGAAGCAATAAAGCCTCTTAAATTAACATTTTGGAAATTTATCAGGCCCTCTTGGATATAACTGATGATAATACTAAAGATATATCGATTCAAGAGCTCAGACTAATGATCTTATTTCAAAAATAACTTAATTTAAATTTCTTTGCTCAGTCATTATTTGGCATGATATTTTAGGCTAAATTAATGTCATCAGTAAAATGATGCAGAACCCATCATTTAATATAGAAACAGTTATTGAACAAGTTGAACATCTTGTAAATCATTTATAGACCAGAATTTTGAAAATGCTGTTAATTCTGCAACACAAATAGCGAATATTTTCGATTATTGGTCCTGTTTTATCCGAGGTTCGAAAAAGACCAAAGGAAAAAAAAGTTTAAAACATTGCAAATTGCACATGAAAAAGATTTGCACATGAAATTAAGCGACGACAAAATCCTTACAATGCTTTATAAAAAAAAAGAAATGTCTCCTCACGATTTATTAAATATTATATACGACAACAATTTACAGAATGTGTTTCCGAATATTTCAGTAGTCCTAAGAATTTTTCTGACACTACCAGTATCAGTTGCTCCAGGGAAAAGAAGTTTCTCGAAGCTTAAAATTATAAAAAAATTATTTACGATAAACTATGGCACAGGAACGTTTAACAGATTTATTTATAGTATCTGTAGCAAATGATATTATGGATAATTTGGACATTGGTGCATTAATCAAGAATTTTGTAGCAGCAAAAGCCCGAGGAGTACAAATTATGTAGTTATTTTAATTATAATGTGTATGATTAAATTCCGTGATTATATAAAAATATAATACAAATTTATATACTACTAAATATTAGTGCAATACACTATTTGATTATAGTTATAATTCTAATTAAAACAACATGAGGCCCTTCATCCATCACGATTTCATCATGATGGATGAAGAGCCTCATGTTTGGCGCCTCCGTAGTCAGGTGGGCAGGAGCAGCAGTGCGTAGCATACGCTTCTTGATTAGACCGGGATTCGAGCCCGTGACCACCAAATACGGAGGATGCGGAAAGGTCAGGGAATGACCACTGCATATCCCCGGAGCAATATGGCCGTAGTTGCTAATGCTCCAAATAACCTCATGTTGCTGACGTAAAAATCCTTACACGACCATCCACGGTGTGGAGTAAATAATGTGACTCATCCGACCAGCACACCTTCTTCCACCAGTCTTCTAACGTCCAACTTGCATGCTCTTTGCACTAGCGAGTCTTTTAAAAAAAAAAGAAAGAAAGAAAAAAAAAACCTTCTGTTTATACTCCCGCACGACAACCAAGTTAGTAGAGTTTACAATAAATAGTCGATACAAATATTTATCGTATTTAGTAGTCACGGGCATGAACCCCGGTCCACTTGAGGAATGCGTGCTATACACTCTCGCTCCTGATCCGTCGGCTACTTCATTTTACGCCGATGAACCTTGGTTAGGAGAGGATGCCGTATGGCTCGTCTGCTGGTATCGCCTGTACATGCGACGCATGGTCATGCCAGATATTGTTCTGGGTTGACCCGTGTAGTATTGGATAGTGAACTCTTCAACAGTGCTTCGCCTGTAAAAGTCGTCAGACCGGGCACTCACCTCTAACATCAACCTTTCGCTGACCTTTGCAGTTTTGCTCTCAGGTCGTTGTTTGATCATTTTGACGTCAGTCCTGGTACACTTTAACTACGGCGGCTCTCTAACACCCCACCAGTTCAGCCATTTGGGAAATCGAGGCACCAGCTTGTCGAGCACCCACAATCTGTGCTTTACCAAAATCCGATAAATCCTTCCTTTTACCCATCACGCTCGGAATTTTACTACCTACTGAATCACTGACACCTTATCTATGCTGAGTAGGTCGACTAACTGCGCACTCTCGTATATCACGTGGTTAACGGGTCCCATTCGGTTTTCATAGGGGTGGTCATAATTCAGTGATCACTCAGTGTATGTAATCTTTTCGTGCTGCTGAAAAAATAATTTGTTACCTACTTATATATATATTTTTTTTTTTGTGATATTTTGAACAAAAAGTTGAACTGAATGTACTTTGATTACTAAAATAATATTAAAGAATTTTAAATTCTTTTTTAGTGATACATGTACTTATTAATAAGATGAACTGATTGTTGTCATACTATGTAATCTTTTTTTTATGCCGAAAATTTATTTTGTTGACCTATTTATATTTTTTCTGTTTTTATGATATATTTAACAATACTTTGAACTGGTACTGTGATTAGAATAATAAATATATAATAAAATTTTTAATTATTTTTGTAACCCCTTTCTAGTAGAGGGCAGTCTTATGATCGTGGGTATCAGCTGCACGGGCTGCTCACACCTACGATCATAAGACTGCCACGTTGGATCACTACACCCACTCAACCTATGCGAGGAGTCCCCTCCCAACCAGGAGGCACAAACGAAGCTAGAAAGATGGGCAGAGAAGAGACTCCATGGCAGACACTACAATGATCTCCATCAAGATCACATAGATAAAATTGCTTCCAATGCATGGTTCACGAGTGGGACACTCTTCACCGAGACTGAAAGATTCGTGCTCGCCATTCAACACCAGGAATTATAGCAAATACATTGCAAAGGAGCCCTGAGTGTCCGATGACACATATCGACGATGCCACCTGGTTTCAGAAACGATCCAACACATCACCATGGGATGCAGTCATCACGCAGACTGAGTACACTCATAGACACGACCAGGTAGCCAGGATAATACATCAGAAGCTAGAAAGGAAATACCAGTTGATCGAAGAAAGTGTACCGTACTAAAAGTACAAACCCCAGGCAGTAACTAAGACCTCAAATCACAAGCTATACTGGGCCCGCACCATAATAACGGATAGGACAATCCTGCACAACAGACTGAACCTAACTCTTGTGGACAAGAAGGAAAATGCTACCTATCTGATTGACATAGCGGTACCCAACACTGGCAACCTTCAGAAAACACATGGGGAAAAAATCATAAAGTGCACGAGCCTAAGACAGGAGACCAAAGAGATGTGGCATATGCAACAAGTAACGACCATCCAGATCATTGTGTAAACCACAGGTATGTGGCCAAAGACAATACATTCCCAGCGAACACCTACAAGGAACTCTAGAAAGTCGCAATCCTGAACACCTGTAGGATAGTCAGTTCCTCGACCAACAGTAACACCAGATATAACAACAACCACCCCGTGTACTTCGTAGCAATACCCATCATGAGGTGGATGAGGGAGAAATAATAATAATAAACAACTGAATCTTCGATGAGGATTAAAGAGCTTTCTACAGGAAACTGGGTGAAGCTGAGAAAGCAGGAAACGGACCACCCGAGAAGAAGACGATTAAGGAGTTCTGAGGAAATATCTGGAGCAGTGAAGCAAGCATATCAGCAGAGTACCCTGGATAGAAGTAGAACAGAACGGAAGAAAACAAAGGACATACAAGAGATGAGAGAGTGGGAGATTCGAGAAGTAAAACAGTCGATCAGGAACACCCACAACTAGTGAACCCCAGGAATTGATATCCATGCCAACCGGGCTGACCAGGTGAGTAAAGTGCCTGCCTGGCAACCCAAAGGGCGTGGGTTCGAATCCTGCCTCGGGCTTGGATCAGAGTAAAATATGAAAACTTTGAGAGGTGCATTATGGCCACAAAAACAGATGGGCTAACAACTAACAAAAAAAAAAAAAAAATCCACAACTACTGGTACAAGAAGCACACAAGCACCTAGCAGAGCAGTTCACTCGAATGATATGGTACCCAGAGACAATCCCGAAGTTTCTCACTGAAGGAGTCACATAGCTAAAGATGAAGATACAAGAAACCTGGCAAAATACAGGCCAATCACCTGCCTCCCAACGATGTACAAGATCCTGACGAGCTGCATAACCAAGAAGATATCAGACCACTTAAGAGTTGGAACATAATGGCTGAACAGCAGAAAGGATGCAAGGAGCAATTAACCATAGATGCTGCAGTTATGGAGCCATCCTACAAGAAGCACTGCAACCTATATACTGCCTATATTGATTACTGCAAGGCCTTCGACTCTGTACCTTATAGCTGGCTAATAGAGACCCCGAAGATCTAAAAGTTCAATCCGATAGTGACAAACTTCCTAGGAGCAACAATGGCGAAATGGAGTACCACCATTAAGGTTGAGAACATCACAACCAGGCAAATCCCCATTAGAAGAGGAATCATTCAGGGAAATGCTCTGAGCCCACTGTGGTTCTGTCTAACACTGAACCTGCTATCCACCATGCTTAACGGCAGCAAGTATGGATATTACCTCAAAGAAGGAAGAAAGAACCTATACACCCTCACTCACCTGATGTACATAGATGACATCAAGCTCTGCGCGGCAACTGAGAAGCAACTACTCCGGATCACCGTAGAATTCAGCAAGAACATCAGATTGGAATTTGGTCTAGACAAATGCAAGACCCACACACAGTACCAGAGAAAATTAGTTGGCCGAAACTACCAGCTGCTGACTGGTAAAGAGATTGAAGCTATGACAGAAGGAAAGACCTACAAATACCTTGGGATGATGCAGGCTGAACAGTTAGAGCACGAGGAAATCAAGAAGTGCCTGAAAGCAAAATATCATCAGACACTCAGAAGCCTGCTGAAAGCAAAATTGAACGGAGGGAACTCAGTTAAAGCCATAAAGACCTATTCAGCTTCAGTACTAACATACACCTTCGGAGTCATAGATTGGATTAACACCGAGCTAGAAGATATCATGCGAAAGACCAAGAGCCACCAACACCACCCGAAGTCAGCAATGGAGAGACTAACAATAGTTTGTATATCGATGCCTGCTCTTTGTGCAGTGACTACTGCTTGAATGAGTAAACCAGAAATTTTTCCTCTCGCGAACTGATGAACAGCGCCATGTACTAACTTACGGTGACTTTTACAGTGTGGGTAGGCAATGATAAGTTTTATACATAGAACTTATCGTTGTCTACCCACAATCTAGACTTCAACTGGGGCCAACCACCCAGACTGAAGGCAAAAAATGACAAGGAGTTCTCTGTTTCTGTAATGATCAATATCTGCTAAGATACATAAAATATAAAAAAAAACCAGAGATTGAGTAATTCAAATCTAAACCAATTAAAGGTATTTGATTTTTTGAATCAAAAGGAAGATATTATAAATGTAAGCATATATTGAACATCGTTGACCCTACAGAGAACATAATTTAATAATTAAAATAATAATAAATGAAAAGTATAAAGCATATGTACCGTATCCAGGGCATAATGTAACAACTAGTCGTTATGAAATAATAATCCCTCTAGTGTGTATATACATGGCGACCCCTACGTGATGGATATGGTAAAAATAAATATATAATGAATTAATTAAAGTTAAGTTAACGCAAAGAGAAACATGCAGATAGTAAGAATAAAAACTAATAGAGTAGGAATAATAGAACCTGAACTCCATAAAGGCGAAAATATAGTAGTATAAATAAGAAATAGTTTCTCCTACATCCTCGGATTACCCTAATAATTTCGGAGAAATAAGAACAAAGAGTGTAGAACAGCTTAAAGACAATACAAGATATAAGTTGTAGCTCGGGTATGCCCAGGATTGCAAACCCATTCTATAGGAATACTATAGGTAGTATTCCTACTATAGGTAGGAACCTGAGCTGAATTTGCATGTCATCTTGGCGCCTCTGTAGCCAGGTGGGAAGGAGCAGCAGTGCGTAGCACACGCTTCTTGATTAGACCGGGGTTCGAGCCCGTCACCACCAAATACGGAGAATGCGGAAAGGTCAGGTAATGACCACTGCATATTCCCGGAGCAATATGGCCTTAGTTGCTAATGCTCCTAAAAAAAAAAAAAAAAAATCAAAATCAATCAAGCATGTCATCTTAGTGTGAACTTAAGTATATACATTGTGATTATAAGATAAAATAAAATGAAACAAAATAAATAATACACTATAATTTGTAGGCCGGTGGGTACAAGTTTTCTAAGCCGTAAGACACCAAGAAAGCAAAGTGTATCCTATGTACATAATATACATGGCTCTAAATCCGTAATTATATTGAAGCAATGGGTTCAGAAAATAAATTTTTGAAATTAATTATACTGTATTGATCGCCTTCCTGAAGTGGTATTTCAGGTAAGCGATAGGGAAATTATTATTTATCAACTTGTACAATGCTATTATGTTTGCTGAACAGGTTGTGTTTTTATTGCAAATAGAAGCAATCCTCAGGCATTGGGATAAAATGATATTAGCATGTACTGATTTCGATATATTATATCTCCAGTTTGTAAGGCCGACTACATTGAAATTAAATGTCTCTTTTATTATATATGTTTACATCTATATCATTATGGAATATTTCTATACGAAGATCTGCAATAGTATCAGAACTGTTAATTTTTTCCAATAAAAGTTCTTCTGGATATAATTTGCTGTAATCCTGAACGAAATGCGGACAGTTAAACACACATAGATCATCTACGTATCTGAACATAAGTATTTCTTAATTTATACCTTCATGGATTTTATGAATACGCATTTGGGTTGGTTATATATTAACAATTGACATTAACTTTGTTCATATTAAATATGCAACTTAAAAACTAATAATAACATGCTACATCAGCAGAGTAAACTAAATTTGACCGAGGAGACTATTTCTGCTCTGGATAGTGCTCCTAACTATGTTAATACACTGACACATACACAAATAACACACACTTCACAGAGCAATCTAGCATATAATGCTTCTGGCTCTAATATCAGAGATCCATTTTTTAAATTTCAACGTTGTAATAACAAATTGTCTTACTTGTCCTTATATGCATCCAAATCATGCTACAATTAATATAAATGCGCAAATATTTTGCAAAATGAATAATGTTATATATATGATCATTTGTCGTACTTGCAATGTTAAATATATTGGTCAAACCAGTAATAATTTACATATCAGAACGAATTTACATCGTTCAGACGTTAATACTTACTATAACAAGTCTAGTAAGAAACAGGTAATCTTGAACATGATACTGAATTTAGGACATTTCCAAAACATACTTTTGGTAATATTTTCATTTCAATACTTAATGTAATTATTAACACAAATGAAGGATTACTGCAAGAAGAAATTAGCATGTTACAATATTTTATTATTTTATTTATATATATTATTATTATTATTATTAATGGCCATATGGTACAAGGAAGCCTGAGGCTTATGCTGCACCAGCCAAAAAAAAAAAAAAAAAAAAAATTCCCAAGTTACCCCCCGAGAGAGAGAGAGAGAGAGAGAGGAGAGAGGAGAGAGAGAGAGAGAGGAGAGAGAGATGAGGAGAGAGAGAGAGAGAGAGAGAGAGAGGAGAGAGAGAGAGAGAGAGAGAGAGAGAGAGAGAGGAGAGAGAGAGAGAGAGAGAGAGAGAGAAGAGAGAGAGAGAGAGAAGTAGAAAGGAATCACCAAGAAAGAGAAGAATGATGATATCCAGCTCAGGACCCTGGGTTTACCAAGCCCATACTCACCAGATGTGAGCCCCCGGTGTTAGATAAAACACTATATCCATAAGGACTGAATAACAGAGTTAATCAAAAATACATGAGTAATAATTTGAAAGATATTTTTGTTTATAATATGTTTCAAATTTTTAAACTCATAAATTTAAATGAAAAAGATAATATAGTAAATCTAAAACATTTTTAAGAGCGACCGAGAACAGCTAGGCGATTTCACAGATTTATTTAAAATTTGGGACACCGATCCTATAAACATGTAAAAATACATAATACACTCTTCAGCATTAAACTTAGTGCACTCAAAGCCCTAAGTAGGAAAGCCAATAATTATGTCTTTGGATCTTGTCACCTTATGCACACACTCGGCGCCTCCGTGGGCAGGAGCAGCAGTGCGTAGCACACGCTTCTTGATTAGACTGGGGTTCGAGCCCGTGACCACCAAATACGGAGGATGTGGAAAGGTCAGGAATGACCACCGCATATCCCAGGAGCAATATGGCCTCAGTTGCTAATGCTCCTAAAAACCAAACAAACAAAAAATCTTATGCACATTATACTAGATATTGTTAAATTCAGAATTAATATTTTGAATATTAACAAGTAACCAGAAAACTCTGTCCTTGTCTTATTATCCAAATTATCCATCATTTTATTTTCAAAATAAAATGATGGATAATTTGGATATACATAGAACTATTAACTTACATAATGACTTTTTACCTATTAATAACTTACATATTAATATCAGATTTAGATATGCTAAACCATTTGGTCTTAAATCATGTAACTATAAAATAATAGCTACAAACCTTTACAATATTGGACAGGATATATGTGTTTGCTGCAAGCCTTCATTTCTTAGATACGTAGATCCTAACCATAACCACATTATAACCGGCGATTTATATATAATCCCATATCCTGAGCTTAGAGATATTTTATCACTCGGTTTTAAGTTTCAACCTAATCTACCTATTAATAAATCAACTTTTAAAAAAAACTGTTATATCTAGATTTATTAAAATACTGCATAAGATCTGCATACAAATATAACATACCGGTTGAGGCATACCACATGTGCTGTTCACAGTGCTAAATATCTTATATTTACCAAATATAATCAATTGAAATTCATACCGGATAATCTAAATAATACAAAATTAATAAATAAGCAGCTCAAAGAAATACATAAACATTTTGTAATTACTCCAGTTGACAAAGCTGCTTGCAATTCTGCAATTATATGTAAGTCATATTACATAGAAATTATTAAAAATGAACTGTCCAGTAGCACATACAAATACATTGCATCTTCCCCTAATGTAATAATCAAAAAAAAACTAATAGCATTGTATAAAAAATTAAAGTACAGTAACCTAAAATATCCATTTATATATGGTATACCTAAATTTCATTTAGATTCATAACATGTAGAGATAGTTATGCTAAAATTCCAGGTAAAACATTAGAAAAGTTACTTAAAACTGTATTAAATAATGTAAATAAAACTATTATAATAAATAACTTACCGATTTAAATGCAATAAAAAATAACAATATTCAGCAGATACAAACATTTGACTTTAACCGTTTATTCACTAGTATCAATCTCGACAATTTAAAAGATGTTCTCCAAAAACTATATTTGGAACATAAATATGCTATAAAGTTTGATTTAACCTACTGGGATACTCTAATAAATTTATGTATTTTTAAGAATTACGTATATGACGGAACTTCGTTATACTTACAAGTGATTGGCATCCCTATGGGAAGTCCGGCATCCTGCATAATTGCAAATCTATCTATATTCTACAGAAAGAACATTCCAAGATAACCTACTTATGTTCAGATACGTAGATGATCTATGTGTGTTTAATTGTCCGCATTTCGTTCAGGATTACAGCAAATTATATCCAGAAGAACTTTTATTGGAAAAAACTCACAGTTCTAATACTATTGCAAATTACCTGGATCTTCGTTTAGAAATATTCCATAATGATATAATGTAAACGTATATAATAAAAGAGGCACATTTAATTTCAATGTAGTCGGCTATAAAAACTGGAGATCTAATATATCAAAATCAGTGCATGCTAATATCATTTTATCCCAGTGTCTGAGGATTGCTTCTATTTGCAATAAAAACACAACCTGTTCAGCAAACATAAGCATTGTACAATAAGTCAATGAATAATAATTTCCTTATCACTTACCTGAAATACCACTTCAGGAAGGCGATCGATATAATTAATTTCAAAATTTATTTTCTGAACCCATTGCTTCAATATAATTACCATAATTACGGATTTAGAGCCATGTATATTATGTACATAGGATACACTTTTCTTTCTTGGTGTCTTATGGTTTATAAAACTGGTACCCACCGGCCTGCAAATTATAGTGTATCATTTATTTTGTTTTATTTTATTTTATGTTATTTTATCTTATCTTATTTTATAATCACACTGTATATACTAAAGTTCACGCTAAGGTGACATGCAAATTCAGCTCAGGGTCCTACTATAGGAATGGGTTTGCGATCCTGGGCATACCTGAGCTACAACTTATATCTTGTATTTGTCTTTCAGCTGTTCTACACTTAGTTCTTATTTCTCCGAAATTATTAGGGTAATCCGAGGATGTAGGAGAAACTATTTCTTATTTATACTACTATATTTTCACCTTTATTGGAGTTCAGGTTCTATTATTCCTACTCTATTAGTTTTTATTCTTACTATCTGCATGTTTCTCTTTGCGTTAACTTAACTTTAATTAATTATATTTACCATATCCATCACATAGGGGTCACCACATATATACTCACTAGGGGATTATTATTTCATAACGACTAGTTGTTACATTATGTCCTGGATACGGTAGATGTGCTTTATACTTTACATTTATTCTTATTTTAATTATTAAATTACGTTCTCTGTCGGGTCAATGATGTTCAATATATGCTTACATTTATAATATCTTCCTTTTGATTCAAAAAATTAACTACCTTTAATTGGTTTAGATTCAAATTACTTAATCTCTGGATTTTTTATATTTTATATATCTTAGCAGATATTGATCATTACAGAAACAGAGAACTCCTTGTCATTTTTTCCCCTTCAGTCTGGGTGGTTGAAGTCATCTAGATTGTGGGTAGACAACGATAAGCTTTATTTATATATGTGTGTGTGTATATATATATATATATATATATTTTTTTTTTTTAATATATTTATATTCCTTGCGTTTCTTTAAATCCAGCTTGGTATTGTCTGCTTGAATTACCTTCTATATTATTATCTTCAATATTATACAAAATATTTTATACACACACACACACACACACACACACACACACACACACACACACACACAGCAATACCCTGCATAGCACTGATAATTGGTACCAAAACTTATGTGAAACCCGAAACTGTGCTGATTTGAGGTATAATTATAATAAATCTGTAAACAATTTGCACTTGATAGTCAATTAAAAGTATTTGAAATAAAAAAATATTGCAAAAATTTTATTAATGAAAAGGTAACATCATGAGAGAAGAGAAAAATGCTTTATTGTTTATTTAGGTATTTCAATAATGAAGTCTGGCGGAGTAGCCTCTTCCTTTTCTTGGCATACAAGTCTTTGTAGTATTGAATCCCATCTTGTAAAATTTACTGTATCTTGATGCTATGTTCAACATTCGGATCTCCATTCATAATCACCTCGCAGGCCATGTCAACCCCACCCCCTGCAAAACTTTCTCCAATTCTTCTGTTGAAAATTCTTTTGGTGCTACTTCAGTGTTAGCTACTTCAGAATTGTTTTCTTCTTCATATACAGTTTGCTCCTCAATTTGAAGGAGAGTTGCATCATCTAAGTTATTTGCATGTGAGTCAATGCAGTCATGTACATTGGCAGCGTCCAACGTTTCGAATCCCAAGTCTTTTCTGATCTTCACAATGTCTTCGACAATTGTCTGAACTTGCGATTCAAAACCAGTGAAGTCAATTGCCAAATGGGACAAAACATACTGCCAAACAGAACACATGTTGTTGGCAGTGATTTCTAGCAAAGATGCAGATATATTTTCAATTGTATTTAAAGGGATAAAAAATAAATTGTGAAATGAAAAGTTTGAAAAACCATCACGTCATCTCGTCAGGACAGAACTAAGATTACTGAACACTTTCACATTGCTGCTGACTGCCTGAGGGGAGCTATTGGCACATGTGCACGTGAGACAATAGAGTTGGCACTGCAGCATATATGTACACATACCTAGGCTACGACAGTGCAGCATATATGTAGAGTACGTGTCTAGGGCCCCCTAGGCTATTGAATGAATTTTAATATGTACAGTAAATTTTTGCTTTAATTGAAAACTGTGTTATAGTGAAACTTGTGCTGTTTGAAGCCTTGCTAAGAGAGGTATTGCTGCATATATCTTGTTCATATCTTGTTATGAACATTTGTACAAAAATGTTCATAACAAGAAACTGGGACATTTAAGCTTCCCAAAAAGGAGTTTTGGGACACCGGGATGAATGGACATCCAGGTCAGGGCTGGCTTAAGGCACAATCAAGCAATTTCCCCCTCAAACAGGGTGCCAAAATTTAGAGGGGGGGGTGCAAAATTCCCCGACAATTCACTGATTTGCTGTAAATTTCAAGTCCGAGTAGTAGCAGATTAAGGTTGGTTGAGGCCCCGGGCGCAGAAGAAAATACTGGGCCCCTTAAAAAAAAAAAGAGAGAGACAGGGAAAATAAAAATACATGTTAACCATTTTTTTAAATAAATAAAAAATATTATGTACTACTAATGTTTTATTTCCAATAAAATTTGAATATAATATATGTATAATATAATTAATAATAGCATAATAATAATCAAAGTTTTGAACTAATAGTTGAACATATTAGTTCAACTAATTTGTTGGAGTTTTGCGTGGGCCCTTCAGAAGTTGGGACCCAGGGCGTGCGCCTGCCGTTAAATCTGCCTCTGAGTCTGAGAGGGTTCAACAAAAAAACCTTGCACAGAGCACTGATAGACCTGGGGCTGCTTCTGGATACCCTGTATGTAGAGTATGTATTTTCTGTGATGATTTAAATTTTGTTTTTTAAATGTTCAGATATATTAAGCAAATTTTTTTTTTTTTTTTTTTTTAGCTTGTTTTTCTTTAATCATTTTGTAATGAATGATTGATTTATTGTAACAACAAGATAATAATGTGATTATTTCAATGGTGCACCTTTCTGTTGAGAGGAAAAAAAAAGACTTGAATTTTTCTTGCAAGAAATTCTTATTATTCCTAACCTATTTCTTGTAATTTTAAACGGTTACAAATAAACAATAAAATATATAAACTATACCTAAATACAGTGGCGGACAAAAAAACTGCATCACTTGTGAATTTTTAGCAAATAATGTATTGTGGGTTGCAGTAATGTTCAAAATGCATTTGTTAGATGGGATATATATATATATATCTCTGTGAATGAAATCCAATAAAAAGACTCCACCTGATATACCTAATTGCCATAAATATCTTCCCAAAGGGTAAAATGTGTGATTAATGGAAATATGAGAAATCATGCAAATGGCAATCGTGACAACCAAACATACAATTTTATTGCATTTATGTGTACAAACTGAAATGACAAGTTAACATAATAGTATTATCTATTGTAAATAAGCAAAATAAGTCCTCAGTATTTTGTTGTTCTTCCTCAAGCTGCAATTACAGCCTTGCAACAATCTGGCATAGAGTTAAATCAACTTCTGGATATACGGTTGCCCAATTTTGTGGTACCACATCCTTACAATGCTTCCTGCAGTTGAATCTTACTTGTCTTCTTCTGAGTAATTTTAGACGACATTAGGTACCAGCAATTTTCAATAGGGTTTAAATCTGCACTGTTGCTAGGCCAGTCCAACACTGTAATGCCAGCATTTCTGAGGTACGACTGTACCTTAAGGAGGAAAAATATTAAGTATGTTTTAAGCCTTGTGAGACAAGAAGACAAACTGATCATTAAATCTAAACAGCATAAAACTTACCAATTTTGCTGTGTGGCAAGGTGTTGAGTTCTGTTGAAAAATGCAGTTTTGGATGTCTGTGTGGTGATCCCTAATAAGGGTTTCAGGCACTCCTCCAAGATAGCAGTGTAGGTTTCTACATTCACCATTCCATTAATAAACTTAATTTGCCCCACCCCTTTGCTTGTTATGCATCCCCAGACCATCTGACCGCCCCGGTGGGGAACTTTACAGTTAGTGTTATGCAGTCAGGATGGTATTCCTCCGATTTTCGTCTTCTGACATATCGCTTCCTATCCCAGCCATGCAGGTTTAATTTCAATTTGTCAGAAAAGATGACGGTGTCCCATTGCTCTTTTGTCCATGAAACATGCGTTTTAGCCCAAGCAAGTTGCTTCGTTCTCATTTGTTGGGTCAACAAAGGCTTCTTCTTGGGCCGATAGGCATGCAGACCACATTCCGAAAGCCATCTTTGGATAGTTCTTGCACTTGTTTCAACACCAGAAGCAACCTTAAAGTCCAGTTTTAGATCAGGAGCACTAGCATGCCAATTATGAAGGCATAGCTGTTTCAAATATTGATCCTGGGAGGGCGTAGTCCTCCTACGATCAGGCCGTAAGAGGGCGTAGTCGCTCTCTTACGGCCTGATCCAGGTCTTCTCTTCACATCACCGGTTTCTCACTTTAATTTCGGCATCTGGGATACTGCTGACTGGTGGCAGCCTATTTTATCAGTGATAGCACGCATAGAAAGCACTTCCTGGGACAGAGCAACAGTTACACTTTTTTTTTTTTTTTTTTTTTCTTGGTGTCAACTGAACATATGGGACCATGCTTACACCTCTGCAAAACAGGATATTAATGAGCATGTATACCCTTCCAATGCTGTATTTATAGAAACTGCTGATGAAATACATTGCAATTACTGTGATGCAATAGAAGCTTTATCTGACACAATACCTTTGCTTTGTGACAAACAATTATTGTAATCAAACAATATCTTATACATTTCACTACAAATGTTACTTTTCTTAAGGTGATGCAATTTTTTTTTGTATGCCACTGTATATTTTGTTTATTTTCTTATACTTACATTAAAGCAAACTTCATTTGTTTGTTTTAACGCTGTTATCCTATTATAAATAAACAGTATTTAATGCAAAGGTGTGAGAAACATTCTGATAAAATAAATTCTTGATTTTATTGTGAAGTGTTAGAACATAGTTGTAGTTATTTTAATTCCAAAATGTATTTTGTTATGTGTTATTATTAATGGTACAAGAAAGCAAGCTATAGCATCAGCCAAAAAAAAAAATCCAAAAAAAAAAAAAAAACTAGTGCTTCCCATATCACCTGTCCATTCCCTCTAAAGGTTTATCTTGTTCTTCCTGTAATTTATTCAAAGTACTCACCTGTGCAATGTCAGATGGAAGTTTGTTCCAACAATCAATTACCTACTAGCTGAAGACAAATTTCCACACATCCATCCTGCAACCATCCTTCAATTTAAATTAATGTATCCTTGTGTGTAGTCTGCACAAGAGGAAGGATTCCATTGGCATTGAATTTATACTCAATCTATTCAAAGCCTTAAACACCTCAATCAGATCTCCTTGCAGATACATAGTCTCCAGATGCTGCAATTTGCAGGACTGAAGCATTTCCTGGTAAGAGCGTACTTTTGTTTCCTTCACTAATCTTGCTGCCCTTTTCATGGACAATGAGATGGTGTTATAATTAAATGTTAAACGCAACAATGAATAGCTAGATATTGAGTTGTAAAGAGTGGCCATCAAAGGTTTCAGTTAATTATGAAATAAACATTATCTGTACTGGGAATGATTTCTGTGATGTTAACAAAACTGCTTGATTAGCAATTTCCAATTGCTAATCAAGCAGTTTTCGTGTATGGGTTTATTCCTATTTGGTACTTAAAAAAAAAAAAGTGATTATAAGTGGGAAATTATTTAATGTTATATCTATTAAAAATGTATGGCACTTCATAGGAGTTACCATAAGACCAGAAGAAAATAGTAAAAATTCTGTATGTTCTAAAAATTCCCTAAAAAAAAAAAAAAAAAAAAAAAAACTTAAGATTTAGAGGAAAAAAATTTACTTAAATTATAACTGGTTGTATGATATTTCTTATGTTACGAATTGATTTGGTGTACTGATTTCTACTTTTAAGCATATTAACACAATCATTACTATGATTGTGTTAATATGCAATCATTACTATGTATTTAAGAATATGAGGTTAAGTGTTGATTTTTACCATAAAAATTTGCAGTAAATAAAACTGGAAAAAACAGATGCTAATTATAAGCTGTCCTTATGTTTTGACAGACTTTGTTTACAGCACTATGATTTTATTTAATGAGCATTCAATAAATTATTCTCTAGGTGGGCGGATCAAACTAAATCAGTGGGTAAATATGGAGGCAAGGAGCGATACTTTGACCACCCATTTTTACAGGTAAGACTACAGTGCAGTATTAATCTTGATTATTACTTGCACTTCATATTTTTCAGGAATATACCAGGCAATGCCTTTGATCTTATGTAGCTATTTTCACATCAATAGATGGCACTTGATGGACATACCTTAATTTTCAGAATCAGTAGTTAGGCATTCGGTTTCCTTGAAAACGGAATATCTTCATTACTGTTGGGTTCTTCTAGTATCTTTGTCTTTTAGCAACCATGGTGCCTAGTCAAGGAGAAACCTGACAATTCACCAAAGAATTGTGCTGTTGATGATAAGTTCTATTTAATAGACAATTTCCAATAATCTGATTATGTGAATCCCCACCACCAACATCCTCACCAATCTTCCTGCTTACTAATACTAGAAAATATTTTGCACTAGAATAATGTGATTAAATACGAACATGAGCACTAGTCCTACCAAAAAAAAAAAAAAAGAAAAAAAAGTAGCATAGAGTTCTTTGCTTACATTAATACTAGAAGGAAAGGGATGAACCACATTGGCTCACTAAGTATGCATGACATAACTACTGATGGCCTGTTCAGACAGCTCTCCGATTAGTTACTATATGTGTGATGTAGTAACAAAGGATCTGATGCAAAAAATAATTTTGACATAATACACTTAACTATCATAAAAACTTTTGATACTTATCCACAGGAAAGACTGCTATACAAATTGGAGCAGTGTAGTGTTAGGGAAAGTACTGCTTCTGATAAAGGGATGGTTGAGTAGTAGAAGACTGAGGGTGGTTATACATGGACTGCTCTTCTTGGATGAATGTTATTAGTGGAGTCCCTCAGGGTTTAGTGCAGAACCCCTTAGTGTATACAATATTTATTAACAATATTGATGAATACATATCAAGTTTGTCTAAGTTTGCAGATGATACAAGGGTTGGTAGGGTAGTTAACGATAGAAATCAAACCATAGTATTGCACCAAGACTTAGAAATAATTAGTCAGATGGGTTGAGAAGATTATAATATTATAAAATGCTCAGTAAAACTCTATAGTTATGTCTTCTAAATTGAGCACTTCAGTTTAATTACAGCTGTGTAATGTTTATTACTCTGCTCCTGTATAATTTTTTTTCTCTCTGTATATATGTACCTGTTCAAGTGACACCATGTTCATAAGTCCTAGATAACAATACATGTGAAGTGCGCATGGACTCTCTAAAGCTAACAATACTGCAGTAAAACTACATTTAATCCACAAATTTCTTTTTTTTTGTACAAATTGTGTGGAAAAAAGAAATAATTGCTGGATTTCTTTTTGTCTGATTTTAATGAAATTTAGAGCTGCTTGACAAATGTTTTTAAAAGGCTCAAATATAAAATTTCATGAAAATCTGCCAAATGGGTGTCAAACTGTTATTTGCAGAGAGACAGCCAAATGGATGAATATGATGATGACGACAATAGCTGGATATGCAAATACACTCAGTGATCACTGAATTGTGACCACCTACCTAATACCATGTTAGGCCACTGTTTACATGGATAATACTGCTATTCGCCTAGTTATTGACTCCGCTAGATGTCTGAAGGTGTCCTTCGGTATCTGCAGCCATATTGCCTGTAACGCTTTCCACGGTGTCAGAATAGATTGATTACATCCTATATGTCTCACTTCCTGTTTCAAAACATCCCACAGGTGTTAAATTGGATTGAGGTCGGCACATTTGGAGGTGGATCAAGATGGGTGATATCCTCACTGTTTTCCTCAAACTGCTCGTTTAGAGTATGCGCCTGATGACACTGCACATATCATTTTGGAAGATCCATTTCTGTCTGGGAAAAAATGCAGCGTGGCAGGGTGCATATGGTCTCCTAAGATCTGCTGGTAGTTGGTCCTACACACCAGGAAACCCAGTTTTTGCCAGCAAAACATGCCCCATATTATGCATCCACCTCCACCTGCTGGATAGTAGTGGACTCTATGAACTTGTGCTGCTTGTCCACACAAAGCCATCAGTCAGCATGTTGCACCAGCTATTTGTACTCATCTGACCAGCACACTTGTTTCCAGTCCTCCAATATCCAACCAGTGTGTTGTTGATACCACAAAATTTGCCATCTATAATGATCAGCGGTGAGGAGAGAGTGTCCTTTGGTCATCTGCTGTGGAACCCCATACATGTGAGTGTGCAGCACATCATCATATGGGATGCTGTTCTTGCATTCCTCATATTGTATTGTGATGAAAACTGTCACACAGTGACCTGCCGTTCAGCCCATACAATACTGCACTCTTTTCTTGCCACAAACATCCAATTTGCTTAATTCTTTAGTTCTGTTGGTGGGAGGTGGTTTTGACCCATTCAACACCACTCTTTGTACAACTTAACCACAGTGGGCTGTGAGCAACTGACAAGACATGTCATTCCAATATGAAAGCACATGATGCACAAGCTCCCACAACCATGCCCTTTTGAAACTCCATGATACCTTTACTATGTCCCATAACTGTTACTTTATCACTTTGACTTGCACAACTAGATGCAAATTACCACTGCTCTAGCATATGAAATTGTTTGTCTTTTTATATGGTGGGCTATATGGCATAGTCTGTTACGGATGGGATGGTCACAATTCGATGATCACTAAGTGTATATAAGCTGATGGGTCAAGTGCATTCAGAGATTATACATGATCTGTGAATGCACTTGACACCATCAGCTGGTGTGAAAAGGATTGTTCTTTTTCTATTCACCTAAGATTATTTAGACCCCACATGCCTGCATTCAAAAAATCAGAAAAAAATAATTCAAAATTGTTCATCTTTTTGATGCAGCTTATATTTTCAATATTTTTTTTTAACACAACTCTGAAAAATCCATTTTTTATATGAAACATTTTTTTAAAATCAAAACTCCCTTTAAACCCATTGGTGAATGAAATGGAAATTTAAAAACCATGTACTTCAAACAACACATGCAATTCATGCTGGCTTGTTAGTAATAGGAGCACCTGCTGCACGAAACATATGCATGCATGTCAACAGTTTTGCTGACTGTGCTTCAATGGCATGAAGGATGCTACTGATTGTAGGTTAGCATGTGACAGTAAAGCTAGCTTGGTATCAATAACTGTAAGTGACAGATGCCAATCAATACGTGCATATCATTAGATTTGATTTATTCATAATTTTTTTTAATTGTGTGACGACAGAGATTTCTGGATTTTTCAATGGAGAAATCAAAAAAAACATTTCTAAAACAGCTATTAAGAGTTTCAAATTTGTGGAAGAAGTAGATGAAGAGCATAAATTACTGAAATATTGTCTGGGGTTGAATTGACGCATTAGTAGTGGCATATGATGCAAGTTATATAGCATCAGCCAACAAAAACAAAAAAATACCACTTCACATATCCCATTTCACCTATCCATTCCCTCCAATAGTTTCTCTAGTAGGCGCCTCCGTGGGCAGGAGCAGCAGTGCGTAGCACACGCTTCTTGATTAGACCGGGGTTCGAGCCCGTGACCACCGGATGCGGAAAGGTCAGGGAATGACCACCGCATATCCCCGGAGCAATATGGCCTTAGTTGCTAATGCTCCTGAAAAACCAAACAACAAACAACAAGTTTCTCTAGTTATTCCTTGAATTTATTTAAGCTATCAACAGTGTTCTCCCCAGAAAATTTTGTTGGGTGGGGAAGTGTAATACTTCGAAATATTATAAAATTTTCTGTTATGTATTTATAA
The DNA here is from genome assembly GCF_048544385.1 of Mastigoproctus giganteus. Taxonomy (NCBI): domain Eukaryota; kingdom Metazoa; phylum Arthropoda; class Arachnida; order Uropygi; family Thelyphonidae; genus Mastigoproctus; species Mastigoproctus giganteus. The sequence goes on along the minus strand of NW_028328292.1, from coordinate 7,844,650 downwards.
ATGTGACTTAAGCGATCCAGAGCAAAATTTAATTGCATAATTTAACATTATATGCTCCTGTCGCATTGATCTCGATCGCATAGAATGTTTGAATTAATATTGATCGAGATCAGTGAGCAGTACCATACGGTACTGCGAGAATCGCTTAAATTTTAGTGGGCAGTTAGTTAAATTCACCGGGCAGTGCACCCATTCGATAGGTCCTGGGGAGAACACTGATCAACTTCCACAACAACAGATGGAAGTATATTCCAGCAATCAACCACTTGCTGGCTAAAGGCAAACTTTCAAACATCTATTCTGCAAGCATCCATCCTCAGTTTGAATTTATGCCCCCTCAGGTGAGTAATATGAGTAACAGGAAGAACCCCATCAGATTGAGCTTGCTCAAATGATTCAAAGTCTTAAACAGCTCAATCAGATCACATTGCAGGTGTCTAGTCTCCAGATGCTGCTGTTTGCAGAACTGAAGCTTTTCTTGGTAAGAGCACTCCTTTATTCCCCTTGCCAATCTCATTGTCCTTCTTACTCATTCTAGCAGCTCTACTTCCTTCCTAAAGTGAGGCCTTCAGACCTGTATGCAGTACTCAAGATGTGGCTTTACCATTTGCCGTTTACAATGGTATAATCATCTCCTTACCACATAGGTGGTACCACACTCAAGGTCATGGAGAATTAAAGAGATCTAGGGGTGACTGTATACGGTGAAACATGAATCTCTCGGAGCAGTGCAGACAGGCTGCTAGAACAGCTCGTGGGTTTAATGAATGATATTCAGGTACTTTGCCAGCAGGAAGAAGGTGATTATCCCATTGTGTAAAGTGTGAGCGTCCTTGGCAGGCTCTGGAAAGCAGCACTCCTAGAAAACTTGTATAACAGTGTCCAGGAATACCTGTCGAATAGGAAAATTGAGGTTGCCACAACCTTCTGAAGAGTTGTTAAAAGTGTCCACAGGGGCTGCCCACAGGGATCTGCCCTGGGGCTGCTACTGTAGAGTGTGGTCCTTGATGACTTCTTGGCTCTGGACCTGGGAAATGTGGCCAGTCAGGCATTTGCTGATGACCTCATTTTAATGGTGAAAGTGGACTTCAGAACGGGACTTGAAACAGAGGCCAACCAAGCACTACAAACCCTACAGAATTGGGTGAAAACACATGTTAAAGATTTCACCAACCAATACAAACTCATTACTGAAAGGCTCTTTAAATATCAGATGACCACTGCAAATAAAGATTTACCATTAAACTAGCAAAGCAAATAAAGTATCTAGGTATTATTCTGGATGGAAACCTGTCCTTTACACCTCACCTACCTGAAAGAGAAACTAAGAAACTATGCAGCACTTATAGCAAGAGTATCTCGCAGGGATTGGGGACTCAACAAGAAGCCCCTGTCCCTGTATTATAAAACAATATTCATCCCAGTGATCACTACAGATCGCCAATCTGGTTCAGGAAGGCTGGAACCGTGGTCAACAGAAGACTGCTGGACACTGCTGGAAACATACTTCTAACTCTAACCAGGGCCTGCAAAATGGTGAGCACTTATGCTCTGCAGGTCCTAGCAGGAGCTCTTCCACTGGACCTCGAGGTGACTAGATGTGGACTCGTGTATTTACTATCCAAGGATATGCCTGCCTCCACTATGACTTTACCTTGGACCCAACCAACAGCTGGACAACAGAGAAACAACGAATAGTGGCTCACATGTTGAAGATTTGGCAGCACAGATGGGAGATGTCGCCAAAGGGTCAAGTTACAAGAAGCTTCATACCAATAGTTGCAAAAATGTATCCAGAAGCCCCCTCATGGTTCTACCCTGGGCTAAATACAACCTTCCTCCTGACGGGCCACGGCCCATTTAAAGCAAAACTGAACGCACTTGGAATAATAGAGTCCACATGCACCTGTGGAGAACCTGAAACCTGGCAGCATATTATGCTTGACTGTGAATGCTACGAAGAACACAGAAGTAGACTTATAACTGAGATTCAATACTTGCCGAAAAATCAAGAGTACCATCTACTGGATTCAGAAGATGAACACAAAGCCCTCAGCCAATTTACACTTGACGTCTTCAACAGACAACGAACAGAAATAGCCATCCACAATGAATAGATAACTACATTTAATAAATAAAGGCAAACTGATAATGAACATCAACACAGAGGAAATGACGGCCAAACACTAAGGACAAACGCACAAAGAGCAGACCCTTATGGCATAATATGCAGCAGAATAAATGGAGCATCAATACTATTACTGAAACGGCATCGACCTAGGAACCAATGGGAGTGGTACCAGCCAGGACGTGGTCGCTCCCAGGATGAACCCATACCAGGTAGGACCTACACACCTAGAAGAGGACTAGGCCCCACCAACGAGTCAGCATCGGAATACACTTGCTGGCGGGCACTGCAAATTGCCACTATGGCGAACTGGGTGGGGCTCTCTTGCCCGGCCCACTTTCTTTCACTATTCCTAGTGGAGTGAGGGGATGGTCTGTTTGCTCCCTCCCCTCCCACCACCCCTTCTTTTCCCTCTGGTTGGGCATGGGCATGCCCCACTGATATACCTGGGGTCGCCTTCCCTATTGATCCCATATTTCTGTCTTCCCCTAGCCTTCTGTCTCTCCCCCAACTCTACCTATAAGTAAAAACGAATGCCCCACACAAAGAAAAATTTTAAAATGCCAAACTTGACACACTTGCAACCTCTTTCGGCCTAACCAGATTCTAACATTTATCCCCTCCCCCCATTTTATACATACATACATATATATATATATATATATATAGGTCCTAGCCACTGAAATCTCAGGAAATTGGGTGGCAGGACCTGCCAGAGTACTTATCTAAAAATACTGGTGTACCTGGTCTGCCTCCATGGGGCCAAGTGTGGGCAACGTTGGGCCTCAACAGGGGTCCAGCAGCTAAACGGCCAGATGAACAACAGCACATAACACTACACATATCCATTATCCACACACTTTTAAATCTCTGGCCTTCCCAGCGAACTGATACACCCACAATGTAAAGCAATGTGGAGATGGGGGGAACCCCTGGTGCCGTTAGACACTAAATACACTTTACACTTTGTGTAAGGCAATGGTTAGGCTGCACCTTGAGTGCTGTTTACAGGTGTGGAAGCCTCATTTTAAGAAGGATGTGAATCTCTTGAAACAGGTGCAGAGAAAAGCAACTAGATTATTCAAGGACACAAAAGAGTACTCCTACCACAAAAAAACTTCAGTTTTGCAAATTGCAGCACTTGACGTGCCCCTTCCGAGAAGACCTGATTGAAGTTTTTAAGGATTTAAATTTGAGTAAAAATGATAGTATTCATACTCTCTCTAAGACCACACACACACACATGGGGACATAAGTTTAAAAAAAAGAATGGCTGCAGGATAGATGTGAAAAAATTTGCAATTTGCTTTCAGCCAGAGAGTAATTGATTATTTGAAAAAATTACCATCTGGTGTTGTGGAAGTTGGTAAGATGAATAAATTAGAGGGGGAACAATTAGACATTATTAGAGGGGATGGACAGTTGAGGTGGGTATGTCCCCCCCTCTGGTATGAGGGGTGGTAGGGTGGTTAATGACAGAAATCAAACCATAGTACTGCATCAAGACCTAGAAATAATTAGGCAGATGGGTTGAAAAGATTATAGCTTTATAGAACACTTAGTAAAACTCTATAGTTACATGTCTTCTAAATTCGGCTCTTCAGTTTAATGATAAATTTGCTTCCCTGCATAATTTTCCACTACTTATTACTTTTGCTGAATTTGAAGGACACGTGACTGAAATATAGAAAAGCAAGTGAATGTGATACTCTGGAATTCCAGAACAACAGCTATCTGTCCCATAGGCCTCTGATATTTTAAACTATCATTAGAAACACAGGGGATTGGTAGGCCATTTAAATTAATCACCTATGTCACCAGATTTAAATCATAAGAGAATGTATGGGACTATTTTGAATGGAAAACATAACAGCAGCATCTTTAAAATCTCAATGAATTGAAGACTGAATTGTTTTCAGAATGGCCTAATTTGATATAAACTATTAAAGGGGTCTAGCTGAATTCTAGCAATGAGAATTCAGTTAGTCGTCTGGTAATTTGAATTAAATTACCAGGTGACTTTTTTTTTTTTTGTTTGGGGTCTGTATTTGCTTGTTCCATGAGGACCTCCAGCAGGCTTTATAATTCCCCACACCTTGCTGTCCAGGCTGTTGCATATTCCACTTCAAGAATCAATTTTGTCTCTGCTTACAGCTTTCTTTGATTGATCATTGATCTATTAGTTTGTTAAACCTACCTCCTCCAGCAAAAATATTTGTTGATGCCTTGATAGCATCAGCAAATATTCTTCTACCTTATCTAAGTGTATCTCATTCCTGCAGAAATATTCCCTCTGTTTAACAAGAACAGGCCATGCTGAAAAAAATTCTACCTCATGAGCCTTACACAATCTCTGTACATGAGATTGTGTAAGGCTTATGAGGTAGAAGGGCTGAACTGTTTGTCAAGTCTCCCCTTCCCCCAGGGGAAAAATTCTGAACACTTTCAGATTTGGCCCTGACTTATGGATTTTTCTCAACATTGCCTCATAATTATGAAATATATAAGCCATGGTAACATGCAAGATATTTCAGACATTACTTAAAGCAAAAGCTTAGTCACCAAGTCGGAATCATTTTGATAATTTTACAACTATGACACCTTGAGTGAAACTAAAATCTGTTTTGGCATTTTTTTAAAAATCTTCTATTATATGATGAAAGATTGATTTCATGTAAGATTAAATGTATTCACAAACTATGAGAAGAATAGATTTGTCAGTATATATTTAGTATACTGCTACCTTATTAAAAAGTCAAATTCAATATTTGAATTTCTGAATTATTCATTACTGAAATTTTTTAAATTCAGAAATTTATATAATAAATAGTTATGACACTGATTGTTTTTGGTGACTTGTTGATATCTGCAATGTATAAGAGGATGGGATGAAATAATAAATACATTATTTTCCCATCTCCTTCCATCATGAAGTGACATTGTTGAAACTCAGTAATAAAGATTGAGGTGTTAAAGCAGTGAAATAATTTGAACATTTAATGAATTTTTGTTCAGTCTCTGTAAACTAATCATGCCTGCTGTCACATTTAGTTGACATAGCATATTTTGTACAGACCTAACATTTAATAGTAGAAATGCATGGCATACAACTCAAATTTCAGATTGAGATTTCCTATATACAGTATTCATTTCATGATTTATTTAACTCAATGAATTTCTACTTCACATTATCCACAATTAGGTTTTTACAACTGAAATACAGAAAGGCAAATCAATGTTTTACTGGATACCATTAATTCTTATTCTTTAGAATAAGATTTGTTTTAAATATATACTACTCTAGAATTGCTGAAAGGTTGAGATATTTTGGAAAATTAAATTATGAAAATATAAATTCCAAATTTTTTATTTATTTATTTATTTTTTTCATGAATAACAGTGTTATTTTCTTTTAGGCATCTGGTATGTTTCTTGGAGAACTGTCATGTCTAGCTGCATTTTATATAATTGTTCATTATTACAAAAATAAGATCAGACTTGGGATGGAAGTTCCTACAACCATTAGGGGTAATACAAACTTCAGTATTTTTATTTTTCTTCTTCCTGCCCTTTGTGACATGGTTGCAACTTCCACTATGTATGTTGGGTTAGGTCTCACGTATGCTTCAAGTTTTCAGATGCTAAGAGGCAAGTAATTCTTTAAAATTACTATTTTTCAAATTACGTAATGCTTATTGTAAATAAATATTAATATGTCAAGTAGAGACTAGAAATAATGTCTACTTGACATATTCATATCAACTTAATTATTTTATTCTTAATGTAATTATATAATTATATAAATTAATTAGCCTAATGACTGTTAGGCTGACTAGCTAACAAACTACTAGACAATTCCAGACTGTTTGTTCAAAACAGTATGATGTTAGATAATACCTATTCAAAAATGGGTAATGTATCACTATCCTGCTCATTTTTGTCTGTATCTCTTCTGGCTTGTGGTGTCTCAGAAGTAAGCTGATAATTATAACTGAATACTTAATTTGTTCTCAAGTTTTAATGTTATATTTTGTTATAATATTACTTCATATTATTTTCTAAAGTTTTAACATTTTGTGTCTTGATAATAGGTGCAGTGATAATTTTTACTGGGCTACTATCTGTAGCATTTTTAAACCGCCATTTAAAATGGTTTGAATGGACAGGCATGGTTATAATAATTGTTGGTTTAACAACTGTTGGGTTATCTGATTTTCTTACACCTGGTCAGAATCAACAGCATGGAATTAACAGGATTCTTACAGGTAAGATCATATATTTTAACCTTCTATAAAATATCAGTGAAAATACCATAGTGAACTTATAATGAAAAACTACATAAGTAGTGTAAAGGCACTGATTTAATTGTATTCCATATTGTGACTACCATCACAACAAGTTGCCATGTATTGCACTACCTCGAATAAGTAATGCTTCATTAGGATAGGCCAATAAGCCTTTAAATGGTGCTGTCTGGGTATGGTGCCCACTGAGAATAAGTAACAATAGTCTTCTCTATTAGTGAAGCATTACTTATTCGAGGTAGTGCAATACATGGTAACTCATGAAGGTAGTCACAATATGAGATATAATTAAATCGATGCCTTTACACTACTTATGTAGTTTTTCATTAGGAGTTCACTATGGTGTATTTACATGAGGAATTGCATTACCGGCAACCAGTGAACCAGTAAATGGTGAAACATATGCCTTGATAAAATTACTGGTAATTCTTTACTTTTTACTAGTATTTCAGTACAAAATTTTCAGTGTTACATCCAAATGAGTAATCGAAAGACTTCCTATGCCAAAAATACATTTCCTATACTTTGTTATTTTTGAGGGACTAGGTTACATACTACCCAACACAAGTAACAATAAGCTTATCGAAGTTATTCCCAGAAGCGACAACGGCACAAGTGCAAATGCAGTGGTTTCTAATGCAATAATTTTGGATAAGTTTCTGTTTTATCCATAAAAATAATTTGCTTAACTGATAAGTAAAATAAAAAAAAATTTTAGTGATGAATAAAAATTTGCCATGGCATTACTTCAATCTCACACAAAGAAGATATGCAGTGCTCAATCAGAGCAGTAGGTGGGAGTACTAGTGGACTGCATAATCACCTCCAGCAACATCATAACATCGATTTATTTAAACAAAAAGCAGAAGAAACAACTGAAGGTAACGCTAGTAAAACTACATCCATTGAATCTCATCAAAAAATTACTACTTCTTTCAAGAAAATGCATGATGATCTCTTCCAGCTGTAATATCTCGTATGACTGCACTAGATGGATTTCCATTCTCAAAATTTTGTACATCCGAAGATTTGAAAAGACTGTCTATAAGTGGTTACGTAAATATTCCAAAGTCACCAAACTCAATTTAAAATGTCAAAGAATATGCACAAAAAATTCACGAAGAGGTAGTAGAAGAAATATCAGAGGGCAAACTTTGTGGAGAATCATTCAGTGTAACATGTGACGAATGGACATCGCTAAAAAACTGTCGCTATATGAACGTTATTCTGCATGCAAGTGATAAATTTTGGAATCTCGGTTTGATTCGCATATGGATCTCTGTGTGCTGAAAACTGTGTTGAATCATTAGAAATAAAATTAAATGAATTTAATGTTAATTTCAACAATACTGTTTCTGTAATAACTGATGGGGCTGCATTAATGAAGAAAGTTGCAAAAATTATTAATGCGAACAACCAATTATGTATGGATGGAGGAATTCAGGTGGCAGTAGTGAAAATACTTTACAACAAAAGTGATTCTCAAGAAAGGGAGGAACAAATAGATCCTGAGCCTGATAATGAGGATGTAGATTCAGACGTTTTCGTGAATGAGTTCGATGGCTTAGAAATGACATAAGAACATTTTATTGATGGTGATTATGATATCAATGTTTTACAAGATGAACATTTGAATTTTTTAATAATGAAACAATTGTTGTCAATGTTTTGCAAGTCACCGCTAAAAAACGATATTCTTCAGAAGCATATTACAGAGGAATTGGGTATGGAATTGTCTCTGATATTGGACTCTAAAACACATTGGAGCACTTTGTTGGCCATGTTGGAGTGTTTTTCATAAGTAAAAAATTCTGTTAGAAAGAGTCTCATTGACATTAATTCAGATGTGACCTTTACTGAAAATGAACTTGTACTGGTAGCAGTAGAATCATTGTGTTCTGAAAACATGACTTTGTATGTTGCAGATATAACAATAGAATTCATATTAGATGAACTATCCAAGCAAAATTTATTTTTAAGTAATGAACTGAAGCAAGAAAGTATCTTGCAAGTGAAAGAAAGACATACCATTTACTCTGATATTTTACACTTTTTACATAACCCAGAAATATTAAACGGGGGGATAAGTATGGAATTTTCAATACTGTAAGTAAAAGTATACTGTTGAATGAAATTGTAGAACTACTCAAGCACATATCTGACAATGATAAAGAATTAAGGGAAAATCATGTTAGCTGCTTGCTCAGAACAACACCAACTTCCAATTCATCCACAGCAACTGATTCAACCACAGACCCTACAAATACACTTAACTATGAAAGAGAAATTGAATTTATTCATTAAACATAAAACCAGCTTAGATGTTGATCACACTAACATAAAGAAAAGATGTAGTGAAAAAGGAAATAAATTACTTTACAGAGCAAAAACTGAAAGAAAAATTTCTGAAAAAAGTTTTTTCGATGCATTAATGACAAATTCATCCAGCTAGCATTGAATCAGAACGAGCATTTTCTAATGCAGGTACTATTTGCACTAAAATTAGATTGAGGTTAGACGATGGCAGTTTTAATAACACTGTGCTTTTTGAGAGGCTATTTTCTTAATAATAAAAAATGAGTAATTAATTCTAAGTATTTATTAAATTTAGTTGTGAAATTTTGCAATAATTTTTATATAATGCTGCTTAGACATCTCTATGTATAACTTTAAAAAATAAATGTTTGCTCATTCTCTGTATCAGTAAGTTAGTTTTATTGTAAAATTTGTATTTTGGAAATTCTCATTTTATGTTTTTTTTCACATTACTATGTATAACTTTCAAAAATAAATGATTACTCATCTGCTTTTTTAATAATTTAGTTTTATTGTAAAATGTTTGCATTTTATAAATTCCTGGCAATCCAGTAAATTTAAATACAATTACCAAATTATTGGTAGTGAGAGAACCCAGTAAATTTGCAATTCCTAATTTACACCGATATTTTATAGTGTATTTTAAACTTATAATATATTATGCCTTGAGCATTTATTTTATTTAAATTTTAACATTCATACTTATATTATTCAGCATGCAAATCTCACTTATTTTAAGTGCAGAATTGTTGTTACTATAACTGAAAATGTCATGGCAAATGTCCATGTTCCCTTTATATAGAGTCTCTGCAGCAGCATAGATAGCATGACTATCTCACTTGTTATCTATATAGGTCTATTTAAACTTTTTTTTTATGATGGTAAGAGTTTCTGAAAAGCTTTTCAAGCAAATGAATGCATTATTTAGTCTTGAGCAAAGATAGATTTTTATTCCTGTAAATTCGTAGGTTTTCATCCTACAAAACAGCACTGACCACAGAATACCATTTAAAAACACAGTTATACTGATGCATCATGGCCTTGGCTGCCCTGGTGCTTATCCAAAAACAACCCACCAACGTAGTGCAGGGCAACACAACACTTCATTGTCATGATGAACTGTATAATGCCATCCTGTAGTATTCCCACCCATTCACTTTGCAGAACTATAATAAGTGCAATCTGATATGTTTGTATTACAGATTGCATTTATTACATCTGTTTTACCTCAATAGTAGTTTGGATGAAAAGAAATCTAGCAGATGTGATTCACTGGAAACATTTAAGTGTGAATCACATCCTCTTGCTCACACAGCATACTATACAGTGATGTTGAATACTGTTGCATTGTGAATGTGGGTAACCATATTTAAAATCTAACCCTGGAATTAAAAAATTGGGGAGGGGAGAAGCCCTTGAATTTCTGCACTTCATGTACAATGATATTCTTGCTATGAAAGATTTAATGTCTTTAATGCATATGTGCACACCATATGTGTATAAAGGGTATGACTGGAAAATTGTTATCACAAAAGGGAGGACAAAAGAGCTGAAAGATTTGAGGAGCAGCAGAAGATGAAAGCATGTGATGGTTAAAGCCATCATATGACACTGATTCGTATAAAACCAGTAAAAAACCGCTGTTTGAGTAAGACAGGTGAAAGTTGAATACAAGAAATCATTAGCAAAGAGGACTCAGAAGAGGATCAAGCCTGTGTTGCATCAACAAGAAACAAAAAAGCATAACTAATGCTGTCTCCAATAATTTATCACTTCTTTCAAGTATTTGTTCAATCCTTCCTATAGTGAACATGCAAATAACCATAACAACAGCAGGTGTGTGGTGCCTTTACTTTGCCAATCATTTTTAGAAAAAACAGCAGAAAATAGTTTAAATTGGGAAACTTAAATTTATTCTTAATTTTGACACTCTTACATAATAAGATCAAAAAATATTATCAGAAGCAACAATCATGTTACCTAAAAAAAAATTTCACAACCAACTGTACAGCCAAATACCACGGCTGCAATAGCTGAAAAAAAAAAAAAACACAACTCAAGTTTCCAGAGCAGCAGTATTTTTTTGAGTACGTAGTGCCGTAAAGATTTTTTTCCCTGTTTTTTTATGACTAAAGTTTTCAAATTAAAAAATACTTAGACTGAAAGTGAATATCATACTGGGTGAATACCAAAATTCATGCATGTGATTTTAATATTTCTAGAAATTTGTAACTTATTATATTTTGGTTTATCAAATGCACCAGGATGCCAGCTAGATGATTAAATTTAGAATAAATTACCAACCTCCACAAGAGCAGGATACTATTTAATTCCTACAAGGTAATCATCCAATTCCATTTTGAACTCACTGGCTCTGCCATGTTGGGAGCCAACTTATTCCAGTGTTCAACAAAGTGCTGCCCATAGGTTAACTTCGTCACATCCAATCTTGTACTCTTCCCTGAGATTTTATATTTATACTTCCTAATTCTTGTCTTGCTTATGAAGGAGAACAGACTTCCTCAACCTCTTCTGCACCTTATATACTTCAGTCACATCTCCCCTTAGATATCTAGTTGTCAAAGTTTGCAGTCCACACCTTCTAAGCTCTTCTTCATATGTGTGTGTTGATTAACACTCTTCACTAATCTGGTCATCCTTCATTGAACTCTCTCCAGAAGTTCTATGTAGTTTTTGGATGTCATCTCCAAGCATGAATACAATATTCCATATGAGGTTTGCTATGGTCTTATATAGAGGGATAATGACATGCATTTTCCTTATTAACAAATGTCCTATGTATCATGGACAGGACACCATTTACCTTCCTAGTCACCATGTTTACATTGCATGGAAATTTCATGTCACAATTATTTGTAACAACAGTCTTTTTTTAGCATTAGTAGAGGCATATGATGCCTCTATCCTACGTCTGTCTTTCCTCAATTTGAATTTATGCCCTCTCAGGCGATTACTCTGAGCAAGAGGAAGAATTCCAAGAGCAACCTTTTGTTCCATTCGCTAATTTTGTTGCCCTTCTCTGTATTCGTTCCAACAGCTCTACATCCTTCTTAAAATGAGACCTCCAGACCTGTATACAGTGCTCAAGGTGTGGCCTGACCATAGCCATATACAAGGGGATAATCACCTCATTATCCTTGCTAGAAAAATTCCTGTATATCGTTGACAAGACACCATGAGACGGTCTGCAAGCTACTCTTGCAGTGTCTGCACTCCTCAGAAAACTTCATATCTGCCTGCACAATTACCCCCAGGTCCTTTTCGTTCTCTACCACTGTCAGAGTAGTACCACAGAGTCGATACGTTGCTCTGGGGTTACTGCTTCCCATATGTAGTACTTTACATTTGTCAATGTTAACCTTCATTTGCCACCTCTCAGCCCATCTGCTCAACTTTTCTAGATCCTGTTGCAGCAGCTTACTGTCAAAGTTATTCCCTGCATCCAGTTCCTTTGTGACCACATCATAGTAGCAAATCAAATTGGTCAGGCAAGACTTTCCCTTAACAAAACCATGCTGTGTCCGAGCTATAACTGAAGTCTTGTCTAGATGATCCTGCAGTTCTTCTTTAACCAGTGCCTCCATTAATTTTCCTGGAACAGAAGTTAAACTAATAGATCTATAATTACTTGTGTTGCCCTTTGATTCTCCTTTGTGAATTGAGGTCACATTTGCACATCTCCAGTCCATGGGTACCTCCCCTGAGTCCAAAGAAGCTCTCATAATTATGGCTAAGGGTTTGCTTACTTCCTTTGCTGCCTCCTTTAATATAACTGGATAGATCCCATCCACCCCGGGTGCTTTTTTTATGTTTATCTTCAACAATTTCTTCTCCACTTTCCTCTCAGCTATTACGAAATCATCCAGCTCACTGCCAGAGTTTAATTCACCTCTGGTATTCCCCTCCCTGAACATTGTGTGAATGTCGATGCAAAATACTCATTTAGTTTATTAGCCACCTGAGCAGGATCATCAACATCCAGTGGACCAATCTGATTCATCCCTTTCCTTTTAAAGTTTACATAGGTAAAGATCTTTTTGCTGTTTTTCTTTGCATCCTTTGCCAAATATTTCTCATCTGCCTTTGCCTGCCTAATCTCCTTTGTGACTTGGTTACAGACCAGCTTATATCTATCATAGGCTTCCACATCACCCATTAATTTATATGTATCCTATGCATTTTTCTTCTCTGCCATATGTATCATTAATTCATCTGACATCCATTTAGGCCTAAACCTTTAACAATATTTCTTAGTTGGTATGTAAAGCCTAGTAGCTTCCAAGATAAATTCTTTGAATGCTTCCCATTTTGAATTTGCTGTTGGTAACATCATCAGTTGGTCCCACCATAGTCGCCTTTATGAAAGCAAAAATCCCTCCCTTTATCCCTGATGGTAGTTACCTCTTTGAGTAAATCCCACTTCCACACACTGTGATCACTGCCACCTAGTGGTTCCTTTATCTGCAGATTCTTAATGCAGGAAGAATCACTACTGATAATCAGATCAAGAGTATTACTCCCTCTTGTTGCCTCCCGAACATGCTGATGTAGAAAAAATCATTCAATAAATCCACAAAAGCCTTGCTAGAGTTAAGTAACCAACCCACAAACTCCAGTCAATATCTGGGAAATTAAAATCCCCCATTTTAAGACTCTCTGATTTACTGGCCCACTCTATTTCTCTGTACAGTTTCTTCTTATACTCATCAGAGTCATTAGGCTTATAACACACTCCTATTCTCAATTTTGATCTCCCAATGCTTTGTCACACCAAACTGACCTGATACTGCACAGTCCAGCGATGTCGACTAGCTTCACTTCCTTGTATTTTGTGTTTCTTAACTAATAGCATAGCCCCTCCCCCCCTTCCTATCCTGTCTATCCTTCCTGTACACATTGCACTCTCCAAATTCCAGTTCTGCATTCCTTATATCTGTGTGACACCACTTCTCTGACATCCCAACAATATCTGCCTTTGTGATGTTTAAGCAATACCTCAGATTCATCAAATTTATTTACCAAACTCCTAGCATTGGTGTACATGCAAGTATACATGCACTTGTTCCTATTCTTAGCTACCCTAACACAACCCATGTGTTTAATTATATTTTAGTATTTTGCCATGAAAGAGTGCCGACACCGCTGAAATATGTAAAAACAGAATCCCTTATTGACACGCCTGAAGACTGCCCTCCAACTGCTGTTTCCATTCAGTCTTTCATCTAATAAGTTAATGTGTCTTCAAAAACATAGCCAACTCTTCTTCTTGCAAAATTATGCAATATGCAACAATTTTTTTATTACGCCGATAGCAGAATAGGGATTCGGTAATATTCTAGAGTGAAAAATGCACTACTTATTGCTCAATGTTCCAAAAGTGCATTCTACAAGTCGTCTTGCTCGAGTTAATCTATAATTGAAAATTCTTCACTCACTGCTCAAATTTTTTGATGGGTATGTTCACATTAAATTTTTTGTCAGTCCACATGCTTTGTCTCTTACAAAAACAAATGGCATTGCCAGCTCTTTTGAATCAGGAAGAGGTACATTTAACGGCAAATTTAAGTTGTTTCATTAGCAATCTTCTTACAAAATTCAAATTTTTAAAGATGTTTGAATCACCATCACATCCATAAGCACCAATGTCTATTGCAGTGAAAGAGTAGTTTGTATTTATTTCCGCATCATGGTATCAAATTTTGCAATTTTTTCACTAAATCATATTAGAAATTCATCAAAACTCTGTATAGACATTTTGTAAAATAAAAAAAACTTCAAGGGAAACTTCCTACGTGTTTCAAACATAATATAAAACTGTCCCGTTTTTAACTTATTTGAATTTGCTGGATGACTCCACCATCGCTGTTTTCTCTTTCTACTCACAATCAACTGTATACAAAAATGTGCAGTACATCCAACTTGAACATCCATCTTGCAAATAAGAATAGAAAAGGTGAGTTGCTGGTGGCATCCAATGAAAAGTTAGAAAATGCCCTTTCTAGTTTCTAGTTTGAAACGATCTGACATTAGAAACGCTATGTTTAGTTTGCAGTTTTGGAGGCATTTACAATGCCAGCTGATGCCACAACTTTAAGCACCCATCTAGTATAGCCCTAACATGCTGCTGTAGGAAACAGTCATCCAAGAAATTCACAAGTCTTGCTAGTTTGTGTGTAAATTAAGTGTATGATGTCAAGATTGTTTGCATGCAGTTCCTTTCTTACTGCATCATAGCAGCTAATCAGATTGGTCAGACAAGTTCACCCCTTAAAAAACCTCATGCTGTGATTTCCATATGACTCCATTCCTGTTAAGATTATCCTGCAATACTTCAACCACTGACTCCATTATTTTCCCTAAAATAGAATGTTAAGCTTACAGGTCTATAAGTGTTCATGTCCCCTTTTTACCCTTTGTGAAAGGGAGTGACATTTGCCTCCCATCTATAGAAATGTCTTCTGAATCTCCAAATATGCTCTCATAATTATTATTATTATTAGCCATATGGTGCAAGGAAGCCTGAGGCTTATGCTGCACCAGCCAAAAAAAAAAAAATTCCCGCATTACCCTGAGAGAGAGAGAGAGAGAGAGAGAGAGAGAGAGAGAGAGAGAGAGAGAGAGAGAGAGAGAGAGAGAGAGAGAGAGAGAGAGAGAGAGAGAGAGAGAGTGTCAGCAAGAAAGAGAAGAATGATAATATATCCAGCTCAGGCCCCTGGGTTTGCCAAGCCCATACTCACCAGATGTGAGCCCCTGGGGTAATGGGGGAGGGGAAGGGGAAGTTGCTTACATCTTTTGCTATTTCTTAGACTGGACAGTTTCTAATGTCTTCCTAATGCACAAAGGTAGTTCTAAAGAGGAGTTGGATAACAATAGGCCAGTAAGTTTGAATTCTGCAGTAGGGAACATAATGGAGTCTGTGGTATCAAAGTTTGCTAATAAAAATGAGAAAAGAAATTAACAATTCAAGCCAGGCCATGTTGTTTCATGAAGATTTGGATCAGTTGCACATATGTTTGTTTGTTATTTGGTTTTGAGGAGCATTAGCAACTAAGGCCATATTGCCCCAGGATATGCGGTGGTCATTCCCTGACCTTTCCGCATCCTCTGTATTTGGTGGTGATGGGCTCGAACCCCGGTCTAATCAAGAAGAGTGTGCTACGCATTGCTGCTCCTTCCCACCTGGCTACGGAGGTGCCTAGTTGCACATATGGACAGGTCCAAAAAATGGCAACTAAAGTTTAATACTTCTTACTGTAAGGAGAAGAAAACTCCTGGAGTCACATAAAAGCTACAAGGAGAAGAGTTCAAAGCGGCTCAAGATGAAAAATAGAGAAGTTTTTTTTTCCTGTTGTATTAACTTAAATTGGCATATTAATTTATTTTCTAGAGTAGCTTTATATTCCTAGTTACGATACTTAGTTTTAATTTTAACTTAGATAGAGATTTTGTAGGTTATTACTTAGTATTGGTAAGGGTATCCAATCCACGTTTTATAAGTCTTGCAGCTCCGGTGAATGGGGAGTTTTTTTAGCTATATTTAGTCACTTTATTGATTAATTGTTACATTAAATTATTTTCTATAAGTAGCTTATAGACCTAGTCAAGATTCTTGGTTTATTCTGAATTGAGACAGCGAGATTTTGGAAGTTAATTAATACTTAAGTGTCCATAGATTTACCGTTTGTAACTTGCTGCCATTGTTATACGATACATTATATCCTTTACTAGATAGAGTTAGCTGAGTATAGTATATAGTATTATCGATAAATCAGTAAAATTTATTAATCTTATTAAACTTCATTGTCAATTAAATTGTACTTTTTAACTAAATACATATAATGACTTAGATTTACAAACGTAACATAATTGATTAATACATAACTCGATATAGAAGTTACATAACGGAACTTGGAGATAATATTCGATACTGAAAAAATATATATAGATATATAGGGTTATAACTGCATTGGGATACAAGTTTAGGGTTATAATTTTGTACTGAAATTGAAATTTAATTGAAATTGATCAAAATCATGACTCAGAGCAGCAAAGCAAAAAGCTCAAGCTAATGGGAGTGCTGTGGCTCAGGGGAGAACTGAGGGGGACAGTTACCCTCTGAATCACAGCCTTTTTAAAATGCACTGCTTGTTTGATGTTTGTGGAGCAATCAGGTAGGGGACATGATATTGCCAAAGAGGATGTGTGCGTGCGTGCGTGCGTGTGTGTGTCTGTGTGTGTGTGCACGATGTAAGGAGTGTGAGGAAATCAGGCTACAACTCAGCGTTGTTTTAGGCTTATATGAGAGCTTGAAGGACAGGGAGGATGCCCTCAAAGGATCTAAATTGAGGGGCCCATCAAGCTCTCAGCTGCCCACATCAATGCCAGAGCTTGCACTTGATCATCATGCAACACAGCGGCAACCCCCAAGGCAGAATGCACTGGTCCCACAGGAACTAGTAGTTGTTGGTGACTCTTGTCAGGGAAACGGGAAACATGGTATGTAAAAAGGATAGGTGGAACAGGACCAGAGTATGTCTGCCAGGGGCAAAGGTTGATGACGTTGTAGAGCGGATATCATCTTTTAAGGGCACAAAGGGTAATATTGTTGTACACGTTGGCACTAATGATATTAAGAGTAGGAGACCAGTGGAATTACTTAACAAGTACAGGTCACTATTGAAAAAAAGTCGTGAATTAGAGTTGAATTTTAAAGTGTCTGCAATTCTGCCCAGACACGATAGGAGGGAGTATATGATGAGAGCCTTGTCGATCAATTCAGCCCTGGAAAGATTGTGCAAGGCTCAAGGGGTAGAATTTTTTTCAGCCCGGTCCGTACTTGTTAACAGGAGAGACTGCTTCTACAGGGATGGGATACACTTAAATAGAAAAGGTGCAAGAATATTTGCTGATGCTATCGAGGCAGTGTTTGGTGGGTCGGAAAACTGTTGAGCATGGAGGGATACAAGGAATAATAGATTAACAGTAGCCACTGGCAGAGGTGAAAGTTATTCTTGCACTGCTTCTATTGGAATGAGCAGCAGCCTAGAAAACAAGATGCGGGGTATTTCAGAGACTGCTGGGAGTCACTGCGGTACAATTACAATAAAATTTATATTTTTTTAAAATAAATATTAGTATTTAGTAGAAAATTAAAATTCTGAAAAATAAGAAATTATGTACATCTAATTTGAATTAAATGTATGTGGCAAAAGATTTTTTAAATTATTTAATACTTCTGTTCCGGGGAAAGTAATGGTGTCACTGGCTATAGATGCTGTTGTTGTTGTTGTTTGGTTTTTTTTTAGGAGCATTAGCAACTAAGGCCATAATGCTCCTGGGATATGCGGTGGTCATTCTCTGACCTTTCCTCATCCTCTGGTGGTGGTCACGGGCTCGAACCCCGGTCTAATCAAGAAGCGTGTGCTATTCAATGTTGCTCCTGCCCACCTGGCTACGGAGGCACCACTATAGATGCATTGCAGAATCATCTAGAAAAGACTGCATTAATAATTCAGACATATCATGGGTTTGTTAAAGGGAAAGTCTTGTCTGACAAATTTGATTGGATACTATGATGTGGTTACGTAGGAACTGGATGCAAAACATAATTTTGATATCATATACTTGAATTTCAGGAAAGCTTTTGACACTGTTGCACATGGAAGACTACTGTACAAATTGGAGTAGTATGGTATTAATGGTAAGTTGCTACAATGGATAAAAGGGTGTTTAAGTGGGTGGAGAGAGAGAGAGAGAGAGAGAGAGAGAGAGAGAGAGAGGGGGGGGGGTAATCGATGGATGCTGCTCTTCGTGGACATGTTAGTGGAGTCAGCCAGGGTTCGGGGTTGAGCCCACTGTTGTTTTGTATATTGATCAATGATATTGATGAAGGTATATCAGGCTTAATGTCGAAGTTGGTAGGGTTGTTAATGGCGGTGTGCTTCTGCAACAGGATCTAGAAAATTTGGGCTGAGAAGTGGCAACTGAAGTTTAACATTGACAAATGCAAAGTACTGCATATGGGTAGAAGTAATCACAGAGAAATGTATCAACTGTATGGTACTACACTTAGGGTGGTAGAAAATTAAAATGAAAAAGATCTGGGAGTGATTATGCAGTCAGATATGAAGTTTTCTGAGCAATGCAGACAGGTTGTCAGAGCAGTTCATGGGCTATTGTCAATGATATACAGGAATTTTTTCTAGTAAGGAAAAGGAGGTGATTATCCCTTTCTATAAGACAATGCTCAGGCTGCACTTTGAGTACTGCGTACAGGTCTGGAGGCCTCATTTTAGGAAGCATGCCGAGTTGCTTGAGTGTGTACAGAGAAGGGCAACAAGATTGGTGAGGGGAATGAAGGGGTCGTCTTACCAAGAAAGGCTTAAGTTTTGCAAATTGCAGTGGCTGGACACTAGGCACCTGCGAGGTGGTCTGATTCAGATGTATAAGGCCTTGAATGGGTTGAGCATGCCGAATTCTGCATGCGATTCTCCCACTTCCTCAGATTACGAACCTGAGGGGGCATAAATTAGAATTGAGGAAAGGCTGTTGTAGAATAGATGTGCAGAAATTTGCCTTTAGCTAGTGGGTGGTTAATTGCTGGAACAAACTTCCATCTGTTGTTGTGGAAGTTGATAGCTTAAATAAATTAAAGGAGGAACTGGACAGGCATTTGGAGGGAATGGTGTGTGTTTTTTTTTTGTTTTTTTTTTTTTGTTTTTTGGCTGATGCTGCATAAGCTCATTCACTTGCTTTCTTGCATCACATGCCTTCATTACTACTACTTTCCTTCACATATAATGAATTTCATTAAAACCTTTCATTAATCCTATGGGGTAATCTTTTAATGCAATGTTGTACAAGGCAGGTCTCCCTTCCGCCTGAAAAATAAGTTTCTCAGTGTCAAACATCATCTTCTCCAAATAAAAATGGATGAAGGACAACCACCATGGGGTGGTTGGCCTTCATACATGTGGGGTGGTTGGCCTTCATGCACGTGGAGAATTTCTTCTCAGCCAAGTCACTGGTGCTTTTAATGCCTCTGACAGTGTCGGCAGGCATTGAATGCCAGCTAATGTGGCATTTGGAAGCAGCCATCTAGTTTGCATGACTTTTTCCCTCTGCTTCCTATAAAACAAGGCATTTGAAGGCGTTTCCAATGCCCAAATTTAAGTGCCCGTCTAGTTTAGCCCTTAGAGAGGCAAAAGGAAGCAATACTCTTGAAAAGGAAGCAATACTCTCATCGCTGCAACCCAGTGGGTTGCAGCTATGACAGTGTACTAATGTGGAATTTAATTGAAGACATAACTATTGTTAAGGGTAAAGGGAAAGGCTTTTGCTTTCATAAGGGTGACTACAGGGGTCTCTGACAGTTTTTAAATATTGTGCACTGGGACCAACTGATGATGTTACCAACAGCAAATTCTAAATGGGAAGTATTCAGGGAAGTAATCATAGAAGCTACTAGGCTTTTCATACCAACGAAGAAATACTGTTCAAGGCTTAGACCTAAATGGATGTTGGATGAACTGATGAGACTTCTGGCAGAGAAAAATATTGCATCTAATTCATATAAATTATCAGATGATACAGAAGCCTACGGGAGATGTAAATAATTAGTGTATAATCAAGTCACAAAGGAGGTTAGGCAAGCTAAGGCAGATTATGAGAATTCTCTGGCAAAGAATGCAAAGAAAAACAGCAAAGACTTCTATGCTTATATTAACAGTAGAAGGAAGGGTTTCAATCACATTGGGCTACTTGATGTCTATGAGTTGACTGTTGATGACTGCTCAGGTTACAGACAAATTGTATAGGTATTTTGTATCCTCAGTCACACAAGAGGAATTCTTTAGGGAAGGGGATGCCAGAAGTTTATAAAACTCTTAACTAGGAGCTAAATGACTTTGTGATAACTGAAAGGAAAGTGGAGGCGAAATTGTTGAAGGTGGACATAAAAAGACTCTTGGGGTGGATGGAATCTATCCAATTATATTAAGGAAGGCAGCAAAGGAGCTAAGCAAACCCTTAGCCATAATTATGAGAGCACTTTTATATTCCGGTGAGGTCACTATGGTCTGGATATGTGAACGTATTCCCAGTTCACAAAGGAGGATCAAAAGGTGATATGAGTAATTACAGATGTGTTAAGTTAACGTCTGTTCCAGGGAAAATAATGGAATCACTGGTTAAAGAAGTAATGCAAGACAATCTAGACAGGCATGCAATTATACTGCAAACACATTATGGATTTGTTAAGGGAAGGTTTTGTTTAACCAATCTGATAGGTTACTATGATGCAGTGACCAAGGAACTGGATACAAAAAATAATTTTAACATCATATACTTGAATTTCAGGAAGGCTTTTGATACTATTGGGCAAAAGATTGCTGTACAAACTAGAATAATGTGGCATTAAGGGTAAGTTACTGCTATGGATAAAGGGATGGTTAAGTGGAAGAAGACAGTATGGTTATAAATGGGCACTGCTCTTCGTGGACTAATGTTATTAGTGGAGTTCAATATTTATCAATGATACTGTTTTCAATATTTATCAATGATACTGATGAAGGTAAATCAGGCTTAATGTCTAAATTTGCAGATGATACAGAGACTGACAGTTGAAGTTTAACTTTGACAAATGCAAAGTAGTGCATATAGGTAAAAGTAATCCCAGAGAAACATATCAACTGTGTAGTACTATACTTAGGGTGGTAGAAACTGTATTCAGTACTGTATACAGGTCTGAATGTCTCACTTTAGGAAGGATGTAGATATGCTGGAATGGGTGCAGAGAAGGGCAACCAGATTGGTGAGGGAAACAAAAGGGTGTTCTTATCTAGAAAGGCTTCAGTTCTGCAAATTGTAGCGTCTCTAGACTATTAACCTGTGGGGAGATCTGATTTGAGATGTTTAAAATGTTGAATGGATTGAGTAAGCTGAATGTTAATGGCATTCTTCCATTTTCTGAGATTACACACATGAAGGGGCATAAATTCAAGTTGAAATTGCAGGATTGATGTGCGGAAGTTTGCCTTCCACCAGCGGGTGGTCGGTTGTTGGAAGAGAATTCCATCTGTTATTGTGGAAATGGATGGTTTGAATAAATTCAAGGAAGAACTAGACATTCTTGGAGGGTATGGATGGGTGAACAATGTAGGGGTTTTTTTTTTTTTTTTTTTTGCTGATGCTATGTAAGCTTGCTTTCTTGCATCATTTGCCATTGCTACTATTTCAAAAAAGCTTTTGACACTTATCCATATGAAAAACTGCTGTACAGATTGGAGTTAGTGGCATTAGGGACAAGTTACTGCTGCACATAAAGGAATGGTTGAGCGGCAGAAAACAGAGGGCAGTTATAAATGGGCTGCTGTTCTGGGACAAATGTTATAAGTAGAGTCACCTCAGTGTTGAGCCTCTTATTATTTACAATATTTATTAAAAATATTGATGAAGGCATATCAAGCTTATTGCCTAAGTTTGCAGTTGATACAAGAGTTGTAGGGTGGTTAATGACATGAATGAGAGCATACTACTACTGCAGCAAGGGTTAAAAAAATTAAGCAGGTGGGTTGAGAAGTGTCAATTGAAGTATAACATTGAAAAATGCAAGGCACTGCATGTGGGTATTAGTAATCACAGAATAACAACAGTAAGGTTTGAATTGTAATAATTACCGTAAGTATTTTGAGGGGTTTAATCACCTCTTGGGCATATATCTGTTGTATTTTTTGATTAGTTAATGTATTAATTTGTGTTTTACAAATAGATTAAATAGGCTTAGTAGCATTTGTTAGCGTATTTTTTAAAATTTAGCCAGTGACTTTGTAAGTTACTACTCGGTACTCTTACTGCTATCGTATTGGTGTTTTGGTTGGAATATCGTAGCGTAGTAGAATAGTAGGGTTTTAACTGTAATAAATAAGTACTTTTTTGGGTATATATCTTTTGTGTTTAGCTAAGGATATAACTAATTTAGCATTGTGATCAATGATTCAATGGACACTGCTCATCGTGGACTAATGTCATTAGTGGAGTCCCTCAGGGCTCAGTGTTGGGTCCATTATTGTTTTCTGTATTTATAAATGATATTGATGATGGTATATCAAGCTTAATGTCCAAGTTTGCAGACGATACAAAGGTTGGCAGGGTTGTCAAGGACACTACTGACACTATGCTGCTGCAACAGGATCTGGAAAGGTTGAGCAGATGGGCTGAGAGGTGGCAAATGAAGTTTAACATTGACAAATGTAAAGTACTACACATGGGAAACAGCAACCCCAGAACAACGTATCAACTCTGTGGTACTACACTGACAGTGGTAGAGAATGAAAGGGACTTGGGGGTGGTTGTGCAGGCAGATATGAAGTTCTCTGAGCAGTGCAGACGGGCTGCAAGAGTAGCTCATGGAGTATTGTCAATGATATACAGGAATTTTTCCAGCAGGGATAAGGAGGTGATTATTCCCTTGTATAAGGCAATGGTCAGGCCACACCTAGAGTACTGTATACAGGTCTGGAGGCCTCATTTCAAGAAGGATGTAGAGCTGCTGGAACGAGTACAGAGAAGGGCAACAAGATTAGTGAATGGAACAAAGGGGTGCTCTTACGAAGAAAGGCTTAAGTTTTGCAAATTACAGTGTCTGGAGACTAGGCACCAGCGAGGTGATCTGATAGAGGTGTATAAAGCCTTGAATGGTTTGAGCATGCTCAATGCTGATGGGATTCTTCCTCTAGCTCGGAATAATCACCTGAGAGGGCATAAATTCAAATTGAGGAAAGACAGATGTAGGATAGACGTGCGGAAATTTGCCTTTAGCCAGCGGGTGGTTGGTTGGTGGAACAGACTTCCATCCCTTGTGGTGGAGGTTGGTAGCCTAAATAAGTTTAAGGCTCAGCTGGACAGGTATTTTGAACGAACAGAGGGGTGAAGTGGAAGTGGGTTTTTTTTTTGGCTGATGCTGCATAAGCTTGCTTTCTTGCATCAAATGCCTCTACTAATGCTAATGCTAATTACAGTTTAGTGGAACTTGCTAACGTATATCTAGAATTTGATAGCTAAGGTATAACATAAAATTATACAGCGGCATACGTAATTATGCATTAGATTAGTATAGTATTGTATAGTCAAGTATAGTATAGTAAATTAATTAATTAAATTTATTAACCTTATTAATTTTCATTGTTAATTAATTAAATTGTATTTAAACGGAAATCGTGCCTCAGACTAGAGCAGCAAAGCAACGTGCACAAAGTAGTGGGAGTGCTGTGGCTTGGGGAAGAACCGAAGGGAGCAATTCTCCAACGTATCGCAGCCTAAAGAAATGTTCATCTTGTGAAATGGCAGACCTTTCTGGGACGGGACATGATGTTGCCAAGGGGAATGTCTTTGTGTATGCTCGATGTAAGCAGTGTGAAGAAGTTGCCAACTCAGCGTTGTTATGGGCCCTTATGAGAGATTGAAGGACATGGTAGATGCCCTCGAAGGACTTGCATTGGGGGACCTATCAAGCTCTCAGCTGCCCACATCAATGCCAGAGCTTGCACTTGATCGTCCGACAACACCATGACAACCTTCACAGCAGAATGTGCTGGTCCCACAGGAGCTAGTTATTATCAGTGACTCTATTGTCAGGGAGACGGGAAATATATTGTGCAAAAAGGATAGGTGGAATAGTACCAGGGTATATCTGCCAGGGGAAAAAGTTGATGATGGTGTAGAGCAGATATAATTTTTTAAGGGCACTTGTACAACACGTGCACTTACATGTACAACAATATCACCCAAGTATGATGTGTACAACAATATTGCCCTTTATAACACCTTTATAACAATATCACCCAAGGGTGATATTGTTGTACATGTTGGCACTAATGACATTAAGAGTAGGAGATCTGCAGAATTACTTAACAAGTACAGGTCAATGTTGTAAAAATGTTGTGAGTTATGGTTAAATTTGAAAGTGTATGCAATTCTGCCCAAACATGATAGGAGGGAGTATATGGTGAGAGCCTTGTCAATCAATTCGGCCCTGGGGAGATTGTGCAAGGCTCATGGGGTAGAATTTTTCTCAGCGTGGTCTGTGCTTGTTAACAGGAGTGTTTCTCCAGGGATGGGATACACTTCTAAGTATATTGATGTTATCAAGGCAGTGTTAGGTGGTTCGAAAACTGCTAGCTTGGGGGGGGGGATTCACAGACTAATTGATTAATAGTAGCCACGGCAGAGTTGAAAGTGATTCTTGCACTGCTTCTATTGGAATGAGCAGCAGCATGCAAAGCAAGGTACTGGGGATTTCAAGGGTAGCTGAAAGTCATCATGGAACAAGTAAATACATGGGTTGTGTTAGGGTAACTAAGAGTAAGAATAGGTGTATCTATATACTTGCATGAACACAAATGCTGGGAATATAGTATATAAATTTGATGACTTTGAAGTTCTGGTCAAGACGTCAAAAGCAGATATTCTTGGGATATCAGAGACATGGTGCTACACTGACATAAGCAGTGCAGAATTGGAATTTAGGTAGTACAATGTGTACAGGAAGGGAGGAGGGTTTATGCTGTTAGTTAAGAAACACACAAAATCTAGGGAAGTGCATTCAATTCACGTTGGTGGACAATGCAATGTTGAGTCAGTGTGGTGTGACATAAGCACTGGGAAAGGGAAAATGAGAGTAGGTGTCTTTTCTAGGCTTAATGAATCTGATGCAAATAAAGAGCAAATGTGCAGAGAAATAGAGTAGGCCAGTAAATCAGATTGTGTTATAATGGGGATTTAACTTCCCAGATATTGATTGGAACTTCTGGTTGGTCACTTGTACACTAGCAAGCCTTTTATGAATTTATTGGATGACTGTTTTCTTCAGCAACATGTCCAGGAAGTAATACTCTTGATCTGATTATCAGCAGTGATTCTTCATGCATTAAAAATCTGCAGATAAAGTAACCACTAGATGGTAGTGATCACAGTGTACTGATGTGGGATTTACTTAGCATTAGCATTAGTAGAGGCATTTGATGCAAGAAAGCAAGCTTATGCAGCATCAGCCAAAAAAAAAAACCACTTCCACTTCACCCCTCTGTTCATTCAAAATACCTGTCCAGCTGAGCCTTAAACTTATTTAGGCTATCAACCTCCACTACAAGGGATGGAAGTCTGTTCCACCAACCAACCACCCGCTGGCTAAAGGCAAATTTCCGCACGTCTATCCTACATCTGTCTTTCCTCAATTTGAATTTATGCCCTCTCAGGTGATTATTCCGAGCTAGAGGAAGAATCCCATCAGCATTGAGCATGCTCAAACCATTCAAGGCTTTATACACCTCTATCAGATCACCTCGCTGGTGCCTAGTCTCCAGACACTGTAATTTGCAAAACTTAAGCCTTTCTTCGTAAGAGCACCACTTTGTTCTATTCACTAATCTTGTTGCCCTTCTCTGTACTCGTTCCAGCAGCTCTACATCCTTCTTGAAATGAGGCCTCCAGACCTGTATACAGTACTCTAGGTGTGGCCTGACCATTGCCTTATACAAGGGAATAATCACCTCCTTATCCCTGCTGGAAAAATTCCTGTATATCATTGACAATACTCCATGAGCTACTCTTGCAGCCCGTCTGCACTGCTCAGAGAACTTCATATCTGCCTGCACAACCACCCCCAAGTCCCTTTCATTCTCTACCACTGTCAGTGTAGTACCACAGAGTTGATACGTTGCTCTGGGGTTGCTGTTTCCCATGTGTAGTACTTTACATTTGTCAATGTTAAACTTCATTTGCCACCTCTCAGCCCATCTGCTCAACCTTTCTAGATCCTGTTGCAGCAGCATAGTGTCAGTAGTGTCCTTGACAACCCTGCCAACCTTTGTATCGTCTGCAAACTTGGACATTAAGCTTGATATACCATCATCAATATCATTTATAAATACAGAAAACAATAATGGACCCAACACTGAGCCCTGAGGAACTCCACTAATAACATTAGTCCACGATGAGCAGTGTCCATTGATTACCACTCTCTGTCTTCTCCCCCTCAACCACCCCTTTATCCATAGCAGCAATTTGCCTCCAATGTCACACTGCTCCAATTTGTGTAGCAGTCTTCCATGTGCAACAGTATCAAAAGCCTTTCTAAGATCCAAGTATATAATATCAAAGTTATTCCCTGCATCCAGTTCTTTTGTGACTGCATCATAATATCCAATCAAGTTGGTCAGGCAAGACTTCCCCTTAACAAAACCATGCTGTGTCTGAGCTATAACTGAAGTCTTGTCTAAATGATCCTGCAGTGCTTCTTTAACCAGTGCCTCCATTAATTTTCCTGGAACAGAAGTTAAGCTCACAGGTCTATAATTACTTGTGTCAGCCTTTGATCCTTCTTTGTGAATTGGGGTCACATTTGCACATTTCCAGTCTATGGGTACCTCCCCTGAGTCCAAGGAAGCTCTCATAATTATGGCTAAGGGTTTGCTTACTCCTTTGCTGCCTCCTTTAATATAACTGGATAGATCCCGTCCACCCCGGGTGCCTTTCTTGTGTTTATCTTCAACAGTTTCTCCTCCACTTTACTCCCAGTTATTTCAAGATTCTGTAGCTTACTGCTAGAGTTGAATACACCTCTGGCATTCCCCTTGCTGAATAACTCCTCATGTGTGAATGTCGATGCAAAATATTCATTTAGTTTGTTAGCTACCTGAGCAGGATCATCAACAGTTGACACATCAATATCAAGTGGACCAATCTGATTCATCCCCTTCCTTGTAGAGTTAACATAAGTAAAGAACTCTTTGCTGTTTTTCTTTGCATCCCTTGCCACGGATTTCTCGTAATCTGCCTTTGCCTGCGTAACCTCCTTTGTAACTTGGTTGCATATCAACTTGTATCTATCATAGGCTTCTGTGTCATGTGTTAATTTGTAAGTATCCCATGCATTTTTCTTCTCTGCCATATGCCTCATTAGTTCATCTGACATCCATTTTGGCCTAAACCTTGAACAATATTTCTTAGTTGGTATGTAAAGCCCTAGTAGCTTCCAAGATAAGTTCTTTGAATGCTTCCCATTTTGAATTTGCTGTTGGTAACATGATCAGTTGGTCCCACTGTATAGAATTTAAATACTGTCTCAGTCCATCGTAGTCGCCTTTACGGAAGCAATAACCCTTCCCTTTACCCCTAATGTTAGTTACCTCTTTGAGTAAATCCCACTTCAGCACACTGTGATCACTGCCACCTAGTGGTTCGTTTATCTGCAGATTCTTAATGCATGAAGAATCACTGCTGATAATCAAATCAAGCGTATTACTCCCTGTAGTTGCCTCCCGAACATGCTGATGTAGAAAACAATCATCCAATAAATCCACAAAAGCCCTGCTAGTGTGTGAGTAACCAGCCCCCAAATTCCAGTCAATATCTGGGAAATTAAAATCTCCCATTATAAGACTCTCTGATTTACTGGCCCACTCTATTTCCCTGTACAGTTCCTTATTATACTCATCAGAGTCATTAGGCCTATAGCACACTCCTACTCTCAATTTTGATCTCCCAATGCTTATGTCACATCAAACTGACTCAACACTGCACTGTCCGGCGATGTCGACTGGCTTCACATCCTTGGTTTTTATGTGTTTCTTAACTAATAGTATAACCCCTTCCCCCCTTCCTATCCTGTCTATCCTTTCTGTAGATGTTGTACTCCCCAAATTGCAGTTCTGCATCCCTTATATCTGTGTGACACCACGTCTCTGATATCCCAACAATA
Organism: Mastigoproctus giganteus; assembly: GCF_048544385.1. Lineage (NCBI taxonomy): Eukaryota > Metazoa > Arthropoda > Arachnida > Uropygi > Thelyphonidae > Mastigoproctus > Mastigoproctus giganteus. Next base: position 7,816,125 of record NW_028328292.1, on the reverse strand, counting down.
TCTGCCTTTGATGTTTTGAGCAATACCTCAAATTCATCAAATTTATTTACTAAACTCCTAGCATTGGTGTACACGCAAGTATACCAGCACCTGTTTCTATTCTTAGCTACCCCAACACAACCCATGTGTTTACTTGTACCGCAATGGCTCCCAGCAGTCTCTGAAATATCATGCATCTTGTTTTTCAGGCTTCTGCTCATTCTAATAGAAGCAGTGCAAGAATCTCTTTCACCTCTGCCAGTGGCTATTGTCAATCTATTGGTCTTTGTCTCCCCCCAAGCTAGCAGTTTTCCGACCCACCTAACACTGCCTCGATAGCATCAGCAAATAATCTTGCACCCTTTCTATTTAAGTGTATCCCATCCCTGTAGAAGCAATCTCTCCTGTTAACAAGTACAGTCCAGGCTGAAAAAAATTCTACCCCTTGAGCCTTGCACAATCTTTCCAGGGCTGAATTGATCGACAAGGCTCTCATCATATACTCCCTCCTATCGTGTCTGGGCAGAATTGCAGACACTTTCAAATTCAACCCTACTTCTCGGCTTTTGTTTAACAGTGACCTGTACTTGTTATGTAATTCTGCCGGTCTCCTACTCTTAATATCATTAGTGCCAACGTGTACAACTATATCACCTTTTGTGCCCTTAAAAGATGATATTTGCTCTACAACGTCATCAACCTTTGCCCCTGGCAGACATACTCTGGTCCTGTTCCACCTATCCTTTTTACATACCATGTTTCCCGTTTCCCTGACAATAGTCACCAACAACTACTAGTTCCTTCGGGACCAGCGCATTCTACCTTGGGGGTTGCCTCCGTGTCACGTGATGCCCAAGTGCAAGCTCTGGCGTTGATGTGGGCAGCTGAGAGCTTGATGGGCCCCTCAATTTAGTTTCTTCGAGGGCATCCACCCTGTCCTTCAAGCTCTCATATAGGCCCACAAGAACGCTGAGTTGTTGCCTGATATCGATACACTCCTTGCATCGCGCACACACAGTGACATCCCCCATGGCAGTATCATGTCCCGTACCCGATTGCTCTGCAAACATCAAGCAAACAGTGCATTTTATAAGGCTGTGAGTCAGAGGATAACTGCCCCCCTCAGTTCTACTCTGAGTCACAGCACTTCCATTAGCTTGAACCTTTTGCTTTGCTGCTCTTGTCTGAGTCATGATTCTATTAATTAATTAATTATGTTATTAATTATGTTAAATATAATTAATTATATTACGTTTGTAATCTAAGTCGTTATATGTATTTATTTAAAAGTACAATTTAACTGCTAACGAAGTTCAACTAACGCTATCTAGTACGGTATATAACTATCGTATCACAAAGGCGGGAAAGTTACGAATGGTAATCTACGGACACTTAAGTATTAATTAACTTTCAAATCTCGCTGTCTCAATTCAGAATAAACTAACGATCCTTACTACGTCTATAAGCTACTTACAGAAATAATTCGATGTAAAAAAATATTCAGTCAAGCGGCTAAATATGGCTAAAGAACGTCTCGTTCAGCGGAGTTGCAAACATGGATACCCTTACCGATACTTTTATGCAATTACAAGGCCGAGTAAAGAATAAATACACCAAATTAATCAGAAAATCACAAAATAATGTTATACTACTAAATTTAGAAAAACAAAAAAACAAAAGTTTTAGAAAAACAATAATTTCAAATCAATAAATAAGAAAAATCCACTTAGCGGCTTTGAACACGACAGTCTTCTAGTAGCCATCTCCTAGTACTTAAAGATGTAACTACCATCAGGGGTAAGTTGAAGGGTTTTTTCTTTCATAAAGGTGACTACAGTGGTCTCAGAGTTTTTAAATTCTATACAGTGGGATCAACTGATGATATTATCAATGGTGAATTCTAAATGGCATGCCTTCAGGAACTTAATCTTGGAGAGTACTAGGCTTTTCATGCCAACTAAGAAATACTGTTCAAGGTTTAGGCCTAAATGGTTATCAGATGAATTAATGTGGCTTGTGGCAGAAAAGAAAAATGCATGGGATGTTTGTTTGTTATTTCGTTTTTAGGAGCATTAGCAACTAAGGCCATATTGCTCCAGGGATATGCGGTGCTCATTCCCTGACCTTTCTGCATCCTCCATATTTGGTGGACACAGGCTCAAACCCTAGTCTAATCAAGAAGCGTGTGCTATGCATGGGATGCATATAAATTATCAGGTGACACAGAAGCCTGTGGCAGATATAAGCTAGTCTGTAATCAAGTCACAAAGGAGATTACAGACTAGCTTACAGACTGTAATCAAGTAACAAAGGAGATTAGGCAAGCGAAGGCAGATTAGTCTAGAAAAGTTGAGCAGATGGGCTGAGAGGTGGCAACTGAAGTTTAATATTGACAAATGTAAAATACTGCATATGTAAATCAGTAACCCCCCCCAGAGTAACGTATCAACTGTGGTACTACACTGACATTGGTAGAGTGAAAAGTACATGGAGGTAATTGTGCAGGCAGATATGAAGTTTTCTGAACAGTGCAGACGGTCTGCAAGAGTAGCTTGCAGACCGTCTCATGGTGTCTTGTCAATGATATATAGGAATTTTTCTAGCAGGGATAAGGAGGTGATTATTCCCTTGTATAAGGCAATGGTCAGGCCACACATTGAGTACTGTATACAGGTCTGGAAGTCTCATTTTAAGAAGGATGTACGGCTGTTGGAACGAGTACAGAGAAGGGCAACAAGATTAGTGAATGGAACAAAGGGTTGCTCTTACAAAGAAAGGCTTAAATTTTGCAAATTACAGTGTCTGGAGACTAGGCACCTGTGAGGTGATCTGATTGAGGTGTATAAAGCCTTGAATGGTTTGAGCAGGCTCAATGCTGATGGAATTCTTCCTCTTGCTCAGAATAATCATTTGAGAGGGCATAAATTCAAATTGAGGAAAGACAGATGTAGGATAGATGTGTGGAAATTTGCCTTTAGCCAGCGGGTGGTTGGTTGGTTGGTTGGTTGGTGGAACAGACTTCCATCCTTTATTGTGGAAGTTGAAAGCCTAAATAAATTTAAGGCTGAGCTGGACAGGTACTTGGAACGAAATGAGAGGTGAAATTGGAGCGTGTTTTTTTTTTTTTTTTTTTGGCTGATGCTGCATAAGCTTGCTTTCTTGCATCATATGCCTCTACTAATGCTAATGCTAAATAATTCCCACATCAATACATTGTGATCACTGTCGCCCAGTGGTTCCTTTATCCAACACGATGTTCTTTGAGCAGTGCAGACAGGCTGCTAAAACAGTTCATTGGATTCTTAATGATATATAGAAACTTGTTCAGCAAGGACAAGGAGGTGATTATCCCATTGTAACAGGCAATGGTTCGGTCAAATATTGAGTAATTGAGTACTGTAGTAGGTCTGGAAGTCTTTTGGAGCAGGTGCATTGAAGAGCAACTAGATTGAATTTTAATTTATGCCCTGTCAGGTGCCTAGTCTCCAGATGCAGAAATTTGCAGAACTGAAGTTTTTCCTGGTAAGTAAAAACTTCAGTTTTGCAAATTGTTCCACTCACTAATCTCATTGCATTTCTCTGCACTCATTCCAACAGATCCACATCCTTCCTGAAAAGGGGCACCTGGACCTGTGTGCTGTACTCAAGATGTGGTCTAACCACTTCTTGTACAATGGAATAATCACCTCCTTATTTCTGCATGTTTTTGACAAAACCTCATGAGTTGTCCTAGTTGCCTGTCTTTTCAGAGACCTTCATGTCTGACCTGCACAATTACCATCAGATTTTTTTTTTACTTTTTTTTATTATTATTATTATTTTTTTTTTATGTCAACCCCAAACACGAAAGGTATCAAAACCTATAGTACTTAGTACCATGCATGGGTTGAAAGAGAAGTATGGGGGGAATGCCGGAAACTTTGCTCTAGAGACTAAACATGGGTTTCACCACTTCAAGCCTCCAATAAGCAAAGTGGTGGTATTGCACCAGTCAATGAGAGTCATCTACAACCTATTGACTTATCCATCATCCCCAATGTGGTGCCACACCATTGGTATGTTATTCTGGAATTACTGCTAGTACTACATATGGATTGTAGAACCTGTCAGTTTTAAATTGCAGTTTAACACTGATAAATTGCATTTATCAATGTTAAACTTCAATTGCCACTTCCCAGCCCATCTGCCTAATTTTTTTACATCTTTTTGCATTAACATACCCTGATTATTGTCATTAAATATCCTGCCAATTGTATCATCTGCAAATTTAATATTTGTTAGAACATATACCAATTTAAATCTATTGTACTTACTACTGTATATCAGTTATAGGTTGAGAAGACACTTATTGATTTTAGACTTGCATTTCTGTTGATCATTGTTTTCAGGAAGTACATGCAAAGGAAGATTGTTCCAAAAAAACTCAGGAGTAGTAAGGGGGAAAAAGAGGAAGAGGAAAAATTGGTTCTGTGAGTTTTTGGAGTTGGATGGTGACTGGTTGTAGCATGTTTGAAATGGGTTGGAACAGATTGGGGGGGAATTACAGATACCAATCATTAACATTTTAATCAACTAATTAATTATTAATGTTACAGTATAACTATTATATTATAAGCCATTTTTGTTCCTGTATTTGAAGGGAAAAATGGTATCTATGTCAAAGAGAAAAGACAACATATTTTACCTAATCAAAATACTGGTGTAATTTTTGCAAATATTTGTTGCAGGTGATTTGTTAATAGTTATTGCACAAGTGATAACAGCAACCCAAATGGTTATAGAAGAGAAGTATGTTACCAAACATAATGTTCCACCGCTTCAAGCTGTAGGTTGGGAGGGTGAGTATATTCCAACTGTCATTTATATTCAGTGATAACTTTTCCCAATGAATTTCCTTCCTGTTCAATAAATCAAAAGGTATAGGTGTGGTGAGTTTTTTTTCATAAATTAATCAGTAATAATTTTTATTTACTTTGGTAAGACTGGTTATTTTTCTCTCTCTTTCTCTCGGAGGAGGACTTAATATACTTTTAGGAGGACTTTAAGAATTTAACAGAAAACTAAATCCTGATCTTCTGCCCCAACAAGAGCACTTTCAATTATATTCTGGAGTTGTATACGTTGCCCTACCAAAGTATTACAGAATATACACTAAGTGATCACTGAATTATGACCACCCCTATGAAAACTGAATGCGACCTGTTGACCACGTGAGGTATGAGAGTGCGGAGTTAGTTGACTTATGTAGCATAGATAAGGTGTCAGTGGTTCAGTAGGTATTAAAATTCCGAGCATAATGGGTAAAAGGAAGGATTTATTGGACTTTGATAAAGGACAGATTGTGGGTGCTCGACAAGCTGGTGCCTCAATTTCCTAAACAGTTGAACTGGTGGGGGGTGTTCGAGAGCCGCTGTAGTTGGTGTACCAGGACTGCCGTCAAATGGTCAAACAATGACCCGACGGCAAAACTGCAAAGGTTAGCGAAAGGTTGATGTTAGAGGTGAGCGTCGTGTCAGATGACACGTACAGGCGCAGCACTGTTGAAGAGTTGACTACCCAATACAACATGGGCCAACCTGGAACAATATCTGGCATGACCATGTGTCACAAGCTTGCACGTAGGGGCTATACCAGCAAAGACCCCTATGGCATCTTCTCCTAACCAAGGTTCACCGGCGTAAAAGACTCGCCGAAAAAGGTGTGCTGGTCGGATGAGTCACATTATTTACTCCACACTGTGGATGGTCCTGTATGGATTTGGCATCAACAACATGAGGCTCTTGATCGATCATGCATGGTATCAAAAGTGCAGGCCGTGGATCCCCGGTGCATGTGGAACAACGTATCGGTGGTCTCTACTATCATCAACTGCTTGCTGACTGTGTATACCCCGCTATGTTACACTTTTTCCCAAATGGTGATGGTGTCTTCCAAGGTGACAATGCGGTGAACCATCGGCACTTGTTGTGCAGAAATGGTTTGAGGAACAGTTCTGACTTCCAGAATATCGATTGGCCTCCATTGAGATGACCAGACATTTTTTGGAATTGCTTTAGATCAAATGTGAAAATTATGCTTGCCATATTTTTTGATGCACAGGGCATTGTTCATTACGAATCTGTCTTGCATGAACCAGGAATACTAATAACAGTTCTATGGTGATTGTGTGATACTGTTCAGAGAAATGGAAAAGTGTGATTCAGCAGTTGGCACATGAATCATGATAGTTCTCTGCATACCTGGTGTACTCCATTCAAGAATTTTATTGTGAAGCACTACATCACTGCAGTCCCCCATCTGCCACCAAATTTAGATTGATTTTTTTTTTTTTTTTTGTTTCCCAAATGTAAAGTCCCCTTGAAAGGTAACAGATTTGCAACGACTGAGGAAATTAAGAGACACAAGAACTATTAACAATTCCAAAAGATATCTACCAGAATACTTCTAGAAGTTGCAAAAGCATTGGAATTGGTATGTGTAGTGTGAAGGGAGACTACTTTGAAAGAAATTCATTCAAAGGGTTAGCTTCGTTTTGTAAATATTTGTTCAGTCTCCAAACTTCAAACTTTTTGATCACAATTTGTATAGTATATCAAATGTGGTCTCACTATCCTGTTATATAGAGGAATAATAATATTCTTTTTCCTACTTACAAATGTGTTTAAACCATCAATAGGATATGTTTTGCTTTTGTTTAGACTGTGTGGAAAGCATCGTTTTGTAACCTAAGTCTTTCTCATTCTGAACCATCTAACTTCCTGCCCCCCTCTGTCTTTGGGTTATGCCTTGGTTTTTGTTCCCTCTCAGGTGTAAGACCTTACATTTAGTAGCATGAAACCTTATTTGTAACTAGTCAGTCATTTTGAAACAGTGTAGTCTGATTCTGGTCGTTAACCAGAATCGGACTACACTGATCTACAAGGCTCAATCGTAATCAATCGGACTACAAGCCTCAGGACTACACTAGTCCTGAGCCTTGTATCCTCAGCAGGCTTGACAGCATCTCCTGTACAACCTCATTAACATCATTAAGGAAGATTAGCAACAGGAGGGAGGGCCCCATCATGGATATGACAGGCCACTACTTTGTAGTGGACCTATGCTGGTCCACTACGAAGTATGCCTGTTTATAACTTTCTTCTGTTTCCTTCCCTGATCTCTAATGCCATTGTTTAATTAAACATTATGCAATCACTATACATATTTGTGCAATCTTACTAGAATGCTGTGTTAATTAGTGTTCATTTTATATACCATTAACCAACCAGGAGTTTTGTAACTAGATGCATATATTAATGCTATACTGTTCAAAAGCTAGCTGTATAACGATATTAAATAGACCGAGATATAAAGCTAAAGGTATTAAATACAATAAAAGCATGAAATAAAATATTAAATAAAGTGCTAATTACAACCTGTATACAATGAAGGCACTCAATGGAGATGGGACCAACCTATCAATGTAAAAGTAATTAGCAGCACTGCTATATACTCCTATGAACCCCATACCAATTTTACAAGGTCATAAAATATAATGGTAGCATCAAAAGAGGATGAAAATATACCAAATGTATTATAATATATCATGTATTAATGTTAATTTTATATACCCAAGTATCATCAACCAACCAAGAGTTATGTAACTCCTGTTATGTAATTAACATTAGGGAGGTGTAAAAAACCTTTTTGCTAACTGATGTAAAGGGACTGTTGGTCTGACAGGTAATAACACAATTTAAATGATAAAGAAATCATATTTACACCAGTGTAACTAGCACACATCTGCTGGCAGATCTCGCAAGTGAAACGTTGGTCCATTCGTACCAGGGTCCTAGTTCTTGCCAGCAAAACATACCCCATGTTAAGCAACCACTGCCACCTACCTGGAGATAGTGGGTACCATGTATGATGGGTCCATGGATTTGTGTTGCTTGTGCCACACACGAAAGTGTCTGTCAGTGTGTTTCACCAGGTATCTGGACTCATCCGACCAGCACACTCATTTACAGTCCACCAGTGTCCTATCAGCTTGTTGACACTACATCATTTGGTGTCAACGGTTATCAGTGACGAGGAGAGGGTGTCACTTGGGTCATCTGCTGTGAAACCCCATACATATTAGTGCGTGACACATCATCGTTTGGGATATTGTCCTTGTATTTCTCAGTATTGCAATGTCAGCTGTCTCACAGTGACCTGTCATTGAGCCCAAACTGCTGCACCTCCGCTAATCTCTTACAATTCTGTCAGCAGGAGGTGGTTTGACCCATTTCATGCCATTCTTTGTACACTTTAATCACAGTAAAATGTGAGCAACTGCCAAGACGTGCCGTTTCTAATATGGAATCACCCAACGCATGAGTCCCCACAATAATGTCCTTTTGAAATTATGCGATAACTTAAGTCTCGTAACTGCTACTTTATCACTTTGACTTGCATGACTAGATGCAAATTATCGCTGCTATAGTGTACGAAGCTGTTTGGCTTTTTATATTGCGAGCTATGTGGCATAGTCTATTACGGAGAGGGTGGTCATAATTCAGTGATCAGTGAGTGCACAATGATGTACTTTTAAAAATATCTTATGCTATAATATAGAATTGAACACTAAAAATATACCAAAAAACCTTCCCTTCAGCTTCATTTAGAAAATCCTCCCCCCACCAACACTAATCCAATTTGAATCGAAGAGCTTGGGAGAACCTTACTCTATCTGTCAAAAGCTAAGACGATATCCAATTGTTAAATTGCATATCGTCTTAGTATTGGTAGAGTAGTTAATGATCACTGTTGATCAGAGCTTCTTCAGAGTGACCTAGATGGACTTCAGGGATGGTCAGAAAAATGGCAGCTGTGCAGCAAAGTGTAAGGTATTATATCTGGGGAACAGTAAGGAATTCCATCTGGAGCTCATATCCAGCCAGTTCCTAAAAAGGGTGAGAAGTCCCTCCCATTCAATTATCGTCCCATTGCAATTACTTCTACTCTTTTTAAAGTAATGGAGAAATCAATTAACTGCCAACTTTTAAACTACCTAGAACTTTCTGTCTGATCAATGATCACCATTATGGATTGCGTCAGTGTCGATCCAATGGTGATATTTTGGCTTATGTTACCCATTTATGGACTAATTCAATGGAAAAGTTCGGTGAAACATAAGCAGTTACTCTTGACATCTCAAAGGCTTTCGATCGTGTTTGGCATAAAGGTCTTCTAAACAAGCTTCCATCTTATGGTTTGCCAACTGTTTTTTTGTAATTGGTTATCCAGTTTTCTCTCTGATCACTCACTGAGGGTGATGGTAGATGGCTCTGTCTTCTAACTTCTACACTAATGCCAGTGTCCCCCAAGGTTCAGTTCTTTCTCCCACTCTTTTCCTCTTGTATATTAATGACCTTCTTCCATTGACTGGAAATCCTATCCATAGTTTTGCTGATGATAGCACATTGCATTCCACTTTCCATTTTGAGAAACCTTGCCCTGCTCAATCAGCTTCAACTTCTCAAAAATCTGCTACCAATTCCTTAAATGCCGATCTTCAGGTAATTCTCCAGTGGGGCAAAGACAACTTAGTTGATTTCAACCCTTCTACTCAGTCTTATCTTGTATCTCGCAAAAAGGATTCTTCTGCTGCTGTGCTTATCTTTGGTGACACTCCCGATTTCTAGACAAAATGATATATCTCTTTTGGGGGATTACCCTGACTTCTAATCTCTCTTGGCACAAGCACATTACAAATATTGCTTCCTCTGCATCTAAAAAACTTGGTTTTCTCTTTTGCTCTCAGCATTACTTTTTTTCCAAACATTTGCTTACGCTGTATAAATTGCAAATCCGCCCTACCATGGAATATTGTTCCCACATTTGGGGTTGGTCCCCCAAAACCTCTCTCAGACTTCTTGATTCCATTCAGAAAAGGGCAGTTAGGTTAATTAATGATTCATCTCTAACAGAGTCTCTCCGTATTATGATATGATCAGACATGAAGTTCTCAGAGCATTGTAGACTGGTTACAAGGAAGGCCCATGGTGTCCTTTTCTACAGATACTTCCACAGGCACTGTTCTTCTGAATTGGCTTCTATAATTCCTGCTCTCTCTTTCAAAACAGTCCGAACACATGCAGCCACCAGCCAACATTCATTTACTGTCCAACTTCAAACTCACAGAACCAACTTTTCATCTTCCTCATTTATTCATTCAACTGCCGTTTTCTGGAAAAACCTTCCTTCATACGTATTTCCTGAAGATTACAGTCTACAGAAGTTCAAGTCCAACATCAACAAATATCTTCTTTCATCTTCTCAACCTCCAACCCAAGCACGGTACTAAGTACTATAGGTTCTAATACCTTTTGTGGTTTACATAAAAAAAAAAAAAAAAAAAAAAAAAAGCAATCCCAAAATAAATTATACACTTTTTTTAGCATTAGCATTAGTAGAGGCATATGATGCAAGAAAGCAAGCTTATTCAGCATCAGCCAAAAAAAAAAAAAAAAACACACACCACTCCCATTTCACCCTTCCGTTCGTTCGAAATACCTGTCCAGTTGAGCTTTAAATTTGTTTAGGCTATCAACTTTAACAACAAGTGATGGAAGTCGGTTCCACCAACCAACCACCCGCTGGCCAAAGGCAAATTTCCGCACATCTATCCGACATCCGTCCTTCCTCAATTTGAATTTATACCCTCTGAGGTGATTATTCTGAGCAAGATGAAGAATCCTATTGACATTGAGCATGCTCAAACCATTCAAAGCCTTATACACCTCTATCAGATCACCTCGCCGGTGCCTAGTCTCCAGACTCTGTAATTTGCAAAACTTAAGCCTTTCTTCGTAAGAGCAACCCTTTGTTCCATTCACTAATCTTGTTGCCCTTCTCTGTACCCGTTCCAGCAGCTCCACATCCTTCTTGAAATGAGGCCTCCAGACCTGTATACAGTACTCAACATGTGGCCTAACCATTGCCTTATACAAGGGAATAATCACCTCCTTATCCCTGCTAGAAAAATTCCTGTATATCATTGACAAGACACCATGAGCTACTCTTGCAGCTCGTCTGCACTGCCCAGAGAACTTCATATCTGCCTGCACAATTACCCCCAGGTCCTTTTCATTCTCCACCACTGTCAGTGTTGTACCGCAGAGTTGATACGTTGCTCTGGGGTTACTGTTTCCCATATGTAGTACTTTACATTTGTCAATGTTAAACTTCATTTGCCACCTCTCAGCCCATCTGTTCAACCTTTCCAGATCCTGTTGCAGCAGCATAGCGTCAGTAGTGTCCTTAACAACCCTGCCAACCTTTGTATCATCTGCAAACTTGGACATTAAACTTGATATCCCATCATCAATATCATTCATAAACACCGAAAACAACAACGGACCCAACACTGAACCCTGAGGAACTCCACTAATAACATTAGTCCACGTTGAGCAGTGTCCATTGATTACCACTCTGTCTTCTGCCACTCAACCATCCCCTTATCCATAGCAGCAATTTGCCTCCAATGCCACACTGCTCCAATTTGTGCAGCAGTCTTCCATGTGCAACAGTATCAAAAGCCTTTTTAAGATCCAAATATATAATATCAGAGTTATTCCCTGCATCCAGTTCTTTTGTGACTACATCATAGTATCCAATCAAATTGGTCAGGCAAGACCTACCCTTAACAAAACCATGCTGCGTCTGAGCTATAACTGAATTCTTGTCTAGATGATCCTGCAGTGCTTCTTTAACCAGTGCCTCCATTAATTTACCTGGAACAGAAGTTAAACTAACAGGTCTATAATTACTCGTGTCAGCCTTTGATCCTCCTTTGTGAATTGGGGTTACATTTGCACATCTCCAGTCTATGGGTACCTCCCCTGAGTCCAAAGAAGCTCTCATAATTATGGCTAGGGGTTTGCTTACTTCCTTTGCTGCCTCCTTTAATATAGCTGGATAGATCCCATCCACCCCAGGCGCCTTTTTTATGTTTATCCTCAACAATCTCTCCTCCACTTTCCTCTCAGTTATTAAAAAATCATCCAGCTCACTGCCAATGTTTATTTTACCTACATCATTCTCCTTCCTGAATAACTCCTCATGAGTGAATGTAGATGCAAAATACTCGTTTAGATTGTTAGCCACCTGAGCAGGATCCTCAACTGTTGAACCATCAATATCCATTTGACCAATCTGACTCATCCCTTTCCTTCTTGAGTTTAAATATGTAAAGAACTCTTTTCTGTTTTTCTTTGCATCCTTTGAGGATTTTTCGTACTCTGCCTTTGCCTGCCTAATCTCCTTTGTGACTTGGTTACAGACCAACTTATATCCATCATAGGCTTCCATGTCACCCATTAATTTGTATGTATCCCATGCATTTTTCTTCTCTGCCACATGTCTCATTAGTTCATCTGACAACCATTTAGGCCTAAACCTTGAACAATATTTCTTAGTTGGTATGTAAAGCCTGGTAGCCTCCAAGATTAGTTCCTTGAATGCTTCCCATTTTGAGTTTGCTGTTGGTAACATTATCAGTTGGTCCCACTGTATAGAATTTAAATACTGTCTCAGACCATCATAGTCGCCTTTACGAAAACAAAAACCCTTCCCTTTGCCTCTGATGGTAGTTACCTCCTTGAGTAAATCCCACTTCAGCACACTGTGATCACTGCCACCTAGTGGTTCATTTATCTGCAGATTCTTAATGCATGAAGAATCACTACTGATAATCAGATCAAGAGTATTGCTCCCTCTTGTTGCCTCACGAACATGCTGATGTAGAAAACAATCATCCAATAAATCCACAAAAGCCTTGCTAGTGTGCGAGTGACCAACCCACAAATTCCAGTCAATATCTGGGAAATTAAAATCCCCCATTATAAGACTCTCTGATTTACTGGCCCACTCTACTTCCCTGTACAATATCTTATTATACTCATCAGAGTCATTAGGCCTATAGCACACTCCTACTCTCAATTTTGATTTCCCTATGCTTATGTCACACCAAACTGACTCGACACTGCCCTGTCCATCGATGTCAACTGGCTTCACTTCCTTGGACTTTGTTTCTTAACTAATAGCATAACCTCTCCTCCCCTGTCTATCCTTTCTATACACATTGTATTCCCCAAATTCCAGTTCCGCATTACTTATATCTGTGTGACACCACGTCTCTGATATCCCAACAATATCTGCCTTTGATGTTTTGAGCGATACCTCAAATTCATCAAATTTATTTACCAAACTCCTAGCATTGGTGTACACGCAGGTATACATGCACCTGTTTCTATTCTTAGCTACCCTAACACAACCCATGTGTTTACTTGTACCGCAATGACTCCCAGCAGTCTCTGAAATATCCTGCATCTTGTTTTTCAGGCTTCTGCTCATTTCAATAGAAGCAGTGCAAGAATCACTTCCACCTCTGCCAGTGGCTACTGTTAATCTATTAGTCCTTGTATCCCCCCCCAACTAGCAGTTTTCCGATCCACCTAACACTGCCTCGACAGCATCAGCAAAAATTCTTGCATGCTTTCTATTTAAGTGTATCCCATCCCTGTAGAAGCAATCTCTCCTGTTAACAAGTACAGTCCAGGCTGAAAAAAATTCTACACCTTGAGCCTTGCACAATCCCTCCAGGGCCGAATTGATCGACAAGGCTCTCATCATATACTCCCTCCTATCGTGTCTGGGCAGAATTGCAGACACTTTCAAATTCAACCCTAATTCACGGCTTTTTTTCAACAGTGACCTGTACTTGCTAAGTAATTCCGCCGGTCTCCTACTCTTGGTGGAGTTGAACTAAAGCCTTTGGTATTATGAACTTTGGTATTATGATATGATCAGACATGAAGTTCTCAGAGCATTGTAGACTGGTTACAAGGAAGGCCCATGGTGTCCTATCGGTGATTTATCGAACAATTGCTGGTAGAGATAAGGACGTCATAATCCCATTTATATAAGGTTATTGTTAAACAACACTTGGAGTACTGTGTTCAAGTATGGAGACTGCACCTAAAGAAAGACATTGTGCTTCTTGAGAGAGTCCAAAGATGGGTAACTTGCCTGGTGAGATCAGCAAAGGGGCATCCATATGAGAAAATACTTTAAATTTGTGGGTTGCTAAGCTTGGAAACTAGGCACCTTAGAGGAGACTTGAGGTGTTTAAGGCTCTGAGAGGCATAAGTAAAATGATTGTGGAAGAAATTTTCACAGTTGTAAATGGTTCTAGAACTAGGGGCCATAATTTCAAGTTTATGGGGGTAGATGTTCAGACTGGATTGCAGGAAGTTTTATTTTAACCAGAGAGTTATAAATTACTGGAATAAGTTATCTACATGGGTAGTGGAGGCTGACAGTTTTGGGAAATTCAAATTCAAAGGTCAGCTGGTCACTTGCGGGAGGAGGGAAATGTATAGGTTGTCTGTTTCCTTTTCTCTTATTATTTTATTTTTTTAAAAATTTTCTCCATCTTATTATTATTTTATTTTTATTCTTTATTTATTATTATTATTTTTTTTTTTGCTGGTGCAGCATAGGCCATAGGCTTCCTTGCACCATGTGGCCATAGATGGTTATTTGTTTGGGTTGAGAGATTTTTTTTTTTTGCTGTTGCTATATAAGCCTACTTCCTTGCATCATTTGCCACTACTAATACTAAATTTAATTTTGTAAATTAGAAATGAATGACAAACATATATAAAATTATGTTTAGTAGTATTAGTATTGACAAATTAGATAAGGAAGCAAGCTTAATACAGCATCAGCAAAAAAAAAAAAAACCTTACCACCTGTCCATTCCCTCCAATCTAATTTCTTAAATTAATTAATTCAAACTACAGTAAATCATTGCTAATCCGGTTACAGTTAATCTGGATGTTGGATAATCTGGATCGAAATATGAAAATTTTGTTCACAATCAAGTACCTTGAAAGATACACAGGATTTAGAAAGGCAGATGAATAATGCTCACTGTACATAAGTTAACATATTTTATATAATTATAGGTTTTAAAGAATTAAAAAGTGAAATACTTTAACTATCATTAACAAGCTCAAAGTGATAGAACAACTTGAAAATGGTGTTGCTGGGAAAAAAAAATTGCTGAAGAATTTGGTATTGGCCAACAGGCTGTGTCAGATATTAAAAAAACAAAATGAAAATGAGACATTTCCTTTAAAATGTGATGTGGGGAGTGATAAAAGCAGTGTATCAAATAGACAGCCATCAAAAAAGCCAAAAGAAGTGTTGCTGTAAGAAGCTGCATTTAAGTGGTGTTGGCATGTGATGCCAGTGCCACCTGATAAATGTATAAAAAGACAAAAGACAATATATTTATCCATCTTTCAAATGTATTGTCTTTTTATAGTTTTTAAATAAAGGCTCTATAGTGAAAAAATATATATATAAATATAAAATATATATATTTATTTATTTATTTTTTTTTAAATCATTAAATTTTCCATTTATTTGTGTTCTAAGTTGTTTTTTTGTCTTTTATGGCTATCTTTTGCTTCACTAATCTGGATTATTGCTTAATCTGGATGACTTCCCCCCCCCCCCCCCAATTACTCTGGATTAGCAAGGGTTTACTGTACCTGTTTCCACAACAACATGGAAGTTTGTTTCAACAATCAGCTATCTTCTGGGGTTTCTTTAAACTGATTATCCTAGAAGGGGTAGTTAATTTATTGAAATCAACCTTGCAATGGGTGCAGTCACTCCATCACAGCAGGGAATATGCTTTCCTGAGGTGCCTTTTGAAAAACCTTTTTTTTTTTTTTTGACAAGAAATTATTTAAATTTATAACTCAACTCTACATTTTCAATCCATTGTAAATACACCAGCAAACAATCCATTTTTTAAATATAGAAAACATATTTTTATATTTATTTTTTAAAAATAAAATGCTTGTAGCATGCAGTTTTGTTCATGTTTGAACTTCCCTTCCTTCTTTGGACATGATGTAATTTGTTGCTAGGGGAATCAGTATGTGTCTGCTAAGGCTTGCAACACTGCAAATAGTGGATTGTAATACTTGTGAAAATGAAACTCCATGTTCCCTCATTATTGGTGCTAGATTTATTTATGTGAGCTTCCCTTGTTCATACTCATGAAAAAGAAACTGTCTGCCTTTAAGGTTATAGTGTTTCTTGTATAGCAGCACCAGGGGGTTTTCCCTACAAACCAAACTGCAAAGTATGCTTCATTATTGGTGTTGATTGTTTGTGAGTTGGTGTGTGTTCACTATTCAAGCTACTCCTAAAGCATGTGATTGCGTATGTTAGGTTTAATGAAAACTAGTGATGGGTATAAACAATGATTGATAATTGATTATTTCAATAATTGAAACAACTGATTATATGCAAATTAGTTGATTGTTTTAATAACAATCTATAATAATTGATTATATGAAAATTAGTTGATTGTTTTAATAACAATCTATAATAATTGATTATATGAAAATTAGTTTATTACAAAAAACATGTTATTTTATTTATGGGTAAACAATTGTGCAAAACAGTGATGCAGCTAAAAGGAATCAAAATAATTGAGGAATACTAAAATTGACATTGATGTCAGTTTGGTAGATAATTTTTTTTATCTTCATTTAATGGCCTCTGTTTCACTAGGGCCTTGCATGTCACTATTGGTGTTAATGAAATAATACTGAATTCAATGAGATTATTGCTAAACTTAATGAAATGGTTTCATAAAACTGAATGGCATTTAGCTGCCAGGGCCCCTAGTGGGACCCCGTTTCCATCCATTGCCTCAGGGAGGCAGCTGGGTACAGTAAAAGAAAGACTCTGGCGAGGGCAAACCTTGGAGTTTGCCAGTCTTAAAAAAAAAAAAAAAACATCTAGAAGGGGAAGATGTGAAAGGGGTGACAATGGAGGAGGGAGCAGAGCAAGAAGGTTGGGGTGGATTACAGGAAGGCTGTCCACCAAGAAGTAGGAAGTTAAAGGAATAGAGGGGCATCCCTGTGGAAGAAGCCCTCTCTCTTTGCAAATCTTGAGAGTTTTGTACAACAGCTCTGATAATTCATATTTTTCTGTGGAAACTGGATGGAAGAATTGATAACTGAGGATGACACACAAATCTGTTAGTTTACTGTACACTTTATATTTAAACTGTCATCTAATCCTTCCATCCATTTTTAACTGCCATAATTTAGGAGCTTGGGTACTTCATACTTGTATGTAGAGTTATGATTACTTTTTAATGTATTAGTATTCCAAATGATAATTTATTTATCATAAGTAAAACTTAAATAGAATCCAAAATTAATCCCCCTCTTTGCTTTCCTACAAGGTTAAGATAACCTAGGGGTTACTATTCAGTTATTCTAATTGATCAAAACTGTTTTTCTGTACACATCCTCATTTCTGTTCTGACCTGTCATTGGTCTACCACATAGGTATCCTTCTAAACAGATTCTAAGAATTCTAGTTCTTTAATGATAAACATAAGAGTACATTTCAAGTTAATTTCACAGTATGGGTAGTGGCATTCATGTTTACTTGGCCTTTGAACTGAATACCTGCCAACTTTATTTTAATTTTAACCAGTAAATATAGCTACACTTCCTTAAAACATTTTAACACAATATCTAGTAGTTGAAATTTCTTAAGAAAAGGAAGCACAAGAGGCTGTTTCCCCCCCCCCCCCCCAAATAAAAACTGTACACAGTGTTTTGGAAGGAGACAATAGTTGAAGCTAATGAAAAGGAGTGGATGAAATGGGAAATCATGAAAACTTGGACAAAAAAGTTTTGAGAAGG
The DNA here is from genome assembly GCF_048544385.1 of Mastigoproctus giganteus. Classification (NCBI taxonomy): domain Eukaryota; kingdom Metazoa; phylum Arthropoda; class Arachnida; order Uropygi; family Thelyphonidae; genus Mastigoproctus; species Mastigoproctus giganteus. The sequence goes on along the minus strand of NW_028328292.1, from coordinate 7,798,372 downwards.
TGAAAATGTGGATTTTTCAGGCCAACTTCACTTTTAATAATGAACTTCTGTAGAGCTCACATAACCGAGGAAGTGAAGTGACATTTTAAAGTTTTAAAAGATGGTAACTGTACTTTGGGGATTGTGCAAAGAAGTTTTAGCCTTTGGATATTGCTGTTATTTAAATCACTTCAGAAAGAAAAGTAAGAGCATGGATGACTGATGGATGTCCCAAAATGCACAAGAGATGGAGGAGTTAAACATATCATATAGTGATGTTTGTCAGTGGATAGCTGATAGTAGGTCATCTGTTTCAGTTTCCTATGTAGCAACTGGATTTCAAAAGTCTAAGTGATGTTCCAGCCACTAAAACATAGGTAGCAACTGAAGAAGACGAGAAAGAAATGAAACTGAAGAACAGGTGTCAGGTGTATCTCAAAAAAAGTAATAAGCTGCCAATTTTTCTTATTTATTGCTTTTCATTTATAATTCTATTATTAGTAAACTTTAAATTAATTTTTACTGCTTGTGTTGTTTTTTGTAAAATGAAAATTTCTGTTCTATTTATTGCACCCTCTTTTTTTCAAAAAAAAAAAAAAATGTGGTGCTTTGATGGAAATATGATGCAAAAGTTAGATTAGTTAAACAAATCTCTGTTTTTAAATACATTCTCATAACTTTTGGGCTTTGTATCTTTAGCATATTTTAAGAGTAAGCGAAATTAGAATGTCAGTTTGTTAAAGTACTTTTGTTCCTCTCTCCTTAACTCTAGGATTTTTTGGATTTATCATTCTGACCCTTTTATTGATACCCATGTACTACATCCCAGTTGGTGATAGTATTTTTCACAATCCGGATGGACAAATGGAAGATGCCATAGACGGCTTTTATCAGATTGGAAATAACTGGCAAGTTGCTTTAGCAGTGTTAGGTAGGTCAAAATGCTTAATTTGATTTTGGGGATTGAAGAGTAGAGTAGCATGTTCATTTATAATTTAACATGTCTTTTTATGGCATTGAAAATAAATAGGCTCTTTAATAATAAATGATACTGTATAAGAAAAAGCTTAACACTTTTGCTTGTTCAATGTGACATAATTCTTGGAATGATTTAAAAAGAATCAACATTTTTGGAAATGTGGGAAATTTTTTACATAATTTGGAAATGGAAATTTGTTACATAATGGTTGAAAATTAGAAGTTTGGAATTCATTCCTAAAAGCAAACACTTACTTTTTGTGCCGAGCTGTAAATCAGAAGAAATCTTAAAATTTTATAAAAAGTTTATTCATGTATATAAACTAACATCAACGTAAGCAAAAAAAAAAAATAAAATAAAACTGTGTCAAGTCTACAAACAAACACTGAACATTATTACAAAGTATTCAGTGTGCCAGTACTGAATAGTTATTAATTTCATGTATCTTTATGTTTAAGACATTCATTTGTGACTGCTTAACAACAGCCTGCTTGGGTACATTTTGAATGCATTTGTGCATTGCTGCACAATACTCCTAGTGCTGCTTAATGCATATGTGTTGAGGCAGTGAATGTGTTAACCTTTTAAATTTAATTAAATTTTATTCTTTTTATGTCACTATCTCACACAGTTAAATGTAATTGTTTCCATGTGTAAAATGTTTGGATTTGAATCCTTTCAAGAGAGGAGCAATGTTTTTTTTTTTTTTTTTTTTTTTCTGTGATTGTTTCATATCCTGGCTGAGTTAGTTTTTCTTGGGTGAGGATGTGCAGTTTCTCTTTTCCCAGAATCTTGGATTTTCCATCCAGACAAAACGACCATAGAATACTTGCAATTTACAAACTATATGCTGGTCCCTCATAGTCTTAGGTGCTTTGGTGCAAAAACAAGCAAACATTTTCTTGTATAAGTGAAAAATGAAATGAAAAATTAATTTCTCACAGAAAACATGAAATGACTTTAAATGTATTACTGGAAAAAACAACTCAAAGCAGACTAGTATGAGATCTCCTTAGAGAACTGTAGTAACAAAGGTTTACTTTTCTTTGAATCCAGGAAACAGGAAATAAAAAGAAAACACATGGTGACTATTTATTTACAGGCTAGAGGGTGGGTGACACAATTATAAGTCCTGGCATACAATATTGGGTGACCTGCTGACATTACTAGTATCCTAATAGATCTCTTAGAAGTTTCTTGGGATCAACTTGTGAACTGGGATTTCTACAAGGGAAGAAATTAGGGAGGAGACTTTTGTGGTTAGGATGCCTCAAGCATGAAGAGATTTAACCACTCAGGAGTATGTTGTTCTTATCTGTTCATTTTCAATTTGGATGAAATTATCTTCCAAATATTCTCTTCTGTACTTATGAAGAGTTCAAACACTGGGCAGAGGAGATGCTTGGGGAAAAATTAAACAGAAATCAAAAACCCCATGTTTTTGGGCAGTTAATTTTTCCCCCACACCATAGTCAGGTAGGGATTTTGTTTGTGTGTATGGAATTGGGGGGAAGGGGGTGGCAAGGTCCATCAGTACAGGAACAAAAACTTCTGGATGGCTTTCATTTGGCAAAGGAAGAGAGGGGCAATTATTTTAGCTCAGTGTATATTTAATCCTGGATAGTTCATGTTTCACAGTGTTGGCTTTCAGAATCTCTCTATCCCATTCATTGAACATCACATAAGAGAATATCTGACATGATTCTTAGCTATGGGGATACATGGAATGAAATGGCTTCAAGTGTTCTCTTTTTTGTCTCCTGTTTTCCTGACATTGAATATTAAGAAAAGGGAAGTTTGTTGCCTGACATTCAGGTAGAACATGGAGATATATTGTATTGAGAACTAACAGCAATACAAAATGAAGGAATGCAATGGGATAATACTGATTTTTAAATATGAATGAAAAAGGCTATAAAATTTTATAGCTTAAAATTTAGTCATATATAAATTTTTATTTTATCTTCATTACTATCCATCCATTGTAAAAACTGCTAGTCAAAAAATTGGCATAATCTCTTCAGGCATGTATAAATACAGATTAGTAATTATCAGTCAGACTATCAAAGATAATACACCGAGTTGGTTTTGCATTAGTAACACCTACCTAATACCTCGTGGGGTCACCTTTTGTTTGTAATACAGCCCATCCATACCTTGCCATGGACTTGACAAGGAAATTGAATGCTATTGCCAACAGGTGGATGATCATAGCTTTGAATTTCTTTTCCAGTAGGTCCCAAATATGCTCAATTGGGTGGTGATAGGAGGACAGAATTTATTGTCATGTTTCTGAAACCAGTTAGCAACCTGATGGCCCTCGTTGGATTGTGTGTTGCCTCATGAAGGGGTGTACTTGGTCAGTAATGATAGAAAGGTAAGCATTACCATTGATTAATGGTTATCAGAGAATCCAGGGCATGTTACGAAAACAATCCTCATAAAACCACTGCCTTATGCTGCTTTCTCTAAATGCATGTACAACCATCAGCTTGATAGAGTTGGAAACAGGATTCATCAGACCAGTTGGTAGATTTTCATGTATAGTGAAGTTGGAGGAAAGAATGGTGCCTCCGTAGCCAGGTGGGCAGGAGCAGCAGTGCGTAGCACACGCTTCCTGATTAGACTGGGGTTAGAGCCCACGACCACCAAATATGGAGGATGCGGAAGGTCAGGGAATGACCACACCATATCCCCAACCTGGATAAAGGGTGAGGGTTGGCATCAGGAAGGGCATCCAGCTGTAAAATTTTCATGCCAAAACAGTAAAAACGCAGACCTCGTATATATAATGGGAAAAAAGGACAAAAAAAAAAAAAAAAAAAAAAAAAAAGTTAATTTGGGGGAATCCCCTGGTCAGCCAGCCATATGTAACCTTTTTGCGAGCTAGTCATGGAAGACGTGACGCCACAGAATGAGAGCACTTGTCCACGTTGGCTGTTGTCAAGATACTGGTACTTGTACCTCTTGTCCCCACAGTTCCATGTTTGAAATCGGAAAGTTTTCAGCACTGACCCATTCTTTCTTGCAGACACTCAAAAACTGATCACCATGTGTGTGAATTATAATCTCATATCAGCTGTTCCCCACTTTGAATCTTTACCAGCATCACAGACCAGTCCATTACTACACAAGGGGGTGCTGTGTAGGAATGGACTGGCCAAAGTTTGAGGTGGTGCTAGCATGGGGAATACACAGACTAACAGATTAACTAGAGCTTCAGGTAGAGGTGAAAGTGATTCTTGCACTGCTTCTATTGGAAAATGCAGCACCCTGGGTAACAAGGTGTCAGAGATTAAGTCCTGTTGTGGGTCATCAAGTAGGTCATCAAGTACATCACAAGTACATACGTGTGCTGTATTAGAGTAACTAAGAGTAAGAACAGGTGCATGTATACTAATGCTAGAAGCATTGTAAATAAATTTTGAATTTGAAATACTGATTAAATCATCAAATACAAACACTGTAGGGATATTGGAGACATGGTGTTACTTAGACATAAGTGATATTCAATTTGAATATGAGGAATGCAATGTATACAGGAAGGATAGACAGTACAGGAGGGTTATGCTCTTACTTAAGAAGCATATTAAATCTAAGGCAGTCAATGTGGGTGGCCAGTGCAATGTTGAGTCAGTTTGGTGTGACATAAGTACTGGGAAAATGAAAATGGGAGTAGGAATGTGCAATAGGCCAAATGACTGTGATGAGTATAACAAACAAATATACAGAAAAATAGTGAGCCATTAATCAATGTCTTATATTGGGGAATTTCAACTTTCCACATGCTGAGTGGAATTTTTGGGTTGGTTGGTCACTCACACACTTGCAAATCTTTTGTGGATTTATTGGATGACTAATCTAAAGCAGCATATATTAGAGAGGCAAAAAGAGGAGACTACTCTTTATCTGGTTAACAATTTTTCATGCATTAAAGATCTGCAGATAAAAGACCCACTGGGTGGAAATGAATGATCACAGTGTACTGAGGTGGATTTTACTTAGCATTAGTAGAGGCATATGATGCAAGAAAGCAAGCTTATGCAGCATCAGCCAAAAAAAAAAAAAAAAAAAAAAACACTTCCACTTTACCCCTCCATTCGTTCGAAATACCTGTCCAGCCGGGCCTTAAATTTATTTAGGCTATCAACTTCCACAACAAGGTATGGAAGTCTGTTCCACCAACCAACTACCCGCTGGCTAAAGGCAAATTTCCGCACATCTATCCTACATCTCTCTTTCCTCAATTTGAATTTATGCCCTCTCAGGTGATTATTCTGAGCAAGAGGAAGAATCCCATCAGCATTGAGCATGCTCAAACCATTCAAGTCTTTATATACCTCTATCATATCACCTCGCCGGTGCCTAGTCTCCGGACACTGTAATTTCCAAAACTTAATCCTTTCTTCGTCAGAGCAACCCTTTGTTCCATTCACTAATCTTGTTGCCCTTCTCTGTACTCGTTCCAGCAGCTCTGCATCCTTCTTGAAATGAGGCCTCCAGACCTGTATACAGTACTCAAGATGTGGCCTGACCATTGCCTTATACGAAGGAATAATTACCTCCTTATCCCTGCTAGAAAAATTCCTGTATATCATTAACAAGACACCATGAGTTACTCTTGCAGCCCATCTGCACTGCTCAGAGAACTTAATATCTGCCTGCACAATTATCCCCAGGTCCTTTTCATTCTCTACCACTGTCAGTGTAGTACCACAGAGTTGATACATTGCTCTGGAGTTGCTGTTTCCCATATGTAGTACTTTACATTTGTCAATGTTAAATTTCATTTGCCACCTCCCAGCCCATCTGCTCAAACTTTCCAGATCCTGTTGCAGCAGCAGCATAGCGTCAATAGTGTCCTTGACAACCCTGCCAACCTTTGTATTGTCTGCAGACTTGGACATTAAGCTTGATATACCGTCTTCATCTATTAGTTCTTGTATCCCCCCTCCAAGCTAGCAGTTTTCCGACCCACAACTACTTAAAGACATAACTACTGTAAAGGGAAAGGCTTTTGCTTTCATAAGGGTGTCTACAGTGGTCTCAGTTTTTTTATTGTATGCAGTGGGACCAACAGATTGTCACCAACATCAAATTCTAAATGGGAAGCATTCAAGGACATAATTATAGAAGCTACTAGGCTTTTCATACCAATGAAGAAATACTGTTCAAGGCTTAGACCTAAATGGATGTCAGATGAACTTGTGGCAGAGAATAAAATTGCGCCTGATGCATATAAATTATCAGGTGATGCAGAAGCTGATAGCAGTCTGTAATCAAGTCACAAAGGAGGTTAGGCAAGCTAAAGCAGATTATAAGAAGTCTCTGCCTAAGAATGCAAACAACAGCAATTTTAGAAGGAAGGGGTTGGATCATATTAGGCTACTTGATGCCAACTGTTGATAACTCTGCTCAGGTTGCTCACAAACTGAATAGATATTCACACAAGGAATTCTTTAGGGGAAAGGAATGCCATGAGTTTATTGAACTCTAACAGGGAGCTAAATGATTTTGTGATAACTGAAAGGAAAGTGGAAGAGAAATTGTTGAAGCTAAATATAAAAAAGTTGCTTGGGGCAGATGGGATTTATCCTGTTCTATTAAGGGAGGTAGCAAAGGAGGTAAGCAAACCCTTAGCCATAATTATGAGAGCACTCTTATATTTAGGAGAGGTCACTATGGACTGGATATGTTAAAATGTATTCCCAGTTCACAATGGGAGATCAAAAGGTGACACAAATAATTGCAGACCTGTTAGCTTAATGCCTGTTCCAGAGAAAATAATGGAGGCCCTGGTTAAAGATGCAGTAATTTGAAGTAATGCAGTAATTAATTACTGCATTACTTCAAAATTTAAGGTTAAAGAATCCATCTAGACAGGAAGGCAATTATATTGCAGTCACAGCATGGTTTTGTTAAGGGGGCAATCTTGTCTGGCCAATCTTACTGGATACAGTTATGCAGTAACAAAGGAACTGGAATGAAAACCAGATGTGGCATTTAAGGGCAAGTCACTGTTATAGATAAAAGGATGGTTGAGTGGGAGTGGACAGAGAATGGTTATCAAGAATGCTTTTTGTGGACTGCTGTTATTAGTGGAGTTCCCCAGTGTTCTTTGCTGGGCTCATTATTGTTCTCATTATTTATTAAGATGAAGATGATATTGATGAAGGTGTACAGGCTTAATGTCTAAGTTTGCAGATGATACAAAGGTTGGTAGGGTGGTTACTGACGGTAAGCTACTGCAACAAGATCTAGAAAAATTAGGCCAATGGGCTAAGAAGTGGCAGGTTAGCATTGAATAAATGCAAGGTACATACATATGGGTACATACAAGATACCATTAGCCTAATTTGCTCTCCAAACTGGAGTTTTTATGCAAATTTTGACTAACTTTAATTTTATTTAGCAGTGTTAAAATACCATTTTTTTTCCTCTATAGAAAAATACTAACTTTATAACACAACTCAAAATTATGGAGAATGCATAACATTTAGTCTTAGCCAAGAAGAATGAACCTAAGTTTAGTATTAACACCTCTTGCTCATCTTAATGAGCTAAGTTACCACCCCACCCACTGGGAGGCGGGTTCTACTATCTAACCTTATTCGCATCCTCCTTTTAAAAACACAATTAACAAAATTATTAAAGTAAGTGAACTTAATTCAATCTGTGAACATAGTCCAAAGATTACTTTGCTCCAGAAATCCAGTGGATCTCTCCAACTCCATTCTTAAATCGACATAATTGATACATTGGAGCATTATGCGTTCTGCACTTTCTTCACTTCCACATGTGCAGAATCCATCATCAGCAAGCCCTAACTCATGTAGTTGCTTGGCCAAGCCATACCCTGTTATCAAAAGAGCAGCATACATGCCAAACCGTTGCCAAGCATTCTTTCTGACATCTAGTATTCGTACATCCAGCAGAAACATAAAGGCTGCTCTTCCTTTATCTGAGTCTGCCCACGGTCTTTGCCATATCACAATCAATTCATTCAAGATTCTCCCCCTCTCCATCTTAATATCCAGTCTTGAATATATCCTGGTTTGATCTGGACAGGAAGTAATATTCAACACAGTGACTTATGTTTTTCCTAGTGCAATACAATAGAACCTTTAGTATAATCAGGAGGTCCGTAGGCAACTGTCAAGCAGTCACCTGCAGCTCCTCTATAGACACCATGACAGGCCCAGGTGGTGCATAGGAGAGCAAACCTCTGAGCCTGAAAGACCCATCTTTATCACAGAGTTGGTCATTCGATGCAGCCAAGCTATGGATGTATATGCAATAGTCGGGACAAAAAGGCAGTTATATAGCATATTCAATGACCTTCCCCTAATGCCCCAATCCACACAGTCATCCATACAACTCTTCTAAGTTTAGCATAAAGCCTTCAAACTTTATCTTTAAGATATCTTGCATGCTCCACAAAGCTCAATTTCTCCTCCACACAAACTCCCCAGATACCCGAGGGCAGTAATATATCGTAATGATACCTCCTGAGTCCATACTAGTGGACTTCTATTTAAACTCAGGCGATCTTTTAATAGCATCTGGATAGTTTTGGTACTAGAGATTTTTAGCTAATATTGATTGGCCTATTCCATTAAATCACTATGTACTTCAGTTGCACGCTCTTCCAAGTACGACATTGCATTGCCATGAACCAGTATCAATATATCATCTGCATACGTTATTATGTTAATTCCTAGGTAGTGCCGATTTAAAAATTCATCCAGGACAATGGTCCAGGCATAAGGTACAATCACCAAACCCTGTGGACATCCTTGAAATATCTCTCTGAACTTCAGTATGCTTAGTTCGTACAACTTTTCTTAAGCTAAAATACTGTTTAAAAACACTGTATAAATTATCTGAACATTTTATGGTTCTAATTCTCGACAGGATGCCTTCCCACGAGAGCATGTCGAAGGCACCTTGGAAATCAAACAAAACATACTGCCCCTCATACTCCTGCACATATCTAATCATCTGGTTATGGCATCCTCTGTAGAACACTCCTTCTTATAGCCATACTGGCCACCAGAGGACATGTTCTCGTGGCCATATATAATCATGTATTGACTGATACAGTCTCTCATAAAGTTTTCCATCACCAGTTCCAGGCAGAGCAATTGGATGATCTGATCTCAGCTCATCTGGTAATTTCTCCAGGCTTTTAATGATCAACCTCAAATCAGCCACTCTCCATGTCTGGGGAAAGACACCCCGCTTACAACAGTTAAGTGCTTGTACAAAAACATTTGGTCTTCTATAAAATGCTCTCTTCAAAACACTAACTTCAATTAAATCAAGGCCCGGTGAAAGGCCATTCTTAGCCCTTTCCAGAGCCTGGATTACTTCATTTATAGTGAATAATTCTTCACTATTATTTGCGGTGCCTCCATAGCCAGGTGGGCAGGAGTGGCAGTGCGTAGCACACGCTTCTTGATTAGACTGGGGTTCGAGCCCATGACCACCAAATACGGAAGATGCGGAAAGGTCAAAGAATGACCACCACACATCGCCAGAGCAATATGGCCTTAGTTGCTAATGCTCCTAAAAACAAAATAATTATTTGCGCAAGATCCAGAATTACAAGCTACCATTTAGAGTTGATGTTCTGTCAGTTCCTCTTCTATTCTTCGAAACAGTTCATCCAGGACCATGTTCACAGATTCATGCCAGTTCATAGTGGTCCTTGTTACGCTACCTACAATACAATTTGTGTCCCTTAGATAATATTTTTCTGTTACAAGTTTAAAAACAGACTATCAAGGGTCTCTTGATCCTTCCTCCTACACGTACACCGATGAGCCAAAACATTACGACCAGAAAGTTGTTATGCAAATTGGAGCAACTGCAGGCTAACTATGGCACTTGCGCTGGTCGGGACACAGTATAAAAAACACCTGATACTGAGCTGTGTTAATCAGTGTTACTCTTGTTCTTCAGATGGGAAAGTCAGCAGACTTAAGCGAGTTTGACAAAGGCTAAATTGTAATGGTCAGACAACTGGGCCAGAGCATATCCAAAATGCATGGCTGGTGGGTTGCTCATGGTCAGCCGTGGTTAGTACCTACCGAAAGTGGTCCAAGGAGGGAAACCCATGAACCACCAACAAGGTGTTGGATGACCATGGCTCATCGAGGTGAGCAAAGGCTCTCTGGATGGAATGTGCCAACAGGAGGGCGACTGTGGCGCAACTCACCGGTAATTGGAATGCTGGTGACGGCAGTAATGTGTCACAACACACAGTACATTGAATCCTACTAAAAATGGGGCTGTGTAGCCACAGGCTGCTCTCAGTGCCCATGCTAACCATGGTTCACCGGAGACAGTGCCTACAACAGGCATGCGAGCATTGATACTGGACCTTGAGTGATTGGAAGAAGGTTGTCTGGTCTGATGAATCGCGTTTCCTGTTGTGTCATGTGGATGGCCAGGTATGTGTGCGTTGTTCCACTTGATGGGACGAAAACAAGCCGGCGGTGTCATGCTTTGGGCAATGTTCTGCTGGGATACCCTGGGTCCAGTCATCCATGTGCCAGGCATTCTAACGTCTACCACCTACCTAAACATCATTGCTGACCAGGTCACCCTTTCATGGCAACGGTTCCCCTCTGGCGGTGCAGTCTTTCAGCAGGATAATGCGCCATGCCACACCACCGGATTGTTCGAGACTTGTTCATGGAACATGAGGAAGACTTCCAGGTATTGCCCTGGCCTCCAAATTCCCCAGACATCAATCCCATCGAGCATCTGTGGTTTGTGTTGGAACAGCAACTCTGATCTGTGGCGTCTCAACCACAGACCTTACAGGAGTTAAAGAATCTTTTTAGTTATGTGTTGGTACCAGATACACAAGACTCATTTAGAAATCTTGTAGCACCCATACCTCGCTGGGTATGAGCTGTTTTTGCTGCATGTGGAGGACCAACATCATATTAGGTAGATGATCAATAATGTTTTGGCTCATCTGTGTATTTATGCCAAAATTTCTTGGCTCTTCAGCAATAGCTCTTACCTTAAATTTTTATAAAGCTCAAAATATACAGTAGACATTTGCGTGAATCCAACACTCCTATACATCTGGAGTTTTCTCCTTACGTTACGAAGCTGTGCTCTCTTTAAATTCAAACACAGGCCTGTTTCTTACGTCATCTATCATGGTCACCAAGTCAAATCTGGCCCAGTTCATTGTGCTTATAGAAAATATTTCCAACTCTTTAATAACTCTCTCATATTGGCCAAACACCAAATCAAAAGAGATGCCATTATGATCATTCGTTGTCAAATGATCAAATACTTTCCAGTTCTGGACACTGTTTAAAATCGAGACTTACTTATAGTTGCATTAATATAGGACTGTCCATGTATCAAAGAATATGTGGGCAAGTGTCCCTGAATGTTCAACACTTCCAACCCTGAGGCAGCGAGAAAATCCTCGAGCAATTCACCTCTATCATCGGTTTCTCTCCATCCCACAGAGCGGAGTTGGAATTAGTATCCACAGCAAAGATTATACGGTGTGTCATCAAGGATTGAAAAATGTACTCCATATAATCTACATACGGTGCTATATCATTGGAGGGTTGACAATAAATTGATGCAAGGTCGACACTGCCAAAATCCTTTACTATTTCACAACAAATTGCACAATCATACGAGAGACTAGCAGCCCTAGTTACTACTAGTTCATGCTTTTTCACCACTATTGCAACTTTAGTATGTACTCCTTGCACAATTATTCTATAGCTACTAGGGTAACCTCTTATGGTTCTTGTAACATGGCAATGTAACATCTTTGCTTCTCCATCTCAGCATTCTGCTGACATGCAACATTCTTTGATCCTTGTGCATTCATTTGTAAAATCCTTAGACAACTAGCCACAATTAATCTTATTTTTATGCTGTTTTAATGCTTTCACATATTCGGGACAATTCCTCCCAACTGCAGTAAGTATTGTTATCTTGCAGCTGCAACATGTAGGGCTTTTACTCCTATTTGTACAATCCTTATAGATGTGTCCAACCTGTGCACAATGTCCACATATGGCATCTCTCTTTTACAGTACTTAGCCATGTGTCCATAGTTAAGACATTTGTAGCACTGTACTACAGAAAAGATTTCCTTATATTTATAAGCTTTCCAATCAACATATAATTGTTTGCTCCTTTTAAGAATCTTGAGGCACTTGACTCCACTACCTAATTTTACATTTCACTATCCTTAGATTTATTAATTGAAACCACCTGTACAGTGTCCTTAAAGCCTTGTTTTGACATACTGTGTTCCTTACAGTCCACACTTGATCAAGGAACTTGCCTATCTACAACCTTGTCCACATTGGCATTTATGGAACCTTTTATTAACTGCAAGTGATCTACTCTGCGATACAAAATGCACCCCCATATCATTTGGCTGGTAGGGAATTTCAGTGTGGATGGTATTCTTCACCACGTCTACGGCAAATCGTTTGTCTCCCATCAGAGACAAGCAGGTCGAATTTCTTCTCATCCGAGAAAATAACTTGCTTGGGGGTCCGTTTGACATGCTCCTTACTCCAAATTAATCGGGCCTTTTTCATTTTTTGTGTGAGAAGGAGGGGCGGCTTCTTAGGACGACAGGCTACAAGTCAATTTTTGAAGAGGCGTCTTTTGACTTTTACTGCTGGTAGTAAAAGTCAAAAGACATACAGGAGTGGTAGCAAGTGCTACCACTCCTGTACGTCTTTTCTTGTAACATGGCAATGTCACATCTTTGCTTCTCCATCTCAGCATTCTGCTGACATGCAACATTCTTTGATCCTTGTGCATTCATTTGTAAAATCCTTAGACAACTAGCCACAATTAATCTTATTTTTATGCTGTTGGAAGAACATACAGGAGTGGTAGCAAGTGCTACCACTCCTGTATGTTCTTCCCATTCTCTTTTCAGCTCAGATGAAGAAGCTTTATGGTTTGTAAGGCATAAGCGCTTCAAAATGCGGACCTGTTTTGGTGTAGAGATCGCTTGCTTCCGGTTCCTTTTTTCCTATCAGCAGAACCAGAATTGTTCAGCTTGGAAAGAAATCTACTCACTGTCGACTGATTACAAGACACTATAAGAAATATGATGGGAAGAACATCCTTCCTCACATAAAGCAACAATAGCACTCTTTCTTCGTGGTGTCAACTGCATGTAACTCGCCATCCTGACACAGTCAAGGAATGACTGCAACTCTTGCAGAGTGTGCTTATAATAATAAGTTTAAGTAACTTAAACTCAAATTACGTGGCACCCCTGGAACATTGTTGCGGCACCCTGGTTGAAAACCACTGTTTTAAGCAGTCCAAGGGATTTGGAGGCCTTTGCAGTAGTCTTATTTACATATTGGTTGAGTCCATGAATGTTTTGATCATACCTTTTTAATTTGGAGGATACATAGAATAATCAAGAATCCTGATGGTTGGCAAGGTATGATTATGAAAAAATTGGAAGGGGGGCAATCAAAAACTTAAACTCACTAGAGGAGATAAAAGTGAGAAATATTGATCAATCACAATTATAAGTTTGAATTAAAAGATTAAGGAGCATACTTTGCACAACTGCTCATATTAAAAATGCTGAAGCATCCTTTTAAAAATTAATAAAAAAAAAAAAAAAAAAAAATAGTCTCATTACAGATAGTTCCAAAATGTTTGGTCACTCTCAAAGTACCTAACACATAGATTTCCATTGGCTGGTGCAGTAAAAGCCTAAGGCTTTTACTGCACCAGCCAAAAAAAAAAAAAATTCTGAGTTACTGAGAGAGAGAGAGAGAGAGAGAGAGAGAGAGAGAGAGAGAGAGAGAACAAAAGTCAGAAATAGAAGGGAATCACCAAGGCAGAGAAGAATGATGATATCCAGGTTTAGGGCATTATACTTAAATCTACCTTTAATTCAGTCCTAGTTTTGCTAAAGCAAGTTTTTGGTGTTGCTCAGTAATACAATACTAAGCAGAGTATTATTCATTTCGACTTCTATATAATCTAATGTAATGTGTTAGTACCCCGCTCAATGATGAAGCAGACAAAAGGGATCTCAGTGTGAGACCCTATTTGCAGAAATAGGATCCTTTTTACATGGTTGCTTAGGTGCCTTCTTCCTCTCATAACTTGAACTACTTAAATTATAAATCTATTTGCTATGCACCAATAGTCAAACTTCAGCATAGCAAATAGACTTATAATTAAAGTCGTTCAAGTTATGTGAGGAAGAAGGCACCTAAGCAACCATGTAAAAAGGATCCAATTTCTGAAAATAGGGTCTTACACTGAGATCAATTTTGTCCACTTCATCATTGAGCAGGGTACTAACACATCTACATTAGATTATATAGAAGTGGAAATGAATAATGAAAGGTCATGAAGCATACAAGAAAACAAATAACAATATTAAGCTTATGCAAAATGAATATTGTTATTTGAATAATTTTTTTTTAACTATATGAGGAACACAGTCACTGAAAGTATATCTGAAGCTAACCTAAATGCTGGTTAAATTAACAAAAGAAATCATTGCCATATGAAGGTTACAAGAGCTGTGGTTTACAGTTCAAACCTTAGTACACTTAAGTAAAAACATCAGGAGACTGTCCAATGAAGAAGATGGTTATGGGACTACTAAAAGAAGGGCTTGAAGGTGAAAAAATAGCACTATTACATTTTCTGTGACAGTATAAGGCGTGGGAGGTCACCATTTATTACTCAGATGGAGAAGTCTGGGTTTTAATCCTGTGAGGTATTCTGAGATTTTTAGCCTTTGCACCAAGGAGTTCTCAAATAGTCAACTAAACTGCTGTTAATCACTGGCAAGTAACAGCTGTGGATTTTAGAAAAGCCAATATTTTATGATGATCCTAAAGTGGACAAGAGCTGGTTATGGAAGAAGAGTTTGAGCCAAGCTGAGCTTGTTGATTTTCATAATGCAGCCCTTACTTACTTCCATAGGTGGGATATCTCATCAGTAGCTTAAAAATTCTGCAGTATAAAAATTGTATGGCATCCAGTTTCATCGAGGAAGGGGCATAGTGGTTAGCACTAGTATTTGACTGCCTGTTCAGCAGAATTCTGGAAGACCTCTGAATATAGGATGGGGGAGGGAAGTGGCAGTGGGGGAAAGAAAGAGAGATTATTTTTTTTTATTCCAACTGAGCATTATAGACTAACTTTTAGATGTATTTTCAGCAACTGTGTTATTATTTATATAGATTCATTGATTTTCTTGTTCAGTATGTTTTGCATTGAGCTGCTAGTAACCATCCTTTCTTTTCTTGTCTTTTCTCTCAACTTTATTATATGTAATATGAACCTTGTAATCTGTTATCAAGTATGTTATCTGTATTGCACAGTCCAGTGATAGTTTGTATGACATTTGGTTCGGTTTTGTATAGCCTTTGGTGTATTAGCAGATCATCCCCGTGTAAATTTTTTTAACCTCGTTTTGCTGATAAAGTAAATGATAATATATATAAATAATCAAGGTACATTCAAAAAGTTCCCAGAAATATGTCATAAATCACAAAGCGAGATCAAAGGGAGAAGTGAGTAATTACAAACATGTTAGCTTGACTTCTGTGCCAGGGAAAATATAATCGAGTCAATGGTGATATAAGGTCATTTTAATGCAGGATATTGAAGAAGTAATGCAGGATCATCTCGAGAACAGTTTAATGGTAAACACAGCATGGATTTGTTAAGGGGAGATTCTGTCTGACAAAGCTGATTAGCTACTATGAGGTAGTCACAATGGAACTAGATTCAAAAAAATTCTAACATCAAATTCTTATATTTCAGCAGAATTTTTTGTTGTGGGTCCACATGAATATCTACTGCACAAATTTGAGCAATATGGCATTTGGACAAGTTACTGCCATGGATAAAGGGATGGTTTAGTGGCAGAAGACAGTGTTATTAGTCTATGAAGACTACTCTTTCATAGACTAATATTATTAGTGGAGTCCTTGGTATTCAGTGTTGGGCCTTTCTGTTTTCAGTATTTATTAATGATACTGATATAGGCTTAATATCTGTTTGCTGATGATACACAGGTAGATAGTGGTTATTAACAGTAATCGGGGTGTACTACTCCAACAAGAAACTGGATAAATTAGTCAGATGGGCTACGTAATTGGTAAATTGATAAATGCAAGGTAGAGTATTTGGCTAACATACCATTTGGGTGGTACCAAATATAAAGTGGTGGATAATGGAAAAGATCTAGAGGTAATTGTAGAGTTAAACAGTGAAGTTCTCTGAGCAGTACAAACATGAGGAGATCTGTGAGGAGACCTGGTTGAGGTTTTAAAGGGTTGAGTAAACCAAACTGCTGATGGCATCCTTATTCTTTCTCAGACAAACACACACACACACACATAAGAGAACACATTCAAATTGGAAAAGGATAATTTTCAAAAAAATTCTAACATCAAATTTCCACACAGCTATCCCACTGCACGATAGTTGTGTAAATTCACCTTTAATCAGAGAATTACTGAATGTTGGAATAAACTTGCACTTGGTATTGTAAAAGAGGATAATTTGGGCAAATTTTAAGAAGGGAATGGCAAGTGAAGTGAGTAAATTTAATTTTTATGGCTTATGCTATATAAGCTTGCTTCCTTGCATAATTTTGCCACTACTACACTAATAATAAATCTAGAACTAGAAGACTTAAAACATGCCACATCATATTTAGTAAGTAACGGCTGACGATTGCAGTCCATGTCTGACAGGATATGGCGATGCATTTATTTTCTGTTTTTTTCACATGGTATTGGCTAAGTTTTGGTGATTGAGTAGTGTACTAAAAATGTTAAATTTTGTATTCTGTTAAACTACTCACTGCCTCCGTGGGCAGGAGCAGCAGTGCATAGCGCACACACTTCTTGATTAGACCGGGGTTCGAGCCCATGACTACCAAATACGGAGGATGCGGAAAGGTCAGGGAATGACCACCGCATATCCTCGGAGCAATATGGCCTTAGTTGCTAATGCTCCTAAAAAAAAAAAAACAAACAAACTGTTAAACTACTCATTATCTGAGATGCTTGAATCTTATAGTAAAGATATGGTGAAACACAGCCAAGTGTATGGGTGCCTGAACAAAAAAAGAGTGATGTTGGAGGGTTTTTTATTTTAACCACAAAGGCATTATCCATTTTTGCATTCATCTTACTACAAAGCATCATTGAAAGGGATATGCAATCAGAAGAAAAATAGTAAAATGAGCTCAGGGGAACTGAATTTTGTTGGATGACAACTGACAGAGAATAATAGCATTAAAAATTCATCTTATTCACCCCTCTCCTCTTTTCTAATAGCAAAACAGTTTGAATGTAGTATGTATATATTAATTTATATTGTGAATATTTTGATTACTGATGGAACAAATTTGACTTTTACAGGAACAGTCGTCAGTATTGCTTTCTTCAACTTCGCAGGCATTAGTGTTACTAAAGAAATCAGTGCAACAACTCGAATGGTACTGGACAGTGTACGAACATTAGTTATCTGGATTTTTAGCCTTGCTGTTGGTTGGCAAATATTCAGCTGGATTCAGCTTCTTGGATTTTTCATATTAATAATTGGAATGTGTCTTTATAATGATATCATATTACGCCCCATTTTATTGGATAAAATAATCTTACGACTAAGAAGTACTCCTGCGAATTATGTTGTTGCTGAAGAAGGCAAAACTGGTGAAACTACTTATGTTACAGCTGAAAGCAGCAAAACAGATATTTCTAATGAAGAAAAAATAAAAACTATTTCTGAACTTCAAGAAAACAGTTCACCTTATGGATCTATAAATCAACATGAAGATGTAAAAGGATAATCATAAAAAAAAATGTAATAAGCTTTGCATTTGAAAATTTTATTTAAACTTTAGAAAATTTTCAAAAGCATTGTGTAAAAAAAAAAATGTAAAAAATGACTGTGATATTATTACATTTAGTTTTATTTTGTGAAAATATATCTTGCTCATGCAGAAGACAAATGAGACTTAATGTTTCTGAAAGTCAACATAGAAAACATTTTTTGTTTTATTTATTTTTGAAATTGCCCATTAAAAGTGTTTGAGGATACTACTTCAAAGTTGATTATTTAATATAACTTTATACACAAGTAATTACTTGGTAATGATTTTATAAACCTTATATGTATATTTTCTGTGTTAATATGCTCAAAACAAAGGAATCGTGCAACAATTTTTGCAAGGTATAGTTTTTTTTTCTCTCAAGTAATGATAGTTTGAGAGGCTCCACTAAAATATACAGTAAAGCAAATGTTCATATTTGTGGCTTCAACTATTTATATCAATCTCTCCCCTCCCCCCCAATATTGTTTTCATATTTGCATGGCAAATTTTAGAGTATTTACAGTTTGATCAAATGACAACCATGTTTGGGTTTGCTTCCAATGAATTCTCACATATCAGAAGGGGTGAATTTATTAAGGCAAGTTGCAAATTATTTATTTAAAAATAAATTCTTTTCATCAATGGTTTCTTTAGTTGGCTACTTCACTTCTTATTGCTTAAGTTAGACGAAAAACTCAGTTTTCTTCACTTGAGGCTGTAAACTAAAGGTTTATTTTTCATATACTGGCTATTTTAGTAACATGTAGGTGTACATCCCAAAACATGTCTCACAGTTATTTCAGTATTGTTGCTATTTAAATATTTATTAGCGGCAGCAATAAATCCATTTGAAGACTGTAAATCAAAAAATACTACTGTATTAAATTATTTTGTTTATTTTAAAATTAATTGCATTTTTGATAGAAAAATTGTATTTGCAGAATGTAAATGTGTGTGTATTTTTTTTTTTTTTTTTTTTTTGTATTTGTTGCATTTTCCTGGCTTGCAACCTCTGCAAACAGCTCTTATTGTAAAGCATAAAGAACACAGGACTGCAATGGTTTTATAGCAATTACTGCATATTGTTTCCAAAAAAAATTATTTAATTTTTTCACAAAATGACATGGTTATTTTTCATAAGTTTGTTACTAAGACTAAATTACATTTCATTGTGCTTTAAACATTGAAAACCACTGGTTATAGATTTTTATAAAACAACTGTGATGTAAGAGTGTTTTCAACAATCATTTCTGGTTTTCTTACTGTTCTCCTTCCCCACACCAGTGAAAAATTAGGGGATATGATTACTGTTCAGTGATACTCTTTTCCATGTGTGTGTATGGGACAGCAAGAGCATGAAGTAGACATTCAATATAGAAGCAATGAAGCACAGGAAACTGAGCTTGACAATGCAATTAAGTCTTGGATAAAGAAAGATGTTTCCAAGTATCTATGTGACAAATTCCTTGCTCTTTTAGAAGCAAGACTTTTGAAGAGAAGCATGGATTTATTTTAATGATGTCATTAACTCACTTTTAGGAAATAAAATTACTAACACTTTACTAAATCATATAAATTGCTACTAAAATACTGTTGTTAATAGTATGCTCCTTATATTCAGAGCTGGGTTGTAAGTTGTAATATGAGTTTGAAACTTCATTTCTTATACTTGCATTTGTTCTATTTTGCAAAAATCCCTGTTTTTTTTTTTTCCCTCCCTCAAGGAAATGAAGAGTGATCAGGGAAGGTGGAACATCTGTATGGTGGCTGATTACTGTTCATTGTTACAACAGGGGGGGGGGGTTCCAGAAATAATACATAAAATAAGGAATAAACATAATTTCAGAATAAAAGATGTAGATTTCACAAAAAGTCAAGAAAAATGACAATAATATTCCATTTAACATTGATATCCTTGAGATTTTTTGTATTTATTTTAACAAGCAAAATAATTATGTATTATGATACAAAATGTTCATTGTGTTAAAAATATAATTGATTGTGTAAATCCTAACTGTAAAAATGAATTATGTCCATATGATAAAATAATAACTTTCTTCTTTCAGCTAGTGGTTGCTGGATATTTATTAAAAACTTAGGGTTCCACTTAGAAAATTGATTTTATACTATATGTACTTAAAAGGCACAGCAATTAAGACTTTCTTGTGTTTACAAGGATCTCATGTTCTGTTTTTCATTGCATTAATTTCAAATTTTAGAAATCATGATAAGAATGGTTTTCATAGGCCAGGCATGAAGTAGTAGACCAAACTTATTGGTAACTCTCTAAAAGACATCTGGATCAGCTAGTGTATATAATCTTGCTACCTATGTTCAACCAGCCAATAACTAAAGGGAGTCCAACTTAATTTGTATGTGGGAGGTGCTGTTGAGACCATGTTATGTCAAGGAGCTGGGCATATTTTTGTTTGGGTGTGTGCCATATCCAAAAATTTTCTTAATATATACAATATGTTCTACTTTTACTTTATCTACTGAATGCATTGTGAATTGTCAAACTAACAGAATAAACTTAATTGCAAAAAGATGTGAACCTCCCAAAAACTAATTTATTTCACAAATGTGTGGTCTCTGTTCAAATCACAGTGTTCCATTTTTCACCTACACAAGTCCTACTCTATTTTCTGACAATATCAATTATCAGTTACCTTAACCACTAATCACCTCAGTTGCCCTAATTATTTACTCTGTGATTGCTTTCACTTCAAAGATGATATTTGTGAATATGTCTAATCTGATATTCATTGCCATAGACTTCATCTGAAATCTGCTCTGGCTTAAAATCCTCTTACCATTCTATCAAATTCAGCTGTTTACATTGTTCACCCACCTCTACTTTCTACAGGCTAACTTTCCTAACAATTATGCTAGGCAATTTTAATGTTCACAACCAGCTGCTTCAGTTTTCTGGTTATGTGTACCCAGCTAGTTGAGATGCAGAGGCTTTGCAATTACCTACTAGAATGCCAAACAAACCTAACCACACACCCACCCCCTATATTCTCAATCTATTTCTCACAAAACTCTTCAAAGTGCATGATTGAGGTGAGTAGTCCTTTAGGCATCTCAGATCATAACTTGGTGATTGTCTCTTGTTCACTGAAGCCTGTCTCAAGTCGTTTTGAATTATAAGAATGAAAAATGGGATCTGCATGATTTCTCTTTACCTTGGTTGGATTATTGTTTTCAATCTTCAGGTTCGAATATTTGTTCAGATTGTGTGAGTGAAATTACTCTTACAGAGATGAAAACAACTATAACAGATTCTACATTAAAACCTCATCCTTTATCTAATAAACCTTGGTGTTCCAATAAAACCTGTATTCAAGTCTCCAGCTTCATTTTCTGCCCATACTAAAGCTTTCAACAATTGTAAAAACAATTATTAATCAATCCAAACTCAATTTTGAACAGGCAAAGAGTAAAAATATTGGTCAAAACTTCTGTCCATCTATATTCCCATCTCTGTTATATACTGATGGTTCTATTGCATTCTCAGCTAAAGATACAACTTACTAGCATTCTACTTTTCTACTAACCTTTTGTATCAGTGATCCCTGTAAACCACCTTTTACCATACCTGGTACACTCCACTTAGTGTCTGTTGCAGTCTTCCGACAGAAGAATGTTAGAAGGGTTCTAATTACAGACAATCTTGATGCCAAAAAAAAAAAAAAAAATCCAGGAATTTTAAAAAATGGCACTAGAGAGAATTCTATCTCTTAGCCCCCCCCCAACCCTTCCAATGGCATTTCTCCACTTGTTCTGAAAACCTGCACTTCTGTTCTGTGTTGCCGTTTTATACTTCCTTATTGAAATTTTCTCGTATCCAATCAGTTCCTAAAAAAAAGTAACAAATCTTTCCCTTCTAGTTATCATTCCACTCTTATCTGTACTTTTTTCTAACGTAATGGAGAAATTCAACTACCAACTGTTAAACTACCTCCTCAATGATCAATAAGGATTCTGTCAGTGTCCCACTGGTGATATACTGACTTGTATTACAAATCTCTGAACAAATTTGATAGAAAAGTTTGGTGATAACTCAAGCAGTTGGTCTTGACATTTCTAAGGATTTTGATTGTGTCTGGCATAAGGCCTTCTAAACAAGTTCCCAACTTATGGACTGTTGCTGTTTTTTTGCAATACGTGTCCAGTTTGACCACTCATTTGCTGGTGATGGTAGATAGCTTTGTGTTATAACTTTTCCAATAACACCAGCATTCCCCAGGTTTCATTTCTTTCTCCTACTCTTTTCCCCTTGTACATTAATGGCCTTCCACTGACTGGAAATCCTATCCATACTTTTGCTGATGACAGCAGTCCACCTTCCATTTTGAGAAACTTTGGCCTGCACAAACAGTTTGAACTTCTCGAATGTCCACCACTAATTCCTTAAATGCCAATCTCCAGGTAATTCTCAAATGGGATGAACAAAGCTTAGTTAACTTAAATCCTTCTTAAACATAGTCCTGTCTTATTTCCTGAAAAAAGTCTATTGCCCTATGCTTAGATTTCTAAACAAGCTGATATATCTCTGTTAGGGATTATCCTAAAATTCTCTTTCTCTCAACATAAGCAACACAAATATAGCTTCCATTGCATACAAAAAAAAAAAAAGCATAGGAGTGTTTGTTCCACCTTTGGAGTGGTGTCTCAAGTCTTTTATGTATTTGTACTGAGTAGTGCACAAAGGCATTTTTTACCAAGTAGTCAACTTCAAGCAAAGGTTGTTCCTTCAGGGCACCCACCAATCCCACTTCAGTGGGTGGGTCAGCACCATAAGTGAAAATTAGACAATTCAGAGGTAAAACATCAGAGATGCAAAATGTTGTGTGAATTAGACAATGTAATTCATGACTTTTAAGGCCTCT
Source organism: Mastigoproctus giganteus (assembly GCF_048544385.1). Lineage (NCBI taxonomy): Eukaryota > Metazoa > Arthropoda > Arachnida > Uropygi > Thelyphonidae > Mastigoproctus > Mastigoproctus giganteus. The sequence continues at coordinate 7,775,625 of NW_028328292.1, read as the reverse complement.
TTAAAATCTCATAGTTGGTGATTTCAAAGGCTGTAAACTGCGTTGTCTAATTTGTACACCTTTTGGCATCTACCCTTCACTCAAGGTACCTACCCACCCACTGAAGAACAACTATTCCTGATTATTAGGTGGTGGTCTTCTACTGAGAATATGCAATAATAAGTTATCTATTTTGAAGGCATTACTTATTCAAAGGCAAAAGGCTAGGTGGGTCAGATTTCACAGTACTGATGCTGTTTTTCAAACTTGTGTTAAAGTGAAAGTTTACTGTGTATTAAAATCATGGTTTAGCACACTAATTAAATTCCCGCAATCAGAGGCTTTAAAGCTGTAAACGTATGTCATATTTTGTTTACCAATAACTAGATAATATACAGTATGTTTAAGCAGAGTTTCTTTAGTTTCTCTCTTGATGCACATAGTTTTTCAGTTACTATGGATTCAAAGCAAACTTCTTTTGTTTTTCCTTTCTTCAATCCACTGGACACTGCTGTATTAAATTATTACCTTTCACTTTATCTCACTGAAATTTAATGCATAACATAATCATGGCTAGTAGATACAGTTTTCATCAACTCACTAAAACAAATGCTTGTTCGAAAGTCTCCTGAATTTGATCTACAGTTTCCAACAAAAGTTGCAATATTTGGCTTTCCTCGTCAGACAGTTGACCAGACATTGGCAATGACATAAGATGACTGGATGCTTCACAAACCACTGACACTAAAAAAAAAGTTTTTAAAATATAGTTAATTTAGCATTATATGTATATAGAAGTGGGGGATTATATTTTTATTATCTATTATTCTAGGCACCCAACAATGTGATGTGTAAAACAGCAGACTACAACTGGACTCTGTAATAAGTGCTTGGAATTTTATCATATGAATTTTTCCTCTATCACATTCTTTGTTCTACACTGCTCAACAAAAATAATAGAACATGTAGAAAATGTGGTGTAACTCACCAAACTTTCAATGAAGTGGGACAAAATTTGGTATGGTTGTGTACCATAGAATAATGTTGAATTGAGGAGATAGCGAGAAACTTCAGACAGGTATAAGGGACACTTATAATTGTATAGGAATTACCAAAAAAAAAAAGTCTCATTATAGATGTCGGTACAAGATGCTCAAAAAATAGTCGTATGACATCAGTACATTATATGATTTCTTCCAATATGTACACCTTTTGGCATCACAAACAAAGATTTCCAACACAAAGATGTGTGGGATGCCCTCGGGCATCCCACACATCTGTGATTGGATTTAAGTCTGGTGATCATGCTGGCTACAGCAGTCGTTGGATATTTTCAGTTTCAAGATATTTCTCAACCACTTGCTCTATGTGCAGTAGCATGTATGAAAAGAAAATGTGAACCCAACCGCATCCCTAAAAAGTTACACGTAGGGTTAGAGGATCTGTTCTCAGTACTTCTGCACAGTTACGGTACTCCGATCAAAAACACAAAGAGAGGCATGGCTGGTGATCATTATTCCACCCCACACGAAACCACCGCCTCCATCATATGTGTCACTTTCTCTGATGTTGGAGGGATGGTACTGTATTATATGTATATATGGTACCTTGTCTCCAAATAAAATAACATCTCAAGTCTGTTTGTAGTCTAAAACAGGACTCGTCAGAGAACAGAACTGCATCCTCCCATTTGTCAGGATTCCAAGTCACATGTTCTGCAGTGGGTTGGGTTTAATGGGATACAAACCACTGGCTTCCTTGCATACAGTCCACTTGAATTGAGCCTTCTTAACATGTCTGGTTGGAAATGTTTTTACCTGTGGCTGCAACAACCTCAAGAGACAGTCAACAACAGGACATTGTAGGGCTCCATCTTGCGGTTAGAGCCAGATAGTAGTTTAATCTGGTTGATGGGAATGAAGTTGCAACCTGTGTCTTTATAGGCATGAATAATGTGCAGCTTTGTAAGGTTGTAGATAGATTTCTATTGGATACTTGGAATTTGCATGCCAGGATGCCTATTGTATCAATATTCACCTTCAGTGACACTGTTCACAATAAAATATTAATGAAAAACATTTTTTGTTAAGAAGTGTAATACTACTATAAAATAGGTTATAAAACACAGATTTATATCCGGTGAACTTATATGCCATAAACCATTGCATTTATGCTCTTGCAAAATGCTAAACTGTAGTGAAACACAACATGAGAGTTGTACCAGCTTGCATAATATACTTTCAGAATTTAATCAGCTTTGTGTGAAGAAGCATTTGCTTAAGAACAAATATTTTTCTCTATGATATAAAGTCAAAACCCAAGGCATTTAAGAACTTGTCAATGCAATTCCAAGCAACTGACAATGCAGAGGTTCATTACTAAACATATATGTTCACTGTTAGACAAGCTGAGACTATGCATAACATGTACAGAATGCCTTCTGGAAGCTTCATCTCCTATGAAGTCCATTAATGTATATAGAGCAAGCATGCTTCTTGTAGTATGCTGCTACAACTACATTATATCCAGATTACCTAAGTATGAATTTATAATTAGTTAAAACTTTCCAAAAAGACAGTAACAGATTAATAAAATCATAATATAAAGTACAGCCACTCCCCGACTTACATAAGGGTTGCATTCCTCGGAACTCTGTGTCGGAATTTCCCTAAATGCTTATGCAGCACTTGCAACTATGCACACTGAACAAAAATTTCAAAATTATAAAATTACAAAAAAAAAAAAAAAAACAAGGGAGGGGACAGGCATAACATCAGAAAATTCTACCTTTTGAGCATCATTGCCAGAATTAACTCTTCAGCTGATAGGTGTGCTGCTGTGGAAGTTGAGGGCTGTGGCGATTTAGAAGGGTTTTTTTTTTTTTTTTTTTCAACACATCACAAAATTTCTCTACGGCAGAAGAATCGGCACTGGCGACTTCACTACACTTGACACTGGTGATTTCACTGCACACTTTAATGTTCTGGAAACCAGTGCAATGCTTGAACCAATTAAACCACCAGTTGCTTGCCATGAACTTGGCTTGGGATTTGCCGTACTTATCCTTAATATCTTCATAAATACTTGTTGCGTTTGGTTGAATAGCCATTAGACTCGGGGGCACTCTGTTTTGTGATCACTGTTGATCTTAAATGTGTTGATCCTTTAACATGTTCTTTTATACACTCACTGTCCTTTAAAATAGCATTCACTGTTGAAGCAGTGAGATCCAATTCCTGTACAACAAATGACAAGCTTTGTCCTGCTTTGTACTTCTTAATCATCTTCATTTTTAAATCAATTTTGTTTTGTTTCCTAGCACTGCCACCACTTTCCATTGGTCCCTTTCCCTTCACCATTGTAATAATTAAATAGGAATGAAGAGAAGATTCTGAAAATTTGTTTTCTATATGATTGAAGATATCAGTGAAGGGGAACTCATTTCACCATAATACTGTAACGTAAAAACCCACACAATTTCAGTTATCAGTATTTTCGCAAATGCAATAAGATCAAGTTTACTACTCGTTCATAATAGATTGTGCTAACGGAAAAGCGCAATAAACCAGAAAGTGCAAATTGTTTTTGTTGTTTTATAGCAGTGACCTCCAGAAATGTGTTTTAGAAAAATATCACAAAGGCATTCAAAATTGATTCTTATAATGGAACATATGATAATGATGAAAGTGTAGTGCAATTTCCATTATAAAAATGACCTTTTAGAGGGATAAATAGCTTAGTTATATAATGAAAATTTCAACTTCCGAGGTCTTGGAATGAATTACCAAAAAAAAAACACAATGTGCTGTTGGGTTCACATTACGATTTTTTCACAATACCTCCAATTTTCCTACGTGATGCAAAATACGTTTCCATGATTTTTTTAAGTTTGTACCGGCTGGCAAAAACTTGCATAAGCTGGGGAGTGCCGGTACTAATTATGTGGTTGAGAGAGGTTTTGAAATACAGTTAACCCATTTAAAATAAAAACAGAGTTGATGAAAACTTTGTTATATCTGTAAGTTCTTTATAAAAGTAACTTCACCAAAACTGATGAAATTCAAGCAGCACAATGTGAAAAAATAGGATAATAAAATGTAAGCAAAGAGTTAGAAAAAAAAATCTTTTTTTAAAAATCATTCTTGGCATACATGTCTCCTGACATCAAAAGATACTTCATTTCCAAGTGCAAGAAAGTGTGTGAGAGATTAGAAATGACCAGCTAACCAAATATAGTAGCATAAATACTTTGACACAATCCTATGAATTCACTGGTCTTTTAAACATCATTCCTCAGTTATGAACCTGTCCAGATTCAGGGATCACCGGCCAGGTGGCTGGTAGTATGAGTTGGTAGTAAATTGTGCTCCCTAAAGTGATTTAAATTTAGTGATTAATCTAGTTTGTTATCTGATCTGATGGATATCATTGTGTAGTGGATGCCAAAAGCTTTCCAATCATGTGGGTTATGGAGGTACTGGACTTATAGCGGATAAGTAACTTTTAATTTGTATATGAACAATCTTGTTAAAGCCGAAGCAAACTGCTGCCATTTTCTGACCAGCTGAAGGTCGCTGCTGGGAAACAATGGGTTGACATATATGTAAAGCTAATTGCAATGGTCATGCTGCTTTTATTGCTTGCTGCCTTCAATGATAGTTGACCGCCCAGGACCACCTGTTTTTACCCCATTTCATTGTGGCAGCACTTGTATGACTTAAACGCTATTGTTCTCCCTCAGACTCTACCAACTTTATGGAAGTTGAGGTTATTGATCGGCAGTGGTCTATCCTATCCACTCAAGAAATGAAGCCCCGGTTACAAATGAAGAGACAACCAAACCTTCGAAATTAAAACTAAAGAAGAGGTGTAGAAGAAAATTTGTAACAGACTCGCAAGCAGCAAAGGAAAATCCAGACAATGGAGAAAACGAATTAACAAGTGATTTCGAACACGATGAAGAGACAACCAAACCTTCGAAATTAAAACTAAAGAAGAGGTGTAGAAGAAAATTTGTAACAGACTCACAAGCAGCAAAGGAAAATCCAGACGATGGAGAAAACGAATTAACAAGTGATTTCGAACACGAGGATGATAATAATACTCGAGCCTGTCTCCTTACTCAGAATCCCCCACTATCAGGGACACTTGATGAATATTTGGGCAAGAAATCCAACAGAGTCACTGTTGCTATCCACATTGACATTTTCACCATATTCAGCAAAATGGAGATAGTAATGGTAATCCTAAATTTCCATACTGAACATGAAAGACTACAAGCCAAACTGGAAGTTCTTTTGCAGGAAGGGGGAAATCAAATGCAACAATGCCCCCAACCTTTGCAGAGGCATTGAGGAATGGCGTGCTTGTTGCACCTAATAAACGTGACAAACAATGTGCGATTCTTGGTTTTTCCCAAACCAAGAATCGCACATTGTTTTAATTAAACCGGTAGAGGATGCGCAGCTTGATACTAGTGAAATCAAAGAGACCCTGACAACTAATCTAAAGGAGCAAATGAAGACTGTCAATATTAGGCATATGGAAGACCAGGCACCCAGGTGTGGTGATAGAAACAGACTCCAGGGAGGTGGCACAAACTATCCTCAACAATGCCAGTACGACCAAGTTTGGACTAAGGGCAGAAGCTCCCAAAAAAAAAAGGGCCTTCAATTGTAGTGTTTGATGTAGATCAGGGTGCCATCCCTGAAGAACTTGCAGAAGAAGTTTATGGTAAAAACCTCAGCCTGTACCTTCATGAAAATGCAGATGAAGACATCAGTCCAAAATACAAGACTAAATCAAAAACACTAATGTAAACTGGGCTCTCTCTCTCTCTCTCTCTCTCTCTGTCTCTCTCTCTCTCTCTCTCCAAGAGTTTGGCAAATCCTAGGAACACAGAGCCGCAGTTTCATTGGCTGGGAAAGCCAGAGATTTAAAGAACATATTTCTGTCCCCAAATGCTATAAATGTCTCTGCTTTGGCCACATTTCGCACATGTGCAACCAGCGAGAGTCAATGTGTGGGCACTGTGCCCAAAAAGGGCATGGATACAGGGACTGCTCAGCAAAAGATCAACCACCAACCTGTGCCAACTGTAAGGCAGCCAAGGCACCCCACCAGCACTCAATTAGGGATGGAAACTGTCCAGTATACCTAAAAGCCCGTACCAAAGAATCAACTATGGATAGAGCCCCTTTAACCAATAACTACAAAGAAATAAGAATTGTCCAACAAAACGTGCAGAGTTGGGTGGGGGGGGGAAGCCAACCAGCTAAAAGTAAAAATAGAGGAAAATCAAATAGATGTGGTCCTACTTTAAGATCCCTATGTCCACTTGGGAGTGGTTACAGGGTATCCTGCATTGTAAAAAGCAGTTTACTGCACAACAGACAACCCTTGGGTTGCAATAGTAGTCAGAAATCCGGACATCACTACCATCAAGATAACACCACTATGTTCTGCAAACAGTGCCTGTACGCAAATTATAACTCCGCTGGGCCCACTCTTCTTCTAGTCCTTATACACCCATCCTAGAGAAGATATTGCTGCAGCAATTTCAACTATCCAGACAGCTCCAACTTCTTTCAGGGGCACAGTTGCCATTAGCAATGGATGCAAACTGATGATCTGTGCTTTGGCACAATTGAACACCTGACAGGTCTACCCAAAGAAATGGTGCAAGACTCAAAGATTTCTTCCTCACAACAGGACTTCAAGTTATAAATTGCTGTGGCCATCTCCACACCTATAGCAGCCCCCTCTGGGAGAGCAACACTGATGTTACAGCGGCGACTCCAGATATTGCTGGCAAGCCTGCAAGACGGACTGTTCAAGAATCCTGGACTACTTCGGACCACAGAGCGATATCATTCTCCCTAGTTCGCTCCCACCAGTCTCCAGAGATGCGATATCTTATAACATCAAGGCTGACTGGCAGCACTTTCGGACTGAACTGTCAATGAGATATTCCACTCCCTGACACACTAACTCCGGATTACTGTGTGAAAAGCATTACCACTACTATCAGAAGCACCTGTGACCTTTCGATCCCATGCAGAAGGTCCTGCAGGTATGCTGTCCCTTGATGGAACCACCAGCTACACGACCTAAGAAGAAGAGTCCACCATGCTAGGAAAATGTTCCAGTGGGCAAGGGCAATGATGCTTCCCCCCCCAAGATATTATGGCAGCCAGGGAAGCTTACCGCACAGTCAGGAATGAATATACTAAAGAAATTCACAAAAGCAAAAAACAATCGTAGCAAATCCTTGTGTCTACCTCTGGGAATGAGAACCCATGGGGCATCATTTTCAAAATTGTGGTAGGTACTTGACACAACACTGAAAATAGATGGTACTTCGACATATATCTGGGAGGACACTATTAATAACATTCTTCATACCATCTACCCTGTTGAAGAGGAACCTTTGACGCAACAGCAACAAGAAATTACCAACCAGAAAGAATTTAGAATAACACGCAGCAACGGTGGAGCCCCTGTTCATCGTTTTGAGATGGACCCAGCAATGAGATGGAAAAACACCATCTTTCCAAACACCATCATGAAGTTCTCAAAAAATTTGGTGAGGCCTGCCCAGCTATACTTCTAAGCCTAGGCACTTAGAAGCTATACGTCTAAGTGCCTGGCAGAGGGCACCTTCCCAGCATCATAGAAGACTGCAACCTTAAAACTAATTCTGAAAAACCTGGACAAGTCACCACAGAACTCAGCCTCATATCGTCCAATTGCCTTACTCTCAGTGATGGCCAAACTACTGGAGCGTCTACTCTTCTTTCGACTTTTTGCCTATTGAGGAACACCAACTCTCCTCAGATAAACAATATGGCTATAAAACTGGCTGCAGCACTGGAGACGCTATCAACAATCTAATCACCCAGGCAATGCAGTCAGCCTTCAAGTACTCTCTGGAGATGCTATCAACAATCTAATCACCCAGGCAATGCAGTCAGCCTTCAAGTACTCTCTTGCTATATTGGTGGACTTTGCTGGAGCTGCCTGTGGTGGCTCATGTACTTCGGAGGCTTTGGCAATCAAATGTTTCTACAAACCTATATAACAGTTTGAAATCTTACCTAACCAATAGAAAAGTACAAGTTACTAAGAAATATCAAACAGTTACCAGATTCATCCACCGGGGCTGTCCGCAGGGCTCTGTGCTTGGCCTGTTCTTCTGGTCTATTGTCCTGGATGAGTTCCTGGGTTTGGACCTTGGGGATGGGGGACTGAACTCTTAGCCCTTGCAGACAACCTTGTCCTGTTGGTGCATGAGGACACTAGGGCATCCTTGGAAACTATTGCAAATGGAGCACTTGTGAAGCTCCAGAACTGGGCAGTCTTGCACAACCTTACCATCTCGGGAGAAAAAACAAAATCCATTCTCCTCAAAGGCAGACTACAAACTAGAAGACCACTTACAATGAAATTAAACTTCACTCTCATCTGACTGTACACAGAGGTTAAATATTTAGCTATTTATATTGACTTGGGTCTTACTTTCCATAACCACCTGAAATATCTAGCCACCAAGATCCGGAAGTATGCCACCATGATCAGGAAGGTGAGCAGGGCCGACTGGGGACTGAAGCACAAAGTTCTGATCCTCATATACAAAGCAGTCTATGTCTCAATAGTTTGCTACGGTGCCTCCACCTGGTATAGACGAGCTACACTAGGAAGAAACAAATGGAAGCTGGATACAACTGAACGGTTCATGCTGCCATCAATTAGCAGGATGTGCCACACTGTTAGAACCCCTGCCTTACAAGTTCTAACAGGATGTCAGCCATTCTACCTAGAAGTAGTCAGGCAAGGCCTATTCTACCACCTTATGAAAGGAACACCAGCCGAAATAGTAAATCTCCAGCTGGATCTTGCAAATGGCCCCAAGATAGAGAAGAGGGAAATCACTCAACGCTTATAAGCGATATGGCAACAGAGCTGGGAAACCATGCAGAAAGGAGACATCATGAGACGATTCCTCCCAAGTATAAACCAAAAATTTACCCAGAGCCTCCTCCCTGGTTTTCGCCTGGTCTGCACATGACGTTTAACATCGCTGGACACAGCCCCTTCCGTTAGAAACTTATGACTATGGGGATTGAAAGAGACCTGCAGTGTGATTGTGGAGAATAAGAGTCTCATGTATGAGTGTCCTGCCTACGACAACAGTAGACTCAAATTTGTTACTGCAATTCAAAGGAATATCAGTAATCAGGAGTCCTTGCTGCTGCTTGATGAAAACACATACAAGGCATTAACCGTGTATGCACAAGAAATCTTTGCACTGAGGTGAGCCAAGATTGTTGAAATGAGAACGTTGGGTTATGCTCCCCAAGGCCTGAATTAGCCAGGCATGGGTTAGCTCCTTCTGTGCTAGAGGACTCTGCCCTGACAATTTGCTAACCCTTTAAGGATAGGAACACCGCTGGTACCGTTCTAGTGCAGGATTGCTGGCACTCATAGAGTGCGGGATACTGCTGCAAACTCCTTATAGGGTAGGATCACCTGGCACTGTTCTGGTGCAGGATTGCTGGCACTCTGGGAACTTCTGAGGGTGGCATTTAGACTCCAACCCACAAGGGTTGGATACTACTGGCACTGTACAAGAGCAGGATTGCTCTGGTACAAGAGTGGACTCTGGTGATCATGCAGGGGCACCTGTCTCCTGCAACTTTAGCTCCTCACAAAGAGCAGACTCCTCCTCAACTTTCAGTCTGCCCTCCTTTTCCCTCTCTTTCTGTCCTTTCTTACCTGTACCCCCATTCTATGTTTCCTTTTTTTTCTTTTTTTTAAACTTGGCCTCTGTATAAATTTTGTATAAAATAGTCAGTCACCTCCCAGAAATGGTGGTGGGTCCCACTAGGGACTCTGCGGCCAAGCAGCCAGAGACACAACAACAACAAAACAGAACACTACTCTGACAGAAACCAGACATGATATTTTTTCTGGCTTTTACAGAGATTCTGTACTTCTTCACAAAGTACCATGGTGCAGATGTGAGGAACCACCGGCAGCACCTTTCACAAAACACTATGTCCAGATTCAGAAGTAGATGCTCTATTACCCATGTTTTCAGTCATTGTCTATTCACATAAGAAAAAATTAGGTAAATTTTATTTTTGGCCATAAGATAGCTTAGCTTTTCATGCTGGTGTTGAAGCTGTTCTCCCTCTAAACTAACACTCAAGTTCTGTTAAGATTGCACTCTTTAAATAAAAACAAAGACAAAGTTTCAAATAATATTATTATTTGAAGTATACAAATACTGTTATGAATATCCAAACAAATGCTATACCGGATGGTCTCTATATTTATACTTGGTGTACCCCTTTTAAAATTAATAGTCAGCCAATTGTATAAAATATGTTAATACTATTTTATACAAAAATATCTTGAAAGCTGGAAACTAGCCTTCATTTTTCTGGAGGTCCTTAAAGTTGCTGACTGTGGAGAATACCAGGAATGCAATTTCTGAAATCAGAGGATCTACTGTGAAGTAAATGATTATCATTTGAACTAGGAAACTTTGGCCTATTGTATAGCTATCCTTACACATTTTAATGAAATGAATAAAAACTTACTTTTTTCACCAGAAGCTCTTACAGCAAATTTTTTCATTGTAGTGATTAGCAGATCACCAGTAGCCAAAGTAATAGTAGTAATGTAATTCATATCTTCAAGATTCAGCAAGGATATCATATGACAAAGACTTACACATATCTAAAATGAAAAATATGGAAACTTCTAATTCTGAATCAAATTATACCAAACAAGAATTCTTTAATTATTATCATTTGTTATTCTAAATTAGAAAACATAAAAGGGCGTGAAAAGAAGGATATCCCTTTAGAATGAATTTTATTTCATTTTACTGTTTAGAAATTCTCAAGACTTTTGTGAATTTATTGGATGACTTTTTTCTACAGCAGCATGTTAGAGAGGCAACAAGAGGGAGTAATACTCCTGATCTGATTATCAGCAGTGATTATTTGTGCATTAAGAACCTGCAAATAAAAGAACCACTAGGTGGCATTGATCACAGTGTATTGATGTGGGATTTACTTAAAGATGTAACTACCATCAAGGGTAAATGGAAGGGTTTTTTTGCTTTCGTAAAGGTGACTGCAGTAGTCTCAGACAGTTTTTAAATTCTGTACAGTAGGACAAACTGATTATGTTATCATCAACAAATTCTAAGTGGGAAGCATTCAAGGAAATAACCACAGGAGGTACTAGGATTTTCATACCAACTAAGAAATATGTTCAAGGCTTAAATGGATGTCAGATGAACTAACGAGACTCTTGCAGAAAATAAAAATGCATGGGACACAAATTATCAGACGATAGCCTATGGTAGATATAAACTATTTTGCAATAAAGTCACAACAGAGGTTAGACAAGCCAAGGCAGATTATGAGAAGTCTTTGGTAAAAAAAGGCCAAGAAAAGCGGTAAAGACTTCTTTACTGATATTAACAATAGAAGGAAGGGATTGAATCACATTGGTTCACTTGATGTTGATGGTTTAACTATTGATGATCCTGCTCAGGTTGCTGACAGGCTAAGTATTTTGCATTTACATTCACATATGAGGAATTCTTTAGGGGAGTGGATGCCAGTTTATCACTATCAATGAGCTAAATGATTTTGTAATAACTTAAAGTGGAAGAGAAATTGCTGAAGTTAAATGTAAGAAAGGAACCTGAGGTGGATGGGATCTATCCAATTATATTAAGGGAGGCAGCAAAGGAGGTAAGCAAGCCCTTAGCCATAATTATTATTATTATTATTATTTTTTTTTTTGGTAGTTATTGGTGCATAGGCTTCTGTGGCCATAATGCACCTCCCAAGGTTTTTGCAGTACTCTGATCCAAGCCCAAGGTGGGAATCGAACCTGCGACCTTTGGGTTGCCAGGCAGGCACTTTACCCACCCGGCTAGCCTGGTTGGCTAGCCATAATTATGAAAACATCCTTATTCAGGGGAAGTCTCTATAGACTGGAAATGTCTCCCCAATTCACAAAGTGGGATCAAAGAGTGACGTCAATAATTAAAAACCTGTTAGCTCAACTTCTAAGTTCCAGGGAAAATAATGGAGTTAGTAGTTAAAAAGCAATGCAGGACCATCTAGACAGGAGTGCAGTTATACTTCAGTCATAGCACAGGTTTGTCAAGGGGTGATCTTGTCTGACCACTCTGATTGGATACTATGATGCAGTAACAAAAGAAGTGCACAAAAAATAATTCTGATATCATATACAGCAATACCCCGCATAGCACTGATAATTGGTACCGAAACTATTCTGTGTTATGTGAAACCGTGCTCATTGAGGTATAATTATAATAGGTTTTAATTGAATGCGTACCAAAGAAAGTCTATAAAAAAATTATAATAAATCTATAAACAATTTACACTTGATAGTCAATTAAAGGATTTGAAATAAAAAATATTGCAAAAATTTTATTAATGAAAAGGTAACATCACGAGAGATGAGAAAACAGCTTTTTTGTTTATTTAAGTATTTTACAAGTCTTTGTAGCATCGAATCCTATCTTGTAAAATTTGCCGTATCTTGATGCTACATTCAACATCTGGATCTCCATTCATAATTGTCTCGCAGGTCATGTCAATCTCCAGAAAAACTTTCTCCAATTCCTCTGGTGAAAATTCTTTTGGTGCCACTTTAATGTTATCCACTTCAGAATTGTTTTCTCTTCTTCATATGCAGTTTGCTGAATTTGGCAATTGTCTGAATTTTTGATTCAAAACCAGTGAAATCATTTGCCAAATTGGGCAAAACATGCTGCCAAATAGAACACATGTTGTTGGCAGTGATTTTTAGCCAAGATGCAAATATATTTTCAATTGTATTTAAATGGGTAAAAAATAAATTGTGAAATGAAAAGCTATCACGTCATCTCATCAGGATGGAATTAAGAATACTGAACACTGTTGCACGTTGCCACTGACTACCTGAGGGAAGCTATTGGCACATGTGCATGTGAGACAGTAGAGATGGCACCACAGCATATATGTCAGTGTTCTCCACAGAAAATTTTGCCAGCTGGGTGGGGAAGTGTAATACTTCGCAATATTATAAAATTTTCTGTTATGTATAAATGTGACAAGCGATCCAAAGAAAATATTAATTATTGCATAATTTAACATTATATGCTCCTGTTGCATTGATCTCGATCGCATAGTACATTTCAATTAATATTGATCGAGATCAGTGAGCAGTACCATACAATACCACGATAATTGCTTGAATTTTAGTCGGGCTGTGTGCCTATTCGATAGGTCCTCAGGAGAACACTGTATACACGCGTACCTAGCTACAACAACGCAGCATATATGTAGAATATTTGTCTAGGCTATTGAATGAGTTTTAATATGTACGGAAAATTTTCGACTTAAACTTAATTGAAAACTGTGTTATAGTGAAACCCGTGCTGTTTGAAGCCGTGCTAAGTGAGGTATTGCTGTACTTGAATTTCAGGAAAACTTTTGATTCTGTTGCACATAAGACTGCTGTTCCAATTGAAGCAGTGTGGCATTAAGGACAAGTTGCTGCTATGGATAAAGGGATGGTTTAGTGGGAAAATACAGAGAGTGGTCATCAATGGACACTGCTCTTTTTGGACTAATGTTATTAGTAGAGCCCTCTCCCCCCAGGGTTTGGTGTTGGGTCCGTTGTTTTCTGTATTTATTAATGATATTGATGAAGGTATATCAGGCTTAATGTCTAAGTTTGCAGATGATACAAAATTGGCAGAGTGGTTAATGACAGTAATGATGGTATGCTACTGCAACAGGATCTAGAAAAATTAGGCAGTTTGGCTGAGAAATGGCAACTGAGGTTTAACATTGACAAATGCTAAGTACTGCATATGTATAGCAGTAATCCCAGATTGATGTACCATCTGTGTGGTGCTGCACTCAGAGTAGTGGAAAAACTAGACAAAATGTTAGAGGGGATGGATAGGTGAAATGGGAAGGGATTTTTCTTTGGCTGATGCTATATATGCTTGCTTTCTTGCATCATTTGAATTTATTTTATTTAGAATTAAATTGCTAAACAAAAAACAACACAAACTGAAAATAGTTTAGCAGTTTACGAAATATCTTCAGCTGCCCACCATATCCTGTACTACAATCTTGTGAAAACTTATTGAAAGCATATATGTTTTCAAGTTCCCTTTTTGAAACTTCTTGTCCTACTGGAGCTACAACTGAGAAGAGTAACAAGGTTATTTATTATTTTTTTTTTTTTTTGATTTTTAGGAGCATTAGCAACTAAGGCCATATTGCTCCGGAATATGCGGTGGTCATTCCCTGACCTTTCCGCATCCTCCGTATTTGGTGGTGAAAGTAACAAGGCACAGCTGAATTATATTAATGTATAATTCAATGATTATGGATAAACCTAAATGAAGTTCAGCTTGTGACTTATATAACAGATGACATCAAGGCAATTTTTTTGGCTAAAGCCTGAAACTATGGAAAGATTCACCAAATGGACAAGTTAATGCAATTGTATCATAGTATGCAGTGAACCACCAAAGTAGGTGAAAAGGCATTGTTTTTGCTATATCCTATATCATGAAAACCTTCACAGCGAGTTGCCCTGATATTATACTACCTCGAATAAGAAAAACTTCACCAATGGAGAAGACTAATGTTACTTATTCTTGGCAGATTACTTATTCTTGCCAGATACACCCAGACAGCACCGTTTCTAGGCTTATTGGCCTCTTTTTCACTTAATGCAATACCAGGGTACCTACTGCTCACCAAAGAGCGGCCAATAAGCCTTGAAACGGTGCCGTAATGTTACTTATTCTTGGTGGTGGTGGTGGTATCCACTGAGAATAAGTAACATTAGTCTTCTCCATTGGTGAATCATTGCTTATTTGCTGTGAAGCACAACGATATTGTGCTTCACAACAAGCACAATATCGTTGTGCTTGTTGTGAAGGTTTTCACAGTATGAGATATAACAAAAATTATGCTTTTTGCTTACTTTGGTGGTTCACTATATACTAATATGATGCAATTGCACTAACTTGTTCATTTAGAGATGATATTAATTGGTAATTAATACCAAAACTCAAATATCATTAATTAGACAGAGCATTCATCACACTATATATCTATTAAGAAAAAATTCTGTACATAAGTGCACAGGTGTATACAAGGTAACCAGAATTAGCAATGGAATACTCTGAAGCAGTATAAAAAACTATCTATGCCACACAATATTCTGAATAGCAGGCTTTTCATACCAACTAAGAGATACTGTTCAAGGTATAGACCTACAAGGTCAATAAGTATTCATCCTCACCTAGAAATATTTGAGTTAGGAATTTGATATTTTATTTATATATATGTACACACACACACACACACACACACACACACACACACACACACACACACACACACACACACACACACACACACACACACACACACACACACACACACACACACACACACACTACCGGGTCTCAAAAGTTAATATATACTTATTTGTTTTTTCAGATCCATCATTTACTGAACTACAGCCATGAATACAGCAAGAGATAGTATGACGGTGGAGGCTGAGGCTCGATCCATTTTAAAATTCCTTCATTTGCAAACCAAAGAAGCAAAACAAATCCATGAGAAAATAAAAGCTGTATATGGAGAGCACTGTACATCATATTTACTAACCACATAAACACTATCACTGCATTCTCCCCTGGCCTGCAAAAAAAAAAAAAAAAAACTTGTGGCTAGGCCTGCACCACAACTGAAGAATAACAGTAAGTTGAGGAGGTGCCCAGAGAGTGCAGTGCAGAAAGCAAGAGTCGAATAAATGAAATGGGAGCTAGAAGAATGAGTGAAAGTGTAAGTGTGTGAGAAAAAGAACACAAACCATAAATGCTACAGTTAAGTACACACTAACCCTAGTTTTAATTAGTATTTAAATTTACATTACACATCATTGCATCCCCCCCTGGTGTGTGAGAAAAAGATGAATGAGTGTGAGTGAAAAAAATATATAATAATATATATATATATATATAAAAAAACTTGGGAAAAAAAATATATATAAAATAAGAAAAAAGTAATAAAAAAAAGAAAAAAAAAAAGAATGCAAATTATGAATGAAGTAATTGTGTGTCTCTCCCACCCCTTCGCCTGGTGGGTTCCTGCTGCCAGCTGACATATCCCACCCTCAGAGTGGGATGGGCAGCTTGACCTTCTTACCGGATTCGACACTGCATGGACATGACATCCATCACCGACAAAGACATACTGCGGCTTTGCTGCCGACACGCCATTGGCGATCTGAACTGGGTACTCTAACCCGGTTCCCTTTAAAACCCCATCCCAAGGCAGGGGAGGGAGAAGACAGGTCTCTGTCTCTTCCCCTTCCTGCCTCCCCCCATACTTCGTTTGGTGGAGCTCATCTCCACTGACCTCTTTGGGGATGCCTACTCTATCGTCCCTATTCTTCTATCTGTTTTCCCCCAGTCTTCAGTCTCCTCCCTCTCTCACTAAACCAAAAGAGTACACCCCTTAATAATGCCGCCAAATTCTAATCAACGTCTAAATTCTACCGGTTTCGTGTACATTTCCAAGACAACTAACACTATTATCTTTTATCTAGCGTATAGCCTCACATGTCTAAATTTAATAACATCAAAATTTTGCCCGATTTATTAGGCCTTTTAACACTCTCTAGTGTTCTTAACATCTCTCTAGCTTTTAACTTTTGAATTCTGACTTTTAAAAGATGTTAACTTTTAACATCTCTCTAGTGTTCAACCCCAACCAGCGATTTCCTAACAGCAATCCCATAAAGCATTAATGTCCAACGTGTAATTTTTTTTTTTTTTTTTTTTAGGTCCTAGCCACTGAAATCCCAGGAAACTAGGTGGCAGGACCTTCCAGAGCAACTTGTTGTGATACTGGACACACACCCCACTAGCCTCCATGTGGTGAGGTATGGGCAACGTCGGGCCCCACTAGTGACCTGGCAGCCAATAAGCCGGACAAACAATGGGCACAACACATCACACTGCACAGACATGGCCCACACACTTTCAAGTCTCTGGCTTGAACAGTGTACTATTCTTGATACAGCGAACACATGCGAAGATGGGAGAAATCCCAGGTGCCATCTGGGATTTTTTCCAATTTTTAACAGTGTGTACAATGTCCCAAGAGAAGGAAGACCTGTCTCAGCCATAGACCCTGCTATTGTGACTAAAGTGGAACAACTAACACTTGAAGACATCACTATAAATTTTACAGCAAATGAAGTAAACATTGGCCATGAATCTTTTTGCACCAAAAAACACGAATTCCTGCCACATGTCTAAAGTGGCAGCACGATGGGTTCTGAGATTGAAACCACCTCAAAAGCTCCATGGGAAAGGCGCCTCCGTAGCCAGGTGAGCAGGAGCAGCAGTGCATAGCACACTCTTCTTGATTAGAGCAGGGTTTGAGCCCATGACCACCAAATACGGAGGATGCAGAAATGTCAGGGAATGACCATCATATATGGCCTTAGTTACTAATGCTCCTAAAAACCAAATAACAACCACCATGAGAAAGAATTGTTGAAACTATGTATGTTAATTTTTTTTGAAGTGTGATGATGGACAAATAATAGGTATATCACTAGGATCGAGAAACAAAACAGCTGAGCAAGCAATGGAAATATTCTTCATCAACCCCCCCCCCCCAAAAAAACCAAGGTTTAATTATCTATCAATAGAGTCATGTTGTTGTCAGTCTTCTGGGATTCTAAAGGTACTGTCCTTACAGATTACCTCCTAAAAGGCAACAGTATCACTGGAGTGTTCTACAGAAAACTCCTGGGAATTTTAAGAGAGGCTAGAGTTTCCCCCCTACCCACTTTGGCAGATTCAGAATAAGTTCACTAATTATATTCAGACAGGGAATGGCTAAAAGCTCTTCACATCCTAAGTTCATCTTGTGACTGAAATGCACACAGTTTTAACCCTGTTTCATCCTCTTCTCTTCTTTTCATTTTGGTAGTGCATGATGCTTAAAGGAACACATTTTACTACAGCTATCCTGTGGACTCATTCGTGTGCCCTGAAAAAAAAGAGTGGTACTGCACTGAATAGCAGTTCATAAAACATTCAAAATAACTTCAGAAAGTTCTTGGACAGAAACAAATACAGCAACATTGGTAAGTAGAGTGTGCTTGCTTATCCACAACAAGACACAAATGGTCCCTGTACACAGTTAATGGAATTGTTTCATTACTGCTACAATACTGGATGTGTTAGGTCCTCAAGTAGAGTGTAGCATGCTGAATGTTTTGGAGTGGTGAAGTGTATTGTTTCAAGCAGTGAAACAAACATCAGATTTTGCTAGTGATAGGGAAAATCATTGATGAAAATATTGCAGATGCTTTGGATTGTGTCTGGCAGACAAAAGTATCCCAGTCCAAGTTGTTTGAGTGACTTCAGAGGTTTGAGAATTTTAACTGGTTGAGAATCAGTGGAAGCCAACCCAAACAGCTTGCAACATGGCAGAAGAACAATGTGAATTGGAAGCAGGAGGTTGTGCATTCTAATCACTGTCAGACAACAGATGCTCAGAGAAAAAGCTGGAATTTTGAATGGTTAGTTGTATACCATCCTTAGTGAAGATGCATCTCATGTTCCAACACACTATACTAAGAATGATGTTCAGTGCTGAACTCATCAACACAACATATAATGATTTGGATTTATTCTAAACAGTCATAGGTGATAAAACCTGCATTTCCTGTATGAACCCCAAAGTAAATAATCTTTCATGTGGAATTTCCACTCTCACCAAGAAGTTCCAAGAACATTCAAAGGCAAAAATTATATTGAAAATCTTTATCAATTTGCCATGGCATCAAACATAAATTTATTTTTGAGGATGGTATAGTTAACAAGGGTGGGTAAAAGGAGGTATTTTTCTATCTAAAAGCCTATTTACAAATTATTAACAGATTTTTAAAATTTTATATCCCCCAAATGCTTTATTTCAACAGTTTTGACTCCCACACCCTAATATTACATAATGAAAGCTTTCACCCCTACCTTTTTTGTAATTTACTTTTGTAAGAGAAATTATTTTAATAAACACTGAAACTCAGAATTTCACACTTTGAGAACTAATTAAACTGCTTTAATTAGTTCAAAATTAAACAAAGAATACAAAAATGAATGCAAAAATACAAAAATTAATTCTTAAACAACTTTATGCAGGAATAAGCACCCACTGGTATATGTTTATCCAATATTTATTACTCTTGTAGCATACATCAGAGGAGGCTTTTTTGTAGATGTATGTTGCAGAATACAACAATAACAGCCTGTCACCACCAAATACGGAGGATGTGGAAAAGTCAGGGAATGACCACCGCATATTCCCAGAGCAAAATGGCCTTAGTTGCTAATGCTCCTAAAAACCAAACAAACAAACAAACAACAATAACACTGCAACTGAGTGGTTGTCTCAGTGATACCCCAATTTTTTACATGGGGTTAGAGTTCAGGTTATGTCTATAATATAGATCTATGAGGAGCTTCTTTCAGTCATATGTTGTACAGTCAGTGGAAATAAGCACCATCACAGGCCTTAGAGGAAAAGAACCTCACGTAACATTTAAATAATGGCTAAGGCCATTATATAAATGGCCTTAGCCATTATAGTAAGTCCCTAGGCCACACAGGCCTAGGGATTTACTCACCTGCCCCCTCCCCCCATAATTGGCTACAATAAAAAATAACACTGAGTAGACACATGGAGGTGAGTGCCATAGTTCCTGTGTGATGCTGCTTAAAATTATTAGAATTTTAAATTAGGTAATACCAATCTTGTTCATCATATAATCTATTTTCTCCATGAATTTATGGTGGTTTTACTAGTTCTCACTAATTTGGAGAGGTTTTTTGAATCTAATCTGGATTTGATTCCCACTGGAGACTAGAGGAATTCTTAAAGGCTTCTTCGATCGCAGCTGAACTTAGATATTCAGGAGCTTAGATCAGCTAAATGCAGTGGGAGTAGATTTTTTCTTTATGGGTTATTCTAGATTTTTTAGCCTGTAACATGCAAATCAGCCCATGAACACATGCTTTTACAGACATAATACAAATGGAGCACTATGGCTTTAGATTCTAATGTACTATATAAATAATAATAATAAAAATGAACTGCAATTAATTAATTTTGCCAAATCAGCTTTGAGAAGATTTACTTAATAATAACAATCTCACATACTAAGAAAAATAACCTTTCATTTTCAACACAAGTTTTATGGTCCATTTGCCACTTATAATCAAAATTAGGCAGCAAAAAACTCAATGCTATTAAAATTTAGCTTCAGAAATTATACAAGTAGGCAGATGGCATTCTTTGGGGATAAAGGCAAGAAACAGTTAAATTATTGTGCACTTCGTAATGTCTGTTATTTTAAAATGATAACAGATATAAGTATGAATAATATACATGTATATATTTTTCGAACTGCAACATCCTTGTTATCTGATAAATATGCTCATACTCCTTTACTTTCAACACAACCAATAGCACAAATTGAAATTGAACCTTAAACTATGGGAATACTAGAGGTAACATTAATGTCCTGCTTGACATTTTGGATACACACACAACAACAACAACACAGTCATGCATTGTGCACAACTAAAGTTTTTTCATATGGGCTACCCAGGATAGAGTGCACCAATTCTTAAGATATTCAAATTCATCAATCTTGCCATGTATAATATCTGTACACTGTGGGCTGATATGCATGCTAACCATTCAAAGACTGAAAAACCAGGAATAACTCATAGAGAGAACCCTATTCCATCTGCTTGAGATTGAATAATACAACCTTGAATACAGAGACCCTTTAGGAATTCCTCCAATCTCTGAAAGAATTTAAACTCTAACCTAGTGGTTCTCAACGTGGGGTACGTGGTAAAACTTTTGGGGGTACGCTGTGAGAGCTCAAAAGTCACTAGATCTAGTAACAAAGTCACAAAGTTGGCAACACTGCTACTGATTAATTTCTGAGAACTGAGTGATGAAGTGCAGTACTGTAGTTCATGTTTGTCAATCCTCCCTCCCCTTCCCTACCTGAGAAGACTTAGAATGTCTTCTCAGGACTACTACAAGACTAGAATGGCTTCTACGGTTAGCATATTTAGCTGATATTTTTGAAAAAGTGAATATTTGGAATTTATCATTGCAAGGAGACAATGTTGATGTGTTCTATGTTGAGAAGAAAACAGAGTTGAGGCCATGGTAAAAAAAATTTCTCTCTGGAAAAACAGAATTAAACAGAATAGCCGTGACCAATTTCAGCAACTAGATTCATTTCTTAAAGAAAATGAGCAAACAATTGCAGACTTTGAAGACATCAGACAATAAATAATTATTCACTTAAGCACTCTTAAAACTCTTATAAGGCAGTATTTTCCACCCCCCTGATGAAACGCAAGAATGGATTTGAGACCCCTTCACATTTCAGTTGGAAAAATGTAAGCTTCCATTGTCCAATAAAGAAGAGTTGATTGAGATATCTTGTGACAATAGTTTAAAAAGCATTCATTCCAAAAAACCACTGATTAGTTTTTGGATTGGAGTGGAGAAGGAATATCCAATTTTGTCAAGAATTTCAGTCAAATATTTGTTACCTTTCACAACAACTTATTTATGTGAAACTGGTTTTTCATCTTTAACTGTTTTAAAAAATAAATATAGGAACAGGCTGGATGTTGAAGATGACTTGCAACTCTACCTTAGCAAGATAACCCCAACCACTGATGAATGGTGCAAGCGTAAATAAGCGCAACCATCTCACTGATTACCCAGTAAAATGTTTATAATTTTATAAGATTTGTTAAATTGTTTATGTCACTCTTTGTGTTTATTGATATATGTTTTATTTTATACTCATTGTTATACTATAACTATAGTTTTATCTATCTATACAAGGGGTACGCCAGTTACATACACATTTCCAGGGGGTACATGAAGCATAAAAGGTTGAGAACCACTGCTCTAACTTATTGAAATGAGTGGCGAGTGGCAAAACTACTATAGTGTTATAGAGGATGCACCATTGTGAATTTTAGTATTTCTGAACTGAAATTTTGTGAAAAATTTTTGATATGTGCTTCACTGACATTCAAAACATTCTGTAATTGTATTTGGAAATGTACCAAATTACTCCAGTCAGTTTTCTGTTGATAATGTGCACAGCTGTGAAAATCATCAACAGAAAAATTCTGGCTGGAGTAATGGGACATTTTCAAGAAATTAATAAAAAAATGTCAACAGCCAATGAAATTTTTTGATACAGTTCTTGAATGCCTGTGTGTACTTTTTCTGTAAACAGCCACTTAAGAAAACTTCATAAGAAGTTACATGGGTTCAAATTTGGAAGGTATGGTGGTCTCCTCCATCCATACCAAACATGCAGGAAACTGATTAGACAAAACTTGCTTGTGCAGATGCTTACTAAGAATAACTAGCACATGCTGTAAAGCCCCATAAAAATATAAATTTTGTTTAGATGAAACTGACACCTATACCTTGAAAGAAAATAGGATATACTGGTCAAAACATGCAAGATATTCTCAGCAATTATTTTTGTCTTGTGCGTTAAAATTTTTTTTGTCATACTGGCTGCTCAGGACATAGTGTGCTAATTCTTAAAGTACTTAAGTTCATCCAGTTTTGTTATGTATAATGACTGTATAATGTTGATTTGCATGTTGTGTAGGCTGAAAAACCTAGAATAACAATTATTCCTGAAAAAACCAGGGGGTTTTCACTATATCACTGAGAAAAATTGGTTTGATAATACTAGTTGAAGTAGTATGCCACACTATGGATTTTTGGGGTTACAAATGGGTCTCTCTTATTTCATGCAGTTTTTTTGTCATCCATACATATGCTGGTTGTTAGAAAAGCAGGGTTATTCTCCAAAAGATGAGAAATGAATCATTCTGTTGTCTTTATCACTTTTTCCAAGAGTTTATAACACTTAAATTCTGTATGGAAACAGTTTAGCATCTCTTAGCAATTGCACAAGTAGAGAACAGTCTCATGTTCAATGCAGAATTGAGAAAATTAAGTCTGCTAATAAGTATACCGATCTCATATTGTACAGACACTTCACCACAAGTTACCTTAGTATTGTACTATGCACTTTAAGTAAAAAACAAAACAAAAAACTGCTCCAATGGAGAGCTATACTGCTATTCATTATCAATTTGAATTTTATGTAACCCGAGTGATATTACTATAAGATTACTACTACCTAGATTAAAATCCTTGCATTTTACAGTATTATAACTCAGCTTCCATTTTTCAGCTCATCAAAATAATTTATCTAGGTCTTGTTGAAGTATGTAGTATACTCTAATTACTGTCAGTAACCCTCCCCACCTTTGTATCATTAGCAATAGATACTTGGCCCCATACTCTTACTAAATATTAGAAACAGTAAGGAGGGAGAGTACCAAACCTTGTGAGATTCCACTTGTGACATTAGATTAGAAAGTTTAGAAAAGTTTATAGTTTGAAAATAACCTTTTGCAGATCCCTCTTTTCACCGATGTACAAGTTATCTTTCTACATACAAGGTGACTACAATCATAATCATAATCATACAGAATATACTGTAATAAAAAAACTGAACATTAGATTAATACTTTTTATGAAAATACAGTATAATGAATACTTAATATGAATTTGCTAAACTTTTATCTACAATCTAGATAGTAGAGTGCTTTATTATGTATAAATTTGTTAGAAATATAAGGCAAGGTATCAAAAAAGTTATGATAATTTTATGACATAGTCTAACCTGATCACAAAGATTTTCTTTATGTTTCATTTCTCTAAAATTCACATCTGTTTGGGCTGCTTCCAATGCTCCTAAGAGATGATGCCAGATACATACAAAGTGATTACCATACAGTTTCCTATTTGGAATTTGAGACAAAGCTAGAGCAGCATTTATCCGAACTTTAAAATTGCCACATGTGTCTAGGGCAGTAAGTAATCCATCAAAAACAGTGTCCTATTGCAAAATACATATATAAATAATATACCACAGTTTATTATTCTTTATATTATTATATTAATGTCTGTTTATTTATTTTAACAGTGCATTTACTAATGACATTTGAACTAATAATATTTAAAGGTAAAACACTAATGTTACTATCACTGTTCATTTAGAAAATTCCCTATGGTATATTATGCTCCAAATGAAGATTCATCATCAGCCATTTTCAATCCACTGCAGGATGAAGGCCTCTCCAGCAACTTTCCAGTTCCTTCTGTTTTGAGCACTGGCCATCCATTTACTACCCACAAACTCATGAATTTCATCTATCCATCTCCTCTTTTGTCTTCCAGGATTTCTTCTAGCTCCTCTTGGGTACCATTCTGTTATTTAATGAAGATGTATTGCTATATAAATGTTTGAATATACATATATAGTATAGGTGTTCTGCTTAGAGTTCTTAACCTGGGCTGTAAAAGCAGAATGCTAAGTGAATCTGTGTTACGCAGGGGAGAGTTATCCATGGGATATAATTAACTATATAGTATCGGTGTAAATACACCACAGTTAACCCATATATTTGAACTATGTATGTAGCGTAGAGGGCATCGTTTTAATTGTATCTCATAATGTGGTTGCCTTCACAACGAGACAGCTGCTATTGCATTACTTCAAATAAATAACGCTTCTCTAGTAGAGAAGACTACTGTTATTTATTTTCAGCGGTACCACCACCCAGACGATCGTTTCGAAGCTGTGCGGCTTCATCATCAGTGGGCGAAGGTACCCAGGTAATACAACAAGCCATCACGGTTGCGAAGTTATATCCACATTATGAGAGATGCCAAAAGGGTGTGGTGGTAATGTATTTGGAAAATTACATTCATCAGCTGAGGGTTCTGCTGATGATATGCAGGAATTTTGCCAGCATGGACAAGGGGGGGGAGGTGATTATCTCATTATATAAGGCAATGGGTAAACTGCAGTGAAGAGCAGCAAGATTATTCAGGGATTAAAAGGGTACTCCTAACAAAAAAGACTTCACTTCTGCAAACTGCAGCACCTGGAAACTAGGCACCTGTGAGGAGATCTGACTGCAGTGTTTAAGGCTTTAGACAGTTTGAGTAAACAAAATGTTGATAGCAACCTTAACCTTTCTTGAAAAACAGACATAAGAGACAAATTTTATTTAATAATTACATAAAATATAATTCATAATTTAATTTATATCTGATAATTTGAAGGCCATAGATTCTCATAATAATAATAAAATTATGAAATCATTATAATAAAATAATGAAAATAATAATAAAACCACATATTTTGTTTTATATGATGCAAAGTTTGATTTACTTTTATTGTTTATGAATTTAATAAAAATTTTAACTGTATTTGTAATACAACGATAGTTTATAAAATGCCTAACTTGAAGGCAAGCTGAAATGTGTTTTATGAATGTTTATTACTACATGTTTAAGAATATCTTCATTTGAATTGGATTTGTTAATTTTTAACAAAATGAAAACTTACTAGCAGTACGTTGCCCGATTCTATTAATTTTACATTCTTCATCATGTTGCCCAAAGCATAGCAAGCATTCCATCTGACCTTCATCACAGTTGCTGTCAATGCAGATAAAAGAGAGGTAACACTTTGTTGGATAAAGGTCTTTATCAGTTCTCCAACTGAAAAAGAAAGAATATCATTATTATGTCATACCATCCAAAGAAGTGTAAATTGAAACAATTCCTGAATAATTTCAACTTTTAAGTTGTAAAATGTCTTAAAATTACACACACACACACACACACACACACACACACACACACACACACACACACACACACACACACACACACACACACACACACACACAGTAGCACTAAATATGACAGCATTACAGAAATGGAATATCTATTAATCAACATCAATTACAGCAAGGAATTCTGCATACTCGAGGTATGCAGAATTCCTATTTAGAAGTGAACCCTCCCCCCAATGAACTATATTATACAAGTTTACACTGTCAGATTTCTTTAACTCTTATGCCCAAGGCATAAGAGTTAAATGCCCAAGGCATTAGGAACAAAATTTCATAAGTTTAGAGAGATTTTCATTTCCATAATGTAAATTTGCCTGATAGAATTGCAAACTGAATATATCTATCAAAAATAAGACTGAAACCTGAAACACAAAGCAATGTATCTGACGTTGTTAAAAAGAAATGTCTGAGCTATGTAAATGTATATTCTAGAGATTTTTATGCACAGTTTCCCACCTCAGTATATATACAGTAAACCCTCACTAATCCAGAGTAATTTGGGGGAGAGGTCATCCAGATTATGAGAGAATCCGGATTAATGAAGCAAAAGATAGCCTTAAAAGACAAAAAAAAAAAAAAGAAAAAAAGAAAAAAGCTTAGAACAGAAATAAATAGAAATTTAATGATATAGGTAGTGCTGATGAAAATAAATAAAACAAAATCACTGTAGAGCCTTTATTTAAAAACTATAAAAAGACAATAGTTTTTATGTTGTTAATTGCCTTTTGTTTTTTTATACATTTATCAGGTGGCACTGGCATTGCACACCAATGCAACTTGATCATTGCTGTGAATACCACTTAAATACAGCTTCTTCCAGCAACTTCTTTTGGCTTTTTTTAAATGTCTCTCTATTCAATACACTGCTTTTATCAATCCCACATCGAATTTTAAAGGAAATGTCTTTATAGATTCTTTTCGTTTTTTAATATCTGACACACCCTGTTGGCCAATACTGAATTCTTCAGCATTTTTTTTTTTTTCCCCAGGAACACCATTTTCAAATTAATGATAGTTAAAGTAAAGTGTTTTCTTTTTATTTCACTTTGTAATTCTTTAGAACCCATAATTATATAAAATATGTTAACTTATGTACATATATATGTATAAAGAAGTATGCAAATGAAGCGATATAAGCAATAGCATCCGTCCGACTCAGGGTCAACAGTGATATTGAACAACACATTCCATCTCTCTCTCTCTCTCTCTGCACAGTCAATCAGTGTGCAGTGAGAGTTACTCATGTGCCTTCCTAAATCCCGTGTGTCTTTCAAAGCACTCAACTGTGAACAGAATTTTCATATTTTGATCTGAATTATCTGACATCCAGATTAACTGTCACCGGATTAGCGAGGGTTTACTGTATATTTTTTTTGAATGAATATGCAAATGATTTCATGAAACATTAATGAATAATAAAGCTAGACCTATAATGCATTATCATATTTTGCTCTTCAAATCTGGAGACAAAATGGCTTCAACATAAAGAATATATAAGTTATACTGGTCTGGAGGTCTCAATTTAGAAAGGATGTAGGGCTGCTGAAATGAGTACAGAGAAGGACAAGATTGGTGAGCCGACTGGGCTAGCCGGGTGGATAAAATGACCTTTGAACCCATGACCTTTGGCCTGGCAGCCCAAAGGTCATGGGTTCAAATCCCACCTCGGGCTTGGATCAGAGTAGAAAATGCAAAAACCTTGGGAGGTGCAATATGGCCACAGAAGCCGATGCGCCAACAACTAACAAAAAAAAAAAAAAAAAAAAAAGATTGGTGAGGAGGAACAAAGGGATACTCTTATCAAAAAAGGCTAAGCATTTGGTAACTAGGTACCTGTGAGGTGATCTGATTGAGGTGTATAAGGCTTTGAATGGTTTGAACAAGTTCAATGCTGATGGGATTCTTCCTCTTTGCTCAGACTATGCACTTGAGGGGGCATAAATTCAAATCGAGGAAAGGCAGGTGCAGAATAGATGTGTATTAGAAATTTGCCTTCAGACAGCTGGTGATTGAGTGTTGGAACAAATTTCCTTGTGGAAGTTGATAGCTTAAATAAATTCAAGGAATAAATGGACAAACTGTTGGAGTAAACAGATGGGTGAAATGGGAAGGTTTTTTTTTCTTTTTTTTGCTGATGCTATATAAGTTTGCTTTCTTGCATAATATGTATAAAAATGCTTTCATTTTTAGCCCTTTCGCTTGCCCATAAGAAGTATTCTATGCTTCAAAACGCCCTATACAGTAAAACCCCGCTATTCGCGGGGTTACGTTCCTGAGAAATGCCGCGAATACTGAGTTATGGCTCCCATAGTAATAAAGGGGTTTTGTTCCAAAGTATGAAATATATAAGAAAAACTAGTCTAAAATTTTGTCTATGCATGTATTATATGTACCTTCATAATATGACTATGTACATAGACAGTACGTAGTGAAATGCAAGCATAAGGAATCGAAATGAAAATAAGAAACAATTTAATATTAAATGTAATATTAGAAATTTCAAGCAAATCTTTCAATCCAGCGCCTTTGCTATAGCTAAAAACTTATCCCGCCAGTTCTATCACCAGTTTCGCTAAAGTGTTGATAAAGGTGTTTTGCCTTTTCACGAAAGATGAGTGACCTTAAGGGAATTTTATTTTGAGTTCGGTCTTCTATTCACAGATTTAAAGCTTTTTCCATTTTTTCTAATTTAACATCACGAGTTACAGAGCAAATTTTTGAAGCAATTAGAGCGTTTTCACGGACACTACGGCGGGTTTTTTCTTCTGATTTCTTGATTGATCGTACCGTTGACTTATTGATTTTACAATGTTTTGCCACTGACGAGACACTTTCACCATTAGAAATTTTGTCTAATAACTCAATTTTACTCTCTAATGTCATCACCTTCTTTGATCTTTTCACAATTCCCTTGTTATTCGTAGCCATATTTTTGTACGGGTTAGAAAACAATTTGTCCACAATAAAGTCACTTTCTTCCGTTAACACACTCGAAAAGTATGTTTATACTAACACACTGCAAAACGGTAGATTTTTCACTTTTGTAAGCATATCAATTTATAAATTGATAAATTTATTCAATTTATAAGCATATAAATTAAAAGAAACGACGAAACCTTCCATGACAAGCACATAGCACATACTGAACAAGGATTAGCGAGAAACATTCACACTCACGATTTTGTCACTTCCCACCCACCGAGCACTGTTTTGATCGGGAAAGATGATTTTAGCCAAGCCCATGTTTTATTTAATGCCGGAAAATGTTCACGGCGATTTAAAATTCACATTTTTTTAGGTTTCATTTTATATTAAATCAGCGACCGCGAATACAGATACCGCGAATAGCGGGGGTTTACTGTACAATCCCATGGTAATTTCGGGGAACAAACCCCACATACTAACTTAATAGCGATTTTGCAATTATACCACCGCGATTATCTATCTTTTTTTTTTTTTTTTTTTTCTATAGGACCCAGCCGCTGAAATCCCAGGAAATTAGGCAGCGGGACCTGCCAGAGTATAATAAATTTCAAGGTACACCTGGCCAGCTTCCTCGTTGGCATAGTACGGACAACGTCGGGTCTCATCAGGGGCTCGACGGCCAATAGGCCAGAAGAACAATGGGCACAACATACTACACAACACATGATCCACACACTTTTAAATCTCTGGTCTTGACAGAGTACTGTCTCTCGATACAGCGAACACTCGCGGAGATGGGAGAAATTCCTGGTGCCGTTTGACCCTTAACATACTTTGTACTTTGTACTTTTGTCACGGCCTTTATATTTAGGATTTTGTCACTCCCTTGGAGATAGCTGCGTTTCACTTTCGTTTTCGCACGTGCAATCAATATCGCCCCAGGGGATGAGGTCGTTGAAATGCTATACCACCGTTAAGGTGCCAGTCAATTAGTGACGTCAGGTCGTTCTCCTAATAGTAACGGGCAAGCATCGAACACATAATAACCCTAAGAACGGCGAAGGGAGAATGAGACTTTTGTCAGAGAAAGATGAGTAACCAGAACAAGAAACATGATTTCTTATGCAATCAGAACCCTATAAAGACATTGATGGTCGTTTCGAAATTCCGTGCGTAGAAGTGAATCAATTTATGTCTGACAACCGGGATAGAAAAACAAAAGAAACTGCCCTATACAAATATGGGATTTCCTTTCTCCACATAACATATCATTTTTTAGCAGTGTCCAGTTGCAATAAATGACAGGTCCTAAGGTTTATTCTCTGCCCCAAGTAATTAACCCGTGAAATCAGAACAGGTCATGGGAAACTCAGATAAGGGGATGCAGAAGTATATTTTTGAAGAGGGGATAGCAGGCAGGGGGATTTTTGGTGAGATTTGATAGGAAAGAGAGAGATTAGAGAGAGACGAGGGAGATTTGTTAGATTTCAGAGTGAGAGAGCAGATCCCAGAAACTTAGAGAGTTCTTGATGAGATTCAAGAGGTTTTCTGTGTTTGAAGAGATTTTCTAGAGCCAAGTGTAGTCAGCAGAGCCTTGAAGAGCATCAGATAAAGAAAGCCAAGGAAGATAGCAGTTATTGTCGATTAAACAGATATCCCCAAAGTCGTACTTATGGAGCGAAGAGGCGAATCCAGAAGTGTTGAAGAAGAACAGAAATTTGTAGGTAAGTTGACTAGCATTTTCTAGAATAAACCAAACCCGACTACTCAAAGTTAATCCTACTTTCCCCCCCCCTTTAATTTTATCCTTATTCACGGACCTCTCTTCTCATGGACACATTCTGACAATTGTTTTATCAACTCTTAGTAATTAGGATTTAACAGATAATGTGACTTATCAACCTAGTTGTCAAAATACTAATTATAACTGTTAAGTTGACATATTTCCCTATTCTAGCATTAGAACAGTTGTATGTTATGACAGGCACCAATCATTTTGGATACTTGTGAGAACAATGTGGGAAGAGTCCACATGAAGAACACTGTTAATTTGTTACACCAATATCAGCAATATTTTAACCTGCTATCTTGTTTGTACCCAAGCAGTCTTATACAAGTGCTACCCAAATCATGACCAATTCTTTAATGATTAATTGTACAATTTAGTATGTTTAATAAACCTTGTTTTGTTATTGATTTTGCCTTGTGACAATTCTCTGCTACACATAACTCACTGAACAAATTGTTGAAGAAAAACCATAGTTATGCGGTGCTTTGAAGACCAATCACATAGAAAGGAGACCAAAGTGTCCTTTGTTAACAGGAGAGATTGCTTCTACAGGGATGGGATACACTTAAATAGAAAGGGTGCAAGAATATTTGCTGATGCTATCAAGACAGTGTTAGGTGGGTCGGAAAACTGCTAACTTGGGGGGATACAAAGACGAATAGATTAACAGTAGCCACTGGCAGAGGTGAAAGAGATTCTTGCACTGCTTCTATTGGAATGAGCAGAAGCCCGAAAAACAAGATTCAGGATATTTCAGAGACTGCTGGGAGTCATTGCGGTACAAGTAAACACATGGGTTGTGTTAGGGTAGCTAAGACTAGAAATAGGTGCATGTATACTTGCGTGTACACCAATGCTAGGAGTTTAGTAAATAAATTTGATGAATTTGAGATATTGCTCAAAACATCAAAGGCAGATATTGTTGGGATATCAGAGACGTGGTGTCACACAGATATAAGGAATGCAGAACTGGAATTTGGGGAGTACAACGTCTACAGAAAGGATAGACTGGATAGGAAGGGAGGAGGGGTTATGCTATTAGTTAAGAAATACATAAAATCCAAGGAAGTGAAGCCAGTGGACATCGCAGGACAGTGCAGTGTCGAGTCAGTATGGTGTGACATAAGCATTGGGAGATCAAAATTGAGAGTAGGAGTGTGCTATAGGCCTAATGACTCTGATGAGTATAATAAGAAACTGTACAAGGAAATAGAGTGGGCCAGTAAATCAGAGAGTCTTATAATCGGAGATTTTAATTTCCCAGATATTGACTGGAATTTGTGGGCTGGTCACTCACACACTAGCAAGGCTTTTGTGGATTTATTGGATGATTGTTTTCTACATCAGCATGTTCGGGAGGCAACTAGAGGGAGGAATACTCTTGATTTGATTATCAGCAGTGACTCTTCATGCATTAAGAATCTGCAGATAAACGAACCACTAGGTGGCAGTGATCACAGTGTGCTGAAGTGGGATTTACTCAAAGAGGTAACTAACATTAGGGGTAAAGGGAAGGGTTATTGCTTTCGTAAAGGCGACTACGATGGACTGAGACAGTATTTAAATTCTATACAGTGGGACCAACTGATGATGTTACCAACAGCAAATGCAAAATGGGAAGCATTCAAAGAACTTATCTTGGAAGCTACTAGGCTTTACATACCAACTAAGAAATATTGTTCAAGGTTTAGGCCTAAATGGATGTCAGATGAACTGATGAGGCATATGGCAGAGAAGAAACATGCATGGGATACATACAAATTAACACATGACACAGAAGCGTATGATAGATACAAGTTGATCTTTAACCAAGTTACAAAGGGGGTTAGGCAGGCGAAGGCAGAGTACGAGAAATCTTTGGCAAGGGATGCAAAGAAAAACAGCAAAGAGTTCTTTACTTATGTAAACTCTAGAAGGAAGGGGATGAATCAGATTGGTCCACTTGATATCGATGGGTCAACTGTTGATGATCCTGCTCAGGTAGCTAACAAACTAAATGAATATTTTGCATCAACATTCACACACGAGGAGTTATTTAGCGAGGGGAAAGCCAGGGGTGTATTCAACTCTAGCAGTAAGCTAGAGAATCTTGTAATAACTGAGAGTAAAGTGGAGGAGAAACTGTTGAAGAAAAACACAAGAAAGGCACCTGGGGTGGATGGGATCTATCCAGTTATATTAAAGGAGGCAGCAGAGGAAGTAAGTAAACCCTTAGCCATAATTATGAGAGCTTCCTTGGACTCAGGGGAGGTACCCGCAGACTGGAGATGTGCAAATGTGACCCAAATTCACAAAGGAGGATCAAAGGCTGACACAAGCAATTATAGACCTGTGAGTTTAACTTCTGTTCCAGGAAAATTAATGGAGGCACTAGTTAAAGAGGCACTGCAGGATCATTTAGACAAGACTTCAGTTATAGCTCGGACACAGCATGGTTTTGTTAAGGGGAAGTCTTGCCTGACCAATTTGATTTGATACTATGATGCGGTCACAAAGGAACTGGATGCAGGGAATAACTTTGATATTATATACTTGGATCTTAGAAAGGCTTTTGATACTGTTGCACATGGAAGACTGCTGCACAAATTGGAGCAGTGTGACATTGGAGGCAAATTGCTGCTGTGGATAAAGGGATGGCTGAGGGGGAGAAGACAGAGACTGGTAATCAATGGACACTGCTCATTGTGGACTAATGTTATTAGTGGAGTCCCTCAGGGCTCAGTGTTGGGTCCATTATTGTTTTCTGTATTCATAAATGATATTGATGATGGTATATCAAGCTTAATGTCGAAGTTTGCAGACGATACAAAGGTAGGCAGGGTTGTCAAGGACACTACTGACACTATGCTGCTGCTGCAACAGGATCTGGAAAGGTTGAGCAGATGGGCTGAGAGGTGGCAAATGAAGTTTAACATTGACAAATGTAAAGTACTACACATGGGAAACAGCAACCCCAGAGCAACGTATCAACTCTGTGGTACTACACTGACAGTGGTAGAGAATGAAAGGGACCTGGGGGTGGTTGTGCAGGCAGATATGAAGTTCTCTGAGCAGTGCAGACGGGCTGCAAGAGTAGCTCATGGTGTATTGTCAATGATATATAGGAATTTTTCTAGCAGGGATAAGGAGGTGATTATTGCCTTGTATAAGGCAATGGTCAGGCCACACCTAGAGTACTGTATACAGGTCTGGAGGCCTCATTTCAAGAAGGATGTAGAGCTGCTGGAATGAGTACAGAGAAGGGCAACAAGATTAGTGAATGGAACAAAGGGGTGCTCTTACGAAGAAAGGCTTAAGTTTTGCAAATTACAGTGTCTGGAGACTAGGCACCAGCGAGGCGATCTGATAGAGGTGTATAAAGCATTGAATGGTTTGAGCATGCTCAATGCTGATGGGATTCTTCCTCTCGCTCAGAATAATCACCTGAGAGGGCATAAATTCAAATTGAGGAAAGACAGATATAGGATAGATGTGTGGAAATTTGCCTTTAGCCAGCGGGTGGTTGGTAGGTGGAACAGACTTCCCTCCCTTGTTGTGGAAGTTGATAGCCTAAATAAGTTTAAGGCTCGGCTGGACAGGTATTTCGAACGAACAGAGGGGTGAAGTGGAAGTGGTTATTTTTTATTTATTTATTTTACTTTAATTTTTTTGGCTGATGCTGCATAAGCTTGGTTTCTTGCATCAAATGCCTCTACTAATGCTAATGCTAATGCTAAGTGTTGCCACAACCCAATCTTCGATGCTGCAAGCTTGTCCTAATATCAATCGCTAAACAATAATATGAAACCCAGGTTTTCTGGATGCAAATATTAGTGTCTGATCTTTCCGGAAGCTGAGTGGTTCACAGAGAATGTTGACTGACAAGCACACACTATAACGGAAACACCTGCGGAACATATGCCACTACTAATACTAAAGATGCTACTGCTAATACTGAAAATTTACATACACCACTTTGTATTTTCAGGGATGAAATAAATAACAATAAAATAAATAAAATATAAATAGATTATAAAACTTAAATAAAACATGTTTCTCTTATGTTTTTTTGCTCCCTGTTATGGTTTTTTTTTTTTTTTTTTTTTTTTTTTTTACCAGCAGAAAAAACTTTTCCTCCACAACAAATTGCCCAGGTATACATTACTTTCAAATAAATTATATCCATTTTGCAATGTTATTTGTTCTGATAAGTTAATCTGCCATTTATATAAAATGGTAAGGCAATGGAGCAGATTAACCTTTTGAGTTGTAATGTCACCTTCTTTAAAAGGCTAATCTGTCAATCGCACTACCCAGTAATTTCAAACAAATGAGTTTGAAAGCAGTGCAATACTAGAGCAATTTTTTATGAAGGCAAAGTTTCTTTTCAGTTCAAGCCTGTATTTTTCTACTGTACTTACACCATTCTTGTTCACATTAAAGCAGTCATCATAGTGGTAAAGGGCTATGTCAACACTGACTATTCAAGAGAGATCATTATGTAATGTGTACAATATTGATCTGGAAAGAGAGTAATCTCAAGTATGTAATTTGCTTTACAATTCTTGTGAGTCACCTTTCTGGGTACATTCTAAAAACTGGGGATATTCCACTAACTCTACACTAAAGTGGCTGTAATTTAAGGCAAACAATGGTAATCATAGGATATTGTCCCTCTCCTTCCCCTGTAGATGTTCCATACCAAAGTTCATTTATATTAGTAAAATAATTTATTTGTGACCAACCTATCATGAGTATGTGGGTATGTATCTGGGCTTTGCCTGGACTTCACTTCTCATCCACCAAAATCACTGGGCATCAGTTTAGATAAAAGAAAATTGTAAGCAATTACCATAACTAAATATATTTATGTCCAAAGTATGAGGTCTTCAAAAAAATCCAAACTGCTTTGATATAAATAATAATTATATAAGTAACAACAATAAGCAAACTTATGGAGTGAATGACTCAATCCCCCTTTGATATAAAGTGTAAAGTGTTTTTGGGTCAGACAACACCAGGGGTTCCCCCCATCTCGTAGTATACATCCGCATAGTATACATTGTCGTGTGATACAGTATACTGTAAAGGCTAGAGATTTAAAAGTGTATGGATCGTGTATATGTGTAATGTTTTGTACTATTGTTCATCTGGCCTTTTAGCCATTGGGCCCCTAATGGGACCCATTGTTGCCCACACTTGGCCTCGTGGAGGCAGACCAGGTACACCCAGTATAGTTATTTATTCTGGCAGGCCCTGCCACCCAATTTCCAGAGATTTCACCCCCCCCCTTTGATATAGTGTTCGTCCAAGGAAAATTATTGCACTTAGTACAATAATTTTCCACTCCTGGAAGCATTTCTAGAAAGCAGGTTTCAAAGTTGCCAAAAGCTGATGTATTTTATTCCTCTTTATTGTTTGTTCATCATCAAATTTATTTTCTCACTGTAGGAAACAAAAGAAAGTCATATGGAGTCATAACTGGTGAAGACAGGGGTTTCCAATTTAACCAATTCCATGTCATCATCTTACACAGAATTGCTCATGATGAAGGTTACAAGTCTTTGAGGTTCCAATTTTCTGGACTTTCTCTTTGAATCACATCCTGAGGGCATCTCAGAAATTTAATATACAACTCATCAATTGTTTGTTCCTCTGGAGCATATTCATGGTGGACATCACTCTCATAGTCAAAAAATGTTGTTAAATGACCATTTTTCTGCACAGTTTTGTCAGAGTTCCTGTCCTCTTTGAAACTATAATGCCGTGCTGTCTGCTGCTTATGTATGTCCAATTGTAGAGTCCTCATATGCTATTTTTTATTATTATTATTATTATTAGCCATATGGTGCAAGTAAGCCAAAAAAAATTCTTGAGTTGCCCTGAGAGAGAGAGAGAGAGAGAGATGTTGTTTGTTTGTTATTTGGATTTTAGGAGCATTAGCAACTAAGGCCATATTGCTCCGTGATATGCGGTGGTCATTCCCTGACCTTTCCGCATCCTCCGTATTTGGTGGTGACGGGTTCAAACCCCGGTCTAATCAAGAAGCGTGTGCTATGCACTGCTGCTCCTTCCCACCTGGCTACGGAGGCGCCGAGAGAGAGAGAGAGAGAGAGAGAGAGAGAGAGAGAGAGAGAGAGAGAGAGAGAGAGAGAGAGAGAGGAATCACCATGAAAGAGAAGAATGATGATATCCAGCTAAGGACTCTGGGTGTGCCAAGCCCATACTCATCAGATGTGAGTCCCTGGGGTAAAATTTAAGATCAAATATTTCAACTGCAATTTTCAAAAGAAAAATTTAGCACACCTGTTGTTCAGTAAATTATGACTTTTTTTTAAATATGGTGAGATGTAAAAACATGTCTTCATTATCAGCTGACAATAACAGACTGCTATAAGCAACAGCTTACTACAAAAAAGTACAGAAAAGACTAATGTCTTTTCTTTACTTTTCATTACACTATGTTGTCATGTACTCTGTTGTATCAACCTTGAATAATAAGAATAATCTCAATAATTTTTGAATAGATCTCATATATTTTACAGCATAATCTTTAACAAAAAAAAAAAAGAAAAAAAGAAATAAAGAAATCTGCACTTTTATTTATTCACTCTGTTATTGTCGTTTACCATTCTCATTTTATAAATAAAATACAAGTGCTGAAGGAGATTCTGAAAGTATGTGAAAATATGACATCTATGTATGGGAAATCCCAATACATAAAGTAACATATTAATAGAAGAAAATGGTGAATAGCAATAACAATATGTTTAACTACAAAAATGGAAGTAAAGAGATAGGGTATGTAATTGGATTTTCAAATGCAAAGCAGCTTTAGAAGAATGTAATGTAAATGTGTGTAATTAAAGATGGACTTAGCTGTCTTTTTCTTTCCCACTGATTGGAGTCACTGATTTATGTACACATTGTCCTATTTTAATTTAAAATTCATACTTATGATATATGGGTCAACAGATAATTCAGTGCATAATCATTGTGTCACCCCTAGTTCTTCTAAATGCACAAGGCTTTCACAGCATATAGTTCCTTCTATCATGCCTGAACAGAATTGAAAACACAAACATTCTGACCTACTAGTGACCTTTTGACGCGAATAACATCTATGCTGGGGGTACCCTATGGCACTCAGGCTGTCATGAAAAGTGAAATGTCTAATAGACAATAATATAAACAATTTATACTTATTCTGTCAAGTATATAATGCCCCGGTGCCTCTGTAGCCAGGTGGGCAGGAGCAGCAGTGCGTAGCACACACTTCTTGATTAGACCGGGGTTCGAGCCCGTGACCACCAAATATGGAGGATGCGGAAAGGTCAGGCAATGACCACTGCATATCCCCGGAGCAATATGGCCTTAGTTGCTAATGCTCCTAAAAACCAAATAACAACAACAACAATATAATGCCATTGACAAATATGCAAGAAAAAATTAGAAATTTTGATATTTAATATCATTTTTTTTGAAAAAACTAAAAATTCACATTTTGGTCATTTACCGTTGCGCCTTGGTTACTTTCATTCTCAATAACTTCTAAACTATGATAGATAGATATAAACAGTAAGTGACAAAATTGTTCAGTAGGAAACATCTATGAATTAGTTTTAACATCTATTAATCTATGAATTAGTTTTAACATCTAAGAACAGTTTTGATGTAGCTCTTATGGTTCCCGAGTAATAGCAATGTAAAGTTGAAAGAGTTGAAAAATTCGAGCATTTTCAAGTTTGTTTTCGCAATATCTTGAAAATTATAAATGTTAGACAAAAACAGTAAGCAACAAAATTGTTGCCCTTTGAGAGCTCTATAAGGATATATACCTAGATTTCGAATCAGGTTTTTAGTTTTCGAGAGTTGAACAACTTGTTAAAGTAACTACTTTGTTCAGTTACTTCACATTTGTCGAGCAGTGTGGTTGTGTTTCATTTAGTTTAGTTGTGACGCGATGCCGAAAGTTACATCAACTAAACTTGTTCAAAGATTTCGACAAAATCACAAATTTAATGTTGAAAAGCAAGCACCAAAGTCGGCGGCTGAATGCAAGAGAGAGAGTCATCTAGATTCACATTTCTGTCCAATTTCCCTTTCTTTCTTTCACAATATAACTTCAAACACTGGGCTGTAGATTTTGGCACGCACTGTACTTGTTGTGTGCAGTGATGCAACAAGTACAACTCATGCGTCCAAGAAAACTCAATTGTACGCAACAAGTTGCATACAACTGAGCAACAAAATTGTTGCCCTTGAGAGCTCCACAAGGATATATAACTAGATTTCAAATCGGGTTTTTAGTTTTCGAGAGTTGAACAACTTGTTAAAGTAACTACTTTGTTACTTTGTCATTGAACAAGTACCAAATGCTGTTCATTTGTTTAATTGTAACAATGATGTTGTTCGATATAACGCTCAAGTGTTGGAAGGAAACACCACCATCAATTGTACAGCTGACGATCACTTCACCAGTTACAAGAGTCATGAACAGTTGACTAGTATGCAAACAAAACTCCATCAAATGAGCTTAGCAGAGACTGGAGGTTTGCCATACATATTGCATCTATCCACTGGAAAACCTTACACGATCATGAAGATGGTTTGGTCAATGGAGCGATTGGAACTTTACAGCACATTGAGATGGAAGAAACAGAAATCAAAAAATTGGGGTTACATTTCGAAAGCAAGAATGTTGGAACTAAGAGTCGTCTCAAGTCTCGCCTGCACATATTGTCGCATCATGGCGTATTAAAATCTGGCTGGACTCTGATTACGAGACATTCCACCAAAGTATCTTTCAAAAGCAAAATGCTTAAATGCAAAAGAATCCAATTTCCTTTGGTTGAACTTGTGCCATGGCGGTTCATAAATCTCAGGGTGGAACTTTCAAAGAAATCATATTCGATTATGATAAGCGTCTCGAACAGCAACTGGTATACATTGCATCATCGAGAATTATTAGCATCGATGGCCTGTACATCAGAAATCAGAAAGATGACCTTACATTCTACCATGCTCGCGATTGTAATGCACCTAAGATGCAAGATCTTCGAACTGAATTGAAACGTTTGAATAACCATTGTTTGGAAACACTCTCTACAACTGCATTACAATTTTGGGATCAAGTTGCTTTGTCGAGTTTCAGAATGATATTGTTGAATGCACAGAGTTTGAAAACTTCATAGCGAAGACATTGCAACCAATCCAATTCTCATGGAATCGAATATGTTGGCATTAAATGAAACATGGCTTGAAAATGATGAAAATGTTTATGTTCGAGGATACAAATGTATCACACAATTCAAAAGACCTTCTATGCGATCTGGTGGTGTTGCGATATACAATAAAGTCGAATTGACAATATGCATGCCACATATTCTCATTACCGTGGATGCAGACTTGCTATGGCAAATGACTGATACAGATAATTGCGGCGACATTTGTGCAGCTGAAGTTGAAATAAATGAACGGAAGACTTTGCTTGTAACATTCTACATCTCACCTAATTCAACATTGGAGCAGATTAAAGTTTTCTTAATATCCAATCTAGCGATTTATATGCCAAAGTTTGGAGACATACCTAAAGTTGTAAGGAAATTCAACTTTCAAAAGATCCCAATAATTTTAGTGTGTGATTTCAACACCACTGACATTAAGAAACCTGAAAATGCTCCATTCCTTGACTTCATGGAATCAACATTCGATCTTAAACTTGCATCAGATCTTACAAAATCTACTATGCATGGTCAATCATGTATCGACTTGGTCTTCAATTGCAATGTTAATAGTTTGAATTGTTTCAACTACGTAGCCTACTTTAGTTACCACGAACCTTTATTGTTGATTGTAAATGAAAATATCGAATAAAATAAAACTGATTTTATTAAGCTTAAATTGTATTTTTTCATTTCACATGATGTTATTCACGGATCCACCTTCCGCTCCATGGAGCCAACGTCAATTTTTTTCAGCATGGTCCTATATTTATCCCACAAATTATCAGTTCATGTGTATTTAAGATCATCAGTTCTCATGTGAATAACAATACTCTCTTTACCTCCCTCAAAATCTGATGATCTGTTGGTGACGTCACTAATTGTTGCTCCTAGCAGATACTCTGGTTTTGGTCTGCCTTTATTTATTACAAAAAATATTACCTATTCTCTGATAAGGGAATCTACCAATTTAATCAAATCCTTTTGAACTGGAACAGTACATACTTGATTATTTTGTTCTGGGATCTGAATCAAGGGTACATCAGGAAGTTCATCAGCTACTCAAGTGCCTAGTGAGTTCTCAGTTTTATTTATTTTAAAGAGCAACACCCATTTTTTTAGTGACTTAGGTAATTGGAAATTTTTTTTTGGTAACAAGACTTTTTTTTTTTTTTTTTTCTCCAATGTTATACCAATATTATGCCAAAATTAAGAATAAAATTTGTAGGATTTTAAGTTGCGGTAGTATGGTGAAATGAGCTCCCCTTCACTGAAATCTTCAATCATATAAAAAAACAAATTTTCAGAATCTTCTCTTCATTCCTATTTACTTATTACAATGGTGAAGGGTAAGGGACCAACAGAAAGTGCAAGTGCTGGCAGTGCTAGGAATCAAAACAAAATTGATTTAGAAATGAAGATGATCAATTAAGAAGTACAAAGCAGGACAAAGTTTGTCATTTGTATTTCACAGAATTAGGTCTTGTTGCTTCAACAGTGAATGCTATTTTAAGAGACAGTGCGTGTATAAAAGAACATGTTAAAGGATCAAAACATTTAAGATCAATAGTGATCACAAAACAGCATTCAGGTGCTATATCAAAGATGGAAAAGCTATTAATAATATGGATGGAAAATCAGATTCAGAAGCAAGTGCCTCTGAGTCCAATGGCCATTCAAGCAAAAGCAAGACGTATTTATGAAGATATTAAGGATAGTATGGCAAATCCCAAGCCAAGTTCGTGGCAAGTAACGGGTGGTTTAATAGGTTCAAGCATTGCGCTGGTTTTCAAAACATTAAAGCATGGGGTGAAGTTGCCAGTGCCGATTCCGCAGCTGCAGAGAAATTTTGCGATGTGTTGGAAAAAACCCCTTCTAAATCTCCACAACCCTCAACTTCTGCAGCAGCGTGCTTATCAGCTGGAGAGTTAATTCTGGCAACGATGCTCGAAAGGTAAAACTTGCTGACATGCCTGTCTCCTCTCTCTTTTTGTAATTTTATACACTTCTGTAATTTTTCCTGTGCATGAGATAAAAAAAATTGACATTTCTTTTTGCTTCGATTAAATTCAGTGCACATAGTTGCGAGTGCTGCATAAGCGTTTTTGGGAAATTCTGACAAGTAAAGTTCTGCGGAACGCAACCCTTACATAAGTTGGGGAGTGGTTGCATATCTAAAATTCTCCATATTCTATATTCTCTAGTATTGTAGGCTGATGTAATGTTTAATCATTTATTCAATGACATTAATCAGTTCTGTTATGTTTAAATTTACTTTATATATTATCATTCTTCATTTGTATGCCTTTTCTCTATTTCTTGTACCATTGGTTCAACATTTGTTTCAATTATATATATATTATTTATTTCATATGTTTAAACTCAAAAACTTGACATTATTCAAATTTAATAGTGAAAATTCTACCCAGGGATGTCTCAGGTAAGAAATATAGCAAATTTCCTAATGCTCTCATGGCATTGGCTTTTGTTCTATCACAATCCTGTGAAGCCTTGACAGAAGCCATTCCGAGCGAATATAAAACGTTTGAGGAACTTTATCAACAAAGTCAGGAAGCTCTGTTCTAATGAATAACAAAACATATTGATTATTATTAGACTACACAAGAAAGAATACATAAAAATTCTGCTAACCCCTGACAAGTACATATTATAGTAAAAAATTTCCCAGAATTGCATATTAAATACACTAAATCTAGATACAGACACTCTTAAAAATACTCTCCTTGAGCAGTAATGAATGTTTGCCACCACTGGTACATTGTTGGTAGCAGTTCTGACTGAATAGGGTGGAGAACATCTTGAGATACATCAATAACCTTTTGATTGTTACAGAAATCATGGCTTTATAAATCTTGTTTCATTTTCAAGAAAAGAAACAACAATTGC
The DNA here is from genome assembly GCF_048544385.1 of Mastigoproctus giganteus. Taxonomy (NCBI): domain Eukaryota; kingdom Metazoa; phylum Arthropoda; class Arachnida; order Uropygi; family Thelyphonidae; genus Mastigoproctus; species Mastigoproctus giganteus. Next base: position 7,732,886 of record NW_028328292.1, on the reverse strand, counting down.
AACTTAACACAATAATACTGTGTTAAGCAAGCTCAGAAATGAACATTGTGCAAGTGTGTTTTTGCAACAACTGCTCACCATTCAGGATGATTCTGTTGAACTAAATTGCCTCTCACAGCTGGCACATTGAGGAATCAATTCATAACGTACAATATCGATAAACATGGTCAATATAAGAAAAAAACTTTCCTTTTCAATCTATTTGACAAAATTTTTCTGATTGCAGTAATGCAGAGATTTCCAAGTTTGCAGTGATTCATGCCTTGGGAGTTGTAGAGAAAACATCAAGTCTTATTACCAGAAATGATGGATTCTAGGAGAAATTAATTATTATCGTTCAATATCAATAATATATCAATTGGAGAAATTAATTATCAAATGCTGCTATGAATCACTGCAAACTGCCATATGCTCAATGAAATAACTGTTGATATCTAAGGCTCCACATGCTGAGCAATGTGATGCATGTTCAAATCATCATTTTAAATTCTATGACAATTTCCATGTGAGATGTTTAAAGCTGCTGCAAGTTTATCACATTTACATAGCAGTTCTGATGAACAACTTGTCTGGTCATTCCAATTTTTTAACTTGTACACAAGCATTTAAATGTCTTCCAGCACGGTCGCTGTCTACTAAACTTTCTTTTTCCTTTTTGAATGTATGATGACATTCAAACACGGTAGTGTGAGATGGACAATCCTCTTCATAACCTTGGTTGTTGTTGGAGTGGGATTTATTGGCGCAAGGGTTGTTATGGCCAAACTGCACCTTTCATAACCCTGGTGCATCATTTCTAATGTTTCAGAAGCAGATTTTTCTGTATTCTTAAATTTTGACATAAACATGATGTTTCAAATTTGACATTTTCCTCTCTCAGAAACTGCAATAAAATAAACCCACTTCAAATGCATACAGCAAAAATAAATATACAGAAAGTTAACAAACAGCTACATACATATAGAAAAATTTGCAGTTTCAATCTAACAAAAGCAAATTTTTCTGCATTTATTGATTATAGTGTTTTGCAGCCAGTCTGGGAACTTCTCGATGGTACTACATAATGTGGCAATTGGAAAATGAGAGTGATGTTATGAGATGAGTGCTGGTGCTGCCATCTACTAGAAGTAAACATAATATGAAAGAGTGATCGTTTCTCAAGCACCACAGCCATGATCAGGGGATTTTTGCTGCCACTTCTGAATGAAATGCGAGCTGAACTGCACATCTCTCCTGTGTCTGTATTGTGGAGGTACAACACAGACACAGGAGAGATGTGTTGTGGAGGGACAATGGAACAAGCAAACATCAAGTTTTGTGTTCAACTGGGCAAAAGTGCCACAGAAACATTTCAAATGATGAGGCAAGTGTATGGAGCATATTGTCTGTCTTGTGCAAGTGTGTTCAAGTGGCAGAAACATTTTGCCCATGGAAGAGAATCACTGGAAGATGGTGAACAGCTGGCCCCAGAAAAAAGAGTTTGAATACCAGAGTTCATTAAAAAGGTGCAGGAGATCATTACCAATGACTGATGTGCAACGCTCGGAATTATTTCAGAAAATCTGTGCATTAATAAGGGAACCATTCAACAAATAATAACCCAGGATTTGAGGCCTGCTGTTTGTTTGTTATTTGGAGCATTAGCAACTAAGGCCATATCGCTCCGGGATATGCGGTGGTCATTCCCTGACCTTTCCGCATCCTCCATATTTGGTGGTGACGCGCTCGAACCCTGGTCTAATCAAGAAGTGTGTGCTATGCACTGCTGCTCCTTCCCACCTGGCTATGGAGGCGTCTACCCAGGATTTGAAGAAAATGAAGGTCTCTGTATGGTTTGTTCCACATTTGTTAACAGATGACCAACAAGTGCAAGTTGAACACTGCACAGAACTCACTGAGGCAGCTGTAAGCAAACCCAACTTCCTGAATTCGATCATTATGGGTGACAAGATGTGGTGTTTTCAGTACAACCCCACAACGAAGTGACAAAGTGAGAAGTGGAAGTCGTCAAACTCTCCCAAAGCCAAAAAAGTTCAAGAAAGGTCAAAAATCAAAACCATGCTCCTCACTTTCTACGATAGCAAGGGAATTGTGCACAAAGAGTTCATGCTCAATGGCCAAAGTGTTACTGCTGCCTACTAACCAGACATTTTGAAACGTTTGTTGCAGAGAATCTGCAATGTGTGGCCTTAGTATGGAGAAGATGGCAGCTTGTTCCTCTTGTGCAACAATGCACCAAGCGACAAGGCTCTCAAATATTCAGGAGTTTTTGGCTAGCCAAAAAAGTCTGTATCCACCATATTTTCCAGACTTAGTCCCATGCAATTTCTTTTTTTCCTGAAGCTCAAGGCACTACTGAAAGGTTGTTATTTTGATGATGATGATACCATTCAAGAGCTGTGACGAGAACATTGAACAGTGTACCAGTCACGGCCTTCCACCAGGACACTTTGAAGTCTTTACTTTGTGATCGCTGCATGTAGTGTGTGGATGCAGGAGGAGGTTACTTCGAATAAACAAGGGTTAGTTCACTCATACATGGGATCATTATTTTTTTCTAGCATCAGTCTTGTTTTCCAGTTTCCGCACTGTGCATGTATATTTTTTAACATTCTACGTAATTAAATTATATTCACTGCCTTTATCCATATATGTGTAAAAAGGCACTAGAAGTGATGTTGCACAATACATGTTTGAGTTCAAAATGCACCTAAGTGCTGTGCTGCAATACATAGGAGCAGTTATTCTTAAATGATCAGCAAATGAGTGCTGTAAATGTAAAGGCACATAAAATTAACAGCTACTCAGTACTGGCATGCTGATTGGATGCTTTTCAGTAATGCTTGGCTTTTGTTTATAGGCTTGGCACACAGTTTTATTTGTTCTTTGCTTGTGTTGATGTATTAGTATTAGCAATGACCACATAGTGCAAGGAAGCCTATGGCTTATGCTGCACCAGCCAAGAAAAAATAAATAAATAAATTTTAAAAAAAATTACAATAATAAGAAAAAAAATTTAAAAAATAATAATAATTAATAGGAGAAAAGGAAACAGACAGCTTATGTGTTCCCTCCTCCCGTAGGTAATTATCCAGGTGACCTTTGAATTTCCTCAAACTGTCCAGTACTGAGTAGCTGTTAATTTTATGTGCCTTTACATTTACAGCACTCAATTTGTTGATCATTTAACAATAACTGCTCCTATGTATTGCAGCACAGCACTTAAGTGCATTTTGAACTCAAACATGTATTGTGCAACATCACTCCTAGTGCCGTTTTACACATATATGCATAAAGGCAGTGAATATAATTTAATAGCCAGATGTAGAATGTTAAAAAATATACATGCACAGTGTGGAAACTGAAAACAAGCTGATGCTAGAAAAAAATAATGATCCCATGCATGAGTGGAACTAACCTTTGTTTATTCGAAGTAACCTCCTCCTGCATCCACACACTGCATGTAGTGATCACAAAGTAAAGACTTCAAAGTGTCCTGGTGGAAGGCCGTGACTGGTACACTGTTCAATAACTTGCTCGCTAAAATAAAACTTCCTGCAATCCAGCCTAAACATCTCCCCCATAAGTTTATGTTAGTTTATGTATATGAATAAATTAATAAAATTTTAAGATTTGTTCTGCTTTACAGCTCAGCACAAAAGTAAGTGTTCATTTTTAGCAATGAATTCCAGACTTAATTTTCAACCATTATGTATGAATTTTAAGACTGCTGGGGATGTCAGAATTTTGATTTTTTTCAATATTCTGTAAATTATGGCACATTGAATGAGTTCTCTCACATTTAGGTGGCAGCAAATGTGTTAATGGTCATACAATTTAAAATGTCTAATTTGCTCCAACATCTGGCTATTATTTTCAAGAATAGCTGGACAATTTCAACTTCCTTTATGAACCATCTCTTACATTTTGAAAACATCAATGAATATGTAACACTTATCTTGAAATGTTTGAAGATGCAAATGGCAAACATTAAAAATATTAAATATCAGATTGATAAAGCTCAAAGCTAGACCTTATAAGAGTGTGTACATATTATGGTATTTCTGATATATGAAAAAAAACATGCAACATAAATATTAAAGTGCATACACAATTTCTACACAAGTACTGAATTCACTAATACACAAAGACAAACAGTTTAGAAAGATACTTCTGCAATTCTATGAATGATAAAAAAGTTGTTTTTCATTGTAAAGAGACTTTCAGAGATGTTCCATAAAAAACATAGCTCAAATTATTTATTTTGTTTAGTACGCTTCAGTTATTATTACTAGTAAACTATGTAAGTAATACATTGTCTTAGTTTTCATGATGCTCTTACATTTCAGTACCTATTGGAGTCTTCATTTTCAGATTTTGGTTGGCTGTGGTCTGGTCTAACATATGAGAACTTCGGTACACTCACTGCAATATCAAATTGTACAAAATTGTTGCAAAACATGTACAACACATTAGCATTAGCATTAGTAGAGGCATATGATGCAAGAAAGCAAGCTTATTCAGCATCAGCCGAAAAAAAAAAAAAAAAACCCCACTCCCATTTCACCCCTCCGTTCGTTCGAAATACCTGTCAAGTTGAGCCTTAAATTTGTTTAGGCTATCAACTTCAACAACAAGTGATGGAAGTCGGTTCCACCAACCAACCACCCGCTGGTTGATCATTGTATTTAATCATTGTATTGTCCTCTGTGGGGGCTTAGTCAGCATGATACATTGCCATCTGCCACTTGTTTGGAGAGGTCTGGGTTTGATTTCTGTTGACAAATGGAGGAATTTCTAAAGCCCTCTTCAATTGGGAATGTAGTTAGCTGATCTCAGGTGGAGGGAGTATAGTTTTCCCAGTCATTATTATTAATTATTCTGAGTTTTTCAGCCTGCACAACATACAAACTGGCTAATGAACACACACTTCTACAGAAACTTATACACAACATGGATATGAGCAAAAAGTTCAGATGCCCTTAAAATAATAACTTAATTTTGTTAACTGTTGGACTGGTATACCGACTGCATCAAAACACCTACAATAAAACTAAATTCTTCTGGCCTTAGTCATGCCAAAGCCAGAGGAGCTAAACAGAAATATTTTTATATTTTGAAAAATATATTTTATGCAGATACAAAACTATACAATTCTTACAAAAACTAGCTGCACTCCCCATCTTCAATTGTCAATTAAAATGAAACGAATGACAGGGGTAAATTATAGTAACTACAAACAAAAATTATTAGAATCTCTAACTAGAAAAATAACAATATACAGGCAAAACTAAATGCATTACAGAAAATCTGACACTTTCTGCCATATATTAGATAATTTCAAGAGTGTCATATTTACTTAATATTTAATTAAATACCAGCCTTTATTTTTTATAAGTAGACTGAATCACTTGAAAAAATTGGTTGTTATGCTCTTTTGACTTGCTTTGGATGACCTACTCTCAAATGACCTGCAATTTTACGATTAGTGGCACATATATGAATAGTTCTGATGATAGTTGACTTAGTTCACCTTACTTGAGAAACAAATTCTCTTAGTGAGTAAATTTTTAAAAATTTTTGCAATCCTCTCTGGAAATCTGATAATGGCATAATGATTTTATAACAAAATATAAGTTGGTTAACCAGTAAGAATAACTGTCATGATTAGTGTGACACTTTTTGTAGGCTTTCAAATGATTGTTTCCAATGTTCCAAATGTTCACGTGATAATACAAAAGATACTTTTGAAGATGCCTGTATAGTCATATTTCAACAAGGCAAACAGAAAAGAATTTTAGGACTTGTACCTATTGTCCAGTTTCAACCTCAATCATATGCTTAAGCATGAACTGTCATTCTACCACTTATTCTGACTCTTCCATGTTATTGTTAGAATGGAATTTTGTTTTTCCATTTTCTTGGCTTTTTCTGTGGTTAACATGAAGGAACAACTTGATATACTATATTTTCAGTAGACAATAGGATAATTCCAGTGCCTTGTTTGGTTTCCTCCATATGTGCACTCTTCCATTAGTACTCAAAAGTGTAAATTGAGACTCATCAGACTATACAACTTTCCTCCAGTCTTCCTGCAACCATCCTATGCATTCCTAGTACCAACCCATGGAAGTGACTGAGATCAGTCACTTCCATGAAAGTTTACTCTTGTAGTGCATTCTTTGTAGGGTTCCTCACATGGTTTAGGTAGTGATGTATTGTTATATTTCCACATTAAATACAGAAGATAATTTTTCTGGATTCATCTGACAATGATTATATTTGATAATCCACTCAAAATACTGAGCACTTAACCTTATATTTTTAGTTGGTTGTGCCTGTTCATGGTTGTTTTCTGATTTTTTTTTTATTTGTTAAAGACTGAAATCACACTATATTTGCACCCTTTCCTCTGTTGTAGTACATACTAAGCATGCACTGATAAATCTTCCCTCTCTGGATGTCTATGAGATCCTGTCTATTTGGTGTTGCTAAGTGAACTGATTTAGGCACTAGTTCAGTCACATGGCTTTAAACTGCTTTCATGAATATATCATATATTATCTAACACCAACTTATTTTTGCATAGATTACTGCATATAACCCAAACTTCCATGGTCCTAATAAAGTGACTAGCAGAATATATTTTGAAAACTTGAACTTCAAGTTGATTAGTTCACATCTACAAAATCTTTTTATCAAAAAAGCCTCTCTGTTTTATTTTTCTACAAAAATTGGTGAATAGGATAAAAACAATTTATGTCTGTAGGAATTTGGAAGTTTATATGGTTATGACATTGAACACAGTTTACACAATTCACCAATAGCACATCGGTGCAGAAAACATTACAGACAGTAGGCCCATTGCAAGTTCCAGGCCTTCCTACAAGAACATATCAATGATGCTAGACTAAGAAGCTGTGGGAGGGAAGGGGATTAGGATGTAGATTTTCACATCATTTAATATTCTTATCACACATTAATTACCTTAGATTCAGGAAATTTAAAGAAGTGCAAAGACTTCATTAACTGGAGGGCAGCTTAATCTCGTCCCTCTAGTTAATCCTTTTCAATATTAGATATAAACTTTTAAAGATGTTTAGAAGCATGACATCCAGGATTAAAGCTCATCCCATCAAGAGAATGAAGTAACTGCCCAGCAACAGAATCAATTCAAAGGATCTGCAGTCCAAAGATTCCAACTAGATTTCTTCCTAGACTGCTCTCAGATGGTTGGCCAGGATTTCCACTAAAAAGAAAGCTGAATATAGTTTCACAAGAGTTTCTACATTCCAGTTACAGTCTATCAGATCTTCCAGGTCCAGAAATAGCTCACCAATCTGTGTAAAGATGATTTAGGCAACAGGTTCAACAAACTAGAAGCTTAATTTCTACTACTCAGTCGTATTCAAAACTGAGTGTTGATATGAACTTTACTGTTGACTTTGGCAACAGTGTTGATGTATGCACAGAGTGTATGATCTTTGCAATGGACTTTGGGTTATCATGGGCAACTGTATAAGTAGATGACATGATAAATTTTAGGAAACTAGTTTTATTAGTCACCTTGGAAGAAGAAGAAAAGAAATATGCTTTCATATACAAGGCTGTGTTTCTAGTGAAATTTTAAATTTCAGTTAGTTGTACAGGCTCTAAATTTTTGAAAAATACTTCAGAGAATGCAAAGCAGTGTTTCTGTTTAAAGCTATTATTAACTCTTGATATTTTAAGGAGTCCTTGTGTGCTGTAATGTAATAACTAGATCGTATTTTTCTACAGCCCATAACTTAATTTTAATTTTAAAACCCATAATCCCTGTAAAGTATTAGAATCCTATAACCACTATGTATGTGATAAAACCCTCCACCAGCTAAGCGGATTACTATGAGGTGAGTGCTGAAAATTAAGCTAAGCTATACATACGATCTAGCTATTATTAACTTAATAAGGTTATTATTACCTTTCATTGCCTCTATCACAATTAACATAGGATTACTGCTGTTCATACAGGGTGATGAAAAGCTCTGAAGCATATAATAGTTACAAGGTGGTCTGGTCTATTTAGTACCACAGGAATTTTTAGGCTGGCAAAGGCTGAATATGGGAATCACTGCATGTGGGAAATGCATACAGTGTATGCAATTTCTCAAGAGGACATAACTTATTTTTCAAAATTTTAATTTAATAAGCAATTCTTTCTAATATACATATCACTGATTTCACTTGATCCCAAACTGTGTTCAGGTTCAATGGCACAGTTTCTCCTTGCCACATGTGCTATTTTCCTTCCAGCTTTAATCATTTCATCTTCACCTGCCATCTTTCCATACTTTTTTTTTTTTTTTTTTAAATAAAACCCTCCAAATATGAAAGGTATTAGAACCTAGGGTATTTATTACCATGTGTGGGAAGACAGAAGAATATACTTGTTAATGTTAGACTTGAATTTCTGTAGATTGTAATTTTCAGGAAAGATACATGAAGGGAGGTTGTTCCAGAAAGCTGAAGGGATAAATGAGGAAGAAAAGTTGGATCTGTGATTCTGAAGGTGGACAGTAAAGATATACTGATTGGTTGAAGCACATGGTTGGACTGGTTTGAAAGAAAGAGAGGGCTGGGAATTACAGAAGCCAATTATGAAGAACAATGTCCATGGAAGTATCTAAAGAAAAGTTGTGCAGCAGAAACAGAAGAGCGTTCTATTTCTGCTATGCATCTATGGGATAAAAAAATGTAGTAGTAATAGAAGTAGTAGTGGAAAATGATGCAAGAAAACAAGCTTATATAGCATTAGCCACACGCACGCACGCAAAAACAGTGAAAGACCCTTCCAACAATCAACCACTCACTAGCTGAAGGCAAACTTCCATATATCTATCTGCAACCATCCTTCCTCAACTTAAATTTATGCCTCCTCACGTGAGTAGTCTCAGCAAAGGGAAGAATGCCATTCACATTCAGCTTACTCAATTAAGCTTACTGAAGGCTTTCTAGATAAGAGCACCCTTTTGTTTCCTTCACCAACTGGGTTGGCCTTCTCTACACCCAACCCGGCAGATCCACATCCTTCCTAAATTGAGGTCTTCAGACCTATATATAATACTCTAAATGTGGTCTTATCATGGCTTGTACAAAGGGATAATCACCTCCTTATCCCTACTAGCAAAGTTTCTGTATATCATTGAAAAAATCCCATGAGATACTTGGCCATACATATGCACTGCTCAGAGAATTTGAATATGATGAAACTGTCTGACTGCACAATTACCTCCAGGTCTTTTTCATTTTCTATTACTCTGAGTTTTTATAGCACCCCTGGTGACTATTGCAGGAGTTACAGGTCCACAAACTAACTTGTTTCTATGCATTTCTATCCTAACCAAATTGGTTTTTAAAAATAAAATTGTTTGCATATATATATATACAGGGTGTCTCAAAAATATTGGTACAAAGTTTAGGGGAGGTAGGTAACATCTAAAGGAATGTGAATCGCATAGGAACCCATAACCGGAAACATCACCGTAAATCGGTACACCGCGCTGTTCATCAGTTCGTGAGAGGGAAAATTTCTGGTTTACTCATTCAAGCAGTAGCCACCGCATGAAGAGCATGCATCGATATAAGAACTGTGAGCTAGCAGACATACACCTAGTGTACGGATTAGCAGAGGACAGTGGACGAGCTGCTGAACGAATTTATGGAGAACGCTTCCCAGACAGACATTTACCAGACCACCGTTTGTTTGCACGTGTGCATCAAAATTTGTGCGATTATGGGTCATTTAGAGGTAACAGGAGTAGTGCAGGCAGACCACGTTCAATGCAAACTCCCGCCATGGAAGAAAGTGTGTTGAATGCCGTCCAGAATAATCCTACTACCAGCACATGTGCCGTTCCCTCTGCCTTAGGAGAGTCTCGTTGCAGTGTACAGAGTGTCTGGCACGATGATTCCTTACACCCCTTTCATCTCCAAAGGATTCAGTTACTGCTCCCCCAAGATCATATTGCACGTGTGGCTTTTGCGCAGTGGTTTCTCCAAGAAAGTGCTCAACAAGACTTGAATTTTCCAGCCTGTTTTTTTCACGGATGAGGCTTATTTCACTCGGGAAGGCTTATTCAATCAGCACAATACTCATGTGTGGGCTCACGACAACCCACACAGTGTGTGCCCCCATGTGGCACAACATCGCTTTGCAATAAATGTGTGGGCAGGTGTGGTCGGTGACTGCTTAGTTGGTCCATACCTGTTACCATCCCGCATGAACTCCGCTAAATATCAGATCTTACTTGAACAAGTTCTACAAGGGTTACTTTACGATGTTCCAGCAAATGTGAGACGCAACATTTGGTTTCAACATGACGGGGCGCCTGCCCATTATGGAAGGTGTGTTCGTGACCATTTGAACAGGCGTTTTGGGCGTCGATGGATTGGCCATGATGGACCCGTTGCCTGGCCATCACACTCACCTGATTTATCGAGCCTTGATTTCTTTCTGTGGGGCCCCTCAAATCTATCGTGTATGAATCGCCTGTGGAGACGGAAATGGATCTCGTGGCGAGACTCATCTGCGCTGCTGCTACTGTCAAAGAAACTCCAGGTGGTTCGTGTCACGCATGCATCGTGTCTCGTGGTGGAACCTTCAAGCATCTGTTGTAACATCATGAAATGCATCCATCTTGTACACCATTGTTAATATCATGTCAAATAAATGTTTGCCACTAATTATTGTCTCGTGTAATTTTGCTTCTTGTGCCTCTGCTACTATTTTCCCGTGATGTTTCCGGTTATGGGTTCCTATGCGATTCACATTCCTTTAGATGGTACCTCTTCCCCCCCCCTAAACGTTTGTACCAATATATTTGACACACACACACACACACACACACACACACACACACACACACACACATATATATATATATATATATATATATTGTGCAAAATATTTGGTTTTAAGTGAAGGTAAGTACCTAATTTGATTGCTGAGAAGGTGACAAGAGGTGTCTCCTAGCAGTGTTTTTATATTTATTGCCAAACGTTTCTTCTTGGACAGTGTAATATAATACTTTCTTTTTATTACATATTATTGCTTTTCATCCACATACTGCTATGGATGAAAAATCTTCTTTGCCCTCAATTCTGAAGCTGAATCTTCTAACTCATCTTCAGATGCCAGTGCAAAATTGGCACAAGAGGTACTGGTTAAGTCAATCAGAAAGAAAAGACCACAGGTCCTCTCTGATATGGATCCAGAACCAGTTGTCAAGTCTACAGAACCAGCTAAAAAGGCTTTAGCTGAACAGTTCAAAAAACAAACTGGTAAATGGAGCAGAAAAGGTCAAAATGAAAATGCTCCTGAATGTATTGCTAAATCTTCTAACCTAGGTAAAAAGGGCTCAAAGGAATCCTCTGACCCTCCCTTGGAACATTCAGGAAAGCAAACTGCTGACATTCCTGGTAAGAATATAGGTAAAAAATGTCCCATAGTTGTGAATTCTCGTTGTCACCATGGTGTCACACCTGAGGATAAAATTTAAAATAAGCAAGTCAACGAGAAGTTGACTCAACAAAAGATAGAAGATAGAAAGGTTGATGGCTCCCAGAATGCTTCCGTTAGTGCACAAAACACCTCATTTACTGAGGGGTTAAATTTATCTGAACCATTGGATATCACAACAGTCTTTAGCATGGTTAACAAGATTAAGAAAGCACTGGGGGAGTATTTTGTCGCTGATTCAAGCAAGATTATTAAAATTGTCTCCAACTTTATATAGGGTCTTTGGTCTGACTTAGAGGCAGTCACCACTGCTCTTTCACTGTCCGAGGCCCTTCACTTGATGATGAAAGAACACAGTTCTGAATTTCCGTCGCTAGTTTCTACTCTGGAGCAGAGACCTAAGACATTCCCTAAGCAATCTTCTGTGTCTGGAAATGTGGCCTTGTCCCGGCTGAGTGATCGTCCTGTTCCTATTCTGTCAGCAGTAGCACTGTGCCATAGTGGAGAGCAACAGTTTACATCTATTGCCGGTGGGTGCAGGACTTTGTGTGTGCATGTGTGGTATCACTAGTGACACCACACACACACACACAGTTTACTTCCACTCATTTGATAAGTTACTCTGAGATTACTGTTACCCATGTGCAGTACCTTGCATTTGTCAATGTTAAACTTCAACTGCCATTTCTCAGCCCACTGGCCTTTTTCTAAATCTTGTTGCTGTAGCATACTGTCATTACTGTTGTTAACTACCCTGCTAACCTTTGTATCAACTGCAAACTTTGACATTAAGCTTGATATACCTTCATCAATATCATTAATAAATATTGAAAACAACAATGGGCCCATCACTGAACCTTGGGTAGCTCCACTGATAACATTAGTCCACGAAGAGCAGTGCTCACTGATAACCACTTTCTGTCTTCTTCCACTTAACCATCCCTTCAGCCATAGCAGTAACGTGCCCTTAATACCGCATTACTCCACTTTGTACAGCAGTCTTTTATGTGCAACAGTATCAAAAGCCTTCCTGAAATCCAAGTATATGATATCAAAATTATTTTTTGTATCCAGTTCCTTGGTCACTGCATCATAGTAACCTATCAGATTGGTTAGACAGTATTGCCCCTTAACAAATCCATGCTGTGACTGCAGTATATTTGTTCAGCTTCAACAATTTCTCTTCCATTTTCCTTTTAGTTATCACAAAGTCATTTAGCTCTCAGTGTGCTAAATGAGTGGACTTTTGTGAAATGCTCACATGCATGTGAGCATTTCACAAAGTCCACTGTTTCAGAAATGCTGGCACCCCAGGCCCGATAGCCGATGATCATGCCTTTTTCCAGGTCTGATAGTTTGTGTGCTTTGCCCATAACATAGGCTGTTATTGTGTTCACGGATACCGAACATCAAGCCTTATATGCTTGCGGTGTGTGAACTTGACACGTGCGGTATATGATTCGCTAGGCGTGTGTGTGATGTCTGAAATGGGGGAGTGGTCATAATAATGTGACTGGACACTGTATACATAAGTACCACCTTTGAAGGAAAGGAATCATATGGCAAATAATTAGGACAACTGAAATTGAGCAGTGATTGAGCAATCGTGTATGAGGATGCTGTCAGAAAAAGTAAGTGGGGCTTGGCATTGTGTAGGTGGATATGGATATCACTGAGGTTGGAACTGAGACCATGTATGTTTGTGAAATGAATGAAGAAGCTTTTGGGAGGTTTAGATCTTTCCACAGTTTGTTCTATTAGTTTGACTACTAATAATGTATTCAGTAGTAAAGTAAAAGTATGAGGGGGAAGAAATGTTGAATGAAGTAGTTGTATGAGATAGTATCCAAAATTTACCCTAATTTGAATATCTCAATTTTAAAGAAATTTCTTTTCAAGGTGTTTAAATTTCAGCCTATTAATTACAATGAACTATATAAGATATTCCAATTTCTTCATGTTAAAATGAACCATAAGCTGAGTAATGTATGAGAAATACAAATCAATAAAATTGAGTCTGCTTTAGTGCAAAATACTTTTGCAGTGATTTTGCTTTTTATTTTAAAATTTATTTTACTCTAGAAATTAAAAATATTATCAAACTGTTACCTGGTTAATAATAGGGCATCACTAAGGTTACCTAGAGCCCAAGAAGATTTTGAACGAACGCTAAAATTTTTATCCTCCACAGCAGACACAATAACACTGCCCATGTCAATCAGAAAGGATATGTCCTAAAGTATATGCATTATTCAAACTTTGATCTGATTTTTATATTATTCTAAAAAATTATAAAATATCAAGAAAGCTTCATGCTGGAAGTAATAATTATTGTTAGAGTTCTGTAAAAGTCCTCATTATAATCCTGAATAATATGTAAATAAGCTCCAGAATACACACTTGTGTAGTCATAATACACAATAAAAAAATAGTCCTACAAAGTAGTACTATAGAAACTGGTGCTCTATGGCCAAAATAAACAATGTGCCAAAGCCAATCTGCCAATGTTCCAAAAAAAAAAAAAAAACAACCACCATCATACCAAATTTCAATGAACATTAACTGATATAATGAAACTTGCTACTACTAACTAAATAAATAAAAGTAAAATTGAAATGAACTTATACTGAATATATTAATATAAATAGATATTAATATGTTAATTTCTATGTATTTACATACATATAAATACATAGAAATTAACATAAAAACAGTACAAAACATAATAAAATCACTAAAACTGTAAATTTTGAATCTAAATGCTTCTGTACTCATCTAAATTAATATTTATAGTATTTTTTAAAGTCCACAGACATACATGTTAAACAAATTAGGTTACATTGTATTCAAAGTAAAACACACACACACACACACACACACACACACACACACACACACACACACACACACACACACACACACACACACACACACACAATGACAATCATTGGGCACTAAACATACAATAGCTACAAACAAGAAGAGAGTAAATTAGATGGGCTCCTTAAACGCACACTTGAACCAGATGAACTCAATGTTAACAAGTTGAGCTGCAATAAAAAAGGGACATAATGATTTTAAATTTGAAAAGACTTTTTTGAAATATCTCTTTCAAAAGGCCTTGTGGGAGGATGCTGTAAATTCAGTTACTCTGAAAAAGGCAGTTGGTTTTCTTAATTAATCACAGAAACCTAGTAGCTTCTATGTTACCCATTTAGAATTCATTGATGTAGCATTATCAGTTGGTTCCGCTGTATAGAATTTAAAAACTGTCTGAGAACACAGTAGTCATCTTTACAAAAGAAAAAAACCCCTCCATTCACACTTGATGGTAGTTACATCTTTAAGCAAATCCCAAATCAATACACTGTGTTCACTGCCACCTAGTGGTTCTTTTATCTGCAGATTCCTAATGCATGCATAATCACTGCTGATAATCAGATCAAGAGTATTAACTCCCTCTTGCTGCTTCTTGCCCAAAAATTTACATGTGGCTAGTCTATGAGTGACCAACCCACAAGTTCCAGTTGGAAAGTTAAATCTGGAAAGTTAAAAATCCCTCATTATAAGACATTCTGATTTACTGGCACCCTCTATTTTTCTGTACAGCTGTTTGTTGTTCTCACCAGAGTCATTAGGCCTATAACACACTCCTAATCTCATTTTTGCTTTCTTAGTGCTTATATCGCACCAAACTGACTCAAAATTGAATATTTTTGTACATCACAGTAGTATAAGATATGTAGTAGTACATGTCTTGTACTACTTCTACTATTAGGAATCATCTCTCTTAAAATATTTCCCATTATTTTGTTTAATTTAAGAATCCATCCCATATTTGTTACAAATTTTCTTTGTTTTCTTAGCCCATTCCTTGGATATGTAGCACTTTGACTGCTTCTTTGAATACATCTTTATTCTGCACTGCTTTGTTTTTCTATGAAATAAAGCTCTTGTAATTATGTACTTATTTGTTAATGTTAATTAACTATGCCCTGTGGGATCCCATTGTTATTAAGAGTTGAAGAACTACATTTAAGTTCTTCACATAACTTTTTTAAAATTGCACATTAATTGCTCTGCACATGTCCTTTTTTATACATATTCATTGCGTGGCTTGAATTAAAATTAATAATAACCTGAGTATATCTTTTTTCTATACACTTGTATAGAAACTGAATTGTGTTCTCTCTCTCTTGACCAAAACATTTTGAACTTAACAGTTTCATGTCTATTGCATGTATTCATGTGTTGAAAAAAAATTTGTGAAGCCATGTTCCTAGGTCAGAATTACATCCCTCACATACCTGAGGAATATCTGTTTAGTTTCTTGAAAAAAAAAAGATTAGTAGCCCTCATCAGCCAAAAAAAATGCATTTAGCATCAGCCAAAAAAAAAAAAAAACCCTTCCCATTTCATCCATCTGGTTACTCTAAACGTTTGTCTAGTTCAGCGTTAAGCAATCAACTACCTGCTTGCTAAAGGCAAACTTCTGCACATATTTTCTACAACTGTCTTTCCTTAATTTGAATCTATGCTCCCTCAGGTTCTTAATCTGAGCAAGCAGAAGTATCCCATCAGCATTGAACCTGCTCAAACCAAAGGCCTTTATACAGCTCAGATTGCCACACAGGTGCCTAGTCTCCAGATGCTGCAATTTGCAGAACTTAAGCCCTTCTTAGTAAGTGCACCCCCTTTGTTCCTCACCAATCTTGTTGCCCTTTGCTGTACTCATTCTAGCAACTCTACATCCTTGCTAAAATAAGGCCTCCAGACCTGTACGCAGTACTCAAAGTGTGGCCTGACCATTGCCTTATGCAAAGGTATAGTCACCTCCTTTTCTCTGCTAGCAAAATTCCTATATATCACTGACAAAACTTCATTACCTGCTCTGGCAGCTCATCTCACTGCTCAGAGAACTTCATATCTGACTGCACAATTACCCCCAGATCTTTTTCATTCTCCACCTCCCTAAGTACAGTACCACACAGTTGGTATGTTTCTCTTGGGTGCTTATGAAAGCGGTCTGTGGGACTTGGCAAAAAAAAAAAAAAATAAGGTTTTTATTCTGGTAGACAACAATCCCATTAACAATGATGGGAAAATACAGGTATGCCTATAACAACCTAACATATACTAGACATGTTAAGTATGAATACATATCATTGTATTTATAAATACAATGATATGTATTTATGAATTGTATTTATAAATGCTTTTAATATATTTGCATGTTATAGTTTAATATTTTTTGTGGTCTGTGGCCTCTTATCTCAAATATAAAATTGGCTGGGAAACTGCTACAATATAAATGAGTTCAGCAGCAATATTAAATAAAACAGATTATATTAACAAGTTAAACAATCTTATTAGACTCAATACACCATAATGAAGAAATTAAGAATAAATCCTAATCCTAATAGAAATAATTATGAAGGTTACAACATATTTATTGGATAAAGGGATTATCAATAAAAGAACTTACAATTTTACAAGAAATACTAACAATGAAGCATCTATTTTATTTGGGAACAAAAATTCACAAAAAGGCCACACTGTTAGGTCTATCATTAGCAATAAATAGAATTTTGGATAGAATTTTGCTAAATGGTTAGTAATATTTTATTACAAATGGCTTTATCACTATTTGTAATAAATTATTTTTATTAAAAATGGTTCTAAAGCTGGATATTTTAAATTTGAAGGGAATTCCCATAATTAACCCATATACCTACAGGTATATGAATTATATATGGGAAACCCATTCTTTACATTTACAGTTAATCTCTTTATGGAGGATACTGAAGACAAGGCTATTGGTCAGATCTCAACGAGACCCTCTGTATGGATCAAGTATGGGAAGAATGTATTCCTGACCACAGTTAAAGGAATTTTTTGAATGTATGAAGAGTAGACATGAAATTATTAAGTTCAAAATGGAACTAAATAGGGAAGAGAGAAATTGCTATTTTTTGATGTTTGGATGAGGGGAACAGAATAGTGTTCATGAACATGGAAAGTTAGGAATATATAAGTGTGATACTAGTTTCTCCTTAGTTTTTTCCAAAAACAAATAGAGAAATAAACTGAATGTAGAATCAGATTTAAGGATAAAATTGTCTTCATATGCTCCTCACATAAAGCTGCAATGTGATATTAAACAACATCATTATTCATATTAGTTCTCTTCTTAGTTTTTAAAAGTTATTGTTCTTTAATATGTGTTTATATTTTTGGGCCACAAAAAAGGTACTAGAAAAAACTGGTGTCCAGCTATATATAAAGTTTGGAAACCACTACCATAAGCAAAGGAATAGGTGAGAAAACAAAGGATTTGTAATAAATATAGGTTGTATGTAATGTTTAAACTAATCAATGAGATAGGAAATTTTTTTTGAATAGTGTTTTCTACTACCCTAGGAGAAGTAGAAGGCACATGGTCTACAAAAACGTGTGATTGCAGAAATATGTATGCCAGTGAGACAAGGTTCGAAACATGAATAGCAGGATTCTGAAAAAATTTAAAGGGCAATACTAAGAATTCAGAGTAAATATTTGTGCAGATGAATGCCCTAATGCTTTTAATTAAAATAATTCCTAAATACAAGGTATGGCAATTAAATAATGAGACTAGCATGCTGTCACTACACACCAAGTGACACCTATGAAATAAAGGCACAGCAGTTGACTAAAGCAGGGTACACTGTATAGCTATGCAAGTGGTTTGGAATGCGATATTTATGAATGTTTAACATTAATTTTTTGCAATTAATGTTCCTATTTTCGATTTTGTTGAGACTTGATACTTGGGATAAAAACTCGTAAAGCGAGAATTGCCTGTATAATGAGCAATTGTGCAGAGAAATAGAGTGGGGCAGTAAATCAGAATGTCTTATAATGGGGGATTTTAACTTTCCAGATATTGACTGGAACTTGTGGTTTGGTCACTCGCACATTAGCAAGACTTTTGTGGATTTATTAGATGACTGTTTTCTACAGCAATATGTTCGAGAGGCAACCAGAGGGGGTAATACTCTTGATCTGATTATCAGCAGTGATTATTCATGCATTAAGAATTTACAGATAAAGGAACCACTAGGTGGCAGTGATCACAGTGTACTGATGTGGGATTTACTTAAAGATTTAACTACCATCAGAGGTAAAGGAAAGGGTTTTTGCTTTCGTAAAGGTGACTACAGTGGTCTTAGAGATTTTTTAAATGCTATGCAGTGGAACCAACTGACGATGTTATTAACAGCAAATTCTAAATGGAAAGCATTCACAGAATTAATCTTGGAAGCTAATGGGCTTTTCATGCCAACTAAGAAATACTGTTCTAAGTTTAGGCCCAAATGGCTGTCAGATGAACTAATGAGACTTGTGTTGTTGTTATTTTTGTTTTTAGGAGCATTAGCAACTAAGGCCATATTGCTCCGGGGATATGCGGTAGTCATTCCTTGACCTTTCCACATCCTCCGTATTTGGTGGTCACGGGCTCGAACCCCGGTCTAATCAAGAAGCGTGTGCTATGCACTGCTGCTCCTGCCCACCTGGCTACAGAGGGGCGTCCTAAAAATCAAATAACAACATAACAGCTATGGAGGTGCCAATGAGACTTGTGGGAGAGAAGAAAAATGTATGGGATACATATAAAGTATCAGGTGACAAAGAAGTCTATGGCAGGTATAAACTACTCTGTAACCAAGTCACAAAGGAGGTTAGGCAGGCGAAGGCAGATTACGAGAAATATTTGGCAAAAGGATGCAAAGTAAAATAGCAAAGAGTTCTTTACTTGATGATGGTATATCAAGCTTAATGTCCAAGTTTGCAGACGATACGAAGGTTGGCAGGGTTATTAAGGACACTAATGACAGTAGGCTGCTGCAACAGGATCTAGAAAAGTTGAGCAGATGGGCTGAGAGGTGGCAAATAAAGTTTAACTTTGACAAACGTAAAGTACTACATATGGGAAGCAGTAACCCCAGAGTAACATATCAACTCTGTGGTACAACACTGACAGTGGTAGAGAACGAAAAGGACCTGGTGGTAATTGTGCAGGCAGATATGAAGTTTTCTGAGCAGTGAAGATGGTCTGCAAGAGTAGCTCATGGTGTTTTGTCAGTGATATAGAGGAATAAGGAGGTGATTATCCCCTTGTATAAGACAATGGTCAGACCACACCTTGAGTACTGAATGCAGGTCTGGGGCCTCATTTTAAGAACAATGTAGAGTTGTTGGAACGAGTACAGAGAAGGGCAACAAGATTAGTGAATGGAACAAAGGATTGCTCTTACAAAGAAAGGCTTAAGTTTTGCAAATTACAGTGTCTGGAGACTAGGCGCGTGCGAGGTGATCTGATTGAGGTGCATAAAGCTTTGAATGGTTTGAGCATGCTCAATGCTGATGGGATTCTTCCTCTTGCTCAGAATAATCACCTGAGAGGGCATAAATTCAAACTGAGGAAAGACAGATGTAGGATAGATGTGCGGAAGTTTGCATTTAGCCAGTGGATAGTTGGTTGGTGGAACAGACTTCCATCCTTTGTTGTGGAAATTGATAGCCTAAATAAATTTAAGGCTCAGCTGGACAGGTATTTCGAACGAATGGAGGGGTGAAGTGGAAGGGGTTTTTTTTTTTATTTTTTATATTTGGCTGATGCTGCATAAGCTTGCTTTCTTGCATCATATGCCTCTACTAATACTAATATGGCTCACCCATATTTCATCCTCTATCACAATTTTGCTTGGAAAGTTTTCACTTTGTGTAGTGTACTGGTGAAAATGCTGGAAGCGGACCACCGGGTCATAACCTACAAGATAACAAGAGTCCTAACAAGAACACCACTAGCCAAGCAGATGATAAACAGATACGCTATCACCAGTGCCAACTGGGAGCTCTTCAGAAACCTACTGAATGAAGCGGTGGAACACAATCCAGGAAGTTTAGACCCGCAAGCCGACCCGGAGGTACGGCAAGATAAGACAACTAAAATAATCATAGATACAAGCAACGAAGCTATCAAAAAGAAGAACCCGAAACCTGGAGCCAACCCCTGGTGGACTCTGGAAATCAGTGCCCTCTGCTAAGTCGTAACCAAAAGAAGAAAGGAGTTTCAAAGAGCACGCAGTACGTGGCCAGAAGCCGAAGTCCTCAGGCAACATTATAGGGAAGCCAGAAACCGATACACGGACAGCATCTGAAAAAGTAAGGAACGAACTTGGGAACGCTTAGTGACAACAACTGGAAATAATGACCCTTGGGGAACAGTCTACAGGGTTATTACCAACAAACTCCCTAGGGGGGAGGTAGTGACTACCACACGAACCCCACAAGGTCAAATGACAACAACTTGGGAACAAACGGTGGACAACATCTTGAATGCCATATTCAAGGAACCGGTGGTCCCAACTCTACCAGGAACAAAATCATCTCTGTCAAGAAAACCGGAACTACAATACACAAATCATGACGCCCCTCCCCCCTTCACCATGGAGGAGCTCAGTACTGCTGCCACCCGGATAAGAAAGAGAAAATGTCCTGGCCTAGACATAATAGAACCCAAAATACTTAAAAAAGTAATAGAATATACACCACAACTTCTATTGACCCTGTTCAACAGATGCCTAGATGTAGGGAAATTCCCAACAAAATGGAAAACGGCCAACATCAAACTTATCATCAAGAGTCCAACTAAGAAATCAGAGTGCCCGAAATCCTACAGGCCCATCGCACTTCTTTTAGTAGTTAGCAAATTATTTGAAAAGCTACTGCACAAACGAATCCTCCAACACTACGAAGCAGTTGGCCTCCTAGCTGGGAATCAGTTTGGATTTAAACCGGGATCCTTCACAACAGACGCCCTCAGAAACCTAATTAACAAGGTCAAAGAATGTAACAACAAATATTTCCTTGTAATATCGATTGACTTTGCCGGGGCGTTCGACTCACTCTGGTGGCTGAGCGTCTTGGGCAGATTCAGGGAAGGTAAAGTACCCGTCAACCTCTATAAAGTCATAGAAACCTATCTCTCACAAAGAAAAATTGAGATAAACACTCCATACAAAAATATCACAAGAACAGTACACAGAGGATGTCCACAGGGGTCTGTATTGGGCCCACTCCTCAGGAACTTGGTATCTGATGAGTTCTTGAGAATGGACCTAGGTGCAGTGGGGGTGCAGGCCTTCGCAGGTGACCTGATTTTGACAGTGCAAGCAAACTCCAGAGCCAAATTGGAAATCCTAGCTAATCAGGCCCTGCAGATACTCCAACAGTGGGCCAAGAAGAATTTCTTAACAATTTCACTGACAAAGACATTGTCGGTGCTGCTCAAAGGAATCCTGCAACTGAGACGACCACCCCAGATTAAGATTGATGGGACAACTATCAAGTTTGCTGGTCAACTAAAACACTTGGGTGTCATACTAGACAATAACTTATCCTTCCACCCACATCTCAAATTCCTAAGACAAAAGATCAGAAACTACTCTGCCATGGTAGCTAGCGTCACAAGGCAAGACTGGGGTCTCAAAAAGCGTACCCTAGCCTTATACTACAAGACAACCTTCCTCCCAATAATTACATATGCTTCAGCAATCTGGTATGACAAAACTGCCTTGGTCGTAAATAAGAGAACCATGGATGCAATTCAACGCACCATCCTCCTCACTACCACCCGCGCTTGAGTAACCCAGCGCTTCAAGTGATAGCAGCAGTACTTCCACTTGATCTTGAAATCGCAAGAACAGGACACCTCTACTACTTATCTAAGGGAATAATCACCACTTTCCTGGAATTTACAATAGACCCAACAAACAACCATAAGGTAGAAAAGATCCAGCTTCAGTCTCACCTGCTGCAGGTGTGGCAGGACAGGTGGGAAGAAACAACCAAAGGAGCAATCACCCACAAGTTCTTGCCGCAACTTGAAAAAATCTATCCAAAATCGCCTACTTGGTTCTTTCCGGGGTTTGCAAACAACATACTTGCTAACTGGACACGGCCCCTTTAATGCAAAGTTAATGGACTTCGCCCTTGTAGAGGACCCATGCTGTACATGTGGAGAGATAGAAACCTGGAAACACCTCATGTACGACTGTCCGCAATACGAGGATCTCAGGTGCATTATAATCACGAGTATAAGATACCTCCCCAGGGGGCAAGAGTTTCACCTACTGGATTCAGAGGAGGAATACAGAGCCCTAACCAACTTTGCTCAAGAACTCTTCTCAAGAAGGAGAACGTTAAATGCAATACACCAGGAGTGAAGATGACCAACCAGATAACAAATCAAAACATCCTTTCAGACACACCCCAGAATGATAATTATGTGGAAGCTACTAGCTGTCTACCAAGAAACCCTGCCTATGTACCAACAAATATGAGACCTAAGTGAAACTGACAAATATACTAACTGAAGATAGAGAACCAAAAAAAAAAAAAAAAAAAAGAGAGACATTCAACTTTGACGGAACACTGTCCCACGAGCGACTCTGCTACCGGACATGATCTTATGACTACACTATGACTGGTGCAGCCTCACTGCCATGTAGCCAAATGGCAATCTGTACCAGCTCCCTTGCCTGGTACCTTTTTTCCTATCCCTGGCAGGGGGAGAGGAGGAGGAGGAGATGGTCTTCCTGTTTCCTCCCTCCCCTACCACCCCATATATTTCGCCTGGTGAGGCATGGGCATGCCTTACTGACCACCTGGGGTTGCCTTCCCTATCGACCCCCACACGTCTGTCTTTCCCTCCAGTCTTTAGTCTCTTCCCCCTACTCTGACAAATACGCCAGCATAAACCCCACACAACTAATCAAAATTAACGATTTCTAAACTGAAAACTGAACCATATTAACCTCTCCTGGCTTTTCTAAACTTAAGTGCCCCTGTTTTTTTTTTTTTTTAAGGTCCTAGCCACCGAAATCTCAGGAAATTAGGTGGCAGGACCTGCCAGAGTACATATAAGCTACTGGGTTCCTGGTCTGGCTCCACGGGGCGTAAGTGGGACAACGTTGGGCCCCAGTTGGGGTTTAGCGGCTAAACGACCAGAAGAACAACGGTACACGACACTAAACGATCCAAGACCCACACACTTTTAAATCTCTGGCATTTAGAGTGTACTGTAATAAACCACAATGTAAACTACGCGGAGATGGGGGAAACCCCTGGTGCCGCTTGACCCTAAAAACACTTACACTTACTTCCAGACATATGGGGCCACTTTCTTACTCACATGTGCTGTTCATCGCTCCATGAAAATCTGTCTGGATTATGCGTTTTAAGTTTAGTATGCTAACTAAATTGTGTACTCAAGGATTTACCTACATCAGTGGATCACAGTGGTGAGATTTCTTTTCAGTTTTATTGGGTGAGATAGTGTATTTCATTCAATTCGGTTTTGATTCAATGCTGGCAACAATGTGTCAGCTCACCATGGCGGCATTGTTCTAGCATTGGAGAGAGTGGCATTCCAGTCATTTCCCTGCCACCACGGTTGAACTGCACTCTTGACTGGGGAGGTTGACCCCCTGTGTTATATATTGAATCACAATTTGACAGAAAGCTTATGAGAACTAGAACCTGTAGATAGTGTCTGCTAATTAAAATGTTTAATCTAAATTTTAAGCATTCATATTTCAGTTAATTAATATTTGAAACCAACAGTGGGCTTAATGTTGATTAAGCACAACCGAACCCAGTGATATTCTGCTTAAGGCAACACGTTACTTAAGCTCCTGACAAGGTCAAGTGGCGACAGGGTTAGTGATTGTTCCTCCCCCTCCCACCCACTGCTGCAACTTTCTCCTCTGGTCATCGAATGGAAGAAGTTCACTATCACTACAGTTACTGAACAATGATTTCTAAATTTCTAATGTGCTTCCCCCCCACCCCTGTGGAACCTAAAATGTTAAAGACGCGATTGATAACCATGCACCATAGACAGAAATAACAACACTATCGTATTTGTTGACCCCAAACCTACTACAGGTATCCCAGCTCCCTCGGTGAACTTTTAAATCTGGTGTTCTCCCCCTCCCCCCCTCTTCAGTGACCTGTGGGAGTGAGCCGAAACTTTGACATGCCATATCTCGGCTTGGACTACGAACTTGTAGTCAACACCATTTGCA
Source organism: Mastigoproctus giganteus (assembly GCF_048544385.1). Taxonomy (NCBI): domain Eukaryota; kingdom Metazoa; phylum Arthropoda; class Arachnida; order Uropygi; family Thelyphonidae; genus Mastigoproctus; species Mastigoproctus giganteus. The sequence continues at coordinate 7,708,259 of NW_028328292.1, read as the reverse complement.
ATCTTGTGAAACATTTTCCACAACGGTACGCATTACATTCGTTTATCTGGAATAGCTCGGTAATCCAAATTTTGGTGCAAGATGCCACAAAATACTGATAGCAACACCGCCCAAATAAACACTGCTCCGCAGGAAACAGCAAGCAGTACTCTATAGGAAACTGTGCAGTTTGAGTATACAGAGGAAATGAACCCAGCATCCAAGTGGAAAAATAATAAAAAACAGGTCGTCGAACAGAGCGACAGAGAGACAAGAAGCCAGCAAGGGACAAGAGGAAGTCAGAACATCCTCTGCTCTCAAGCAGAAAATACTGACAATGTAAAGCAGAACGAAAACATAGAATCACTAGATCCGACTCTCCCAGAGGTACTGGAAAAGACCCTATCCCTCAGAACAATATTAGAGAACCTCCTTAAAGATACCAGCAACAGAATAACTACTGGACTTCGAGGAAAAATAGTATCCATCTGGACAAAGCTGGAGACAGTCCTACTCCAAATCAACCTAGAGTGCAAAACAGCTAAAGTGAAACTGGAGGCGCTCCAATCCATGCGAGCAGCCCAAATGCCACAGTGCGCTCCCTCGTATGCGGCTGAGGACCCGACCGATTGCTGACACAACTGCAACTACAGCAATAAAACACAGGACCCTCCTGCCAACACCACATTTGGTAATACTGCGCCCGACCTCCACAGACGAAAACAGTACCAGCAAGCAGGTCAAAAATCTGGTGGTCACAACTTCAGACCACTTCAGATATACCAAAAATAAAATCGGTAAGGAAGACCCGAAATGTAGGGATTATTACTGAGACTCAAACAAAAGAGGATGCAACAAAAATCCTACAAAATGAGAAAATTCAAACACTCAGACTTGAAGCCCTACCCCCTAGATGCAAAGGACCTAGCATAAGGATATATAACCTTGACAATGATCTGACACCAACTGCTCTCCTGGAGGAGCTGTATCACAGAAACCTCCAGCACGCACATCCGGAAGAAGAACCTGCCAACTTGATCATTCCCAAGTTCAAGACAAAAGCCAGAACAGGAAATACTTACCAGTGGGTCGTAGAGTTGTCACCAGCAGCCTAGGGCACGCTTAGCCAGACCGACGGAGTGTTTATAAACTGGGGCAGCCACCGCTTTAGGGAGCACGTAGCTGTCCCTAAGTGTTTCCGATGTTGCCGGTTTGGGCATACCACTCATACCTGTGCCCAAACCCAACCCACTTGTGGCCACTGTGCAGAACATGCCACGACTTCAACATGTGTCCGAATAAAGACAAGTCGCTGACCTGTGTAAATTGAAAATTCCATAAGCTACCAGCAGAGCACTCAATTAGGGACAGCGAATGTCCAGTGTATTGTAAAGCGAAAAGCACTTTCCAAATGAGACTAGATTATGGCCACACGCCCTAAATCCTATAACATCAACAAGGTAAAATTCATACAACTGAACGCACAACAGTCCAAAATAGTAGCGGTGCAGCTCACAAAGAAGGTGAACGAGGCAAATCTCGACATATTCCTCATCCAGGAGCCACATGCATATCGCAAGGAGGTTGGGGTTAACCCCTGGCCTATAAGATAGTGCAGGATACCAGAGAAACACCCTGGGCCTGCATATTGATTCGGAATCCAAATATAACAGCAACAAAACTAACCAACTACTGCACATCTTGGGCTGCATGTGCCCATATTATCACGTCCCTGGGTGAATTTTATGCGGTATCGCTATACTGTTACCCAAGTGAAGATATACTACCAGTATCCCGATATCTGAGGAGCCTCCAGACAGACTTTCCAAACAGTAAGATTGTCGTGGGAGAGGATGTGAATTGCAGGTCCCTGGCATGGTTTAGCAAGACCACGGATAGACGTGGAGTACAGAATGGGCAACGACTTGAAGGTTACTTAGCGAATAGTCTGTACGCAGTCCTCAACCGACCAAACAACCTAGCAAAATTCTCTAGTTCGATGGGAGAGGCCACAATCGATGTCTCTCTGGCTACTAGATCCCTCGCTGGCCACCTAACATCGTGGACCGCCCAAGAAAGCTGGACCACGTTGGACCACAGGGCCATCGCGTTTGAGCTCCAATGCTCCCTTAGTTGACACGAAGCAGCGAGGCAGGCACAGTCAAGATATGCCATAGAGAGGCAGATTGGCCACTCTTTCAAGCCACACTGACCACAGCAGCCTAATCGCTGAACATCATTGGACTCAGCCCGGATCAGCACCAGTTGACGGTCGCTGGTCTCATCACCGAAGCTGCTAGCATTAGCATTAGCAGAGGCATACGAAGCAAGAAAGCAAGCTTATTCAGCATCAGCCAAAAAAAAAAAAAAAAAAAAAAAAACAACCACTACTCCCATTTCACCCCTCCGTTCGTTCGAAATACCTGTCCAGCTGAGCCTTAAATTTGTTTAGGCTATCAACTTCAACAACAAGCGATGGGAGTCTATTCCACAAACCAACTGCCCGCTGGCTAAAGGCAAATTTCCGCACATCTATCCGACATCCGTCCTTCCTCAATTTGAATTTATGCCCTCTCAGGTGATTATTCTGAGCAAGAGGAAGAATCCCATCGGCACTGAGCATGCTCAAGCCATTCAAAGCCTTATACACCTCTATCAGATCACCTCGCCGATGCCTAGTCTCCAGGCTCTGTAATTTGCAAAACTTAAGCCTTTCTTCGTAAGAGCAACCCTTTGTTCCATTCACTAATCTTGTTGCCCTTCTCTGTACTCGTTCCAGCAGCTCTACATCCTTCTTGAAATGAGGCCTCCAGACCTGTATACAGTACTCAAGGTGTGGCCTGACCAATGCCTTATACAAGGAAATAATCACATCCCTGTCCCTGCTAGAAAAATTCCTGTATATCATTGACAAGACACCATGAGCTACTCTTGCAGCTCGTCTGCACTGCTCAGAGAACTTCATATCTGCCTGCACAATTACCCCCAGGTCCTTTTCATTCTATACCACTGTCAGCGTAGTACCACAGAGTTGATACGTTGATCTGGGGTTACTGTTTCCCATATGTAGTACTTTACATTTGTCAATGTTAAACTTCATTTGCCACCTCTCAGCCCATCTGCTCAACCTTTCCAGATCCTGTTGCAGCAGCATAGTATCAGTAGTGTCCTTAACAACCCTGCCAACTTGGTATCGTCTGCAAACTTGGACATTAAGCTTGATACACCATCATCAATATCATTTATAAATACAGAAAACAACAATGGACCCAACACTGAACCCTGAGGAACTCCACTAATAACATTAGTCCACGTTGAGCAGTGTCCATTGATTACCACTCTCTGTCTTCTGCCACTCAACCATCCCTTTATCCATAGCAGCAATTTGCCTCCAATGCCACACTTCTCCAATTTGTGCAGCAGTCTTCCATGCGCAACAGTATCAAAAGCCTTTCTAAGATCCAAATATATAATATCAAAGTTATTCCCTGCATCCAGTTCTTTTGTGACTACATCATAGTATCCAATCAAATTGATCAGACAAGACCTGCCCTTAACAAAACCATGCTGTGTCTGAGCTATAACTGAATTCTTGTCCAGATGATCCTGCAGTGCTTCTTTAACCAGTGCCTCCATTAATTTTCCTGGAACCGAAGTTAAACTAACAGGTCTATAATTACTTGTGTCAGCCTTTGATCCTCCTTTGTGAATTGGGGTTACATTTGCACATCTCCAGTCCATAGGTACCTCCCCTGAGTCCAAAGAAGCTCTCATAACCATGGCTAGGGGTTTGCTTACTTCCTTTGCTGCCTCCTTTAATATAACTGGATAGATCCCATCCACCCCGGGTGCCTTTTTTATGTTTATCCTCAACAATTTCTCCTCCACTTTCCTCTCAGTTATTAGAAAATAATCTAGCTCACTGCCAATGTTTACTTCACCTACGACATTCCCCTTCCTGAATAACTCCTCATGTGTGAATGTAGATGCAAAATACTCGTTTAGATTGTTAGCCACCTGAGCTGAATCCTCAACTGTTGAACCATCAACATCCTGTGGACCAATCTGATTCATCCCTTTCCTTCTTGAGTTTAAATAGGTAAAGAACTCTTTTCTGTTTTTCTTTGCATCCTTTGCCAAGGATTTCTCATAATCTGCCTTTGCCTGCCTAATCTCCTTTGTGACTTGGTTACAGACCAACTTATATCTATCATAGGCTTCCATGTCACCCATTAATTTGTATGTATCCCATGCATTTTTCTTCTCTGCCATATGTCTCATTAGTTCATCTGACAACCATTTAGGCCTGAACCTTGAACAATATTTCTTGGTTGGTATGTAAAGCCTGGTAGCTTCCAAGATTAGTTCCTTGAATGCTTCCCATTTTGAATTTGCTGTTGGTAACATCATCAGTTGGTCCCACTGTAAAGAATTTAAATACTGTCTCAGACCATCATAGTCCCCTTTACGAAAGCAAAAACCCTTCCCTTTACCTCTGATGGTAGTTACCTCCTTGAGTAAATCCCACTTCAGCACACTGTGATCACTGCCACCCAGTGGTTCCTTTATCTGCAGATTCCTAATGCATGAAGAATCACTACTGATAATCAGATCAAGAGTATTCCTCCCTCTAGTTGCCTCCCGAACATGCTGGTGTAGAAAACAATCATCCAATAAATCCACAAAAGCCTTGCTAGTGTGTGAGTGACCTAACACCTCTATTAAAAAGAAAAACCCAACCCCAGGGGCTGTATCCTAGTGGTCTCCAGAGCTACAGAGGCTTAGGCAGGAGATGCACAGGAGAAGGAAACTCTTCCAGCGGCAAGGTGCTCCCAGCCAGCAGTGGAAGTGGAGGCACTAAGACATTCCTGGGACGCAAGGAACTTATACAATGCAACCATACACAACGTAAGATGTGCAGTTGGAAACATCTTGTTTCTACCACTGGGAATGATAATCCCTGGGGTGTGGTATACTGAGTAACCACAAACAAACTCCCCAGGGGTGAGACCATACCAGCGACGAGGACACGGCAGGGTACTTATACCTGGACCTGGCAGGAAACAATTATTAACATCATAGATACCATGTTTCAAGACCATCTTGCCTCCTCTACCCCAGAGCAGATAACCCTCTGTGCAGATAATGAAACCTACTGCACGACTGCAACAGAACCTTTCACCAAACTTGAACTAGAAACAACTGCCATGAGGATTAGAAACAAGAAGTCTCCTGGCTCTGATCTTTTGGAGCCAGAGATTGTCAAGAAAGCCGTCAAAACCATTCCAGAGGTGCTTCTTAACCTATACAACCACTGCCTCAAAGGCAGCCTGTTCCCCCAGGCCTGGAAAACTGCAAACTTGTGCCTCATTCCCAAAAGTCCCAACAAACAACTGGACCTTCCAGGGTTGTACAGACCCATAGCACTCTTATCAGTCCTGAGCAAGCTCTTTGAGCAGCTATTAAGAAACAGAATAGGAATCCACTACACTGCAGCCGGCCTACAGTCACCCCAACAATATGGATTTAGGAAGGGATGCTCAACCCTGGATGTCACGAAAAATATTACTAATGCTGCAACTACCTCAGATCAGAAATACTTTCTGGTCATAGCAATAGACTTTGCTGGGGCGTTTGACACTTTATGGTGGCCAAGCGTTCTGGCCCGACTCCGGAAGGCCAACCTACCGTCAAATCTGTATCAAGTCATTAAATCCTACCCGTCAAATAGGTTCGTGACAGTCAGAGCACCATATTCTTCAGTAACAAGAGAAGTATTTAGAGGATGCCCACAAGGCTCAATCCTGGGTCCACTTCTATGGAACCTAGTTTTAGATGGCTTTTGAACCTGGAACTCGGCGACGTCGTCTCCCTAGCCTATGCAGATGATGTGGTTCTGATGCTGCCTGGGGGGGGGAGCTAGGGCGCAACTGGAGAACACTGCCAACAGAGCAATAGAAACTCTAGAGGACTGGGCTAACAGCAATAACTTGAAGATCTCATCCTCGAAAACAAGATCTATATTATTAAAAGGAGCCCTAGATTCCAGACGACCCCCTCAAATCAAGATACAAGGTAACACAATTAAGCTTACCACTGAATTAAAGCACCTTGGAGTCATACTAGACAAAAACCTGAGCTTTACACCACATATAGTGCACTTACGGAAGAAAATTAGAGGAGACTCCATGCTTTTTGCGCGAATCACATGCAAGGAATGGGGTTTGAAGAGAAAAACCCTCAGCCTCTACTATAAAGCTATTTTCCTGCGAGTGATTACATATGCTGTTGGAATATGGTATCGCAAGGCTACCACTGCAGTGAACCAGAAAAAACTGGAGACTACGCAGCGACACATACTCATAACCATCTTGAGAGCATGTAACACTAAGTATCCACACACTCCAGGCCTAACAGGATCCCTCCCTCTGGACCTGGAGATTGTTAAGCATGGGCTACTCTATCAACTGGCCAAAGGCAGAACGGCAACATGCCTCGATTACACCATAGATCTGTCAAATGATCCCAAAGTAGAAAGGAACCATCTCTCTCTGCTTACCTCCAACAAATTTGGCAGGCCCGATGGGAGACCTCCAGCAAAGGTGCAATAACAAGAAAATTTCTACCCAACATACGACTGGTATACCCGGATTATCCACCATGACTCTCACTAGGACTCTACACCACCTACCTGCTGATGGGACACGGGGCCATTAGAGACAAACTAGAAGGATTTGGACTGAGTGATACATTGTTTTGCCTCTGTGGTGAACGCGAAATGTGAGAGCACCTAATGTACATTTGCCCACTATACGAGGACCTCTGTTGCAGGTTCATCACTAGAACACAGCTTAACCTCCGTAATCAAGAAGACCTCGCCATAAGTGAAGTTGACACATACAAGGCATTCGTCCAACTGGCCCAGGACCTCTTCACAAGGAGAAGGACACTCCCATAACCTCAACCACTGCAGTAAACAACCATGCTGTGCAGACCAGCAGAAAATCTATACAACCACGGAAACCTACCCAGATGATGAACTGACACCAGGGTGAAACAACCAAGGAATTAAACCTCAAAACTGAGTCAACCTGAAGTGAAAATCTCTATGACAACCCACAGATGTATCCACCTGACGTGACAATCTCATTCAACACATGAACATTTCTGCGAGTCCAGCACAGGCATTTGACAGCCTGATCAAGACAACAAGACTGCCATGCAAGGACTCGGAGAAATGACTGCAGACATTGCTGCCACCTAGCCATATGGCGATCTGGGCTGGTAACCTTGACCAGCCTGCTTTCACTCCTATTCCTTGGCAGGGAGGGGGGGGGGGGAGATGGCTCACTGTCTTCTCCTCCTCCTGTCATCTCCTCTTTCCTTCTGGTGGGGCATGGGCATGCCCCACTGACTGCAGGGGCCATCTACCCTATAGGCCCTTTACTTCTCTTTCTTCCCCCAGCCGTCAGTCTCCCTACCCTTCTCTTGACTATACACCACGAAAGCCCCACACATCCGAATTTAAATAAATACCAAAATTATTGCCCGCCCCATTAGGCCTCCAGAACTTGTCATTTTAGCGTACAACATCATGGTCATTTCAGCAGACAAACCCCACATACTATCTCTTAATAGCGATCTTGCAATAATACCACAGCGATTATCTTTTTTTTTTTTTTTTTTTAGGACCCAGCCGCTGAAATCCCAGGAAATTAGGCGGCAGGACCTGCCAGAGTATAATAAATTTCAAGGTACACCTGGCCAACCTCCTCGTTGGCATAGTACGGACAACGTCAGGTCCCATTAGGGGCTCGACGGCCAATAGGCCAGAAGAACAATGGGCACAACATACTACACAACACACGATCCACACACTTTTAAATCTCTGGTCTTGACAGAGTACTGTCCCTCGATACAGCGAACACTTGTGGAGATGGGAGAAATTCATGGTGCCGTTTGACCCTCAACACACTTTGTACTTTGTACTTCCAGACATATGAATTTGTGAATTTCAGTCAACTGTTTTGAAATCTGAGAGTATCATATACAATTCTGTACGCTATTGTCATTGACATGATTAGTTCACTCACCAACACTTATTTTTTCACTGCTGGCTGCTTGGACTTTTCTTTATTGTCCATATTTCTTCTGACTGACACAAATTCCTTACACCAAAAATACATCTGCTCTACAGACATACTACTTAAACTGTACATTACCATCAAGTTTCAATAAATTTCAGATATTAAATTTTTCAAAAAGAATGTCCCTTTTGCATTTAGGAAAACAAATTAGGTGTTGGTAGTGCCATTTTGTAATCAACAACAAACAAAATTCACACATATAAACCTTATATCTTCAAAGTCCTTTTCTGGAACTAATTTGTTACTTTTATTTTGGAACAAACTTTGTATATAAATATCTTATAAATTTTAAGCTTAATTCATTTTTCTTTAAAAATATCATAATTTTGAGAAAAGCATAGAACAAGGTCTAGCTTATTACCATCCTGTATTATATTTAGTCTCCTCTGTGGAGAGGAGACTAAATATAATACAGTAAATAAATGTCCCTCCATCTATGGTGAGGGAGGGCCATTTAGTATTACTATTAATAGTGGCAAATGATGCAAGAAAGCAAGCTTATACAGCATCAGCCAAGAAAAAAAAAAAAATAGTTTGTCTAGGTTAACAAGATGGTAAGCTTGTTACAACAAACAACCATCTGTTGGATGAAGGTAAACTTCTGCACATTTATTCTGCTACCATCCTTCCTCAATTTCAATCTATGCTTACTCATATGCATAGTCTGAGCAAGAGGAAGAATCCCATCAGCATTGAGTTTGCTCAAGCCATTTGAAGCTTTAAACACCTCAATCAGATCACCTCACAGGTGCCTACTCACCAGAAACTGCAATTTTTAGAACTGAAGCCTTTCATGGTAAGAGCACCCCCTTGTTCCTCTCATCATTCTCGTTGCACTTCTCTTTACCCATTCCAACAGCCCTGTACGCATCCAGACTGTGTGCAGGACTCAAGATGGGATAGTCACCTACTTATCCCTGCTAGCAAAATTCCTGTATATCATTGACAAAACCCCATGAGTTATCCTGGCAGCACGTCTGCAATGCTCAGAGAAATTCATGTCATATTAGACTACAAAATTATCTCCAGATACTTTTCATTTTCCAATACCACGAGTGTACTGTACAACACAGTCGATATGTTACTCTGGGATTACTGAAAAGCAGATGCAGTACCTTTCATCTGTCAATGTTAAACTTCAATTGCCATTTCTCAGCCCTCTGCCTAATTTTTCTAGATCTTGTTGTAGCAGCATACCTTCATTACTGTCATTAATCACCCTACCAACCTTTCTATTGTATTATCTGCAGACTTAGATATTAACCCTGATCAATATCATTAATAAATACAGAAAACAACAATGGGCCCAGCACTGAACCCTGTGGGACTCCACTAATAACATTAGTCCAATAAGAGCAGTGCCATTGATAACTACTCTCTGTCTTCTCCCACACAACCATCCCTTTATCCATAACAGTAACTTTCCCTTAATGCCACACTGTTCCCATTTGCACAGCAGTCGTTTATGTGCAACAATATTAAAAGTTTTCCTGAAATCCAAGTATATAATATCAAAATTATTTTTTGCATCAAGATCTTTTGTCACTGCATCATACACTGCTCAACAAAATTAACAGAACATGTAGAAAATGTGGTGTAACTTGTGTAGCTTGCGATGAAGTGGGACAAAATTTGGTATGGTTGTATACCAAAAAATAACGATGAAATAAAGAGACAGCAAGAAACTTCAGACAGGTATAAAGAACATTTAGAGGGATTGTATAAGAATTACCAAAAAGGTCACATTACAGACATTGATACAAGATTCTCAAAAATATGGTCACATGACATCGGTTCAGTATATGATCCTCTCCAATGGCTAAACAGGCCTGACCATGGTGAACCATTCTCGATATACGAGTCTCTAAGATTATGTGGCAAAAAGTCCCAATCTTCCACTAGACCTTAGCTCACAAAGTGACCGAGGAGTTGGCTGAGCCATGCAATGCAACACCCTAGGGCATCCCACATGTGTGGGATGCCCTAGTGTGTTGCATTGCATCGATCGGATTTAAGTCTGGTGATCATACTGGCCATGGCAGCCATTGGATATCTTCAGTTTCAAGATATACCTCCACCACCCTAGGGCATCCCACATGTGTGGGATGCCCTAGTGTGTTGCATTGCATCGATAGGATTTAAGTCTGGTGATCATACTGGCCATGGCAGCAATTGGATATCTTCAGTTTCAAGATATACCTCCACCACTTGAGCTCTATGTGCAGTGGTGTTGCCATGCATCAAAAGAAAATCTGGGCCAACTTCACCCTAAAAAGTCACACAGGGTTCAAAGATCTGTTCTCAGTACCTCTGCACAGTTATGGTATCCCTATCAAAAACTTGAAGAGGGATGTGGCAGTTGATCATTAATCCGCCCCACACATGAACACTGTAAGTGTTCATGCCTCCACTGTAAGTGTTCCTTTCTCTGACGTTGGAGGAATGGTACCAAATTCCTCGCTGTCTCTGAATGAAATAATGTCTTGCATTGAGTCCACTCGAATTGAGCCTTCTTAACATAGTTCGGTTGGAAATGTTTTACCTGTGGCTCAAGCAGCCTCAAACAACTGATGATAGAACATCATAGAGTTCCATCTTGCTGTTAGAGCCAGATAGCAGTCTGTTCTAGGTGATGTAGCCCTCGGGCGACCTTGGCTAGTTCCTGTCTCCCGAAACTGCTTCCATACTGCCGAGATGACACTGTGTGATACATTAAGCCAACGTGTGCCACCTTTACCTGCCCAGCTTCAATTAGCCCAACAGCCCACTATCTCAAAGAATCATCTAAATGACAATAACTTGCCACCTTGAGTACTGGAGATGTGGCTATCTCAAAGAGTAAGCAAAAAAACAGGAATGAAATGATGTGATCACATCCAGTGTTTTTATAGGCATGAATATTATAGGCATCCTTTTGCAAAAGGGTTTTCTGGTTATCAGCAGTGATCATTCGTGTATTAAGAATTTGCAGATAAAGGAACCACTAGGTGGCAGTGATCACAGTGTGCTGAAGTGGGATTTACTCAAAGAGGTAACTACCGTCAGGGGTAAAGGAAAGGGTTTTTGCTTCCGTAAAGGGGAGTACAGTGGTCTCAGACAGTTTTTAAATTCTGTACAGTGGGATCAACTGACGATGTTACAAACAGTAAATTCTAAGTGGGAAGCATTCAAAGAATTAATCGTGGAAGCTACTAGACTTTATATACCGATTAAGAAATATCGTTCAAGGTTTAGGCCTAAATGGTTATCAAATGAACTAATGAGACTCGTGACAGAGAAGAAAAATGCATGGGATGCATATAAATTATCAGGTGACGCAGAAGCCTGTGGCAGATATAAGCTAGTCTGTAATCAGGTCACAAAAGAGGTTCGGAAGGCGGATTACGAGAAATCTTTGGCAAAAGATGCTAAGAAAAACAGCAAGGATTTCTTTACTTATATAAACTCTAAAAGGAAGAGGATGAATATGATTGGTCCACTTGACATCGATGGTTCGACTGTTGATGATCCTGCTCAGATAGCAAACAAACTGAATGAGTATTTTGCATCTACATTCACACGGGAGGAATTATTACAATTTGAAAATGGAAGAAGGTTATCAAATTGTAGCAGTGTGCTTAATGATTTTGTAATAACTGAGAGCAAAGTGGAGGAGAAATTGTTGAAGTTAAACATAAGAAAGGCACCTGGGGTGGATGGGATCTATCCAGTTATTTTAAAGGAGGTGGCAAAGCAACTAAGCAAACCCTTAGCCATAATTATGAGAGCATCCTTGGACTCAGGGGAGGTTCCCACGGACTGGAGATGTGCAAATGTGTCCCCAATTCACAAAGGTGGATCGAAGGGTGACACGAGTAATTACAGACCAGTTAGTTTAACTTCTGTTCCGGGTAAAATAATGGAGTCGCTGGTTAAAGATGCATTGCAGGATCATCTAGACAAGACTGCAGCAATAATTCAAACACAGCATGGGTTTGTTAAGGGAAAGTCTTGTCTGACAAATTTGATTGGTTATTATGATGTGGTCACAAAGGAACTGGATGCAAAAAATAATTTTGATATCATATACTTGGATTTCAGGAAAGCTTTTGACACTGTTGCGCATGGAAGACTACTGTACAAATTGGAGCAGAATGGTATTAAGGGTAAGTTGCTACAATGGATAAAAGGATGGTTAAGTGGGAGAAGACAGAGGGTGGTAATCAATGGGTGCTGCTCTTCGTGGACTAATGTTATTAGTGGAGTCCCACAGGGTTCGGTGTTGGGTCCACTGTTGTTTTGTGTATTTATCAATGATATTGATGAAGGTATATCAGGCTTAATGTCGAAGTTTGCAGATGATACAAAGGTTGGCAAGGTTGTTAATGACAGTAATGGCAGTGTGCTACTGCAACAGCATCTAGATAATTTGGGCAGATGGGCAAAGAAGTGGCAACTGAAGTTCAACCTTGACAAATGCAAAGTACTGCATATGGGTAGAAGTAACCCCAGAGAAACGTACCAACTGTGTGGTACTACACTTAAGGTGGTAGAAAATGAAAAAGACCTGGGAGTAATTGTGCAGTCAGATATGAAGTTTTCTGAGCAGTGCAGACAGGCTGCTAGGGCGGGTCATGGGGTTTTGTCAATGATATATAGGAATTTTGCTAGCAGGGAAAAGGAGGTGATTGTCCCTCTGTATAAGGCAATGGTCAGGCCACGCCTTGAGTACTGCGTACAGGTCTGGAGGCCTCATTTTAGGAAGGATGTAGATTTGCTTGAGCGTGTACAGAGAAGAGCAACACGATTGGTGAGGGGAATGAAGGGATTCTCTTACCAAGAGAGGCTTAAGTTCTGCAAATTGCAGTGGCTGGAGACTAGGCACCTGCGCGGTGATCTGATTGAGGTCTATAAGGCCTTGAATGGGTTGAGCACGCTGAATTCTGATGGGATCCTTCCACTTGTTCAGATTACCAACCTACGGGGACATAAGTTCAAATTAAGAAAGGACAGATGTAGAATAGATGTGCGGAAATTTGCCTTTAGCCAGCGGGTGGTTAATTGCTGGAACAAACTTCCATCTGTCGTTGTGGAAGTTGATAGGTTAAATAAATTTAAGGAGGAACTGGACAGGCATTTGGAGGGAATGGTGTGATTTTTTTTTTTTTTTTTTTTGGCTGATGCTGCATAAGCTCCTACACTTGCTTTCTTGCATCATGTGCCACTACTACTACTACTACTACTACTATATGCAATAAAACTTTCCAAAGAATTTTCCAATCTATTTTCAAATTTTGCATTATTTTTTTTCCCCAGACCAATTTTCAAATTTTTCATTTTTTTCATTGATTTTCAAAATTTCTGTTATTTTATTTTTAATTTTTAGGAAATAGAAAATACCAGGAGAAACTCATTCTCAAAGACATCGCTGACAAGCTCATAAATGAAAGAAGTGATATAGATATAGAGCTCAGCAGAGTAATGAAAAAGCAGATGAAATAAGAAGAAAAGCAGTTGAAAGTAAAGAAAACAGGTGAATGATTGCAACAGGAAGACAAATGAAGATTTGCAAATAGAGTGGCTAACAAAACTGGTTAGCAAAATCAAATCATACCTAAATGTAATGCTGAAAGCATTACATTTAGGTATGATTTGTTGTATGATTTGTTGTTAGGTATGATTTGTTGATATGTATCATTTCATTCCTGTTTCAGCCAATGCTGAAAGCCATGCACGAGCAAGAGCATATCATAGATTAGTGCAACGAGGAGAGTCCACAGTTGAAAACAATTATCAAATTGCATTATTAGTCATCTTATTACCTCAGTCTGTCCCACTGACACCTTAGCTGAGGGAGAGGTTTTTGTAATTACTTCAATATTAATCTTTACTTCTTCTCTGAAACAGTTTTTGTGAAATATTCGCCATGGATATTCTAGTCTTTAAGTAAATCCCACATCAATACACTTTGATCACTGCCATACAGCACTCTTTTATCTTCAGATTCTTAATGCATTAAAAACGACTGCTGATAATCAGATCAAGAGTACTGCCCTCTCTCTCGTTGCTTCTCTAACATGCTGCTCTAGAAAACAATCATCCAATAAATCCAAAAAGTCTTGCTATTGTAGATGTTATAAGATAGGTCCAATTATGGCCATGCAGATATAGAGATAACTTAATTAGTTATTTAAATTAAATTATACAGTTTTTATATAGAAGGTATAATTATTCAGTTATGCACATTTAATATTAATGTATGATGTTTTTATTTAGCTATATTCTGACAATATATAAAAACTTCAAAATTAAAAGGTAAAGTGCAAACCATACCTTCTTATTTTCAAGTATACTTAGATTATTTCTGGGAAGGGAAAGGGAAGAAATGTATCCAAATAAAAATTCAAAATTTTATTTGGATACATTTAAGAATGAAAATTATTAAATTACAATAATAAAATACAATTTAAAATTACTAGCAATCATTTTGGCATAATCATGGATAATTATGCTGAAATTTGTAAGATTATTATACGTGCTTTTATAAACCCCTCCATCCTTCAAAGAGAGAAGCTTTCACTGCAAGCAAGTCCTTTCACCACTTTGACCATTTATGATGCTAAATGGTGTGTCATCAGATATCCGTTCTAACCCTCTCATTTATGAAATCTCAAATGATGATCAACACCAAATGGTGTAAGAGAGAAATTTCTGAAATTCTTTTTTTTAAGGTAATTTAAAGATTTTGTTTAATCCCCTTGAGATTTTCATTTTATCATCCCCGCTACCAAAGAAGCTTTTCTGTAGTTGATTTTTAATGGATAATTTACAAAACAGAAAAATATAAATGTATTATTCTATTTATATATGACATGTGGATTTTGGATAATACTAGCGAAACAACACCAGACATTCACGGAATTGAGTTTCATCTTACCTCTCGAAGACAAGAGAATAAAGCATAAATTCCAAGTGAGCGAACAGCTGCACCTCTCACATTTGGATCATCATCTGAAGCTAGCCCTAACAGGAGTGTGATACAAAGAATGCGGTGACTAGTCTGAAAAAATATATAAATAAGCACAATTTCCACATTACTTCAAATACTTTGTCCAATAGCAAAGAATAAATAAAACTATTTTGATATAAAATAATAATATTACTTCAATTTTAATCAAGTCATTTAAACAAAGATATCACCACCTGATGCTATTCTATCACTGTATAGCACAGCGTTTCCTAAACTGTGTTCCGTAAAAAATCCTAATTAATAATTTTAAAAATAAAATAAAATAAATAAATTTTGCATATTTGTAGCGTACATCACTTTTATATCATTCTAATTTTTAATATTATTTTTCAGTTATTAATATACTATACTGGCATCAACTAATAATCAAATAGACCATGGAACACTATTTTGGCAGGCTTTGCATAGAGAAGTATGCATAGAGTAATGACATCTACGAAAAAGTAGCAATGTAGTGATCTAATATGCCATTCGTATGCAATTTAGCCTGGAGTACTCGAGTTGAGGGTGAGGGGGAAGCGAACCAATATCATTCATCATTCGGGTGGATGAAAAAAAGTAGCCTTCCACTGACACGTTTTTGCATGTTTACAGTGCTGGTGAGGACTGTCTTTGCAATTACGAGATTAGTTCTGTAGTAGTGCAGAAAACTAATAAGCCTAACTAAACTCACTTCTTTGTATAAATATTTTTTGATAATTATCTGTATTTCAAAATATTATTATTAAAATAAATGACCATGGATTTGTGGTTGAAAAAAG
Organism: Mastigoproctus giganteus; assembly: GCF_048544385.1. NCBI lineage: Eukaryota > Metazoa > Arthropoda > Arachnida > Uropygi > Thelyphonidae > Mastigoproctus > Mastigoproctus giganteus. The sequence goes on along the minus strand of NW_028328292.1, from coordinate 7,692,363 downwards.
GTAACTTTAAAAAAATGAGAAGCAAGTAATTCTAATAGTGCAACTGTGGTTGATGATTACGAACACAATATTAAGCATTAGTAGAGGCAGGGCTGCACCAGGCTATATAGCCACCCTGGTGCAAACTTCTTATTGCCGTCCCTACTCTCCACGGTCATTTTTCTTATATCAATTATTTTTTGGGAAATTAAAAAAATATATATTTCCAAAATAATATATATATGTTAAAAATAAAATATAATAACGAAAATACATTAATTTGCTTTGGCCGCAGACAATAAAAGTTTCAGAGAAAGATTTGAAACTTTGTTTTTTAATATTGCCCACCATTTAAATACTACTAGAAAAAAAATTATAAAGTTCCTGTATAATTCCAAAAAAATCAATTGTCTCAAAAGATATTTTTGCTGCATCACTACTAAATTCAAAGTATGGGCAGCACAAGGTACGAAAAAGGCTCAGGAGTTTTATATCTAAATTTTTTTCCTGAAGACCATTATGTTTTCCTTTCATATTGGCCCCATTGTCATAGTCTTGCCCATGCATATTTTGAATATTAATGTTATATTTTTCCAAAAATTCTAAAATGAATGTTAGCCCACTACCAGTTGTATTTCCAATTTCACAGAAACCTAAAAAATGTTCCCTAATTTCAATTTTTGTGCTTCATCATTATAAATTACAAATCTTAAAATAATTGCCAATTGTTCCTGATGACTGGCATCAGGTGTACAATCTAAAATCAAAGAGTAATATTTAGGTTCCTGTAACTTATTTAAAATTTTTGTCCTTATACTATTTCCTATTATATTTAAATATTATTTTGAATTTTGTCTCCTAAATAATGTGGCATGTGAAGTTTATCAATTCGAATATGTTGGATGTGTTCTGATAAAGTGGAATCAAATTTGGCAATCATTTGTATTAATTGCAAAAAGTTTCCGTTATTGTTATCGAATAATTTTGAATTAGTGCACATTAAAGACAAATTTTGCTTTGCCAAATATTGAATACTGATTGCCATCTTATTTTTCTTGATTTATCAGACTTTGATGACGTGCATCTACTGTATTTTTCAATTATAAGTTTTTACGCAAATTAATTAATTTGTTAGTATGCATATTGCTTTTTTCGTGAACATTCAACTGTCTTGTTAAATGTTGCCAATCTTTGAATACACCGTTTACAAGTGCAACTGAAACAGTACTATTTAAAAATAATTTACAATTATAACAAAAGACTTTTGCAAATTTGAATGCAGCAATCAATTACGCAAAAGTGATTCACAGTTTTGTAATTTTTTAGTGTAATATTCAATAGAAAAGTTTCTTCTATTATTACCTTTATCTTTTGGAAAATCAAATTTTTTTAATTGTTCTGTTTTATTTTCAACTAACATCATTCTTATTTTATTATTTAGCATTAGTGGCCATTTAACAAGGATCATTAAGTGAAATTAGTTGATCTTGTATACCACTTTCTTCTTCATCTGACATTGCTTCATTTGCACCTAGTGATTCTTGCTGAATTGGAATGTCAACATCTTGAGCAGGTAATAATTCACGTTTCGGTTTCTTCATCAACAGTAGTAAAGCTAGAGGAAATCGAAGTCGATGGACCCGACTGTGGCTGGATATCCAGAAACCTGGTAAATGAACTTGTTGCTTTTTTTTTTTTTTTTCCTGTATTCATAACCAGAGAGGTGTTTCCTTCCTCAGACATCTGAGAAATATTGAAAACAAAAGTTTTAAATTTAAAATTCATTATTTGTTAATATAAAATACGACAAAACATATTCTTCAATACATTGAACTTTTAGACTCCTTAGTCTTTGCTGTCTCTTTTAGTGTTTACAGGACATTGGTCATTACCGCCCCTTAGTCATTGCAGCCCTGGTGCGGTGCCACTTTCACCACTGGGTTGCCACGGCTCTGAGTAGAGGCATAAGATGCAAGAAAGAAAGCTTATACAGCATCAGTCAAAAGAAAAAAAAAAAACTTCCCATTTCACCCAACCATTCGCTCCAAAAGTTTGTTTACTTCCTTGAATTTATTTAAGCTTTCAACTTCCATGATGACAGATGGAAGTTTGTTACAGCAATCAACTACCTATTCGCTAAAGGCAAATTTCTGCATATCCATTCGACAACTGTCTTTCCTCAGTTTCAGTTTATGCCCCCTCAGGTTTCTAATCTGAGCAAGAAAAAGAATGCCATCAGCACTGATCCTGCTCAACCCATTCAAGGCCTTATACACCTCAATCAGATCACCTCGCAAGTGCCTAGTCTACAGACACTGCAATTTGCAGAACTTAAGCTTTCTTTGTAAGAGCACCCCTTTGTTCCCCTCACCAGTCTTGTTGCCTTTCTCTGCACTCGTTCTGTAGTAGCCTGACCATTGCCTTATACAAAGGGATAATCCCTATCATTCACAAGACCCCATGACCTGCTCTGGCAGCTTGTCTGCACTGATCAGAAAACTTCATATATGACTTCACAATTACCCTCAAGTCTCGTTAATTCTCCACTTCCCTGAGTGTAACACCTCTTACACCATGTCTCTGATATCCCAACAACATTAGCCTTTGATGTCTTGACCAGCACTTCAAATTCATCAAATTTATTTACTATACTCCTAGCACTGTTGTACATGCAAGTATACATGCACCTGTTCTTACTCTTAGTTACTCTAACACAACCCATATATTTACTTGTTTCATGACTCCCAGCAGTTCCTGAAATCCCCAGAAACATGCTTTCCAGGCTGCTGCTCATTACAATAGAAGCAGTGCAAGAATCACTTTCACCTCTGCATGCAGCTACTGTTAATCTATTAGTCTGTGAATTCTCTCCCAAAGTTAGCAGTTTTCTGACCCACCTAACATTGCCTCGATAGCATCAGCAAATATTCTTGCACCCTTTCTATTTAAGTGTATCCCATCCCTGTAGAAGCAATCTCTACTGTTGGCAAGCACAGACCATATTGTCACACTTCAAAGTGAGGATGAACAATTGCAGCCTTTTGTTCCCCAAAAATCTGAAGTGAAAAAACAGAAACCAACTAATAAAAGACCAAAACAAAAGTATGATTACGGTTATTTGAATTTCGGCTTTACATGTGTTGGAAATAAAGATGCTCCTGATGCACAATGCGTCATATGTAATAAAATGCAGTGGATTCCAGTTATTTGGGACACATCGGGATAGTGCATTTTGGTCTGATTAGGTGGCTGCCCATATTATGTGAAGTTTCAAGTAAATAGTTAAAAATATAGTGGACCCACGCTTTATGATTGATTCTCTATACGATCAAATCATGTGACAATGGACTCACCATAGTAAAGTACAGGTAGGTCCCGTTTTACGATGGTCCATTTTACAACTTTTCACATTAACGACTGTTTCAAAATATTACCTGAAAAATTTGAAAATAACAAAAAAATCACAACTCAGTAACAAGTAGCAGCAACACCTGGAAGTCCGAACACGCACTAGGCATTTCTTTTGTTTTTTGTGGTGCATTGTAGGTAGACTGATAGCTACAACACAAGTTATTATTATTATTAATAGCCATATGGTGCAAGGAAGTCTGAGGCTTATGCTGCACCAGGAAAAAAAAAAAAAAAAAATTCATAGGTTACCCTGAGAGAGAGAGAGAGAGAGAGAGAGAGAGAGAGAGTCAAAAGTAGAAGGGAATCACCAAGAAAGAGAAGAACGATGATATCCAGATCAGGACCCTGGGTGTGCAAGCCCATACTCACCAGATGTGAGCCCCCAGGGTTCTTTGTTTACATTCAGTGTGCCATGTTCGTTTCATTGTGAATTTTCCCTCAATTGTTAATGGGTTACACAATGTTATTTCTCATTAATAATAATTTTTGTGTAACCATGAACTCTAAGTGTAGGGTGGTTTCTGTGTCGGGGGGAGGGGAAGTGTAAAACATTAACAATTAAGGAGAAAATGGATGTGACTGTCACATGGAGTCTGGTGAGCATCGGTCGGATGTGTGTGTAAGGCGTTGAGTTTAGCACCTTCTACTGTATCAATAATTATTAGCATTAGCAAGGGCCCATGATGCAAGAAAGCAAGCTTATATAGCATCAGCCAAAAAAAAAAAAAAAAAAAAAAACCCCTTATTTCACCCATCCCCTTGCTCCAAATGTTTGTCAAATTCTACCTTGAATCTATTTAAGCTATCAACTTCTACAACGACAGATGGAAGTTTGTTCCAGCAATCAACCACCCGCTGGCTAAAGGCAAACTTCCGCACATCTATCCTACAACCATCTTTCCTCAATTTGAATTTATGCCCTCTCAAGCAATTATTCTGAGCAAGAGGAAGAATCCCATCAGCATTGAGCATGCTCAAACCATTCAAGGCTTTATGAACAATGTTGATAAAATAAAGCGCACACGCACAGGGATAACAAGTGTGTCATCCTCCAGAACAACTTATTCATGCAGTGAGACAATGGAAAAAATGGAGAAATTGTTAGTGTTGTGGGTTGATGATATGAACCAAAATAACATTCCTGTTACACAGGTGGTAATTCTGGACAAGGCAAAGTCATTATTTGACGAAATATGTGAGGAGTCTGGTAGCACTGAAACATTTACGGCCAGCAAAGGGTGGTTTCATTAGTTTAAAAACTGTTGTAAAATTCACAATGTGAAAGTGTCTGGTGAGGCTGCGAGTGCTGACGTTGTGGTGGTGGAAGAGTATCTTTCCAAATTTAAATGCTTAACAGACGAAGGCAACTACCACCCTATTTAGTTTTTAATGTGGACGAAACGGGTAGTGGAGTCATCACTTGAGTAAATACATACTGAAGTGATGACTCCACAGCACCAAAGTAAAATTTTATTTTATTAATTATTTTATATATAAGTATAAATAAAACATGTGCATTAAATGTTTAAAATATTTAATTATTTATAAAGAACAGAAATATTAGTGCATACTTGGAAAAATTTTGGGAATTTTGGAACCTATCTCATATAGTTTGGTCTTGTTTTACGATTTTTCATTTTATGACCCTGTTTTGCCGGAACCTAACCATGTCGTAAAACGGGTCCTACCTGTACGCTCACTATATGGTAAGTAGTAAGTGCCGATCATTGTGATCACATTTGTGAATTGAATTTTAATTCTATTAAACAGCGATTGTAATAAGTGAAAATTGAAGGAATATTATCCACAGGCTATAAAAATAAAGATATATTAAGCACAAATTTACACTTTATTACCTTACCAATTAAAAAATTAAATGATACATGAAAATCGGAAGAATATTTTCCACAGTTTATCAAAATAAAAATAAATTTATGATTACGTGCATAGCTTAATTAATATGTACTATAATATGTACATACTAACTAGTTGATATTTCTGTTCACTGACATTTGGGGGGGGGGAGGTTAAAATTTAAAACAGTAAAAAAGATAAGCAGTCAATAACAAAGAACACGGAACGCACAAATTGCAACTAACACAATACGCACAAGTGAGAATGGAGTAACAAGTTATGAAGCTTAAAAAATAGGAACAAAGAGAAGATTTTGAAAATTTGTTTTTTATATGATTGAAGATTTCGTGGAAGGGGAAACACATTTCACCATAATAATGTAAAAACCCACAGAATTCCAGGTGTCAGTATTATCGCAAATTCAATAAGATCGAAGACAAAGGTAAAGAAAGCCAGCAAGAGAACGACGAGAAACATTGGATAACTTAAGTGGAAAATTAGTTTCCCCGATACGGCACTCTAGTGCTGCTCACTCGGTAAACAGACGATAGGTGTTATCAGTCTGGAGCAAAGTCGAGAACGATATATTGATTGACAAGTAGGCATGGCAAACAATGTGCTGATTGGTGCGCAAACACAACACGCGATAACATCGGTTTAGTATTACTTTAGTAGCACTAATGGTAACTTGCCCTAATCGCACATGCCCTAACCTTTTTTCACCATTATTTTGTAATGGTGAAAAAAGGTGAGGTTACCTCGACTTGAATCCCATGGGGGCTTGAACCCCTCCCGAAGTGGAGGGGGTAACCTAACCTTTTTTCTTTAGAATCACAGTATTTTTATTTTCTTGTTTAATAATATGCACTGTAGCTTGTTGTCTGTTGCGCCCACCACCAATCATTTCATTGTTTGCCACACCTACCTGTCAATCAATATATCCTTCTCGATTTCTGCTCCAGACCGATAACGCTGCTAGAGTGCCGTGTCAGGAAACTAATTTTCCGCATACGTTATCCGACGTTTCTCGTCATTCTCGTGCCTGCTTTCTTTACCTTAGCCAGATTGATTTTACTATCCATTTATAATAGATTGCACTAACAGAAAAGCCAAATAAACTGGAAACTGCTAATTGTTTTTATTGTTTTATGGTTGTGACCTCCAGAAATCCGGCCGGGCCTGTGGTATGGTTGGAGACAATCATAGGGTAATCTCAAGTGCTGCAGTCTCTCCCCGATTATATGGCATGTTGTCCCAATTAAATGAAGTAAACCCCGGCTATTTTCTCAATTAGGTTCTGTTCTTTAAGATTTGTCCCAAATAAACAGCTGTCCCAATTAATTGGTGGCCCAAATAACTGGAATCCACTGTATTAGCAAACAGTTCTTTGGTTCCCACTAAACTTGTGTTCCGTAAATATATAAGTACAGTATTCCATAAATATATTGTGAAATGAAGTGTTCTGTGACTGAAAAAATTTGGGAAACGCTGATATAGCACCAGATATTATGTCTACAATTTTTGTTGGAATACTAAGAAACCAAAATTTGAAGAAGCAAAAATTCCATTACAAGAAGTGTGACAATAACTAGTAAAGCAACTTTTCAAAGAAATAAAAGTTCTGTAAAGTTTTCTATAAGTTGCAAATGACACTGGTCTGCAAACTCTAAAATAATTTCATTGCTTTTATTCCAGTATGTTATTTTCTATAATTCTGCAAATGCATATTTAAAAAAATAACATAAATTTGGTTTTTTGGGTTTTTTTGCTAAATAAAAAAAAAAAAAAATGTATAAGCTGATATATATTTTTAGGTAAATATATTGTTTTAAATTTTATGCAATTAATACTATGCTTTTTGATTATATACAATTAAATCTATGCATTTTGGATTGGCTTTCATGTGTTCCATAAGGCAGATTGCATTTCTCAATCCACTTCATGAAAACTTGTTGTGGTTGGTATATAGTATCATTAATGTGATTTTTCACAACATTTGGTCTCATGGCGCCTCCGTAGCCAGGTGGGAAGGAGCAGCAGTGTGTAGCACACGCTTCTTGATTAGACCGGGGTTCGAGCCCATCACCACCAAATACAGAGGATGCGGAAAGGTCAGGGAATGACCACCGCATATCCCGGAGCAATATGGCCTTAGTTGCTAATGCTTCTAACAACAACAACAACAACAACAACAACAATTTGGTCTCATTGTATAAAAACATTATGGGGATCCTGTTGTCTTGAAAGCTTAACAGACATGTTGGACAGACAACTTATGAGATTGAGACCTGCTAATATTAGCAGATCTCGATCACATAAACATTTGGTCTCAGTGTTGCTCAAGGAACCCCAGTTTAAATTTATTTGTAATTGGCTGGTGAATTTGTCATATTGGCCTTTCATTTAATACATTCTAAATTATCAGGTATGTATTCCTCCTGCAATACTCCTATTCTTAAGTTATTACTTCCTCACCCATTCCCAGTATCTTCATTATTTTTATAGGTATAATACTGGTTTTTGTTGTATTTATATCTCTCAGGGGCTTATGCTTTCTGCTAACTCTTTATTAACTTAATTTACATCTATAATTTACTTACATTAGCCACCACATGTTTAGGCAACATGTGGGTGGCTATGTGTTGCAAGCTACTGATGCCTACCTTTCTTTATTTTTTTATTGTTGTTTATTTTTTGATTTGTTATTCTTCATTATCCCTTCATAATTAAATTATAGTAGTAGTGAGCTGAGATGCTAAGAGCTGCTCATGCTGCTACTTATAGTCTAGTTTGTATTATTTTTTATTTTATAACCTCATTAACTTCTTTATTTGTTAGCAGTTTGGCTTTGCATTATGAGGTTTCTTAGCTACTTCTGTTTAATTTCTCACTGCATAAAGGCCACTTTTATGCATTTCCACTGGCATGCTGATTAAATTATTTTTCAGTTGTAGTGAGAAATTAAATAAAAAACCTTTACTAACCTTTACAAACCTTTTGATGCACTGATTTTTTTAATATTTGAAATGGGAGTGATTCTATGATCGTGGTTGTCTCTTGGGGGTCTTCAACAAGACGGTATTGAACAATCATTTTGTTTTAATTTTTGCTTCATATAGTTCTCAAGTTGTTGGTTTTTAGCACTTTTAATGCGATACTTCTCAATGTTGTTGGGAAATATCACATTAATTACTAATTTATATCTGGAGTTCCTTTTATTGAAACAGATGCACTGGTGTCTAACTATGTTATAATCCACCTTATCCCATCTGAATGTCAGTTACATTATTAAATTATTTTCTGGCATTATATGCCAGAAAATTATATGAACCTATATAATTTTATTAATTTTTCTAACTTTATACTAACCTGTATATGTATAATAATTTTTATATTTTATCCCATTAATTTAAGCAAAATTTGTCTAGTTTAAAAGTATCTACATAGTGGCCATTAAGTTTCACATACCATTCATACAAAAATCACTGATTAGCACATACATATGTATGTGCTGATCAATGATTTTATGTATGTATGTGTTCTTTAGCTTGTTTCCGTTTTTTAAAAATTTTCATTTTTAGGATAATCATCAGACTTTATACCAGTAAATGATTAAATCAAATCTATCCCCCATAAGGTGTAATTCTTCATATAATATATAGCCATTTAATAGTTACATACATATTTAACTTTCCATATGCATGCTATTATTATATTATTATTAAGCCTATGTTAAACTGGTATAAAGTGTATAGAAATGGTTAGTACTATTCTAATTAATCCTATTTGTTTATTAATGGATGCAGAAAAAATGCCCATCAATGTGCAGAATTGGATTTTTATTGCTTTTGTTTCTTTTGACATTATTTTTATTCTTTTTCATTTTTTATATTTTTAATTGTATATCCTAACAATTCTCTTTCACTGTGGCTTGAAAATCTGTCTCATGCATGCTAGCAATTAATAATTTCTCATATATAATCACACCAATTTATAGCTACCAATATATATAGTAAAGATTAATGGTAGAAGCAAGAGTAAGAAAAAGGAATTAGTTATTAACAAAGGCAACTGATAGTCAGAAAGGACCTAACAATCATAGTAGTATAATAGGTAAGTAAATAAAGGTTGTGGGCATAAGAGATGTAAGTAAAAAGTGAGCAAGAAAGAAAAGAAAAAAAGCTTGGGAAAATAATAATAATATGTAATACATATATAAGGAAATAAGTCAATATTAAATTACATAAAATATACAGGGTGTCTCAAAAATATTGGTACAAACGTTTAGGGGAGGTAGGTAACATCTAAAGCAGTGCTTCTCAAAGTGGGTGATATTGCCCCCCCCCGGGAATTGAATTACCCATGGGGGAATTAGGCATGAAAGGGGGCAACAGGGGAGCGATAGGCATTGAAGGGGATGACAGGGGGCGGATGGAGCACCATCAATGATTGGCCGTTACAAGGGTTTTATGGCTTATTTAAAAAATGCTGTGACAAATATTATTACTGTTCATTGTGTCATTCACCGTCAGCATTTAGTTGAAAAAAAACTTGGTGATCAACTACACAATTCTCTACAAACTGTTATTACTGCTATAAACAAAATTAAAGCACATTCTTTGAATGATCGTATATTTCAAAAGCTTTGTGATCAAAACAGTGAAGATTTTGAACGATTGCTACTTCACTCCGAGGTTCGGTGGCTGTCAAAAGGCAACTGTCTCAACAGATTTTATGAACTCTTTGGTACTGTCGTCAAGGTTTTTGAAGATAGGAACAATGCCCTTAGTAATGACCTCAAGAAAATTAAAACTGATATTGCTTATCTTGCAGATTTATTTACTAGATTTATTAAATTTACATTTACAAAGACAAGATGTAACTCTTATTAAGGCAAAAACTCAAATTTCAGCATTTATTTCAAAATTAAAGCTTTTTATGTGCAACGTAGGATGACGTGAATTGTATCAATTTCCAAATGTGTTGGAAATAGAGAAAAAAGAAAAAATAGCTGATGAAACTCTACTAACTTTTTGTAATCAACTAGAAATGTTGCACAGAGATATGCAGAAAAGGTTCGAAGATTTCCTTAATTTGAAAATTCCAGATTGGGTTATAAATACTTTTTTAAATAATGACAATGGTGAAGGTTTTGTAGAAGAATTGATTGAGTTACAAAATGAAGTTGAACTGAAGCCAAAATTCATATCAGGAATTTTGGTTACAAAAGAAAATCTCTGACCATTATTCTGCATTGTGGGGAATTGTAAAAAATTACTTATTTCTTTTCCAACATCATATCTAGTCGAAACCGGTTTCGGTGCTGTATCTCAATTTCTGACAAAACAAAGAAATTGTCTTGATGTTGTTAAACGTGGCGATTTATGACTTCTACTTACAGATATTAAACCTAATATTGATAAGCTAATAAATCTCCACCAAGCTCATCCATCGCATTAAATATTAAAATATAATTAACCATTTCCATTAATATCATGACTTATTTATGTAATTAACTTTAATTTTTAAGACTTAATTTAAGTGACTATAACTGACTTTATTTATGTAGTTGTAATTTTTTACGAAGAAGGAAAAAAGTACAGTAAATAGTTTTCTTTATAATTCACACATATACATGCAGGGCTGCAGTTATGTTTTTGGAGGCAAACAGACAAATATTCATTTCAGTTATTTAGTTCACTTTATATTGGTGGGCTAAAAAAAAAGCGCTGGCGAGGGCTTTTTTTTAGGGGGGGTCAGTGATCCAAAAAAGTTTGAGAAGCACTGATCTAAAGGAATGTGAATCGCATAGGAATCCATAACCGGAAACGTCACCGTAAGCCGGTACATGGTGCTGTTCATTAGTTCGTAAGAGGGAAAATTTCTGGTTTACTCATTCAAGCAGTAGTCGCCGCACGAAGAGCATGCATTGATATATGAACTGTGAGCTGGCAGACATGCACCTAGTGCGTGGATTAGCAGAGGTCAATGGACGAGCAGCTCAACGAATTTATGGAGAACACTTCCCAGACAGACATGTACCGGACCACCGTTTGTTTGCGCGAGTGCATCAAAATTTGTGCGATTATGGGTTATTTAGAGGTAACAGGAGTAGTGTGGGCAGACCACGTTCAACGCGAACTCCCGCCATGGAAGAAAGTGTGTTGAATGCCGTCCAGAATAATCCTACTACCAGCACACGTGCCATTGCCTCTGCCTTAGGAGTGTCTCGTTGCAGTGTACAGCGTGTCTGGCACGACGATTCCTTACACCCCTTTCATCTCCAAAGGGTTCAGTTACTGCTCCCCCAAGATCATCCTGCACGTGTGGCTTTTGCGCAGTGGTTTCTCCAAGAAAGTGTTCAAGACTTGAATTTTCCAGCCTATGTTTTGGTCACGGATAAGGCTTATTTCACTCGGGAAGGCTTATTCAATCAGCACAATGCTCATATGTGCGCTCACGACAACCCACACGGTGTGCGCCCCCATGCGGCACAACATCGCTTCGCAATAAATGTGTGGGCAGGTATGGTCGGTGACTGCTTAGTCAGACCATACCTGTTACCATCCCGCATGAACTCTGCTAAATATCAGATCTTTCTTGAACAAGTTCTACCAGGGTTACTTGACGATGTTCCAGCAAATGTGAGACACAACATTTGGTTTCAACATGACGGGGCACCTGCCCATTATGGAAGGTGTGTTCATGACCATTTGAACAGGCATTTTGGGCGTCGATGGATTGGTTGTGGTGGACCCGTTGCCTGGCCCTCACACTCACCTGATTTATCGAGCCTTGATTTCTTTCTGTGGGGGTCCTCAAATCTATCGTGTATGAATCGCCTGTGGAGATGGAAATGGATCTTGTGGCGAGACTCGTCTGTGCTGCTGCTACTGCCAAAGAAACTCCAGGTGTGTTCGACCGTGTCCGCCAATCCATGCTGCGTCGGTGTCACACATGCATCGCATCTCATGGTGGAACCTTTGAGCATCTGTTGTAACATCATGAAATGCATCTATTTCGTACTCCATTGTTAATATTATGTCAAATAAATGTTTGCCACTAATTACTGTCTTGTGTCATTTCTGCTTCTTGTGCCTCTGCTACTACTTTCCCATAATGTTTCTGGTTATGGGTTCCTATGCAATTCACATTCCTTTAGATGTTACCTACCTCCCCTAAACGTTTGTACCAATATTTTTCAGACACCCTGTATACATAAATATACTGTCATATATCATACAATTCTGGTGTCATTTTTAAGGGTTAACCACCAGAATTGCCCGACAAGACAACAATATAGTGTCCTCTGTTTCTAAAATAAAGTACGTACCTTGCTGTTTTTGCTGCCAGTTAGTTATATGCTATAATACAAATAGGTCTATATACATCTTCGCCATTAGCCTTTGTCTACTCTCAACAACTTTATTCTAGTTGCAGTTCCTTTGTTCATTTTATTTTCTTTGTTAATTTTCGTTTTAGCTATAGTTTCATTGCTCATGTAATTATTTTCGGGTCCTCTGACATGTCAACCTTAAATTACATGCCAGTTGTCTATATATTCTCTCTTATAGCTTTAATTAAACTTCATTTCTTTCTTTTTTTTCCAATACTATATTTTGATGTAATTATATATTGCCATGGCATGTACTTTATGTTAGAAACAGAGGATACTATATTGTTGTCTTGTCAGGCAATTCTAGTAGTTGAGACTTGAAAATGACACCAGAATTGTGTGATATATGACAATATATTTATGTATATATTTTATATAATTTAATATTGACTTTTTCCTTATATATGTATTATTATTATTTTCCCAAGCTTTTTTCTTTTCTTTCTTCTTGCTCACTTTTTACTTAACTTCTCTTATCCCCATAACCCTTATTTATTTTCTTCTCTCATCTTTACAACTTTATTTACACACACACACACACACACACACACACACACACACACACACACACACACACACACACACACACACACACACACACACACACACACACACACACCTGCATTCAATTGAAGTCTATGCTATATTATTTCCTTCCACATTTCTCTCACCCCAATCTCAAACCAGCAATTTAGTATATTTATTATTCTAGATGCTATGCCACTGGTAGCACTACATGTCCTCAGCAATAGAAACACATGGAGTTTTTAAATTATAAGAAAAGTACAGGAAAAAAAAAGAGTTTTATAGTGAATCATCTATTAGACTAGTGTTATTTTTCTCTGTTTAGGTTTTACTAGTTTTAGCATTAGCATTTTTAAGTATTTTGTACTAATTTTAATATAACATTTTTAAATGTTTTACTACTTTTAATACAGCATCTTCTCAAGTTTAAAAATCTTACGAGATTCAAGTTATTTTGTGAAGTTTACCCATGCTAAAAGTTTTAAAACAGATATTAAAAACCAAGTTGTTTAAAGAGATTAAATGTTTCATTTTGAGGTTCGGAGGATGCTCTTTAAATCTGGATTTCAACTAAAAGAAACTGCACAGTGTGTAGTAGTAGTAGCATGTGATGCAATAAAGCAAGTGTATGAGCTTATGCACAGCCAAAAAAAAAAAAAAAAAAAAAAAAATATCACACAATTCCCTCCAAATGCCTGTACAGTTCCTCCTTAAATTTACACTACATCTCTACATCTGTCTTTTCTTAATTTGAATTTATGCTCCCTTAGGTTCGTAATCTGAACAAGTGGAAGGATCCCACCAGAATTCAGCATACTCAACCCATTCAAGGCCTTATACACCTCAATCAAATCACCACACAGGTGCCTAGTCTAGGCATGGCCCGACCATTGCCTTATACAGAGGGACAATCACCTCCTTTTCCCCGTTAGCAAAATTCCTAGATATCATTGACAAAACCCTATGACCTACCATGGCAGCCTGTCTGCATTGCTCAGAAAACTTCATATGTGACTGCACAATTACTCCCAGGTCTTTTTCATTTTCTACCACCTTAAGTGTAGTACCACACAGTTGGTACATTTCTCTAGGGTTACTTCTACCCATATGCAGTACTTTGCATTTGTCAAGGTTAAACTTCAGTTGCCACTTCTTACCCCATTTGCCCAAATTATCTAGATCCTGTTGCAATAGCACACTGCCATTACTGTCATTAACAACCCTGCCAACCTTTGTATCATCTGCAAACTTCAACACTAAGCCTGATGTACCTTCATCAATATCATTGATAAATATACAAAACAACAGTGGACCCAACACCGAACCCTGTGGGACTCCACTAATAACATTAGTCCACGAAGAGTGGTGGACTAATAACATTAGTCCACCACTAATAACATGGGTGGTGGACTAATAACATTAGTCCACCACCCATTGATTACAACCCACTGTCTTCTCCCACTCAGCCATCCTTTTATCCATTGTAGCTACTTACTCTTAATACCATTCTGCTCCAATTTGTACAATAGTCTTCCATGGGCAACAGTGTCAAAAGCTTTCCTGAAATCCAAATATATGATATCAAAATTATTTTTTGCATCCAGTTCCTTTGTAACCACATCATAATATCCTATCAAATTTGTCAGACAAGACTTTCCCTTAACAAACCCATGCTGTGTCTCAATTATTGCTGCAGTCTTGTCTAGATGATCCTGCAATGCATCTTTAACCAGTGACTCCATTATTTTACCCAGGACAGAAATTAAACTAACTGGTCTGTAATTATTCGTGTCACCCTTCGATCCCCCTTTGTGAATTGGGGATACATTTGCCCATCTCCAGTCAATGGGGAACTCCCCTGAGTCCAAGGATGCTCTCATAATTATGGCTAAGGGTTTGCTTAGTTGCTTTGCCGCCTCCTTTAATATAACTGGATAGATCCCATCCACCCCAGGTGCCTTTCTTATGTTTAACTTCAACAATTTCTCCTCCACTTTGCTCTCAATTATTACAAAATCATTAAGCGCCCTGCTACAATTTGATAACCTTCTGCCATTTTCAAACCTTTGTATCAACAAATACAAAGGTGTATTTGTTGTTAACAAAGTTTTTACAGATTTTTTTGACCTCTTCGAAGGATAATGCTATACAAAGAATTTATGGAAGTAAGAAATACCTTTTCTGCTTATAAACTTTGTATCAATAGCAGATATGAATTCAGTGCTTAAAGTGTTTTGTAGCCACATCAAAGATATGGAACACCCTTTCTATTCTCCCAACCTGGCCCTTTGTAACTTCTCCCTGTTCTCCAAAATGCAAATCCAATTAAAAGGACAAATATTTGAACATATCATGGAGATTTAAGGGATTGATGTATAAAATCTGTAGGGACTATATCGAAGGGGCAACATTAACATATAACTAATATAAGTCTAAATTAATTTTATTTCCCCAGGCCAAAAACCTTTGACTTGCACTTTGTATATTCTATGATTTGCCTATTTTATGGCAAATCGTAGAATATGATTTGAATAACATATAGGTAAAAATGCAAAATTTCTGAGAGAAATAATATGAAACCCCTTTGTGAGACTGACTAACTCAGCCACACAGTGGGGTGAGTTAATCAGATCAAAGTTCTTCTAGTCTCAGTGGTAGATAAAACTCAAGCCTTTTCTATACATTAGGGAAGAACAGAACAGGGGTTACAGTCACTGTGCTAACTATAAAGAATGAGGAATGATCCCAGTGGGCCTCCCATGTACAAACATATTAGGGAGGAGTAGTAATTTTGGAATTCACACTATGTTGCAGTTCAAGGAAAGGAATCCAACATGTATTAGTAATAATAAAGACACAGGCTACAAAAACTTATGTTGTAGAACTGGTATGGCTGGCACAGAGTCTTTTCCTTAGAATATGGAACATCACTGGTATGAGCTGGATAATTGGACCAGAGCATAACAAATATGGTCCACTTTACTTTGGCAAATGATGACTGTTATGAAGTAAAATGGATGAACATGTTATAGAGGAGTTATCTCTGCAATTCCTATTGTGCGGTAGTTGTAAGGAAATGGATCCTGCATGTACTAGTATGAAAAAGATAAGCTGCAATACCAGGCTTATGTTGCAGAATTGGATTGGCTGTCACAGAGACTAGACCTTAGATCATGCAACATCATTGGAGTGAGCTGGATAAATAGACTTGAACATAATGAACAGTCCTGTTCACTGGCAGCTGGTGATTGCTATGCAGGAAAATGGAATGAAGTGTAACGTCCTACATCCATAAATTGTTTGAAAGTAGTTTCAGGTTGCCATTAAGAACAATGATGAATAAAAGTAAAAAAAAAGTAAAGTGCAGCCATTATCAACCCACTGCAGGATGGAAGCCTCCTCAACAATTCATGCTGAGGGAAACGGACCATAATCTGCCACGCTGGTCCAGTGCGGGTTGGCAGATCGACCGTATTCAGCAGTCAGGGGCTTGAACCCCAATCTACTCAAAGAGCGTGTGCTACTGCACTCCCGCTCCTGACCACTCGGCTACGGAGATGAATGCACATTATTAACTTCCAAAATAACCATCCACTTAAAGAGGGCGCTGACTCTCTTTAAAAATTACAGCTGTGAATTACAGGCTCCAAAAAAGCGATAAGTGTTTGCCTTTTTATTTACCTAATCGTTATTTTATATTGTACTTTATTATTATTATTATTATCATTAGCCATATGGTGCAAGGAAGCCTGAGGCTTTTGCTGCACCAGCCAAAAAAAAAAAAAAAAAAAATTCTAATTTACCCTAAGAGAGAGAGAGAGAAAGAAGTAGAAGGAAATCACCAAGGAAGAGAAGAATGATGATATCCAGCTCAGGACCCTGGGTGTGCCCAGCCCATGCTCACCAGATGTGAGCCCCTGGGGTTAATATATTAAAGTTTGTAAAAACTAGTCTGTAATCAGGTCACAAAGGAGGTTAAGCAGGCGAAGGCAGATTACGAGAAATCTTTAGCAAAAGATGCTAAGAAAAACAGCAAGGATTTCTTTAATTATATAAACGCTAAAAAGAAAGGGATGAATCTGATTGGTCCACTTGATATCGATGGTTCGACTGTCGATGATCCTGCTCAGATAGCAATCAAACTGAATGAGTATTTTGCATCTACATTCACACATGAGGAGTTATTAAGGTTTGAAAATGGCAGAAGATTATCAAATTGTAGCAGGGTGCTTAATGATTTTCTAATAACTGAGAGCAAAGTGGAGTAGAAATTGTTGAAGTTAAACATAAGAAAGGCACCTGGGTGGATGGGATCTATCCAGTTATTATTATTATTATTATTATTATTATAGCCATATGGTGCAAGGAAGCCTGAGGCTTATGCTGCATCAGCCAAAAAAAAAAAAAAAAAAAAAATTTCTGAATTACCCTGAGAGAGAAGGAGTCAGAAGTAGAAGGGAATCACAAAGAAAGAGAAGAATGATGATATCCAGCTCAGGACCCTGGGTGTGCCAAGCCCATACTCACCAGATATGAGCCCCTGGGGTTAATATATTAAAGGAGACGGCAAAGCAACTAAGCAAACCCTTAGCCATAATTATGAGAGCATCCTTGGACTCAGGGGAGGTTCCCACAGACTGGAGATGTGCAAATGTATCCCCAGTTCACAAAGGGGGATCAAAGGGTGACACGAGTAAATAACAGACCAGTTAGTTTAACGTCTGTTCCGGGTAAAATAATGGAGTCACTGGTTAAAGATGCATTGCAGGATCATCTAGACAAGACTGCTGCAATAATTCAGACACAGCATAGGTTTGTTAAGGGAAAGTCTTGTCTGACAAATTTGATAGGATATTATGATGTGGTTACAAAGGAACTGGATGCAAAAAATAATTTTGATATCATATATTTGGATTTCAGGAAAGCTTTTGACACTGTTGCGCATGGAAGACTATTGTACAAATTGGAGCAGAATGGTATTAAGGGTAAGTAGCTGCAATGGATAAAAGGATGGTTAAGTGGGAGAAGACAGAGGGTGGTAATTAATGGGTGCTGCTCTTAGTGGACTAATGTTATTAGTGGAGTCCCACAGGGTTCGGTGTTGGGTCCACTGTTGTTTTGTATATTTATCAATGATATTGATGAAGGTACATCAGGCTTAGTGTTGAAGTTTGCAGATGATACAAAGGTTGGCAGGGTTGTTAATGACAGTAATGGCAGTGTGCTATTGCAACAGGATCTAGATAATTTGGGCAAATGGGGTAAGAAGTGGCAACTGAAGTTTAACCTTGACAAATGCAAAGTACTGCAAATGGGTAGAAGTAACCCCAGAGAAATGTACCAACTGTGTGGTACTACACTTAAGGTGGTAGAAAATGAAAAAGACCTGGGAGTAATTGTGCAGTCAGATATGAAGTTTTCTGAGCAATGCAGACAGGCTGCCAGGGTAGGTCATAGGGTTTTGTCAATGATATATAGGAATTTTGTATATGGCAAAATTCCTATATATCATTGGAATGGTCAGGCCACGCCTTGAGTACTGCGTAGAGGTCTGGAGGCCTCATTTTAGGAAGGATGTAGATTTGCTTGAGTGTGTACAGAGAAGGGCAACAAGATTGGTGAGGGGAATGAAGGGATCCTCTTACCAAGAGAGGCTTAAGTTCTGCAAATTGCAGTGGCTGGAGACTAGGCACCTGTGCGGTGATCTGATTGAGGTGTATAAAGCCTTGAATGGGTTGAGCACGCTGAATTCTGATGGGATCCTTCCACTTGTTCAGATTCCACTTATTCGAACCTAAGGGAGCATAAATTCATATTAAAAAAAGACTGATGTAGAATATATGTGCGGAAATTTGCCTTTAGCCAGCGGGTGGTTAATTGCTGGAACAAACTCCATCTATCGTTGGATAAGTTAAATAAATTTAAGGAGGAACTGGACAGGCATTTGGAGGGAATGCCGTGATTTTTTTTTTTTTTTGGCCGATGCTGCATAAGCTCATACACTTGCTTTCTTGCATCACATGCCACCACCACTACTACTACTACTTTCTTGAAAAGGACTTGTGTCAGAATAATTTTGAGAGAGTAACTTGTGTTGTGGGTGTGTATACACATATACATACTATCGTATACAGACATTTCAAACAGATGGCCTCACAAAAAGGTTAATTGGTCATTTGCTTAAATGATGAGACTGATATGGTAGCCTGTTTCAAGGCTAATTAATCCTTCATCAGATAATAAGTGATCTCTAGTGGCACAGACAAAACAGTTGAAAAGAAGTTGTTTGAAGTGAATTGAAATGCGGTATACAAATTCAGAGGTTTCGAAGTTGTAATACGTTAAGGCTATCTGTTTCATCTGAGTGTTGTTACTAGAGAACACCTGCTATCTGATGAGGGGCCAGTTAGATCTGAAACAAGCTGTCATAAAAGTTGTTGTTATTTGGTTTTTAGGAGCATTAGCAACTAAGGCCATATTGCTCCAGGGATATGCGGTGGTCATTTCCTGACCTTTCTGCATCCTCCGTATTTGGTGGTCATGGGCTCAAACCCCAGTCTGATCAAGAAGCATGTGCTATGCACTGCTGCTCCTGCCCACCTGGCTACGGAGGCGCCCAAAAGGTTTTTAGGAGCATTAGCAACTAAGGCCATATTGCTCCGGGCATATGCGGTGGTCATTCCCCGACCTTTCCGCATCCTCCGTATTTGGTGGTCACGGGCTCAAACCCTGGTCTAATCAAGACGCATGTGCTACGCACTGCCACTCCTGCCCACCTGGCTATGGAGGCGCCTGTCGTAAAAGTATCTCACCATTTAAACAAATGGCCAATTAACCTTTTTTGGCAAGGCCATCTATTTGAAAGTAGTATAATGCCAGGGCAACTTATTAAAAAAGCAAGTTTGTTCTGCTGCAAGAATTAAGAGCACTGCATTCTCTATGCAGTTTAAATTCCGCTGGCTGCAAAAACAGATGAAAGGACAAGATAGCTCTGCAAATGCCTTAAAATTTCTATGAGGCCATATAGCTTTGAATTTCTCTCTTTTAGTGCAATCTCTTATTTAGTAAACTTTGTAACTTAGTGTGGGCTTCTCTTGTAAATTATAGCTATCTGGATGGTCAGAAAAAGATTGCATGAGTTGGTGATCGGTTTTATATCACTTTAGAATGGTTAAGAGCAAAGAACGAGAGAGAGAGAAAGAAAATGCCCAGTGTGGATGCATTGAAAAAATGTATGTGTGGTTAAATCTATGGTTAGTAAATTCCATAAACAGCGACTTTCTGATGTGCACAAACAATGGACTTAATTTCACATAACCAAGGGATTTTTTTGCCATCATTATAACTAATGACAGAGCTCATCAGGTGCAGGACAAAAGTAGGAAAGAAAAACAACAGATGGCTCAAGGTCGCCCACTTGGCTTCCTACTTTATATTAATGCTATGGAAAAGAAGGCTTTGTGAATGACTCTGAGCCACCTGCTTGTTTCCCCCTTTGCTATATTTATAATGGCAGCCAAAATAAAACTTTGTGATCTTTGTTATGTGTGAGAAATTAATTGAATTTCTTGCACATAAAATCAAAATTTCCTATAAATTACCTTGTTATAATCATTGCTTAAGAATAGTTAATTTTTTTCTTTTTCTCTAATGCAAAGCATTTTTTCTCCAAGATGTATTCATTGATATTCTTTCTGCTAGTGTACTAGGTATGCACTTAAAATTAACATTACAATACATTACAGTACATGACAATATTCTGTGACTTCGTTTATTGTAATTTATTTACATTTAAAAAATTGAACTACCATTTATATTTTTATTCATGCTGAGGGAAATGGACCATAATCTGCCACACTGGTCCAGTGCGGGTTGGCAGATCGACTGTATTCAGCAGTCAGGGGCTTGAACCCTGGTCTACTCAAAGAGCATGTGCTACTGCACTCCCGCTCCTGCCCAGTTGGCTACGGAAGCCTTCTCAGCATGAATTGTTGAGGAGGCTTCCATCCTGCAGTGGGTTGATAATGGCTGCACTTTGCTTCTTTTTTTATATTTTTAACCACTAGATCTAATAACCCCCTGCCCCCAATTCATCAGATCGAAACTGTGATTTTCCTTTAAAGTCTTCAAATATTTGATTTATTATATCATCTAATTGTGACATTTTATGTGAATTATGCAGCTGAATTCCTGGTGCTTCATAATCTTTTTAATAAGAAAACACTACATTTTAAGCATTAGCACTACCTTTTAATCATTATGAATGTTTCCAAATGTAAATAAGTTTAGCTGTTAGTAATTAATATTCATTAGAATTTGATTCTCTAAAACTACTTAACCACTAGGTATACCTCACTAAAATCTGGAAAATTTCAAAATCCACCATATCTCCATCCCTGAGAGTACCAGATTTTAAAGAGTCTACACTTAAACAGCCAAATAGCACTTTTCAAAATTGGTGCAGTTTTGCCTTCAGAAGATGGAGTATAAATGGACACCGCAACTCTTTCTCTGACACAGGCATTACTAGAACATGACAAAATAGCAGCCCAATAATAGAGGAAAAAATCAACCACGAAATTAAACATTACGTCACTGAAAACAGTTGTAGTTTGTATTCAGCTTGGAAAAAAGAGTATCTTAGCACAAAAGTATCTTTACAATATTTACACAAATTTCTGTGATGCTATTCAATACTGAATAGTTCTCATTCATGACTAATACTAGTCATGAATAAGAACATACATGTGCATGCACACACAATATGTACACTAATGTAGTGGATGCCAACTATCGGTATGCATATTCCATTTTTTCTGAATGTTATGTAAATTAATTTTCGTAACATGCAGAAAAAATGAGAAAAAAATTAGTTTTAAAAGTTAACATTATTTATTTTTATTATCTCACATTTTTATAATATGTGTACAAATATTACGCACATTTATAATATGTGTATAAATATTATACACATATCACATAATTGATAACATTAAAAACAGAGAAAAATATAAAAATGGCTAAAAATTCCTCAACTAATAAATATAAATGCACTATTCTAATAAAAGCCAGAAGACTGTGCAGGAAATTGTAAGGGACAACAACATATGTAAATATTTTGGCCTATAAAAGTGATCTAGGATTGTGAACATGTGGTTTAAAGAAAATAGGATTGAAATATTGTAGTAATCACCACAAAGATCCAACCTCAACCCAACCAAACATCTTTAGACTGAACTAAATGTGGAATTAGAGCAAAGTCAAGATGATTTTGTCTTAATTCTGCATTCCAATTTGACACTGGAACTCACAAATACTTTAAAGAAGTAGAGAAATAACCACCAGCTTTCTATCAAAGGTTATAATGCACTGAAGCATTGATTACTACCAAAGAGGAGGAGCAACATGCTATTAATTTCTTTGAATAAATTGATGTTTTGTTTATAGCTATAAGTGTCCCATGACTTTTGGTAGGATAGTGCATGCATAATACAATTTTTTTACTTACCTTTAGTTTTATAAATAGATCTGATGTGAGAGTGGAAAGACAGTCACAACCAACAGCTCTAAGAGTTGGCTGAGACTGATTCTGAAGACATGCAGGAAGTGGTCCATTTATTACTTGCTCCCAAAGTTTGAAAACCTATATAAAACAGGAAAATCAAATAGACAGAAAGGCTAAAGAGAATGTAAAAACTTTCATGGAATGCATGAATCAATTATTATTTAGATATAGCCAACATATATTGATCACTGATTGTTTATTTTCAGATATATACACTCTCTAACAACTGAAAAAGTTTCAATTAATATTTGTCTGAATATTAGGAATTAGGATTGATATTTATTGGAATCTTAAGAATTAAGATGGCCAAGAAAGAAAGGTTGAAGCGTTCTGAATCTTGGACCATTTCCAACATTTCTTATCTGGTGGTACAATATATTTTCCTGCTTAAATACCATTATTACTGTAGGAAACAAACGCATTAACAGAAGAACCAAATCTACAACAAGAAGAGTAGACAACAACAGGAGATGATTCAAGAAGCCTATGGAACAAATGCATTCAAATATCAGCTGTATTCAAGTGGTGTACACATTTAAAAAATACAGTCCCCTCCCCCACTGAATCACTATTTGTATCAAAAACTGTTGATAAATTTCAACTTTTGTTTTTGCTCTTCTGTAAAGTCACACAGAATCCATCTGGCACAAATGCGGGAAATGTTTAATGAAGCAGTAACAACATTGTGACACTGTTATGGATGGTCTGTCACCTAACTCCTCAACTAATACTAGTGCTCCCTAGGGTTGTTCTTTCTCCCCTCAGTTTTTCTTGTGTATTAATAACCTTCTTCGGCTGACTGCAAGTCTTTCCCACAATTCTGCTAATAACAGCTTACTATATTCCACATTCCAGTTTGAGAAACCTTGCTCTCCATAAACATTCAAATTTGAAAATACAGTCGGACATCTCTTGAACGAACTTCCATATAGCGAATTTTTCTATGTAGTGAACTTTTTTGATTTCCCCTTGGCCAGTACATTGAAAATAGTTTCTGTATAATGAAGAAAATTTCCATATAACGAACTGATTTCGAGAGACCTGGGTATGCATTGTTCACACCTCTGGACTTGCAAACTTGTGTTGATGAATGTTGTAAGGCTAAACTTACTCTTCAAGTGCTTTACACTATTAGTGTTGGAATCTGGAACTTTTAATGACTATAGAACTATGTCATCGCACAGTTCTATAGTCATTAAAATGTGATTTCGAGTAAGATTGTTTTATAATTTTTATTTTTAGAATGCCGCTGTGACTGCATTGCTTAATAAAAAAAAAGGTGTAAAAACAGAATTAGTATGTAAAATCTTTATGTAAGAGTATGCCTTTCTATGAGAATACTAGAGCTGCAATGAAATACTTAAGTTTTTTTAACATCATGAAATTTTATGCATGTTATATGAGGGTATCATTTTTGGATTACATTTTGTATTTGTGGATTAAGTTGAATATTGAATAGTCATTATAAATATAGTTATTTTATTTGTATAAAATTTATTATTTATGATTATATAGGCCTGCAAATTGACAAATATCAGTTAAAAATTGATGATTCTTGGTTGGAACACTGGCAGTTCAGAAAAAATGATTTATACTATCATAGTAACCTGCACACCCACTTGGTATAAGAAGTTTCAATGATGATAGTTGTAACTTAACTTTTGGATACCAGTGTATTACTAATATATATATTATCATACAGAGATATTAACTGAATTTTACACAACATATTCAGTTTAACAGCAGAGCACAGTTTCAAAATAAAATACTTTAGTTCAATGAAACTTATTTGTAGATTTGATCTTCAGTATCTTGTTGCAAGCAAGTTACAGAATTTGCTTGTGACAAGAATAAATAATTTTAACATATACCAGTATATATACACTGTTCAATCAAAAATGATGACCACCTACCTAATAGTGGGTATGTCCTCCTCTTTCCACCAGTACTGTGGCCACAAAGTGAGGCATGGACTCTATAAGGCCTTTGAACATTGCAGGAAGTATGCTGCACCATGTTGCCAGGATTATGTCCTGTAGATCTGCGAAAGTCCATTGTAGAGGATCCAAATCCTGGATTTGTCGATCCATCCACATAATCTCAGATACGTTCTATGGGCTTTATATCTGGTAAACTTGGCAGCCAAGGTAGCACCTGGAAGTTACTTTCGTGTTTAGCGAACCATTATTGAACAACACCAGCAATGTGGCAAGGCACATTATCCTGCTAGAACACACTGTGCTATCTGAGAAGACAGTCACCACGAAGGAGTGTATCTAATCTGCTACAATGAATAGGTAGTTTTTTGCATTCAGAGGCAGTCTAGAGGTATGAGGGTTCCAAAAAATTCCCAGGAAAATATCCCCTATACCAAAATACTGCTGCCACCTGCTGTTTCTGCTGGACCATTGGAGATATGGTAGCCTGTGATTCCGCTCCACAGTTTGTCACCATATCCTCCATCTACTGCCCACATGGCATAGCAAGAAATGTGATTCATTGGAAAAGGCAACTTTTTAACAGTCATCAATGATCCAATGATGCTGTTCAGATGAAAATTTAAGGCATTGTTAGTGATGGGTGGCTGCAAGCATGGTTACTTGACCAGATGCTTACTTTTTCAGTCCATACAGCAGAGGGTTCATTGGATTATGGTCTTGGAAACACTGCTGGTCATCCCCTGTTTAAAGTCCATGGTCAGTCATTTCACCATTTTTCTCTATCAGCTCAATCAAAGTGGAACAGCCCTATTCACCACAACATTCAATGAGGCATTAGGTACACACCATTGGTCCAGTGACCACTTTGTCCACATCCATCCACTCTTCGAACACCTTAACTCAGCACTCTGCAAACAGATCACAAGATCTGCAGCTTCCATGACACTGCCCCTTAAACTTGTACCAGACAATCAACCCTTTTTCCAAGTCCAACAGATTACATTCCTTGTCCATATTGATCAGTGTATTCTGGACTACATACCATGAACCTGAAATACCACATTTATAGATTCTCACCATGACATACCAGGTGAGGAGGAATGGCTGATTGCTAAACCACAGGGGTGGTCATAATGTTCGGACTGGACAGTGTAAAGATATGGTGCCGCCCAAAATCCCGACAACTTTGTATTTAAAAAAAATACAAAGTTAAAGTCCATATCTCAGAAACTGTTTATGATAAAAAATGTTTTTTAGGTAATCAAAATGGCCGCTAAAAACATTAAAATTTTATTTGAACACATGGAAAATGTACATTGCAGTTATGCAAACAGTATATGATAATGTTAATATTTTGTCATATTAATGAATGAACACACACACACACACACACACACACACACACACACACACACTAGTAATATTAAACTGTTAAGAAGCAAAATAAGCAGAAAAAGTAAAATAACAAAAGTTATCATATGTCTAATGCTCCAAAGGTTTTTCAAATTCTTTCACTTTTTCACCACTACTTCACTTCCAGTTTCTACTATTCCTTAAACTTCTCTTAGTTTAGGCACTTTGTGTATTTTTCATTTCCATTTTCACAGACACTTTATTTATGTTACAAACCACACATTTTATATATATATATATATATATACAGTCAGACCTCTATATAATGAAATTAATCGTTTCCTTGAAAAAATTCGTTATACAGAAATTTTGTTATAAAAAAATATGACCTTTTCAACAATGAAAAATACTGCAAATACAGTAAAAGATAAGAAAGAAGTGGGAATGAATAAATGTTCTAACATTTTAAAACAATTTATTAATACATACATATTAAGAAATGACTACTTACATGATGCCCACAATTTATTAGTACACTTTTAAGAATTATGTCTAAAATATTTGGTTATTTTTTGTTGTACACTGGATTCTACTGTACACCATTCATAAAAATGTTCACATTTATTTAAACTTTAAACACTAGGATATATTTTGTGTTACATTTTCTTTCCACTGAAGGCCTCAATGCAAAGTTTCAAACGCTGCCAATATGTGTTTGGAGGGTTTAATGTTGCCCTCATTTTCATCCAACTCATCATCGATATTTTTACTAGTTCTTTAAATACTCTCCAAAATGTTGGAGTCACTTGGATATTCAGCTACTACAACATTATCGACTCCTAAAAATTCATTGAGAACAATTTCTCCACTGATCAAACCTCACTTGGAACTGTTCCCAAGATTGCTCAATGTCTTCTAATAGTTCATCCCTCTCATCTCTGTTAATTAGCAAAATCTTCTTTTGCGAAGCAATTCTTAATCGTTGTTTCCATCACATCTTGACTCCACACTTTCGCCAACTCTGATATGTGCATCCACAAATATATAACAGAATCTATAGGTTGGCTGGTTTCTATTCTCAGTATAATTTTTTTCAGTATGGGCCTTCAGTAGTGCATTTTCAAATTCTTGATAATGCATTAGCATTAGTAGAGGCATTTGATGCAAGAAAGCAAGCTTATGCAGCATCAGCCAAAAAAAAAAAAAAAAACCCACTTCCACTTCACCCCTCTGTTGGTTCAAATTACCTGTCCAGCTGAGCCTTAAACTTATTTAGGCTATCAACCTCCACCACAAAGGATGGAAGTCTGCTCCACCAACCAACCACCCGCTGGCTAAAGGCAAATTTCCGCACGTCTATCCTACATCTGTCTTTCCTCAATTTGAATTTATGCCTTCTCAGGTGATTTTTCTGAGCTAGAGGAAGAATCCCATCAGCATTGAGCATGCTTAAACCATTCAAGGCTTTATACACCTCTATCAGATCACCTCGCTAGTGCCTAGTCTCCAGACACTGTAATTTGCAAAACTTAAGCCTTTCTTCGTAAGAGCACCCCTTTGTTCCATTCACTAATCTTGTTGCCCTTCTCTGTACTCGTTCCAGCAGCTCTACATCCTTCTTGAAATGAGGCCTCCAGACCTGTATACAGTACTCTAGGTGTGGTCTGACCATCGCCTTATACAATGGAATAATCCCTCCTTATCCCTGCTGGAAAAATTCCTGTATATCATTGACAATACTCCATGAGCTACTCTTGCAGCCCGTCTGCACTGCTCAGAGAACTTCATATCTGCCTGCACAACCACCCCCAAGTCCCTTTCATTCTCTACCACTGTCAGTGTAGTACCACAGAGTTGATACATTGCTCTGGGGTTGCTGTTTCCCATGTTAGTACTTTACATTTGTCAATGTTAAACTTCATTTGCCACCTCTCAGCCCATCTGCTCAACCTTTCCAGATCCTGTTGCAGCAGCATAGTGTCAGTAGTGTCCTTGACAACCCTGCCAACCTTTGTATCGTCTGCAAACTTGGACATTAAGCCCGATATACCATCATCAATATCATTTATAAATACAGAAAACAATAATGGACCCAACACTGAGCCCTGAGGGACTCCACTAATAACATCAGTCCACGATGAGCAGTGTCCATTGATTACCACTCTCTGTCTTCTCCCCCTCAACCACCCCTTTATCCATAGCAGCAATTTGTCTCCAATGTCACACTGCTCCAATTTGTGTAGCAGTCTTCCATGTGCAACAGTATCAAAAGCCTTTCTAAGATCCAAGTATATAATATCAAAGTTATTCCCTGCATCCAGTTCTTTTGTGACTGCATCATAGTATCCAATCAAGTTGGTCAGGCAAGACTTCCCCTTAACAAAACCATGCTGTGTCTGAGCTATAACTGAAGTCTTGTCTAAATGATCCTGCAGTGCTTCTTTAACCAGTGCCTCCATTACTTTTCCTGGAACAGAAGTTAGGCTCACAGGTCTATAATTACTTGTGTCAGCCTTTGATCCTCCTTTGTGAATTGGGGTCACATTTGCACATTTCCAGTCTATGGGTACCTCCCCTGAGTCCAAGGAAACTCTCATAATTATGGCTAAGGGTTTGCTTACTTCCTTTGCTGCCTCCTTTAATATAACTGGATAGATCCCATCCACCCCGGGTGCCTTTCTTGTGTTTATCTTCAACAGTTTCTCCTCCATGCCTTAGTCCATTGGCTGCAGTTAAGACAAATTATTCAGGAGAAAACAAGCTTCACACTTACAAGTTTCAAAATTACCGAGTGAAGGCGGGTAGGGCAATTGTTGACAATCAATGTGATATTTCTGTTTTCTTTTGTCATCTTTCTATCGAAATTTAAAATCCACTGCTCAAAAATTTCGCTTGTCATTCAAGGTTTTTTGTTGTTATTGTAGTCCAACTCTAACGACTTTACTCCTTTGAAACACTGGGATCATTTACTTTTGCCTATTACCAGCCATATTTCCAACCAAGAGTGTAATTCTCTCCTCATTATTTTTACCACCTAAACATTTATCACCTTTAAAAGTCAGTGTCTTGTTTGGCAAAATTTAAAAATAGACATGTTTCATCAACGTTGAATATGTCTTTGGACTCGTAGTCCACCTTAATTTTTTTTCAAAACTGTTTCTTTCCAATGGGTATAATCTTCTTCGATTGCAACTCCACTTTCGTCAGAAATAACTTTTTTGAGTAACCCACGATGCTCTTTAAATTTGTCCAGCCAACCAGAACTGGCTCAGAATGTTTTGTACTCCAGAAAAGATGCGTATGCCATAGCTTTTTCTTTTCTTAATAGCCCTGATATCGGCATGTTCTGCTCTAGAATCAACTTCATCCATTTAAAAACTGCTTCATCTACATCTTCCCAAAGGCCTAATTTCACACAATTCTGACTGGGTCCCATTTCCTCAAACAGTTTGAGAATTGAAACAGGGTTTTTTAGAATGGTTGACACACTACTGGCAGGGACATCAAATTTTAAAGCGATCTCTTTTTTTTTGACGCCGCAGTCTACACTACTGAGCACTTCAACTTTTCACACTATACTCAAGGATTTTCTCTTAGACACTGTAACGTTACTTGCACAGCAGTTAAAACAAAGCTGAAATTAGGGACCACTTGTAGCTACCATATAAACAGAGACAGGTGAAATTTAGTGAAAGTGTGGATAACTCATTTCTTTGAAACAACAGATGAATTTCCGAGATAAAGGAAAATCACTCTCTCCTAATTCTCTGACAGGATGCTTAAGGTAGAAAATAGGTTGACCAGAGCCAATGCCAGCGTCAGGAATATGCCTTAATCTTTGCCAATGGCTGCAAACAGCTGACCAGCGGGACTTCTCAGCATAGTAGTGTATAAGTTGTATAGGTTTTACTTCTTTTTTAGCCATTGCTGACCCACTGCTGGGCAAAGGACTCTCCCAAACTTCCATCTTTTTCTATCCCATGTCTTGGTTGGCCAGTTTCCTCCTGCAGGGTTTTACAGGCACCATGAAATTGTAAAATGTTTTAGCTCTTAATTCGTGAAATTAAAGCCTTTAGCTATTAAAAGGTAAAGGGATTAATGCTTAATCCTTTTAGCTATTAATTCGTGCTTTCTACATCATCAGCTTTTTGCCTAAAGGCCAGAGGTGCAAACAATGTGTACCCAGGTCTCTCAAAATCAGTTCATTATATGGAAATTTTCTTTGTTATACGGAAACTATTTTCAATGTAATGACAAAGGGGAAATCAATTAAAGAGAAGTCAGACTGTATGCATAAAATAAAATAATATTTATAAAGATACATTGTGTGCAATACCACAAAGGTAATCCATCACAGATCTATTTTCACAAATGTCATTATTCTCATTTCTCTATCGACTGTCGCCTTCTTGCGTTTTGGATAAGATTCACCACGAAGTATGCATTCAGCCTGGTTATTGACCTGCTGCTGTTCTTTCTGAAATTCCTCAATGATCCTATATATGCCAATATGTGCTCGTCCAATTATACACTCCCATCTTCTATGCCAAGCCTCAACACTGTTTTGGGTGCATGGAATTCCCAGTTGAATGGAATCGTATACGGACCGTAATGTTGATGGAAATAATGGTGGAGCGTGAATTACCATATCATTACGCATATACCACCTAATTCTCCCAAATATATAAATGTCTTCAAACTACTGTATCATATTACTAGCTTCCCTCGGTGAATATGGCTTCAGGACATTAAATGCTTGTGGTATCTCACCAGAATGAATAAATGCCAAGGCACACAAATGTCGAAGCAGCAAACTAAATTCTTCATCGGTGCTGTACTGATATGACAGTCCACTTGCTTGATTTTTCTCCAAACACCTTGTCCCAGGGGTGGAAAAAACAGACCTTATTAGACACATTAAGGAACTCACCTTTGGAGGCATTTGTTGCAGCTAATTCCAGATCAGTTAATATGGCCTGTGGTCTCAATTCAATTTTCTTTGGCAAAGTCAATCATATCTTGATCTTGAAACAAACGTTTATAATTTTCTTCACTCTTATTCGACATCAACACATAAACTAAAGGAAGAATTTGATAGTTTTCATTACCCACGGGTGCATGTATTGTATATAATTGATATAATCCAATCCAATCCAATATTGAGCACATGATAGGTGTTGAATATTTACTTTTGTTGTAAATAGAAATTCTTTCCTCTCCCACTGAAGAATCTTTAACACGAAATCCCATTTATTTCTTTTTATTATTATAATAATAATAAGAAAATGGGATATTTTTTCCAGATACCCCTTTCAAAATATCCTGCCGGCACCCATGGTCATGCCTAATGTACTTGTCAAAGAAATTTGTAAAAGTGCAGCTAATAACAAATACCTGTATAATTACAGTTCTAGTTATGCTAATGATATTTATGACAAATGTTACACAGCTGCCAAAATACATTACTCTAAATTTTCATATTCTGAAAGCATTCTTATTTCAAGTTTTTTATCTTTAGCATTTCAATGCTATACCCATATTTATTGCTCAAACACCCTATACAAATACGAAAATTCAACTTGAAAAATTACCAATTAAATGCAATATAATAAAGTAAAATTAATTCAGTAATTTTTATTTTCTGATCGTATTTTAAAACTTCTTGTTTTTGTAACAGAAAACATGATCTTCAAATTGAGAGAGGTATTCGTCATTAAAATTTTTGTTATTTTTTATATTCTTTCTACAAAATTAATCTAATAAGGTAAATTTTTACTTACTAAAAAACTAATAAATACACAGAATTATATTCATATATTTTTACAATATAGTAGATACTATCGGGATTCTGGGCTGTCAGGATTTTGGCCATCGGGATTGTTCCAAAATCGTTGGAATTTTGGCTGTCAGGATTTTGGGCCAGACTCGTAAAGATATATATATATATATATATATATACAGGGCAATTCGAAAAAAAGAATGATACACTTTAATATATTTATTGTGAAGTAACCAGTGAGCCTACAAGCATGAAATATGCACTAATCATTAGGCAAAACTGGTGAAGGTAAAGAAAGGCAACATGAGAAGGACGAGAAATGTCGGATAACTTACGCGGAAAATTAAGTTTCCCGATACGGCACTCTAGCACTGCTCGCTTCGTAAACAGACGGTAGGTGTTATCGGTCTGGAGCAGAAGTCGAGAACAATATATTGATTGACAGGTACGCGTGGCAAACGATGTGCTGATTGGTGTGTGAACACAACACATGATAACACGGTTTAGTATCACTACTTTAGTAGCACTCAGAAGCACTAATGGTTACTTGCCTCAATGGTAACTTGCCCTAATGAACGCTTTCCATAATGGTGAAAAAAGGTCAGCAACATATTAATTTTTTATTACTGTACTTTTATTTTTAAAGACATTCGTGCAGAAACACATGTATCATAACGTCAATCAACACCTCAATAGCTATTCACTATATATATATATATATATAATTATATTAGTGATAAAAAAGAAAGTCAAAACGACAGTAACTGTAACTAATATTTATGGGTCAATGCAGTTGCAAGCAATCATGCAATACACCCATAATGTCTATAAAATGTTAAGGATAATAGAAAATTATTAGAAAAAGTAAATCAGTCAAATAATAATACCATCAGGGAACTAAGAAAATGCAAAAAAATAAAAAAAATAAATAAATAAATATTATCG
The DNA here is from genome assembly GCF_048544385.1 of Mastigoproctus giganteus. Classification (NCBI taxonomy): domain Eukaryota; kingdom Metazoa; phylum Arthropoda; class Arachnida; order Uropygi; family Thelyphonidae; genus Mastigoproctus; species Mastigoproctus giganteus. The sequence goes on along the minus strand of NW_028328292.1, from coordinate 7,659,616 downwards.
CTTTTACCGACAATCTAGATGACTTCAACTGGGGCCGACCACCCAGACTGAAGGCAAAAAATGACAAGAGGTTCTCTGTTTCTGTAATGATCAATATATGCTAAGTAATTTAAATCTAAACCAAATATAAACCAGTATAGGCCAAATATAAATCGAATGTAAATAAAAAGTTAAGAAATTTTAGAATTATTAGAATCAAATGTGAGAAATATGTCCTAGATACGGTAAATATGTAGTATGTATTATATATTTAATCTTATTTTAATCATTAAATTCCATTCTCTGTCGGGTCAACGATGATTAATATATGTTTACATTTATATTTTACTTATATTTCTCACATTTGATTCTAATAATTCTAAAATTTCTTAGCTTTTTATTTACATTCGATTTATATTTGGCGTATACTGGTTCATATTTGGTTTAGATTTAAATTACTTAGCATATATTGATCATTACAGAAACAGAGAACCTCTTGTCGTTTTTTGCCCTCAGTCTGGGTGGTTGGCCCCAGTTGAAGTCATCTAGATTGTCGGTAAAAAGCGATAATATATATATATATTTATTTATTTTTTTTTTTTTTTGCGTTTTCTTAGGTCCCTGACGGTATTATTATTTGATTGATTTACTTTTTCTAATAATTTTCTATTAACCTTAACATTTTATATATATATATAGTGAATCGAAAGAATCTTTCTTTCTTTTCCTATTATTTCCTAACCTAATGTTTAAGGTTAGGTCACAAAATATAAGGAAACCTGTTCTATTATTTCCTAACCTACAATTTAAGGTCAGGTTATGAAATATAACGAAAAATAAAGAAACCTTTTCCTTTTTTCGTAACCAAACCTAAATCAACAATATAGTAAAAACACTCATGAACTCCAAAAATTTCCTTTTAATAATAAGAAAAAAACATAATGAAGAACATAAAAATGAAAGGAAACAAAACTTTTATTAATTTAGTTTTCATCAAAAAATCAACCAACATTTTCCTTACAAATTTCTTCCATCTTTAAAAGATTCATTGCTACTATTACCTGTTTACTATTTGTCACAAAACTATTATGCACCGTTCTTTAGTCATAAATACACATTATAATGCCAACCAATGACTACACAGTGGCTTGTCATCTGTTGCGCCCATCATCAATCATTTCATCGTTTGCTACGCCTACCTGTCAATCAATATATCCTTCTCGATTTCAGCTCCAGATCGATAACACCTACTGTCTGTTTACCGAGCAAGCAGCGCTAGAGTCTGGTGTCAGGAAACTAATTTTCTGCGTAAGTTATCTGACTTTTCTTGTTATTCCCGTGCTGCCTTTTTTTACCTTAGCCAAAAAACTTTCAAAGTTTCATACATTAAAGTTATAAACTTTCAACATGGGAACCTCCATGTTGGAACACATTGATTATTATCGATCAGTTCCAAGTTTTGCCATTTCCATATACTTATACCTTCTCCAGCATGTTCCTCTTTATGGCTATTACTGCTGTTACGAACTGTCATCTTAATTCTTCAGTTAGAGGAAGACTCAGATGACTAATTTTCCAACAGGATGGTGCTCCACCTCGTTTTCATTGCAAAGTGTACCATTAATTCAATGAAACTCTTTTACACCACTGGATGAATTTGCTATCACTACTGATTCTCTCTCTCACAATGGACCTCCCAGGTCTCCAAACCTCACCCCATGCAATTTCTTTCTCTGAGGATATGTGAAGTACACCATCTATAGACCAACCAACCCTGTCACATGATCTTCAGAAATTAAGAATATGGTTCATCACAGTGGTAGAATCATAAACAATCATAAACTCCATGTCACAATGTGCACCATGTGACATAGAGTTCCCACATTGAAAGTTTATAACTTTAAGGTAAGAAACTTTGAGAGTTTTTCTAATGATTGGTGCATTTTTAAAAATTTTTTTATTATTAAAACTCCAAACACAATAGGTATTAGAACCTATAGTACTTAGTATCGTGTATGGAGATTTAATTTGAACCCTCAATCCCCACCTGCTCTCTGTACGTGAGCTCAGATTGTCATTTCTGGGCGCGACTTTAGTCGCCGTACTTTTTTCGTGTGCGGACTGTTCGGATATTATCATGCCAATAATTTTAAAGATAATGAGGTGAATTGTGGGTTATCAGTAACTGCCGAGCAATGACTGCAGTCAAGGTGCTGCAGGGATCAGGTGTAATAATATCTATATGCATCAAAATGTTCTTGAAAACATTTTGTTAGGCAGAGTTGCAGTAACTAACTGGGTATTTACCCAGTGGTTTCCAGACAGCAAGAATGGGGAACAAGTTATCATGTTGTAATTGTACTAGTCCTAGGTTGGACAGAAAATTAGAAGACAATTACTCTCCAGATGAAGAAGTCCACCAAGAAGAAAGTGTATCAAACCTTCAGCACATCAGTGAGAGGGAACCAGAAGACTTTGAAACAGATCCTTCTACACATCCAACTGCAGGACCCCTTTTTATGCAACGATCAAGGAGTGATGTGAGAAACTGTAGAGAGAAACGAAGAAGTCAAAGTATGGGTTGGAGGTTGAGAAGACAAAGGAAGATATTTGTTGACATTAGACTTGAACTTTTGCAGACTGTAATTTTCAGGAAATACATATGAAGGAAGGTTGTTCCAGAAAACGGCTTTTGAATGAATAAATGAGGAAGATGAAAAATTGGTTTTGTGAGTTTGAAGTTGGACAGTAAATGGATGTTGGCTGGTGGCAGCACATGCCACCAGCCAACAGTTTTGAAAGGGAGAGAGAGCAGGAATTATAGAAGCCAATTCAGAAGAACAATACCCATGGAAGTATCTGTAGAAAAGGCATGCAGCAGAAACAGTACGTCTATGAGACAGAGAATGGAGAGACTGTTAGAGATGGGTCATTAATTAACCTAACAGCCCTCTTCTGAATGGAATCTAGAAGCCCGAGAGAGGTTTTGGGTGCACCACCCCAGATGTAGGAACAATATTCCATGGTATGGTAGAGCAGATTTGCAATTTGTACAGAGTGAACAGCTGTTTGGAAGAAAAGAAACACCGAGAGCAAAATAGAAAACCAAGTTTTTTAGATAAAGAGGAAGCAATATTTGTAATGTGCTTGTGCCAAGAGATATTAGAAGACAGGGTGATCTCCAAAAGAGATATATTATCTTGCCTAGAAATCGGAGCATCACCAAAGACAGGAACAGAAGAATCCTTTTTTTGCGAGACATAAGACAGGATTGTGTTTTAGAAGGATTGAAATCAACTAAGTTGCTTTTGCCCAGCTGGAGATCAGCATTTAAGCAATTCGTAGTGGATATTCGAGAAGTTGAAGCTGATTGAGCAGGGTGAGGTTTCTCAAACTGGAAAGTGGAATGCAATGTGCTATCATCAGCAAAACTATGTATAGGATTTCTGGTCAATGGAAGGTCATTAATATACAAGAGGAAAAGAGTGGGGGGATAGAACTGAACCTCTGGGGACACCAGCATTAGTGGAGAAATTAGAAGACAGAGAGCCATCTACCATCACCCACAGTGAGCGGTTAGAGAGAAAACTGGATAACCAATTGCAAAAAACAGTTGGCAAACCATAAGATGGAAGCTTGTTTAGAAGACTTTTATATGCCAAACATGATCGAAAGCCTTTGAGATGTCAAGAGCAACAGCTTGTGTTTCACTGAACTTTTCCAATGAATTTGTCCATAGATGGGTAACATAAGCCAGAATATCACCAGTGGATCGACACTGACAGTATCCATACTGGTGATCATTGATCAGATGGAAGGTTTTTAGATAAGTTAAGAGTTGGTAGTTAATTGATTTCTCCATTACTTTAGAAAGAGTAGAAGTTGTTTGTTGTTTGTTATTTGGTTTTCAGGAACATTTGCAACTAAGGCCATATTGCTCCGGGGATATGCAATGATTGTTCCCAGACCTTTCCACATCCTCGAACCCCGGCCTAATCAAGAAGCGTGTGCTACACACACTGCTACTCCTGCCCACCTGGCTACGGAGGCGCCAGAGTAGAAGTAATTGCAATGGGACGATAATTAGATGGGTGGGATTTGTCACCCTTTTTTAGGAACTGGCTGGATAAGCAAATTTTCAAGCAGAAGGAAAAACACCATTGGAATAAGAAAGTGAAAAAAGGCAGCAAGGAACAGGAGTAAGCTCAGGAACACAGGTTTTGAGAACAAGTGGAGAAATATCATCAGGACCTGGAGCTTTGTTAGCATCGAGATTAGTCAAAATCCTTACATCCTTTTGAGGGAAGACCACAGGAGGCATTGAATGGAGCATGCTGGGAATGGTGGGAGGTGTTTTACCAAGATCATTAATACATGAGTTGGAAGAAAAATGGGATGCTAGCAGGTCAGCTTTATCCTTGGCTGAAGTGACAATAGAACCATCTGGTTTTGATAGAGGTGGGCAAAAGTTGTGGCCAATAGCACTGGCAAGAGATCAGAATGCTCGGCTACCATTAGGGCAAGAAGCAAGTTTTCTACTCTTAGCCTGTTCAAAAACTATTTTGGACTGATTAATAACTCCTTTACAATTGTTGAGAGCTTTGGTGTAGGCAGAAAATGAAACTGAAGAATTGGGAGCAAGCTAATTACGACATGCAACATTCTTCTCTTGAACTTCCCTTAACACATTTATTGGAAAAACATGGTTTAGATAAAGGATGAGATTTTAAAGTGAAATGTGGAATAAAGGATTCCATTCCTACAAGAATAATTTTAATGACATGATCTGAGCAAACGTTGACATCAGAAGTTTTGAAACAGTAATCCGACCAAGGAAAAGAAGAAAAGAAATCTCGCACATCATCCCATTTTGCATCCTTGCAAAGCCAAACAACACGAGGTTGGGAATAGCCATGAGATAAAGGCTTCATTGGAGAAGAGACAATCACCAAGTTGTGATCTGAGGTGCCCAAAGGACCACTCACTTCAACTGTGTACTTAGAGGGGTTGTTTGTGAAAAAAAGATCGAGCGTGTTGGCTGTATGGTTAGGATTGTCCAGTATTCTGGTAGGTATTTGGTATGTTGAGGATCTAACGGTTCCTGGGATTTCTCCCATCTGCACGTATGTTCTCTGTATCGATCAAGCCAGAGATTTAAAAGTGTGTGGGATATGTACTATGTAGTGCCCATTGTTCATCCGGCCTGTTAGCCGCCGGGCCTCTAGTGCGGCCTGACGTTACCAATACCAGCCAGGGGGGAGGCCGGCCGGGTGTTACCAGTGATTGAATCAGTACTCTGGCAGGTCCTGCCACCTAATTTCCTGGGATTTCAGTGGCTAGGACCAAAATATATAAAATAAAAATTTGAAAAATAAATAGTCGCGAAGATGTTTTATTGCGGATTTGGGGTTTTGCTTTAGGAGTACTGTTTGGGGTTTTACGCTGAAGGGTTTGATAAAGCCTAATTGGGTCAGGCAAGAATTTTGATGTGGCTTAAAATTTTGATGTAGGGCTAATCACTGTGTGAGATGGGTGGTGAGGCAGAAGGCTGGGGTGGGGGGGGGGAAATAGGAAGCAGAAGGGTAGATAGGGAAGGTGACCCCTGCCCATGCCTCACCAGAGGGAAATAGGGTTGGCAAGGGGAAGGGGAGCATGTGTCTCTTTCCATTCTCGCCAGGGATTAGGATTTTAAAGAGATCTCACAGGTGTGAGATTTGATAGCCAGATGGCACTCTAGTTCTGATATCATTCCAGTTTTTATCATTTTCAGGAACTTCATCATTGTGGCACGTTTGTATCAAGTTCGAGGTGGTTGGTCTGCAGGATTCTTGCTTTGGTCTCTCCCAGGAGGAGTAGCCCTGTGCAGGTCTCTTGAGGCTCAAATGGTGTGTCTATCTATTTCTTCATGCTGAGATCTTATTCTTTCGCTCTTGCTTTGACTCTTCTGTGTCTCTCCTTTATTTTTAGTTTGTCCATGACATTTGGTTTGTGATGTATCTATTGCATGTTATTGTCCTCCTGATTTGTTATTTGTTATTTGGTTTTTAGGGACATTAGCAACTAAGACCATATTGCTCCGTGAATATGCAGTGGTCATTCCCTGACCTTTCTGCATCCTCCGTATTTGGTGGTGACGGGCTCGAACCCCGGTCTAATCAAGAAGCGTGTGCTGCGCACTGCTGCTCCTTCCCACCTGGCTACGGAGGCATCTTGTCATCCTGAGGATCAGGTTGCATTGCGATAATTGTTTTCCTTCTTGTGAATAATTGTATTGTGAAGTTAGTTAGTGCTGCGTATTCTTCCTCAGTGTCCAATAGGTGGGACTCTTGGTGGATTGGGTTATACTGAATTCTTGCAATAAGACTTTCTCTTATATCTTCATAGTTGTTGCAGTCATGCATGACGTGACTCCAAGTCTGGTTTTTCACATGGACAATTCCTGTCTTCTATTATGCCCATTGTGTTTAGTTTATCTTTGAATGGGCTATGGCCTGTTAATAAGTAGGTAGTGTTGAGCGTACATTTCTGTTACTTTTGGGTACATTTTTGTTACTAGGGGAAGAAATTTGTGTGTTATTGCTCCTTTGGCAGACAAGGTGGTATCATTCCACCTTGTCTGCCAAATGTGAGTTAGGTGTGCATCAATTCTTTTTTGCTCCTGCTTCCAATCATTGTTAACATTGAGGATTAAGCCATTAGTTGTGATTGGTATTGCCTTTTTTGTAATAATGCATTAATCCAGTTCGTACTACCTCTAAGTCAAGGTGCAGTGCACCAGCAATGACCTGAAGTGCCGCCATACTAGTTGTACTGCTTGCCCTAGTGATGGTTAGTAGTATGTTCCTTTGTATTGTTTCTAGTATTTTCCTACTTGTTGCTGTTCTGGTCTTCGTCATCCATACGGATGAGCCGTAAATAATTGCTCGTATAGATAAGGCTTTATAATATAAGGAAAGGGTCCTCTTGTTTAGTCCTCAGTCCTTTCGTGTTATTCTTAGTATGGGTCCTGTGTATTTGCATATTTTCTTCCTGAAGTAATTTAGATGGGATTTAAATGAGAGATTGCTATATATAATTATCCCTAGGTAATTCTGGTAGGTAAATGAACAATCTATTCTGGAATGTAAATGAACAGTCTGTGTGAGGTCATTAGTAATTACAAAAGCCTCAGCATCTCGACCAGCTGGGTCTGTGTGACTAGAAAACAGAAGCCAGCTGGAGTTGTGAACATTAAAATCACCAAGGAAAATTACCTCGCTGTTAGGAAAGTTGGACTGGAGAAAGTCATGTTGCAAACAGAGGAAGTCAAAGAGTTCCAAGTGATTAGTGGAGTTGGGAGAACGGTAGAGACAACAGATGAATTTGACAGAATGAGGTAGAGAGATTTTAAGCCAGAGAAGATCGAAAAGAGGAGATTCCAAATTACCAAGTCTCTGACAGGGAATATCGGAATGGACATATGCACAAGTACCACCTTTGAGGCAAAAGGAATCATGCAGCGAATAATTTGGGCAACTGAGATGAGAATTGGTTGAATCAATTGATAACTGAGATTCTGTCAGAAAAAGTATATGGGGTTTGACAGACTGTAAGTGTAAATGGAATCATTGAGATTAGAATTGAGACTATGCATATTTGTGAAATGAACCAAGAAGTGTTTGAGAGGTTTAGATCTTTTCACAGATAAGTTTGCTCTATTAGTTTGACAATTCATGGTGTATTCAATAGTAAGAAAAAGTAGGGGTGGGGGCATGCTGTATGAAGAAATGAAATTTTTGGATACAGTGTACACACAGTAAGAATATACCCAGATCCTTGACATAATGTGGTCTCGACAATGCCCCCTGCATACACACTACTTGGACTCCCTCCAGTCACTGTCTGGCAGAGTAGAGGCAGCAAGATTATACACTAGCTGATCCAGAAGCTTCCTAGAGAGTTACCGATAGGTTCGGTCCGGTGTACTAACTAGCAGCCAGCCTGTGAACACCATTTTGGAGCTGTACCTTTGAAATGTAAGGAAATTTGGATCTCTATGGTGTTCTTCATAACCTCAAAAGACATCAATCATACTGCATGAGGAAGAGATGGGGGAGGGTTGACTGGAACTTCCTAGAGAGTTACCGATAGGTTCGGTCCGGTGTACTAACTAGCAGCCAGCCTGTGAACACCATTTTGGAGCTGTACCTTTGAAATGTAAGGAAATTTGGATCTCTATGGTGTTCTTCATAACCTCAAAAGACATCAATCATACTGCATGAGGAAGAGATGGGGGAGGGTTGACTGGAACTTAGCTGTAGAGACTAAACACGGGTTCCAACACGTCAAGCCTTCAATAAGCAAAGTGGTGGTACTGTACCAGTGATGAGAGTCATCTACCACCTAGTACTGCCTGGTAACACAGAGGGGGTGGCATTCTTCTGTGAGGTGTGGGCGCCACACCTCGACCCCTGCTTATGTTGGTTCACACCTGGGTCACCTACAGTGTACTTACACATGAGGGTTATACCCAGGATTTGGCTGTCACAGACCATTAGCATTAGTAGAAGCATATGATGCAAGAAAGCAAGCTTATGCAGCATCAGCCAAAAAACCCCCTCCCATTTCACCTCTCCATTCGTTCCAAATGCCTGTCCAGCTCAGCCTTAAATTTATTTAGGCTATCAACTTCCAGGACAAAAGGTGGAAGTCGATTCCACCAATCAACTACCCAATGGCTAAAGGCAAATTTCCACACAATCTATTCTACAAAGTACAACTGTCTTTCCTCAATTTGAAGACCATCCGGACTTTGTCAAAATTGGGTCCACTTGATTTGAGTGTCACCCGAATATCAGTTCCATCAGTGTTTTAGACTCCGAGGTATCACGCACAGCTTGTCTGGCATATCTGAGAGAATGTCTGTGACAGCCTCAAGGACCACATATTACATGATTGTAGGCTCATTGGTTATTTCACAATAAACATATGAATGTGTATCATTCTTTTTGAATTGCTCTGTATATATATATATATACATATATATCTACACACACACACAGAAAACTCATGTTATAGCACTTTCGATGGAGGCTATTTTTTATTTTTTATCAATATTTTGGTAGATAACATTGATGTTTTTTAGCTTTTTTTTGCAGTGTATATGAAGCAATGATTTACAATAAATTGAAACCTTGCACACATCCAACACTTCCTTTTTTGTCACCTTCAACTTTTTTTTTTCTTCCTTAAAAAGAATTTTATTGCATTAAACTATGCATATCTCAAGTATTACTGTATAAATATGACAAAAAATTAACCACAGGGGCTCACATCTAGTGAGTAGGGCTTGGCACACCCAGGGTTCCCAGCTGGATATCATCATTCTTCACTTTCTTGGTGATTGTTTTCTACCCCTCTCTCTCTCTCTCTTGGTAACTCAGGAATTTTTTTTTTTTTTTTTTTTTTGGCTGGTGCAGCAAAAGCCTCAGGCTTCCTTGCACCATATAGCTAATGATAATAATAATAAATGTAGTATTAACGTAATAATAATAATGCTGCTGTTAATGAAATTTATGATGCCATATTGAATACACGTGCACACAAAAAATGCTAATTACCAAACCAGCAAGGAAAGTGGATGAATAATGGTGAATTTAAAAAAAAAAAGCAGACAAAAGCACAGGAATGCAATGATGAAAAGCTATACACTGTGTGGCAAGAACAGCCTATCTACTTTCAAAGGTTTGAGTTAAATACGAAAGAGATATCCTGCACAAAGAACAATTTGTATGAAGTAAACAAAGCTGCATGATTAATGATTCTTAGAATTTAGCTTTTATCATACCTTTCCTAAAGTCAAAAATCAAGAATAAGGAGGGTTATATTCAGGGTTATTCCTTCTTGGGATCTTAAAAAAAAAAACAAGAAAGAAGCAGGAAAGTGTTTAAACAGGAAGGCTACAGCTTTTAAAAAATGTATATTACTTTATAGGATTGATATGGAGATATAACCATGGAAACCAGGAGAAAAGAACATTAAATGTGGGATGGTGCTATAAGAAGTTGAATGTTACAACAAGAGTTTACGGTAAGTACGGTTAAACTCAGTTCAAGTGACATTGAAAATAATGATAATTTGGCTATAATACCACAAAATCAGGTAAGAAAAATCTCCATATAAATTTTTCCATTTTTTCTCGGTTACAATGTCATTGCAACATTGCATACCTTGCCTATACTGTTAAATTTTTCACTGAATTGACCAGCAATGTGTATTTGCTGTATAAGTTGATCCCTTTTAACAGTTACCTTTTGGATCATGCATAATCATGTATTCCAGTAATATATGCATTAAGAACTAATGTCTGCTTTTAATTCAATTATTTCTGCACTTTCTTTTAAAACTTTACACAGTAAACTGTGAAGGAAGCCATCAGCATATGTAGAGGATCGCAAAACCAAAACCTGCAGACATAAGTGACAATGTGCTGTCACTCTTAATGATGTGATATGCATACAGGAGAGACTTAGATTATGTAACTGAGATATTTCTTGTTGCATGACAGCAATGTACTGAAAACTGGTTTCTCTCTAAACAATTGCCTCATTATGGAAGAATGTTTGCTATAAGAAATTCATAATCATCCACATGTGTAGTTAACCTCAGCTCAAGAACATTGTTATTTTTGAAATCTAGTTAGTTTTCTTTATTCTGTTACAAAGATTAAGATATGTTTTTTACTCCATACAATACAGTACAGTGCTGTATTTTACAATGGACCATAAGAAAAAGTTTTAAATGTTGAGAATAAAATGAAAGTTATTATAAAAATAGAAAACATGTGGAAGGCGTGTTTTCTCATGAATTTAAGTTATCAAACTCAACCATGCATACAAATTTGAATTAAAAATAAAGAATTATTGAGCCATGTAAAAAGAATCATAGCCAAATGAAGTGCATACATAAATCTGAACATTCAGATGTCGACAGGGCTTTTTTAAGGTGGTTTAAACAGCAAAGGAGTGAAAATATCCTGGTAAGTGGTCCCTTTTTATTTGGAATTGAGAATTTTTTGTGTTCCACTCAGTGGACAGATAGATTTAAGTTGTGTTATAACACATACTTTAAAAAAGCTACAGGTGAAGCAAAAGATATGAACAATATAACTGTTCTGGAGTAGTTAAATTCAGTGGCCCAAAGCATGTGAAGGATATGTGGATAAAGACATTTTTAATGTAGATTAGACAGGATGCTTTTATAAATTAATACCACAGAACATTAAAATTCTCAAGTGAAAAGTGCATAGGTGATGAACTCTCAACAAATCGTGTCACAGTTCCCATTTACACTAATTTGAGTGGAACAGAAAATAATGAAATGTTTGTCATAGTTAAATCCAAAAATCTGCAATGTTTCAAAAATTAAAGTTTTTTGAAACATTTTGAAAGTTAAAATTAAAGTTTTAAAGTTATCCATTTGATATAGTACAAATAAGGAAGCTTGAATGATATGGCCTTGTCAGAATCTGAGTGCTGCTTCACTGGGATTGTGAATTATGGAGATATAACCAAAAACTTAAAAGTGAAATGGTATTTAGTGGAACTGGAGTTATAACTATGTGTAATATGCATACATTTTATATCTGTAAATTAAGTTTTATTATTAAATTTCTACTACTTTCAATATAATTTTAAAAATACCAACGTCAGTTAAAATGTCAAGAATATCATCCCCTCAGTGACACTATAACTGAATTTGACTATATATATATTCAATACAGGTAACCCTCGTACAACACGGTTATTAGGTTCCTGTAAAATATCGTGTTCTGCAAAACCGGGTTATACGGGACTAAGAAAAAGTACAAGAAGGGGGGGGTTACGTTCCAAAAGCTAACAAACATATGCTATTTCGTTAACAAAACTAACAAAAATACACCATTCTAGATTTCATGTATCTTCATCTCTCTTTAAAAAAATCGGTAATCTGGGTTTTTTTGTGCTTGATAAATCTTTGTGAATTTTTCACATGGAACTAAGCATTTTTGAAGCTCCCTTTTAAACTTCGGGCCCCTTTCATTCAAACATCTGCATTCAAAAAATAAGATTCTAATAGCTCGGCTTTATGCATTTCCCTATGCTTTTTAGTGTAAAATTTGGAAGTTTAGAATTTTCATCTGCGATATCATCATCTGAATTGATTTGATTTTACCTCCGATGCCATTTGCACAAATCTGCTACGCTGGCTTCTTTTTCTACCAGTAATTCTTGAACATCTTCAGTAATCATATCTTTTTTTATTTTTTTAGAAGCATCGGCGACTAAGGCCACGTTATTCTGTGTATATTGTGTATAAACTGCATGTGTCCTGAAGTCGATTTTCTGTTTTGCTGGATGAGAAACCTGAGTTTCAGGGAGAAACTCAGGTTTCTCCCTGAAACTCAGGAGAAACTCAGGAGAAAAAACCATACTACCCTCGCCTGAGCTCAACTAACTCAACCATGTTGTGAAAAAGACCCATAAAAATTCCTCCTTTCATCAATGGGATTCGAACTCAGGTATTTTCCAGCAGGTGTTGGGGAGGAGGGCGATTCTATCAATTGGGCTACCCACAAGAGCTTCAGTAGTCATATCATCAAAACCTTCCCTCCTACCGACGTAGCAAGTTCTACTATCGCACCGATTCCTGTTTCTGCTTATTCGATCATATTTCCTGAATGAACTGACTCTGGCCATACATTTTTCAATGTGCATTTAACGTTGACGGTTTTACTTCTTTTAGCGATAAAGTTATGATTCTGATACAGTCCACAATTGAGAAATGTTTCCATGCCTCCATTATTTTAATAGATTTGGAATCATTTTTTTCCAAAATCCATTGTAATGATTTTCTGATGAAATGAGTTTTAAAGGTGGATTAACGCCTTCATCTAATGGCTGAATGAAACAAGTTGTATAAACCTAGTACAACTGTGGTGGTAAGAACATAACTTCAACGTTTGGATGACTTAAATCTTTTAGATGGCCTGGTGTGCTATCCAATAGTAATAAAACTTTGAAATCTAGATTTTTCCACAAGTTCAATAGCACCAAACGTAACACGGGGATTTCCCAACAAAATAAAATACAGGGATTTCTCAATCATTTTTGTTTTGACTAGCGAGTCAACAGCGAGGATTCAAAAAGAGTGGAAATGTTGAAAAATTACATCCAACATAATAGCAGGGTTTTCCCCGCACAAAAGCTCAAAAATACTGTTATGCGAGGCTTACCCAAATTCTCTAACCGTGTTAGAGCAAAACTGTGTTATATAAGTACCGTGTTGTGTGAGGATTGCTGCAATTTATCAATCGTGTTAGAGCGAAACCATGTTGTATAAGTACCGTGTTATATGGGAGTTGCCTGTATGTTCAATGTAGTTTGTTTCCACACGTAAGTTTCACTATGAAATTGTTATTCTTCATTAAGGAACCTGAATTTTTAGATAAACCTAGTTATACTATATTGGTGGATGTATCTCAATATCCTAAATATTATTGACATTAAATATCTAATTTAATCATCAGCTTATATTCATATAAGTGATGAATAACACTTTTTTATGGTTCAAATACTTACTATTTCAATGTCTGCAAGTCCTTTAGTTTCTTCAGAACATGTGTCAATTTGAATACATCGCCCGACAACTTCTAGCAGCTATATATTAAAAAAATATATATATTAAAATTAATAAAATGAAAATAATTGAATGGGACCAATAAATGTTATTGGCACAATGGATATAGAATGAATAATTACCATTACCATGCATGATGGATGAAAATTAGTATTCGTCATATGGTACAAGGAAGCACTAAGCTTCTGCTGTGTCAGCAAACTAAAATAATAAAATATATATAAAAAAAATAAATAAATAAAGCAAAAAAATTAATAAAATCTCTTCTTACGTATTCCACTCATCATCTGGATGCTGATCTAGTAACCTATGAATTTTCTCAAACTATTAGCTCCAACTACCCATGGAGTTAACTTATTTCAATGATTACAATTTGTTGGCTAAACTATTGAAAAGGTAGTTACCCATTAAGGAAAATCGTAGAATCAATGATCAAAAGTGCAGTACAGGATCATTTAGATGGAAATGGAATTCTGAGGGAAACACAGCATAGTTTTTAAAAGGGAAAATCATGTTTAACCAACCTGGTAAGCCATTCTGATAGTCACTCATGAGCTGGATGTAGGAAATAATTTTGACATTGTTTACTTGGATTTTAGCAAAGTATTTGACTCAGTCCTGCATGAGAAGTTACTGTATTAAGCTGAACATGTTGGAATTACAGGAAGAATCCATAGATTGATTGCAGAATGGCTGCACAAGCTAGAGGTATAGAATTGTGACTAATGGTTACTCATCAGATTGAGCCAATGTAAGAGGTGGGATTCCCAAGAATCATTGTTGTTTTTTATTTTCTTAAATGACATTGGTGAAGGGATACAGGATGTGATGTCAAGGTCGGTAGGGTAGTTAATGATCAATGCCAAGAGTGCTTCTTCAAGACAACTTAGACAGAGTTCACGGAGGGTCAGTCAGAAAAGTAGCAGCTAAGTCTTAACGCAGCAGAATGTAAGGCCACATAACCAAGTATTTAATCCAGCAGTAGTGGTGGTGGGTAACTACCACTACTCTGGGTTAAACACTTGGTGACCCCAGAAAATAACATTCCAGCATTAACTGTTAATCAATGATTAAAAATATGAAAATTTTTTCTACTCTCTAAATATACTCAAATGTTTACTGCAATAGTTTCTGAAGTGATTTTTTTTAATGATTTTTTATAGAAATTGCACAAGAGAAATGTCAGGGGGACCTGCCACCATTTTTACAATGCTTTTTGCTTGAAGAGGTAGCATGGTACTGAACAAGCACTGATGTGTTTGTTTAAAGTTTCAGTTTACTTGTTTTTCTTCTCATAGTTCAACAAACAGCTACAGTGATTGTTTTTGAAAGATTTATTATTATTTTCACAGAGTAAATATTATAACATAAAACCCAATATTCTCTCCAGATGGCTGCTGCACTGCAGGAAGCAAGATGCATAGTTTCAAACTTCACATGCTGTGAAGTGCTCCACATTTGAAAAACAGAAGTAAGTAATATACATAATATGCTTCTTTAATCTTTTAATATTCATATATATATATATATATATATTAAGCAGAAACATACATTGGTGTTCAAAGAAAGTGCATCACCCCTTAAAATTGTAATTGTCATCCGAATAACGTAAGTATATGGCAATATTTCTTACAGATTGCATCAGATAAGTTGACACCATAGATAATGATGTAAAATTACATCAGCTGTTACTTTCAGCTTATATAAGCATGCTCTGCATGAGTTGCAGTCATTCCTTGCTTTACGTGAGGAAGGATGCTCTTCCCGTCATATTGCTTATAGAGTGTCTGGTAATCAGTTGACAGTGAGTAGATTTCTTTCCAAACTCAAGAATACTGGTTCTGCTGATAGGAAAAAAGGAACCGGAAGCAAGTGAGTCTCTACGCCAAAACAGGACAGTGTTTTGAAGTGCTTATGCCTTAAAAACCGTAATGCTTCTTCATCTGAGCTGAAAAGAGAATGGGAAGAACATATGGGAGTGGTAGCAAGTGCAGTAACAAGAAGATGCCTCTTCAAAAATGGACTTGTAGCTCATCTTCCTAAGATGAAGCCCCCTCCTCACACAAAAAATGAAAAAGGCCCGATTAATTGGGTGTAAGGAGCATGTCAAATGGACCCCCAAGCAGTAGACGTCAGTTATTTTCTAGGGTGAGAAGAAATTCAACCTGCATGGCTCTGATGGGAGACAAACGATTCACCGTAGACGTGATGAAGAATACCATCCAGACTGTATGGTGTCTACAGTGAAACTCTACCAGCCAAATGATATGGGGATACATTTCGTATTGTGGAGTAGGTCACCTGCAGTTTATAAAAGGGTCTGTAAATTCCAATGGATATCTGGCTATATTGGAAGGCAAATTGCTGCCAACCATTAGAGACCATTTCAACCTGCCAAGTAACTGCATCTTTCAGGGCGACTCTGCTCCTTGTCATCGGGCGTAAAGTGTAAGTAGGCACTTCTGTAGTTATTTTAGCTTCATTTCTGCATTAGAGGTTCAACAGTAATGTGTTTACATTTGTTACAGGTGTTGGCATCGTGTGGAATCTGCAGTTGCCAGAAAGAAACCAAAGACCCTTCATGAACTTCAGGAAGCCATAATTTGTGTTTGGGACCATGAACTAACAGTTGATTATCTTCAGAAATTGATCTTGTCCATGCCTCGACGGTGTGCTGCTGTCATCAGGGCCAGAGGCAGTTCAACTAAATATTAGTTTGCACCTGGTGAACTTCTCATTTTGTTTTCCATTTAAAATGATAAACTGAAGCAAATTGAGGGCTTCTGATAACATTTCAGCCATAATTGTCGTGTTTACCAAAACTGTTGTATAAAGGTTGCAAATGCTCATTTTGGAATATTTTGAGAGCACCCGTCAAATATTACTTAGCTTTGCCTTATCTATTAATAAATACCTTTTGTTTATATTTCTATTTGTAATGCTAGTCATTAATGTAACATACCATCATGAAAAAGGGTTAGAAATGTGAAATTCCTAAGTGATGCACTTTGAACACCAGTGTATATACTGTGCTGCCACTTTATTAGGTACACCTACCTAGTAGTGTGTTGAGCCTCCTTTAGCTTTCAAAACAGCCTGAAATCTAGGCATGGATTGAACAAGATGCTGAAAATGTTGTGCAGGAATGGAGTACCATGCAGACGAGAGTGTGTCATGCAGTTCCTTGAGATTGATTCGACGGAGATGTACGCCTGCAGCGAACAGCCCTTTCCAGTTCATTCCAAAGATGTTCAATAGGATTGAGATCTGTGGATTGAGTGGGCCACTGCAGCAAAGAAAAGTCATTGTCATGTTCCTGGAACCATTCCATAGTGATTCAGGCTTTGTGCACCAGCACATTATCCTGCTGGAAGTAACCATCTGACTGAGGATAAACTGTCAACATGAATGGATGCACTTGGTCAGCAACAATGTGGCATTCAGACGTGAATCTATGGGTATCAATGGACCCAATGTGTGCCAAGAAAACATTGCCCACACCACCTTGCACAGTAATCGTCAGGCACGACGGGTCCATGGATTTATGTTGTTTTTACCAAATTCTGAGCCTTCCATCAACATGATGCACCAGGAACTTCAACTCGTCAGACCAAGCAACTGTTTTCCAATCTTCAATAGTCCAGTGCTGGTGTTGCTGTGCCCACAGGAGGCATGCTCTCTTGTTCTTCATTGATAACAAAGGTACACGATGTGGCTGTCGGTTGTTATAGCCCATTTGCGGCAAAGTGCGACTAGTGGTCCGTTGCGATATTTTGTTCTGTGCACCAAGGTTGTATTCTGACGTGAAGTGCAACACTGTGACCTGTCTGTTTGCTTGCACAATCCTAGCCATCCTAGATCTGACTTCTCTCATCAACAAGCGATTTTCTTTCACAGGAGTGCTGTTGAGAGGATGTTTTCTGTTCGTTGCACCATTCTTGATACACCATTGAAACTGTGATGTATGAAAAGTTCAGAATTGCTGTTTCAGAGATGCTTGCACCTACTACTATACCATGTTTGAAGTCCGTTAGATCACTCCTTTTCCTGATTCTTGCTACAGTTTGTAAGCTTATCTGATACTAGAAAGGTTGTTCAAGGTTGAAACCTTGTGGGACAAACCATTTGTGTGCACAGCAGGAGTGTACCTAATAAAGTGGCAGCACAGTGAACATGTTTGAAATTTTGCACATTTGACAGGCTTTCAAACTGAAAGATGGAGGCAAATAAGTGATTGATTTCTATTTTATGTCTAAAATTTTTTTTCAATTTTCAACAAAATTACTATTTTTTATTTTTTTGAAAATAAAAGGCATAAAACTACATATAATTTCTTGACTTTTTTTCTGTTCTCGAGATTCAAGATGTCTCTTTTGCTGTAATATTTTTAAAAGTAGACTGCATAGGAGAAGTAAGAAAAAATCTTTTGTTGACCTTACTGATGAGGAATTTTATTCTACTTGCATTTCAGAAAAATTAATACAAGTTGTGCAAATCCAACGGTGAAAGTTATTCTGTTTCTATATATTATTATTATTATTATGTATTATGTAATATTGAGAATATTATTACTCTTGTGACCAACGGAATACTTACTATTTTTCTTTAGCATTACAACAGAAATCATTTCGAAATGAATACCATATGATGAATTTTATCTGAACCTTAACTATAAACAAAGCTTATATTTAAGGATCAAAAAGAAAACACCTGTATTCCTGCATTAGTTTTTATTACATTTCAAGAAGTAATGTTTTAAAAAACACAGACAGTCTATTGATTTATCTCATAATCATGCCCTTCTTCTGGAGACAAAATTTCCTGAAATTGAGAAATTCCTTTCATTTTGAGTGAATGTTGGTTCTATTAATTGTACTTAGGGCATTTTTTGGTTCTTCCAAATTGGTTGTAATCTTTCTCGTTGCTTCATATACATTAATCTCTTTGGATAATGACCAGAAGTCATCATCAATTGATTGGCTTGACATCAAGCTTTTACAGATTGATTCTTCCAATTTCTGATTCAGAGTCATACTACCATCTTCATCCATTTCCAAGATTTCTTCACATGGTTCTTGAGCAGTGTTCTTGTCATCTAAATAATTGAAAAGTCTTTTCATGATTGTTTTGGCTTTTCTGATAATTTCACCTTTAAAACTAATGGCAAAATAATTGTCCTTTTCACCTATCTTAAGGCAAATAGGATCTTGAAATTTTATTATTGAAATGAATGACAAATCTCTTCTTTTGGCAATTTGCTTTCTTGATGCAACGAGGAGTTTCACATTTATTTCTGAAGTGTTCCCTCTTAAAGTCTTAAATAATAATTTGAGTGCATCCTCACTGGTTAAAAGGTTAGCATCTTTGCAACTCATAGCTTCAGTTGCCATTCTGACCAGTTTTAAAACGTTGGGTATATTTGATGCTATTTCTTCATCAGAAGAAATAGCATCAAATGGCTAGATTTAATCCAGAAAAAGATTTTTGAATAGGAGATTTCACTCTGAGAAATCTTTCTATCACATTTTCCAATGTATTCCAATGAGTTTTGGAATCCAATAGCAGCCGCAATTCTTTTTTTCTACAGAATTTACATATTTTTGTAGAACACTATTTCGTATTGATCATATTTTGAATATTTCACAATTTCACAAATTTCCTATACAGTTCTGAACATATTTGCATCTATAAATAGATCAACTACGATATATTCACTTTTTTCCAAAACAAATCCATCTTGAACTTCATGTTCTGTTTCTGAGGCATCATCATCTGAATCATTGCTTGCTTCATGGTTTGCTGAATAACAAACCTCCATAACTGCTGAGTGAATGGTATGATTACAACACAACTGCCAGTCAGTTGGGGCCAGTTTTCCAAATTTTACCATGACATTGGCTCCATCACTTGTGGTGGAAACAATGCCTTTTTCAAAACTAATCCCAAATGTTTTTAGTTTTGAATCGATAAGTTTGATTGTCTTTTTGGCAGAACAAGAACCAATAAAAAATTAATGATTTCAAAAACTAATCCACTCATTTATGGATTGGCTCGTTTTTTTGTTTTCTGCTTTAATTTTACTGATTTTTAATACTATTTCTTGTTTTACAATTTCATAAAATTTGTATATCAATTTCATTACATTGGATGGTTGTTTTGGCAATGTGAGATCTTTGAGATCTTAAGCTGTTCTGAATAAATTCACTTCTGCAAGTAGGGCTATCATTGCTAATTTATAAAAAAATTTATAATAATCATAAAAAAATTATCAATGGTTTTAATATTTTTGGAAGTGCAAGGAACAGTCTTTCTGATTTCATTTCAAGCATGCACACTGACCAAGTGCCTATGCAAGCCCACTGTTGTTGATGCATTACATCCTAGTAATTTTTTATACAGATTGCATTGCATTTTATCAACACTTCTCTTGAAATATTTCTATACATCATTATATCTGCTCATCTTCTATTTATTATATCATATTATAATAAATTAACAGAAAACAAAATTTCAGAAAATTAAAAATTAAGCTATAATATGATATATTTCTATTAAAATTACTTAATCGAAAAGTTGTACTAACAAGTTATATTTCACTTAGGCAGAACAAAAATTGTTCTAAATGAACATTTTAATGAGTATTATTACAATTAATTTAGCAATCAAGATTGAAAACAAATAATTAAAATATGTTCACTTGAAATGAGTTGTCAAGTACAGGAAATGTACCCAAAGCCAGAAATGGGTTTCTGCAAATAACTCTTTATTTATGAGAGTTATTGATACATATATTCTGGATTTTTAATTTATGAAAAAAGCTATGCACGATAGCTTTCACAAGGAACTAATAGTTACAACAGATCTCACATCACAAAATTTCTGTGATTGCAGACGTGACCCCCCCCCCATTGACTGGTGGATGCACTTGTTAAGTTTTCTGAAATTTAATAAGTAGGCTTTAAGTCTACTTATTAAATATGCTACAAATTTCAAATTATTTTGAAATTTGAAGTCTCCCTTGAGAAGTTCCTAAATCTGCTCCTTTACTAACACTATACCATTTAGTTAACCAAGGTGTACTTAAAAATTATTTGAATACAATTAAAAAAGAATGTTACCAGACAGAATGAGGTAGGTATGGTAAATAAGCCAATTGAAAATATATTTGTACTTTCTGAGTTAATGAGCTTTCTTGATCGTGGACTTGGAAACTGAGCTTAAAAAACTTCTTTTTATCACTAAAAATGAATAATATTAATAATTTTGATGTCATTTCTTGAGTAAAGGTAAGAATAAATCAATCAGTCCCAAGGAAAGTTAACCTGTTAAAATTGGTGAAAACACCCTTTAGGCACTGAAGGACACAAATCACCCTGCTGATGTTTTTCACAATGCTAGATGGGAACTGAAGCAGTCTCTTCTATTTTATCACTGATGTGAAATAAAAGGAAAGAGATGACATGAAAATATGACAGCCATTCAATAATTAGTGCCAACAACACAGCAGTGCAATGCTCTACCACAGAATTTACATGAAATTGTTAGTAACATGAAACAACTTTGTTAAATTTGTTAGTCTTGTTTTTGTATTTCTACGATAACCATTAATTGTTTTCAAACTCATATGAAAAAAGTGGTAGTGTCCTGTGACACCCTTAGAAATTTTTACCAAGTTCAAGCAATGTTGTTTCATCAAAATCCAAACTTCACATGGATGGAATGCATTGAATGGTTGTAAGGCAGGTGATTGTCAACATACAGAAGAGGAAGGCTGCTGATGCCATCAGGCACCTTCAAGAGGAGTAGCAACATGTTTGTAATAAGGCAGAATATTTTACTGAAAAACTGCAAAGACTCAGTGATAGAAAATAAATTTGTTAATTTTACAACAGTATTACCACTAATCTTCATATGGCCCCATAATTGTGTGGAAACATGTTCTCCACTCTCCAAGCAGCCTAAAGGGCAGTAATTACTACTTAGAAGCACTAAAAGGAAATTCGAGCTCAAACAGGAGCTACTACCAATACACCAAAAATCTCGAGCACACATATAAGCTAAAAGAAACCATACAGGAGGCAGCCTACTTCTTATTATTATTATTATTATTATTATTAATAATATTTGTCCTTCTTTGCCTCAGTACTATGAGGAGAGGAAGGAGGAAAGGGGATAAACAGAGAAGAGGGCAAAACAGAACAATTATAGAAGACTGAAAGAGCTGTGGCTTTCTCCATGGAGACTCTTTTATGACCAGGGATCGTGACACTGGGATGCCACCTACACATGTGCGTACTGAATGTATCCTTAGAAAATAAAAAAGCAACTGACTGCCTCAGTGAATGGACTGTTGGCCAAATGAGACTTTGCCCAGTCTTCCAAGCAAAGAATGTCAAGAATCTCGAGTTTTTTTTGAGACTCGAGATGCTTGAATTTTGGGAAAAAAATTTCTTGAGAAATGAGAATTTCAAAGAAAATGAATTTATTGAGAATTCTCATGCACAATCACTACATAAAATACATAGCATGTTTTTAAAAATTTGAATTTTTTATTTTTTATTTTGTATGATGTGATCAATACAGGAAGGAACCAGTTTTTTCTTGCTTCCTTCGTGTATCGTGGCTAGGATATCCAACCAACCGGTTGGTTCGGCACCATCATGATATCCAGCCCGAAGTGGGAATCGAACCATTAGCACTAGCATTAGGATTAGTAGAGGCATTTGATGCAAGAAAGCAAGCTTATGCAGCATCAGCCAAAAAAAAACCACTTCCACTTCACCCCTCTGTTCATTCAAAATACCTGTCCAGCTGAGCCTTAAACTTATTTAGGCTATCAACTTCCACGACAAGGGA
The DNA here is from genome assembly GCF_048544385.1 of Mastigoproctus giganteus. Taxonomy (NCBI): domain Eukaryota; kingdom Metazoa; phylum Arthropoda; class Arachnida; order Uropygi; family Thelyphonidae; genus Mastigoproctus; species Mastigoproctus giganteus. The sequence continues at coordinate 7,637,125 of NW_028328292.1, read as the reverse complement.
TGGAAGTCTGTTCCACCAACCAACCACCCGCTGGCTAAAGGCAAATTTCCGCACATCTATCCTACATCTGTCTTTCCTCAATTTGAATTTATGCCCTCTCAGGTGATTATTCTGAGCGAGAGGAAGAATCCCATCAGCATTGAGCATGCTCAAACCATTCAAGGCCTTATACACCTCTATCAGATCACCTCACTGGTGCCTAGTCTCCAGACACTGTAATTTGCAAAACTTAAGCCTTTCTTTGTAATAGCACACCTTTGTTCCATTCACTAATCTTGTTGCCTGTCTCTGTACTCGTTCCAGCAGCTCTACATCCTTCTTGAAATGAGGCCTCCAGACCTGTATACAGTACTCTAGGTGTGGCCTGACCATTGCCTTATACAAGGGAATAATCACCTCCTTATCCCTGCTAGAAAAATTCCTATATATCATTGACAATACACCATGAGCTACTCTTGCAGCCCATCTGCACTGCTCAGAGAACTTCATATCTGCCTGCACAACCACCCCCAGGTCCCTTTCATTCTCTACCACTGTCAGTGTAGTACCACAGAGTTGATATGTTGCTCTAGGGTTGCTGTTTCCCATGTGTAGTACTTTACATTTGTCAATGTTAAACTTCATTTGCCACCTCTCAGCCCATCTGCTCAACCTTTCCAGATCCTGTTGCAGCAGCATAGTGTCAGTAGTGTCCTTGACAACCCTGCCTACCTTTGTATCGTCTGCAAACTTCGACATTAAGCTTGATATACCCTCATCAATATCATTTATAAATACAGAAAACAATAATGGACCCAACACTGAGCCCTGAGGGACTCCACTAATAACATTAGTCCACGACGAGCAGTGTCCATTGATTACCACTTCTCCCCCTCAGCCACCCCTTTATCCACAGCAGCAATTTGCCTCCAATGCCACACTGCTCCAATTTGTGCAGCAGTCTTCCATGTGCAACAGTATCAAAAGCCTTTCTAAGATCCAAGTATATAATATCAAAGTTATTCCCTGCATTCAGTTCCTTTGTGACTGCATCATAGTATCCAATCAAATTGGTCAGGCATGACTTCCCCTTAACAAAACCATGCTGTGTCCGAGCTATAGCTGAAGTCTTGTCTAAATGATCCTGCAGTGCTTCTTTAACTAGTGCCTCCATTAATTTTCCTGGAACAGAAGTTAAACTCACAGGTCTATAATTACTTGTGTCAGCCTTTGATCCTCCTTTGTGAATTGGGGTGACATTTGCACATCTCCAGTCTGTGGGTACCTCCCCTGAGTCCAAGGAAGCTCTCATAATTATGGCTAAGGGTTTGCTTACTTCCTCTGCTGCCTCCTTTAATATAACTGGATAGATCCCATCCACCCTGGGTGCCTTTCTTGTGTTTATCTTTAACAATTTCTTCTCCACTTTACTCTCAGTTATTACAAGATTCTCTAGCTTACTGCTAGAGTTGAATACACCTGTGGCTTTCCCCTCGCTAAATAACTCCTCATGTGTGAATGTCGATGCAAAATATTCATTTAGTTTGTTAGCTACCTGAGCAGGATCATCAACAGTTGACCCATCGATATCAAGTGGACCAATCTGATTCATCCCCTTCCTTCTAGAGTTTACAAAGTAAAGAACTCTTTGCTGTTTTTCTTTGCATCCCTTGCCACGGATTTCTCGTAATCTGCCTTCACCTGCCTAACCTCCTTTGTAACTTGGTTAGAGATCAACTTGTATCTATCATAGGCTTCTGTGTCATGTGTTAATTTGTATGTATCCCATGCATGTTTCTTCTCTGCCATATGCCTCATCAGTTCATCTGACATCCATTTAGGCCTAAACCTTGAACAATATTTCTTAGTTGGTATGTAAAGTAGCTTCCAAGATAAGTTCTTTGAATGCTTCCCATTTTGCATTTGCTGTTGGTAACATCATCAGTTGGTCCCACTGAATAGAATTTAAATACTGTCTCAGTCCATCATAGTCGCCTTTACGAAAGCAATAACCCTTCCTTTTACCCCTAATGGTAGTTACCTCTTTGAGTAAATCCCACTTCAGCACACTGTGATCACTGCCACCTAGTGGTTCATTTATCTGCAGATTCTTAATGCATGAAGAATCACTGCTGATAATCAAATCAAGAGTATTCCTCCCTCTAGTTGCCTCCCGAACATGCTGATGTAGAAAACAATCATCCAATAAATCCACAAAAGCCTTGCTAGTGCGTGAGTGACCAGCCCCCAAATTCCAGTCAATATCTGGGAAATTAAAATCTCCCATTATAAGACTCTCTGATTTACTGGCCCACTCTATTTCCCTGTACAGTTTCTTATTATAGTCATCAGAGTCATTAGGCCTATAGCACACTCCTACTCTCAATTTTGATCTCCCACTGCTTATGTCACACCAAACTGACTCGACACTGCACTGTCCAGCGATGTCCACTGGCTTCACTTCCTTGGATTTTATGTATTTCTTCACTAATAGCATAACCCCTCTTCCCTTCCTATCCAGTCTATCCTTTCTGTAGACGTTGTACTCCCCAAATTCCAGTTCTGCATTCCTTATATCTGTGTGACACCATGTCTCTGATATCCCAACAATATCTGCCTTTGATGTTTTGAGCAATACCTCAAATTCATCAAATTTATTTACTAAACTCCTAGCATTGGTGTACACGCAAGTATACATGCACCTATTTCTAGTCTTAGCTACCCTAACACAACCCATGTGTTTACTTGTACCGCAATGACTCCCGGCAGTCTCTGAAATATCCTGCATCTTGTTTTTCATGCTTCTGCTCATTCCAATAGAAGCAGTGCAAGAATCTCTTTCACCTCTGCCAGTGGCTACTGGCAATCTATTCGTCTTTGTCTCCCCCCAAGCTCGCAGTTTTCCGACCCACCTAACACTGCCTCAATAGCATCAGCAAATATTCTTGCACCCTTTCTATTTAAGTGTATCCCATCCCTGTAGAAGCAATCTCTCCTGTTAACAAGTACAGTCCAGGCTGAAAAAAAAAAATTCTACCCCTTGAGCCTTGCACAATCTTTCCAGGGTCGAATTGATCGACAAGGCTCTCATCATATACTCCCTCCTATCGTGTCTGGGCAGAATTGCAGACACTTTCAAATTCAACCCTATTTCACGGCTTTTTTTCAACAGTGACCTGTACTTGTTAAGCAATTCTGCCGGTCTCCTACTCTTGATATCACTAGTGCCAACGTGTACAACTATATCACCTTTTGTGTCCTTAAAAGATGATATCTGCTCTACAACGTCATCAACCTTTGCCCCTGGCAGACATACCCTGGTCCTGTTCCACCTATCCTTTTTACAAAGCATGTTCCCCGTTTCCCTGACAATAGAGTCACCAACAACTACTAGTTCCTTTGGGACCAGCGCATTCTGCCTTGGGGGTTGCCACTGTGTTGCAGGACGACCAAGTGCAAGATCTGGCGTTGATGTGGGCAGCTGAGAGCTTGATGGGCCCCTCAATTTAGTTCCTTCGAGGGCATCCGCCCTGTCCTTCAAGCTCTCATATAGGCCCATAAGAACGCTGAGTTGTTGCCTGATTTCGATACACTCCTTGCATCGCGCACACACAAAGACATCCCCCATGGCAATATCATGTCCTGTACCTGAATGCTCCACAAACATCATGCAAGCTGTGCATTTTAGAAGGCTGTGATTCAGAAGGCAACTGCCCCCCCTCAGTTCTCCTCTGAGCCACAGCACTTCCATTAGCTTGAGCCTTTTGTTTTGCTGCTCTGGACTGAGTCATGATTTCTTTTAATTTAAATAAAATTTCAATTTCAGTTTATAACCCTACTTATCTCCCAACACTGTTATAACGGGATATATATTTTTTAGTGTCAAGTATTAATTATCTCCGAGTTCCCTTTATATAACTTCTGTATCAGTTATGTATTAATTAATTATGTTACGTTTGTAATCTAAGTCGGTATATGTATTTAGTTAAAAGTACAATTTAAATGCCAACGAAGTTCAACAAGTTTAATAGATTTTACCGATCACTGAAAATATTATAACCTATACTAACGCTATCTAGGTTCGATATATAACAATCGTATGACAAAGACAAAGGCGGGATGTTACAAACGGTAATCTATGGACACTTAAGTATTAATTAACTTTCAAATCTCGCTGTCTCAATTCAGAATAAACTAATGATCCTTACTAGGTCTATAAGCTACTTACAAAAAATAATTTGATGTAAAAAATATTCAATAAGCGGCTAAATATGACTAAAAAAAAAACTTCTCGTTCAGCTGCGACTTGTAACATGTGGATACCCTTACCGATACTTTTATGGAATTGCAAGGCCAAGTAAAGAATAAATACACCAAATTAATCAGAAAATCACAAAATAATGCTATACTACTAAATTTAAATCAAAAAAGTTTTAGAAAAACAATAATTTCAAATCAATAAATAATAAAAATCCACTTAGGGGCTTTGAACACGTCTGGCCCCTACTAGCCTCGTCAGCAGACGAGGCCCGCGACCTTTGGGTTGCCAGGCAGGCACTTTACCTACCCGGCTAGCCCGGTCAGCAATTTTTTATTAAAACTTAAAAAGTACATCCAATGTGCCGCAATCCATTAAGAAAAGAAGTACTGGAACTGTTTAAACAATTCAAAAAAACCCAAAATATTTTCCAAAATTTAAAAGAAAGTTGGGCATATCTCAAATGACCTGCCACTGTTTTTGTTAAATTTTGTATGCAACCACTGCCACTAGGTTAAATGTCACATAATCAAGCAACTCCCAAAATGACTTATACACCTGGTGGAGTTGAATTAAAAATGGTAGAAGAGTTACGATATGGTTGGACAAGACGTTCTTTGAGCAGTGTAGACAGGCAGCAAGGAAGGCCCACAGTGTCCTATTGATGATTTATTATACATTTGCTTGTAGAGATAGGGATGTTATAATTCAGTGTATAAGACTGCACTTGGAATACTGTGTTCAAGCATGGAGAGCACACAAAAGGAAAAATATCAGGGTTTTTGGAAGGGCAAAAAAAAAAAAAAAAAAAAAAGATGGGTAATGCACAAGGTGAGATCAGCAAAGCGATGTCCATACGAGGAAAGACTGAATATGTGGACTGCAGAGTTTGGTAACCAGGCACCTCAGAGGAGACCTGAGTGAGATGTACAAAGCTCTGAGAGGAGGAAAGTAAAATGAATGAGGTGAAATTTTCACTGTTATAAATGATTTCAGAACTAGAGGTGATAAATTCCAATTATGGGGAAAGAGGTTTAGATTGGATTGCAGAAAGTTTTATTTCAGAAAGCTGTTGATTACTGTAAGATTTTGGTGAGAAAGCTGTTGATTACTGTTGGTTGAGGCAGACAGCTTGGAGAGATTCAAAAGTTCATTGGATAGGTACCTATGTAAGGAGGAAATAAAATAGATAGTTTGTTTTATTTTATTTCATTTTATTTTATCATTTGTTTATTTTTCATTATTATTTCATTTTATTTTGTTATTTGTTTATTTTTCATCATTATTTCATTTTATTTTGTTATTTGTTTATTTATTATTTATTTCATTTAATTTTGTTTTGTTTATTTATGTATTATTTATTTAATTTCATTTTGTTATTTCTTTATTTATTATTATTATTATTTCTTTATTATTATTTTATTTTATTATTCATGCTTACGTTTTTATTTTATATTTTAGCAGAATTAATATAACTTTTATTTTGTTTGAAATAACGGGTGTAAAAAAAATTTTTCATATAAAAAAAAAATTACACATCACAATCTGAGGTACCACTGTTGAAGGGTTAATAATCTGAATTTTTTTTTTTTTTTTTTCAAATTTGAAATACTAGTTATAATACAAATTCATTATAAAAAAGGGGTCAATAGCTGCAGATTTATGCATCAAAGGACTTGTGTATTTAATATAAATATTGCTGCAAAATCTATTGGTAATATATATATATATTGTAAATGTTATGAAAGGAACAAGAGTTATACTAAAAACATACTACACTTTTAATAAAAGTATATAAATAAAACTCACTTTAGCTCCATGTAACTGAACTGATGGATCACTGTCTTTGAGACAAAATACCAGTAATTCTTCCACTAACTGAAGATATGGTCTGAAGATTTAAAAAAAAAAAAGTATGTATGTATTATTCACGTAATTACAATTTTTTTATGGTAAATTGGAAACTAGGGCCATGATGTAAAAAGTCCACATCCATAATCCATATAATTACACATATATAAATATATATATACATATACAGGCAACCTCCGTATAACACAATACTTCTACAACATGGTTTCGCTCTAACACGATTGATAAATTGAGGCAATCCTTGCACAACACGGTACTTATATAACACATTTAGAGAATTGCAGAAAACCTCACATAACACGGTGTATTTGAGCTTTTGTGCGGGAAAAACCCTGCTATTATGTTGCATGTAATTTTTTCAACATTTGCATTCTTTTTTGTGATTTCCTGCTGTTGACTCGCTAGTCATTATGCAAAACAAATTATTGGGAAATTCCATGTTACATTCTGTGCTATTGCACTTGTGCTTGTTTGAGAACATAAAAAATTGTGACTTCGAAGCATGCAGTTGGTGACTTTTAAGGTTTTTGAAAGGTTATTTTGGTTTTTATTTGATCGTTTATAAATTTTTCTGGGTATGTAATACTAAATTTTGTTCTTAAGAACTATATTGGAATAATTTCTTTGTTATGAATTAAATTCCAGCCCTAAATTATGCCTAAGGAAAGTAAATAAGCACAGCTCAAAAGAAACTTTATTCCTCTAGAATCAAAGATACAAATTTTGGATTGTCTTAAAAAAGTTGAAAAGGTATCATACATTGCAAAAAGCTTAAATTTAAATGAAGCAATCAATTCAGAGGATGATAGCGCAGATGAAAATTCTAAAGTTCCAAATTTTACACTTAGTTCAAAAAGGAGCACAAGGTTCAAAAGGAAGCTTCAAAAATGTTTAGCTCCATATCATGAAATTTACAATGATCAATCAAGCAAAAGCAAACAAACCCAGGGTACTGATTTTTTAAAGAGAGAAGAACATACACGAAATCTAGATGCTGAAGAAGCAAGTTCAGAAGGTGAAAATATTCTGCAGCAGAGAAAACCTTCTCATTTGATTGTTGTGCTTAACAGCAGTGATAAACAGGATGAAAATTAAATGAGGTATTTTATCTGACATATATGTATTACAGTTTGTTAGACATTTGTTCAGTTATTACTATTTTTAATAAAAATTAAGTTTCTGAAAGTTATAAAAAAAATGGTCTATTTTTTTTTAATAACTATCTGTATTCTACACATTCTGTATTTTTTACAACTGTTTTTTTTTTTTTATTTGTTACCTTTGGAGGGTAGCCCCCATTTTTGTACTGGTTCTTAAGTCCCGTATAACACAGTTTCACACTACATGAGATTTTATATGAGGGTTACCTGTTGACTGTGTTATATGAGAGTTACCTGTATAGCAAACTGCTAATGAACTACTATATGATCAAAAACATTTGGATCTCCACCCCGAATAACAAGCTTCCATCTTATGGTTTGCCAACTGTTTTTTAGTAATTGGTTATCCAGTTTTCTCTGTGATCGCTCACTGAGGGTGATGGTAGATGGCTCTCTGTCTTCTAACTTCTCCACTAATGCTGGTGTCCCCCAAGGTTCAGTTCTTTCCCCTACTCTTTTCCTCTTGTATATTAATGACCTTCTTCCATTGACTGGAAATCCTATCCATAGTTTTGCCGATGATAGCACATTGCATTCCACTTTCCATTTTGAGAAACCTTGTCCTGCTCAATCAGCTTCAGTTTCTCGAAAATCTGCTACCAATTCCTTAAATGCCGATCTTCAGGTAATTCTCCAGTGGGGCAAAGACAACTTAGTTGGTTTCAACCTTCTAAAACTCAGTCTTGTCTTATATCTTGCAAAAAGGATTCTTCTGCTCCTATGCTTATCTTTAGTGACATTCCGATTTCTAGGAAAAATGATATATCTCTTTTGGGGATTACCCTGACTTCTAATCTCTCTCTCTTGGCCCAAGCATGTTACAAATATTGCTTCCTTCGCATCTAAAAAACTTGGTTTTCTCTTTCACGCTCGGCGTTACTTTTCTTCCAAACAGCTGCTTACTCTGTATAAATTGCAAATCCGCCCTGCCATGGAATATTGTTCCCACATCTGGGGTGGTGCCCCCAAAACCTCTCTCAGGCTTCTTGATTCTATTCAGAAGAGAGCAGTTAGGTTAATTAATGATTCATCTCTAACAGAATTTCTCCACTCGCTCTCTCATAGACGTACTGTTTCTGCTGCATGCCTCTTCTACAGATACTTCCATGGGCACTGTTCTTCTGAATTGGATTCTATAATTCCCGCTCTCTCTTTCAAAATGGTCCAAACACGTGCCGCCACCAGCCAACATCCATTTACTGTCCAACTTCAAACTCACAGAACCAACTTTTCATCTTCCTTGTTTATTCATTCAACTGCCGTTTTTTGGAACAACCTTCCTTCATACGTATTTCCTGAAAATTACAGTCTACAGAAGTTCAAGTCCAATGTCAACAAATATCTTCTTTCGTCTTCTCAACCTCCAACCCAAGCACGGTACTAAGTACTTTAGGTTATAATACCTCTCGTGTTTGGGGTTTACATAAAAAAAAAAAAAAAAAAAAAAAAAAAAAATCCTGCGTACAAATTCTGTTACATAAAAGAATTAATTTCAGTTTTATTCTTATATTACACTGGGGGGGGGGAGGATATACTATGCAATTTGTTCTATAGCAAAGGAGTGTCCCAGGTTGAGATGTATAATTTAAAGAAAGATAGATTCTGTTATCAATTTGTTTTAAATGAGCTTGTCAATGGGGATTTAGTCAAAGTTTCTATAAAGTTGTATTCTGGATGCAGCATATTCAAATCCAGTTTTACATTAACTCATTTAATAATATTATATTCTACTGAATAGATGCCATTAAGATTAGCAATAGTAGAAGCAGTTGAAATCTTAGCACCATATATGAGATTAAAAAGAATGAGATTTTACATACAGCAGTACTTCAAAAATTCGGAACATTATGAATATTTCTGAAAGGGCAGTTGATCATACAAGGACAGGAAGGAAATAGGCTAGATGTACTTTAAAAGAGCACAGCAGGAGTTGGATCTATGCATTATGTTCCATTAATAATTTCCAAACACCAATTTTATTTCCTACACTGTATCTCATTGTTACTATGCATTTCAACCTATAAAATCAATTATTTTCTGAGACATTAAATTCTAGTTTGCAGTACAGTTCTTAATAGTACAATAATATGTATTTAGCAGTTAAGGCAGTTCAACTGCTGAAACCATATTGCACTATTTACAGTGGCAGACAAAAATCTGCATCACTTGTGAATTTTGCAAATACAGTAAACCCTCATTAATCCAGACCCCAGTAATCCGTACGTCACTTAATCCGGACAGCTTTAAAAAAATTTAAAAGTGTAAAAATCAAACAACGATTGGGTTCAAAGGTCATATGTGTTGTGCCCGAGATCATTGGGCCGTGATGACATGCTGCACAAACAACCTGGTTCCCAGCTGCGGTTCAGACAGTTGTTTATCGTTTGCTCTGCAGTTACGTGCTTCTATCTTTTGTCGTTTGTGCTGTGCAGTTAAACAATGTCTTTAAATAACCCTAGCGTAGGACAAAAGCGTAAGCATAAAATGCTTTTTCTTCACGATAAACTATCAGTGATAGAAAAACTTGAAAAAGGAGCTTCAGTGTCCAGCATCTGTCTTGAGTACGGCATTGCAAAACAAACTGTGTTGGACATTAAAAAGAAAAAAAATTAAATTCGTAATTTTGTTCTCAAGTTTAACATGGAGAAAGAAAAAAGTAAAGTTAAACAAATGCAGATGCCTACTGATAAAGCACTAGATGATGCTGTGTACAAATGGTTTTCCCAACTTTGTCCGTCTGGTTTGGCTGTGCGAGGAATAGAAATTCAAGCAGCGGTGGAGAGACTGGCTAAACAGTTAGGAATTGAACAATTTAAAGCGAGCTCAGGTTGGCTTTTTAGATTTAGAAGACAGCATAACATTTCAAACAAGAAAATGTGTGGGGAAATTCTTAGTGCTGATTTTGAAGCTGTTGAGCCTTTCAGGAAACAACTGAGTGATTTTATTCAAAAGGAGGATTATTAGTTGAATCAGGTGTACAACTTTGATGAGATGGGACTGTTTTAGAGAGCTCTGCCTGAAACCACACAAGTGTCAAAGACTGAGAAAACCATGCCTGGAAGAAAAATAAGCAAGGAACGTGTTTCAGCATTGCTGTGTGCAAATGCAGACGGAAGCCATATGTTAAAAACTGTCATTGTTGGGAAAAGCAAAAAACCACCACGTGCCCTAAAAAAACATTGTAGTAATGGATGATCTACCAGTACACTACTACAATTCCTGCAATGCATGGTTTACCATGGAAATAACAATGGACTGGTTCCACAAGAAAGCTGTGCCAGAAATCAGAAGACATCAAATCGAGGATTTGAAAATCCCAGAAGATGAAGTAAAGGCCTTGGTTTTGCTAGATAACGCACCAAGCCATCCTGACGTTGACAAACTCATCATTCGAGATAAGAAGATTAAGTGCATGTTCCTGCCACCAAACACGACATCTGTTTTCAAGCCTATGGACCAAGGGGTGATCTACACGGCAAAATGGCTCTACAGAAAGAAGTTTTTGAGTGAAGTCCTAGAAGTCGAGGAGCCACTAGTTGGTGAAGAAGACACAAGAGGACAACAGACATTGAAAAATTTAAAGTTGTACAATGTAAGATCTATGATTTACAACTTTGCTGATGCTGCAAAAGAAATCAATTCAAAAACTTTGGTGAATTCATGGAAAAAATTTCTCTTAGATGAAGAGGCTAATCCAGAAACAGGTGGTTGTGAGACAGAAGACTTTCATGAGACTCTACAACGAGGAGGGGAAAAAGCTGTCCTTACAGAAGATAGTCATGGAAGGAAGATGATCCTGGCTACCACATCATGACCGAAGAGGAGATTGCAGATAGTGTAATGAGAGCAGCAGAAAGTTGAGACGAGAAAGATGAAGTGAGCAACAACTCTCAGCCAAAAATTAAGGTAAGCGAAGTGAAAGACCACTTGAACGTTGAACAATCAACAAATGAAAACGTATCTGCCTATTATGAACACTTAAGACACCTACGTGAATTGGTAGTAAAGGAAATAAACTGCAAACAATCACAAAAAAAATAAGTAATTTTTTCAAACCAGTGAATGTGGCAAGTAATGTAAGTGAAGATGAACCAGTGCAATCTTGTTCTAAGTGATTATGGACATTATGTATTTTTAATGTAAATACAGTATGTACATGCATATTTTTGACTATGTACATACATATTAATGTATGTACATAGTCAAAATTTAATGTAAAATAAACATGTTTTTACTGTTATCCACGTAAACTATGTTGTTTAAATAAGCTTTACCCACATTACAAAGCGTATTTCATATAATCCAGACTTTCATTAAAACGGACACCTCTCAGCCCCTATTAATCTGGTTTAATGAGGGTTTACTGTAATGTGTTTTGCACTGCATTGTGGGTTGCAGAAATGTTCAAAATGCATTTGTTAGATAGGATATATATCCTATCTAACAAATGAAATCCAATAAAAAGACTCCACCTGATATACCTAATTGCCATAAATATCTTCCCAAAGGGTAAAATGCGTAATTAATGTAAATATGAGAAATCATGACAACCAAACATACATTTTATTGTACTTACGTGTACAAACTGAAATGACAAGTTAACATAATAGTATTATGTACTGTAAACCAGCAAAATAAGTCCTCAATATTTTGTTGTTCCTCCTCAAGCTGCAATTACAGCCTTGCAACGATCTGGCATAGAGTTAATCAACTTCTGGATATAGAGTTGCCTAGTTTCATGGTACCACACCCTTACAATACTCTCCTGCAGCTGAATCTTACTTATTGGCTTCTTCTGAGCAATTTTAGACGACATTATGTACCAGCAATTTTCAACAGGGGTTCAAATGTGGACTGTTGCTGGGCCAGTCCAACACTGTAATGCCAGGATTTCTGAGGTATGACTGCACCTTAAAGAAGAAAAACGAGGGAAAACATTGGTGTAAGTATGTTTTAAGCCTTGTGAGACAAGAAATTAAACTCATCATTAAATCTAAATAGCATAAAACTTACCAATTTTTCTGTGTGGCAAGGTGCTGAGTCCTGTTTAAAAATGCAGTTTAGGACATTTGTGTGGTGATCCCTAATAACAGGTTTCAGGCACTCCAACATTTCTGCATTCACCATTCTGTTAATAAACTTAATTCTCCCCACCCCTTTTCTTATGCATCCCCAGACCATCTGAATGGTGGGGAACTTTACACTCGGTGTTAAGCAGTCAGGATGGTATTCCTCCGATTTTCGTCTTCTGACATATTGCTTCCTATCTGAGCCATGCAGGTTGAATTTCGATTCATCAGAAAAGATGATCATGTCCCATTGCTCTTTTGTCCATGAAATGTGCATTTTAGCCCAAGTAAGTCACTTCTTCCTCATTTGTTGGGTCAACAAAGGCTTCTTCTTGGGCCGATAGGCATGCAGACCACATTCCGAAAGTGTCTTTGGATAGTTCATGCACTTGTTTCAACACTAGTGGCCATCTCAAAGTCCAGTTTTAGATCAGGAGCACCAGCATGGTGATTACGAAGTCATAGCTGTTTCAAATATTGATCTTGGGAAGACGTAGTCATGTGAAGAGAAGACCTGATCCAGGTTTTCTCTTGGGAAGACGTTGTCATGTGAAGAGAAGACCTGATCCAGGTTTTCTCTTCACATCACCAGTTTCACGCTTTAATTTCGGCACCTGCAATATTGTTGACTGGTGGTAGCCTATTTTATCAGCTTTATCACATGTAGAAAGCCCTTCCTGGGACAGAGCAACAGCTACACTTTTTTTGCCATGCTTACACCTCCGCAAAACAGGATACTAATGAGCATGTATACCCTTCCAACGCCGTATTTATAGAAACAGCTGATGCAATACCTTGCAATTACTCTCTGATGCAATAGAAGCATTATCTGATGTAATACCTTTGCTTTGCGACAAACAAAATGACCGTAATCAAACAATATCTAATAAATTTCACTACAGATGTTACTTTTTTTAAGATGATGCAGATTTTTTTTCTGCCACTGTATATCTCATATTAAAAAATATTGGGCAATCACAACACACATACTGGAGACAGTATTTAAAACCTGCAACCTTTATTTCTTAGGCAAGTACATTGCCCACTGGACCAATCCAGCAGTATGAATTACCATTGAATGAATTAATGAAATAATGAATTGTTAATGGACACTTTCATTCTGTAGACATTACAGGAATCACAGCTGCTGCATTATCTAATAAAAATAATGAATTATTACTAATGAATGAATTAATGAAATAATGAATTACCAATGAATTAATTAATGAAATAATGAATTACTGATGAAACCAGAATTTTCAAAAATCTGGCGCATGCTGGGTCCCAAGGACACCAGATTTATGAGGTTCTACTGAGTATATGTGCATTCACTCTGCTGCATGACTACTCCAAAAACACTTCCATAGGAACTGTTCTTTTGAATTAGCATCTATGATTCCACCTCTTTCTTCCAAAACAGTCCAAACATGTGAATCAAGAATTCAACATTGATTCACAGTTAAATTCAAAACTTGTAAAATTAACGGTTCCCAATTTTTCCACTTTACTTCTGTTTTCTGATAGCACTTTCATATATATTTCCTGAAAACTGCAGTCTCTAGAAATCCTTCCTCATCACCTGCCCCCATCCATCCCCTCCAATAATTTGTATAATTCTTCCTTAAATTTATCAAACTACCCACTTCTACAATAAAAGATGGAAGCTTGTTCCAACAATCAACTACCCATTGGCTCAAGGCAAATTTCTGTACATCAATTGTGCAATCATCCTTTCTGAAATTAAATTTGTGCCCCCTTATGCGTGTTGTCTGTGCTAGGTAAGGATGTTATCAACATTTAGCTTACTCAGTCCATTCAGAGCCTTAAATACCTCACTCAGATCTTGCATGTGCATAGTTTCCAGACACTACAATTTGCAAAATTGAAATCTTTCTTGGAAATGGGTGTAGTCAAGAGTATCCTTGACTATACCCATTCCATGAGAACCGCATCCATTCTAAAATCAGGCTTCCATACCTATATGCAATAATCAAGATATGGCTTTACCACTGCCTTGTACAGCGGAAATAATTATCACCTTATCACTGTTGACAAAATTCTTGTATATCATTAACAAAACCCTTAAGTGCTCTAGCAACCTATCTGCACTGCTCAGAGAACTTCATGGTGGAATATAAATTTCCCCTAGGCATTTTCATCCTTCACTGCCTTGAGTATCCAAATGGTATGTTATGCTGATATTGTTACTCAAATGAAGTACCTTGCATTTATCAAAGTTAAACCTCAACTGCCAGCTGATCTATATCCAGGTCTTGTTGGAGTAGCATACCCTGATTACTGTAATTACCGTATTTCCCCATGTATAAGACGCACCTTTTTTCGAAAAATTTGGGGTCTAAAAACTGGGTGCATCTTATACAGTGGTTGTAGATTTTTTTTAATTGCGTTTCCCGCTTTTTCGTACTTGTTGTTTTGCACTTGTTACCAGTATATTAGGTTACGTTTTGCCACGTTCTGCCCAGAAATGGCTCAGAAAAGATTTTCGTACAGTGCTGAATTCAAGTTAAAAGTGATCGAGTTTGCAAAAGTGAATGGAAATCGTGCTGCCGAATGTAAGTTTGGTCCTCCTCCAACTGAGAAAACAATCCGAGACTGGCTATGGGAAGAAGAAACCCTACTGAAAATGCCACGGCAGAAGAAGGCCATTAGAGGCAAGTCAGCAAAATGGCCTGATTTAGAGAGGGAATTGAAGATATGGATTGAGGAGCAAAGGGCAACTGGAATTCCTGTGTCCACAAAGATGGTTCAAGCATGAAGCAAGAAGAATTGCTGATGAAAAAGAAGTTACTGATTTCAAAGGAGGACACAATTGGTATTTCAGGTTCATGAAATGGAATGGACTAAGCATGCGCACACGCACCAGACTTGCCTAAAAGATGCCTGAAAGCTATGAGCAGAAGGTCCTTGAATTTCATCATTTTGTCATTCAATGTCGGAAGACACATCAGTTTGAGTTGGGACAGATTGCAAATATGGATGAAGTCCCCCTTCAATTTGATGTCCCAAGTAACAGAACTGTTGATAAGAAGGGGATGAAAACTGTAACTGTGAAGACAAGTGGACATGAAAAGAGCCATTATACAGTTGTTCTAGCTTGTTGTGCCAACGGAACCAAGCTGCCTCCTATGCTGATTTTCAAATGCAAAACAATGCCAAAAGAAGACATTCCTCGAGGAGTGATTGTCCACGTTCATGACAAGGATTGGATGGATCAGGTGGGATGAAGATCTGGTTTGAGAAAGTTTGGAGCAGGAGACCAGGTGGGCTCTTACGCAAACCTGCCCTATTGGTGCTTGATCAGTTCAGGGCACACATAACAAAAAATACAAAGAAGATTGATGCAGAGCAAAAAACAAAACTTGCCATCATACTTGGAAGCTTGATATCCCAGCTCCAACCACTTGATGTCAGCATTAACAAACCCTTCAAAGCTGCCACGAATGGAACCAATGGATGAAGTCTTCTGGGGACAATTTGACACCAGCAGGAAGAGTGAAGAAACCAACTATAGGAGAAGTTTGTACCTGGGTGAAAAGACCCTGGGATAATATCAAGATTGAGATCGTTGTCAAGTCATTTAAGAAGTGTGGAATTTCAAATGCCATAGATGGAACTGAGGACGAGGCAATATATGAAGACACAGATGAGGACAAGCTAATGGATTGGAGTTTTGACAGTGATGAGTTGTATGAATTTTATGATGAATAAAACTTGAGTTCAATAACTTTATGTAATAAATTTTTTTTTCAAATTTCAGGCCCTGAAATTAAGGTGCGTCTTATAATGGGGAAATACGGTAACTACTCTTCCAACATTTGTATCATCTGCAAACTTAGGCATTAATCCTGATAAGCCTTCATCAATATCATTAATAAATACTGAAAACAACAATAGGCTCAGCACTAAGTCCTGGGGCACTCCACTCTATTTTCTCCCACTCAACCATCCCTTTATCCATAGCAGTGACTTGCCTTTAATGCCACACCGCTCTAATTTGTACAACAGTCTTTTCATGTGGAACAGTATCAAAGGGTTTTCTGAACTTTAAGTATATGTGGTCAAAATCATTTTTTGCATCCAGTAAGAAACTGTTCTTTGTTACCTGCATCATAATATCCGATCAGATTAGAGGGGAGGTTTATAAGATCACCACTTAACAAATCCATGCTGTGATTGCAGTTTAATTGCATTCCTGAATAGATGGTTCTGCGTTACTTCTTTAAACAGTGACTCTATTAATTTCCCTGTAACAGAAGTCAAGCTTATGGGTCTGTAATTACTCACTTCATGCTTTGATCCCTCTATGAAGTGGTTACACATTTGCACAACTCCAGTCCATAGGTCCTCCTATAATTCAAGAATGTCCTCATAATTATGGATAAGGGTTTGCTGACTTCTTTTGCGCCTCTCTCAATATAATTGGATAGATCCCATCTGCCCCAGGTTCTTTACTTACATTTAGCTTCAGTAAGTCCTCAGATCTCTTATTCTTAATATCATTAGTACCTGCGTGTACAACAATCATCTTTTGTACCCTTGAAAGGTGACAACTGCTCTAGAATGTCATCAATTTTTGACCCTGGAGACATACCATGACCCATTCCACCTATCATATTTCCTGTTTCTCTGACAATAGATTCTCAGATAATATCTACTTCCTGATTCCAATGCAGGGTGTGCAATATACATATAATTATATGTATATGAAAAAAGACATTGGGCTTCTTGAAAGAATTCAAACACAGGCAACTTGTATGGTGAGACCGGCAAAAGGGTGGCTGTATGAGGAAAGACTTTATGTGGGCTACAGAGCTTGGCAACTTAGAGGGGAGGTTTACAACAAAGACACCTTAGAGGGGAGGTTTATAAGGCTCTGAGAGGAGTCAGTAAAATGAATGAAGGCAGAATTTCACTGTTATAAAGAATTCCAGAACTAGGGGCCATAAATTCAAATTACAGGGAAAGAGGTTTAGACGAGATTATAGGAAGTTCTTTCAGCCGGTGAGTTGTTGACTACTGGAAAAAATTGTCTTTGCAGGTAATTGAGGTTGGCAGTTTGAAGAAATTCAAAGGTCAACTGGATAGTTACTTATGCAAAGAGGGAAGTGCATAATGTGTATTTTCTTATCTGCTTTTTTTTTTTTTTTTGCCAACTCAGCAAAAGCTTGTAGTGTTCCTTGCACTATACGGCTAAAACTAATACAAATACTAATTCCTGCATACATTACATATTTTATAAAACAGGAAATAAGAATAATGTTAAATAGCTGCTGGACCACTAACAAACAGTTTTCAAACAGTTTCCCAGGCTATAAATTGAGCAAATATAGCCTGTGATCTCTATTTAATCAATAATTATTAGCTTTTAGCTAAGTGGACAACATGACTTAAAGGCAGGAAAAACTTTATATCATTCACTATCAGTCAGGCTCACATGCTTGATAACTGGTTAAGTACCTATTTGAATTTACACTGGCCACAACCATTAAATTTAAAAATCCACCTTATTCTGCCTCCTCTTTTTTTCCTGTGCTTTTTTTTTATTATAATGTATCTGGCAAGCCAGAAATGTCAAAATGTCACTAGGTTGCATACAGATGTTGGAAATTTTTATATACTACTAGAGAAATAGTTTATTATGGTAACTGCAGTATTTTTATTATATTCCTCTAAAGAAGTCATTCATGGAAAAGAAAAGAATTTTCTCGATCTGTCCAAATATATATCTAGGATTTCAGAAGTTATTAGACATACTGAAGGCAAACTTTACATATGGTTATGTTCACCATAAACTGAAACATGTTCTTAAATATTGCATGCCAATATTTCTTAAAAAATTAAGAAATATTTGGTAAGCAATATTTAAGAAAAAATTTTCTTAAGAAAGTTTAAGAAAACTTTTTCTTAATTATGTAAATATTTCTTGCCGAAAACTGAGTTTGAATTACAGTAAACCCTCGATTTAATGGACTAACAGGAGACTGTTAATGCCGAAAGTCTGTTAAATCAAATGTAACCTGGGGGGGGGGGGGGGGGGGCATTTTTATTGTTCTTAATGTAAAAAAAAAAAACTTTAATATAATATAAAATTATTAAATTATAATAAAGAATATGTAATATTCTGTTGTAAATATAAAATGTTGCAATTTGGCCTTTGATTTACAGATATCAGAAACAGTTTGTTTTTTCACGCCGTAAATTTCACAAAAATGTGCTACTGAGACGCCTTGTTCTAATTTTTCAATTAGCTCTGATTTCTGTGCCATATTTAAGTTCACATGCTTTCTTTTAACTCCTCCATCACTTGATTCCATTTTAAATTGTAAGGATCGCAAAATTATTTAATAAATAAAGTCACAATTCAGAAATCACAGAAACACTGTATACAACCTGATTGCACAATAGCGTGAGGTAGACTGAGACCGAAACAAAGCGAGTTGGTAGACCTGCAGTTTAGTGTCCCAAGTCACATTCAGCTCGCAAGTCACTGACTGCTCTTATCTGTTATCTGTAATCTGGGAAAACAGCTATTTGAACACGTTTTCAGAAAGAATAAAAAACAATTTCTTGACTACAATTTCCTGAATTTGATTATAAAAATAAAAGTAGGTAATTATCAAAACAATAATGGAAATAGGTAATTATTATTAATTTTTAATTAATAATAACACAAGTTTTGTATAACCTAAAAAAAATAATATGGTCAAGATTAATATGTACATTACTGTATTATTATTTGTCTGGTCCTTTAAATCCGAAATCCATTATATTGGGGTCCGATTTACTGTATATCCTTTGATATACAGTAAATCGAGGGTTTACTGTATATCAAAGGATAAAGAACTTATAATTCTCTGAAGTGGGTGGGTGTATTTAATAAATTTTATATTTTTTTGCCTTATTTTCTAAAACTGATTAATTTTTTTAGCCCACATTATTTATTAACTGTCTGACACTAAAATATGCATATGAAAATTTCAGTCAAATTAACAAAATAGTAAACAACAAGAAACTCTTTAATAACAGCTGATCCTCAATGATTAATTGTTATTAAAGAAAATATGAAAGAAGATAAAACCATCATGAGCTATTAAAAACTAAGTGGTAAATACCATATTACAATTTGATCCAGATATGCAGAGCACTATGTTATGTCCACAAGAATGATAGCAAAACTGCAATGCACAAATGAAATTTTAAAGTGCTTAAGGGCAAAATAAATTAAAGAAAGCCTTCAAGTAGTTAATGAATGGCTATTAAATCACTACACACCTTACTGTGTAGAAGTATTTTCCAATAAATAATCCAAGAAACTGAAGTGATTCGAGACGTACAGGTAGAGGAGGTGGCATTTTTGTCATAATGTTGTTCCAGCATACATTTATTAACCATGGAAATTTACCTATTCCCACTGACTGAGAACTGCTTTCTTGCAAAGTATTCAAGTCTTTATTACAAGTCAGAGTAGCTATTGCAGATCCCACATTATCTATAACAAATTTATCAAGAATTAAATTCTTTGCATCCTCTGGGATCAACTGAACACTTACAACAGATCCTAATAATGTAAGGCAGGCCACTTGAACTTGATAATCTAAAAAATTAAAATAAAAAACAGAAATTAGTTACTAAAAAAATTTGCTGCCAGAGAAAGAAAGAAATTTAAGTCAGTTAACTAATTTCATTTAATAATACATTTTTGGAATTGGCTCATCATGTCAGGATATAGCATTAGTGCTTTTGTTGAAAAATTGTGCTGGAAAGATGATTTTTCTAGCACACAATTTTTCAGATTATCTCATTTTTCAAATTAAAGCTTCTAGACACAGATCAACTTTAACACTAGTTAAGAATGTTAAACTAGTTGGCCTAAATCTGAGAAGCTGCATCATATTACTTTATAGTTTACCAGCATTTCGCCTAGCACAATAATTTAACTTCCAGAAGTTTAACATGGTCTGTGTTTGACATTATTTAATGTTAAAGTGTGAATGTGTTTTCATCATATTTTAGTGAAATTTAATCGGTATTCATTAAACTTTATTAATTCTGTAATATTTTAAATAGTGAAGGTTATTTCTCGAACATGATTTCTGTGCTAATTTCTCAATCAATGTTTTTTTTTTTATCAGAGGAAAATTTTGTGTGTATCAGAACAAAGTTCTTAATCTTACTATTGTTAATTTCCACATCCTAAGTTAGTAATGTATTATCACTATCTTTACTTCTGAAATGCATTGCTTATGCAGGACTGAAAGAGTTCCAATTAAGACATTACAAGAAAAGAGGTAAGAGAAATAAACATCAAGAGATCTCTTCTGCAATAAGAAATTTTTTCAACAATAAATGTTTACTCTGATATAATAAAAGACTTTTATATATAAAAGTCTTTTATTATATCATAAATAAAAGTCTTATTATATATCATTTTATTATAAAAGTCTTTTATAATAAAATATTTTAATAAAAATACTAAATGATAAAACTATTAACAGTTTTTAATGAAACATTATTCTTAAAAAAAAACTGAATATCCTCAAATATATTTTATCAGATAATATTTTCAATTTTATCTTGGATGTGGAAACTTGACAGTATTAAAAAAATAAAACGGCTTTATATTGCATCTTTTTATAACTATAAATGTAACTTACAACTCACAAAAGGAGGGAAAAGGAGGAAACCTGACAATTTTATACAGAAATTCTATAGTGTATAAAACTGCAATTTATAAAGAAATGCAGCTCACTCATATAATGTTTCTTCCTTTATTTCTTTTTAAGATCTTTAAGTACAAGAATGGAGATCAAAAGATATCCATTTTGGAAAGTTACATTAGAAATCAAAGTAATGAAATCACTAGAGAAGAATTTTCAGAGAAATATGGCAATATGTGTACTCCTCCAAACAAGTCTACTATCAAACACTCGTATGACAATGTTAAGGAAACTTGGAGGGGTTCAGATGCATATATAAGTGGAAGACCAAAAGACTTCTGGAAGAGAAACTCATGGACATTCATGCTGTGGCGGGGGGATTTTGTTTAGTTTGGTCTGACCTAATTAATAAAAGAAATCTGTTTTGCAAAGATGGAATTCATTTGAATAAAGAAGGTGTAAGGGTTTTTGCAATTGTCATTAAGGACACCTTTAGACAGTGGTTTCAATTGTGGTGCTGCAACAACATCCCAGGGGTGCCACATAATTTGGGTTTAAGTTACTTAAACCTATTTTTTTTTTAAATTTAAGTATTTATTTCATTATAAAAAGATACATCCTTATAATTATATTATAATAATAACTATCATATAACATTTTTTTAAAAATATTATATATATACAAAGAGAGAATCGGATCTAACAGGCAGGTAGGGGTGCCACAAAATAAAATAAATTACTTAAAGGTGCCATTATTAAAAAAAGGTTGAAAACCACTGCCTTAAGAGCTCAAGAAAACTGCTAATGAAGGGTGGTTAGGGGTCATTGGAATGATGCAAAGTTAGTCATACAAATTTACAGATAGCCAAAATTGCACTTTCATCCTCCCTGAGAGTACTTGTGACTAACCTGTAATTAACTTATTCACAGAAAGAAACATTGAAATATGTGCAAAATCAACAGTAAATCACATACCACTGGGAAAAAAATTAAGAAATTATAAAGGATGCATAAGGGTTGTAAAAAGCCAAAAGATACAAAATTTAATTTGTCTATATAGTAAAGCTAGGAGTACTGTAAATAAATTAAAGAATTTAAGCTTTTGATTAGATCAACTAATTGATGACACGACTAAAGAAGGTGTGGATGATGCCCCTACGGTGACTATAGCATGTTTAGGAGGGACAGGAAGGGTCAAATAAGGGGGGTCATGCTTCTTATCGAAAGCATGACCCCCACCTTCTAAACAAATTGATAAGACTGTACCCAGAGTCAGATCAAGTTCAGATGGATGTTGGACCTGTGTGATACAAGATGACTTGGGTAAAGGGAAGATGACAGCCAAGGTACATTACAGACCAAATGATTTTGGGGATTATGACAAAATTCTTGATAGGCAACTCCAACCTGCCTCTTATAGATTGGAATTGTGAACTGACAATAAACCATGAGGAAACATATTTTTGAGCCTTCTGGATGATTGCTATTTATTTCAACATGTCAGAGAATGTAAAATGAGTCCTAATATCTTCAACTTGGTTCTCGCCAATGAATGAAACTGCATTCAAAATTTGACAGTGCAGGAACCAATATGTCATAAAATGGGTAGTGTCCAAAGAGATTTCTAATTTCAAATTATTACCTCCACCTGAAACCGGCTAGCCAAGCTGGCAGGAGTTGAACCATAAATCTTTCCATTTAGCAGGAACACATCATTATCATTAATTACAAAGGAAGAATCTAAAAAGAGAACTATTACTCAGACCTACAGTGGCTGTGTTCTTTATCCTGCACTTTTACTGAATTATATATCTGATTTCATCTTTATAAACCATGCAACTATATCTTACTTTACAACTTGGAAAGATACTGTCAATGCTTTCATTTTTAATCATGATTTGAAGATGTAAAGATAATTTGAACACTTGTATAATAACATTAATTTAAAATCTATAATTTAAAAACAGAAATAAAAGCTATCTACAAATATACAAAAAATTATGCAAAAAAATTATTAAAGTGATAAACTTAGCAACATATGAAAGTTCAGGTACTGATACAGATTAATTTATACAGATGCAAAAAAAAAAAAAGAAAAAAGAAAAAATTTCTATGTAAATTTACCTTACCTTTGTGGTTAAGAAGAGGATATATGTGAGTGATAAGTCTTGTCAGCAATTCTGGTCTCAACCTTTGATAAGGAACATTTTCAACCAGTATAGAACAACACTACACATATAAAAGAAACAATCAGTGTTAATCAGGAAATCAATTTTTAAGGGTTTTTTTAATTAAATGCAAAAACAATTAATGGGGAGGGGAGATAACTTGTTTAAATGTACAATTCCTTGTATTCATATATTATGCGCGCGCACGCACGCACACACACACACACACGCACACGCACACACACGCACACGCACACACACGCACACACACACACACACACACACAGAGAGTATAATGAAAAGTATATATGATGAATTGCATAATGTCCATATGTGAGGTGTGTACAACTGATTCATCCAAATTAGTCAAGTGTGCTATAATGCAGTTTCTGATCAAAGAAACAATACATCATTAGCAGATGCTGGGCAAAAGATCAATAATAACAATCTTCACATATTGTTTCAAGAAATACACATTAACTTTGAAGTAAATTAAAAATTTTTTTATTACAATTCCTTCCACCCAATAATAATAATACAGTGGTGCCTCGCAATTCGACTATAATCCGTAGCCGAATTAGAGTCGAATTGCGAATTTGTCAAATTGCGGTCAATATCTTCCATATAAGTTTATGGAAAATTGATTAATTTGTTGTCGGAGAGAAATACACAGTATTATTGACTTTACTATATTCTACCATATAACAAACGAAATTACAAAATACATAATGAGTACATACATTTCATTGAGCCTTAGATGTTGGAAGGATGTTTTATTTATCTTCTTCTACCCTTTCTCTTCTCCTCTTGGCTTGAATGGGGATGAGGAATTGATCAAGGGTGGACTGTCTCTCCCTCTTTTTCAAGATAGCCTTGAAGTGATGCATAGTAGTGTTGTTAAACAAGTCTGTCATTCTAGTTACAACAGCAGTGTTGGGGTGCCATTTTAAACAAGCAGACTGCACCTTCTCCCAATGGAATAAAATTTCTTTAATGGCAGCTGTTGGCATCGGCCCTTTTTCCCTGTCTTCTTCAAGTGAAATTTCCTTTTCTCTCTCTTTTGCTTCCTGTTCGCTGAGTGTTTTGAGTTCTTCCACGGTTGGTTCGTCATCGTGATCTTCCACAAGCTCTTCCACATCAGCCTCATCAACTTCTCCTATGTCGAGGTTCTCTGCCGTCAAAATGATTTCTCGCATGGCCGCAGTTGCTTCTGATTCTTCATCAGCTTGGACTGCATTGTTGTCATCCCGAAAAAAGGAAGGAACGAGTTTCTTCCATTATGCACGAAGGGTCCTCTGTGTCACTCCCTCCCAGGCAGTTTTAATAAAGGAAATGGCGTGAAGAATATTGAACTCAGTCTTCCAGAACTCCTTCAGTGTCTTATCAGAAGAATGAGTCACGTCAAAAAGCTGTGAAAACAAAGCCTTGGTGTAAAGTTTTTTAAAACAAGCAATTACTTCTTGATCCATGGGTTGGATCAGTGATGTGGTGTTTGAGGCAAAAACTGGACTCTGATGAAATCAAAGTCAAATTCAAGAATGTTTGCCAAGTCTTGGGGGTGGGCACTAGCATTGTCAAGAATCAGCAGTGCTTTCAAAGGTAAATTGTTGTCAATGAGGAATTTTTTTATGCTCAGGGCAAACTCCTCAAAAATCCAATCTTTGAAGACTTTCTGGTCTACCCAGGCTTTTGCATTGGATCTCCACATCACTGGCAGTTTGGACTTGATGATTTTCTTCCCAAAGCAGCGAGGATTTTTAGAGTGGTAAACGAGAAGTGGCTGTACTTTAAAGTCTCCGCTTGCATTTGCTGCCAATAACAAGGTAAGCCTATCTTTCATAGGCTTATGTCCTGGGAACGTCACTTCTTCTTGCGTGATGTATGTTCGATTGGTAAGTGCTTCCAAAATAACCCAGTTTCATCCCTGTTAAAAATTTGCTGCGGCAAGTAACCTTCCTTCATGATTAAATCTTCAAATTTTTTCACAAACTCTTCTGCAGCCTTTTTATCTGCACTGGCTGCTTCCCCATGTCTGAGAACGCTATGGATACTTGTTCTACCTTTGAATCTGTGAAACCACCCATGACTTGCCTTGAATTCATCAGTTTGATCTGAGATACGTCCTGGAATTTTCTTCTGCAATTCTTCAAAAATTAACCTAGCCTTCTCACAGATCATTGCCTGAGTTACTGGATCTCCTTTCATCGGTCTTTCTCTAATCTAGGTAAGAAGCAGCTTTTCCATTTCTTCATTGATTAAAGATCTGTTTCTGTCAGAAATTTTCATTGCTCCAGCGAACACCCTAGCACCTATAATCTTGTCTCTTTGTTGCCAAAAAGTTGCCACGGTTGACCTAGGGACGCCATACTCTTGAGCTATATCTGTAATTGATCTACCTTTCTGCACTTTTTCTATGCTCAACCAAGTGTGTTTCTTTTCTGAATTATTCTGCTGTTCACTTCTCTTTGGACCCATTATCAAATTTCACTCAAAAAATAAATAACTGCCAAAGCACAAAATTTTTTACTTTATGAGAAATGCAGAATTATAAATTAGCACAAACAACTAGAGCAAACGTGAACTCAGACTATGATTATTAACGAGATAATGTTGTCTCATAACTGAGGAAGAACTGACGGTATACCTGTAGCTATCTTTGAGGGCGGCTAACGCAGCTGAACGATTGAGGGATCTATTCCCTCTTTATCTATCATTGGTTAAATGTTACTCTCGCTCTTTAATACCATTGGTTAAAATGTATGAAGCAGCCGTCACTATTTAGTGCTATTTAGTAATGTTAAACGCAGTTATGTAGTCCAGCAAAGAATTCTATCATGCAATATCATGTAGCGTTTTCGCTGGCCTGAGAAATCCAACTGTCGAATAGCGGTACGTCGAATTGCGAGGCATAACCTGTACTTGGCAGTAAACATACAATTTTTCTATTCAGACTGATGACAAAAAAGTTTGTGCACCCCTGGTTTATGCTAACCATGTTTAGGATCCGTGTGGAAATATGGCCAGAATGGTTTTATTAAAAAATCTCACATAGCAGAGATACAGTAGAAATATTTAAATCAAGCAAAACTGGGACTTAACCCTTGTTAGGTTTTTTTAAATATAATGCAGTACAACTCTGCTGGTAGTAAAGTGTACAGATTATCAACCATTGTAGAAAGATAACATTAAGAAATGTTCTAGCAAAGCTACCTTACTATTATGACATACAGCCAATCCCCAATTTACGTAAGGGTTGCGTTCCGCGGAACTCTACATAAGTCGGAATTTCCCTAAATGCTTATGCAGCACTCGCAAATTTGATTGAATTTGATTGAAGCAAAAAATAAACGTTCGACGAACATGTAAATAGAATTAAATTTTTTTATCTCATGCACAGAAAAAAGCACAATGCTGTGGAAGTTGAAGGCTGTGGAGATTTAGAAGGGGTTTTTTTGAACACATCACAAAATCTCCCTGCAGCTGTAGAATCGACATTGGCGACTTCACTGCATACTTTAATGTTTTGGAAACCAGCACGATGCTTGAACCTATTAAACCACCCGTTGCTTGCTTTGAACTTGGCTTTGGGTTTGCGTTACTTATCCTTAATATCTTCATAAATACTTCTTGCTTTTGCTTGAATGGCCATTGGACTCAGGAGCACTTGCTTCTGAATCTGATTTTCCATCCATATTATTAATAGCTTTTCCATCTTCGACGTAGCACCTGAACACTGTTTTGTGATCACTGTTCATCTTAAATGCGCTGATCCTTTAACATGTTCTTTTATATGTGCATTGTCCCTTAAAATAGTATTCACTGTTGAAGCAGCGAGACCTAATTCCGTGCAATAGATGACAAAACTTTGTCCTGCTTTGTACTTAATTAATCATCTTCATTTCTAAATCAATTTTGTTTTGATTCCTAGCACTGCCAGCACTTGCACTTTCTGTTGGTCCCTTTCTCTTCACCATTGTAATAAGAAAATATGAATGAAGAGAAGATTCTGAAAATTTATTTATGTTTTTTATATGATTGAAGATTTCAGTGAAAGGGAACTCATTTCACCATAACACTGTAATAACCTAAAAATCCACAGAATTTCCAGTTATCGGTATTATCGCAAATGCAAGCAGATCGAGTTTATTACCTGTTTAGTTACTACCCGATGCTAACAGGAAAAACCCAATAAAATGGAAAGTGCAAATTGTTTTTATTGTTTTATGGTAGCGACCTCCAGAAATGTGTTTTAGAAAAATATCACAAAGGCATTCAAAATTGTTTCTTATAATGGAACATATGATAACGATGAAAGTCTGGTGCAATTTTCATTATAAAAATGACTTTTTAGATAGATAAATAGCTTAGTTATATAGTGAAAATTTCAACTTCCGAGGTCTTGGAACAAATTACCAAAAAAAAAAAAAAAAACAATGTGTTATTGGGTTCACATTACGATATTTTCACAATACCTCCATTTATTTCTATGGGATGCAAATTATGTTCTCACAATTTTTTTAAGTTTACACTGGCCGGTAAAAACTTACGTAAAGTTGAATTTCCGTAAGTCGAGTATTACATAAGCCGGGGAGTATCTGTAATGTTTTTCTTTTTTTTCAGGCAGAAGTAATAAAATTTTGTTTCATTGAAAATAACAAGTATATAACGAGCATTTAATAAGCAAGTTCTGCTATAATTATTTATTTTGTAATATGTATCATATTGTAATGACATTTTTTTAA
The DNA here is from genome assembly GCF_048544385.1 of Mastigoproctus giganteus. Taxonomy (NCBI): domain Eukaryota; kingdom Metazoa; phylum Arthropoda; class Arachnida; order Uropygi; family Thelyphonidae; genus Mastigoproctus; species Mastigoproctus giganteus. Next base: position 7,609,200 of record NW_028328292.1, on the reverse strand, counting down.
TGCATTTCACTGTAATGAAAATTTTATTATAACAAATATACCAATGAGAGACATACATTACAGAGTTCAATTCACGTCAGGAAACATGCTATTTCAAGAAATTATGGCAAAGTTCTTGGTGGTGATATATAATTTATAATAACCTAACAGCACTTAAAGCGCAAGATGACTGAGCAACTTCTAGGTTATTATGATTATTTGTCATTGTTTTAGCAGCATTTTCGATAAGTGTCAAATTAAAAAAAAAGGATTTTTGGATTTTTGAATGCCGGTTTTATTTTACTATATATCCAAATAAACATTTTGATAAATGTTTATTTGGATATACACCACCCAATATCATAACTACCAATGCAAATAGTGGAGTCATTCTTAACATTCATGGACTCTAGGATGGTGGCAGAAGGTTTCTATGGAGTATAAATCTTGCTATACAATGTTTTGTTTTGATAAATATGCTTTAGTGTAAAGAATGCCTGGAGAGTACGTGCTGTTAGAGTGCATTGTCTCGTTGAAGTTTGTTGGAGGTGGCTGATGGTGTGGGGCTGTTTAAGCTGGTTCAGACGTGATCCATTTTGTGGTAGTAGCCAAAACCATGAAGTCCATGACCTACTTAGGTGTTCTTGACAATTAGATGGTATCTACACTGTGGCATTACCTCAAAAATGGACCCTGTTGGTATCAGCATAACAACACTCCAGGTCTGTTCACATACAGGACTGGTGTGTGAACAGTGATGTGTAAAAGTTGGACCCCAATCACACTAAACACAAGTGGAATGAATTGGAGCACCTGATTAAGGTGCAGTTGAAACAGCGTTCTTTCAGACAGGCTCTGCCAGATGGAGCAGAATTTTGGTTGTAGGTTAGTTTCATTGAAATTCTTCTTCTTTTGCCATTCTTAGCATCTGCTTACCTGTTAATGTAACACAAATCTGGCAATTAAATTTCAACAAATTTCTGAAAAAAATCATGGGTCATTTAATGCTCCTAAGTATCAAGGGACTCAAACCTTTCATCTTACATTTTTCATCATCATATTCCTCACCATTCTTCATTCAGTCATATTCCTCACCATTCTTGATTCAGTCATATTCCATGTCTTCTACTGTATAACCAACTGAAGACAATAAATGAAAGTCATTCATTATGACCTGTGGTTCTTATAGCCTTTTAATTTTCATCAGATTGATGATTAAATGGAGAAATATACACTTTCCTAATGGGGATTTCATCATTTTGTTTTTCTATTTTAACTTTCTCTTTTTGAATCGAAACTTCAAATACATCAAACTAAATAGATCTGAGAGGCGTGTTTTGTTAGATATAAAAAAGCTCTTGCTATTTTGTCAATTATATTGAGTTTATAAATACACAAATTGTTATAATACCTTAAGTATCTGTGTCAACAATGCAGAAGAACTTTCAGCTACAAGTGCTAGCAATAAACAACGATGGAGTTCTCGAATGGTTGCTGCTAAAGTTGTTGATAGAGGAGTAAAGGCAGCATGACTTGATGTACTATAAAACAAAAATCATTAAATCAAATTATATGATACAGACATGAATTTAAAAATAAATTTTTATCTCATTAGATTTATTTAGATGCATATTTAATATTAAGTTCTTATTTCATAAATTTAACTTACATTTTTGCTGCAAGTCCTATGGTAGTTGACATACAAACTTTAAGAAAAAAAAATATCAAGCAAAGGAACCACTAGCAGCCAGTTACGACAGTGCACTTATGTGGGATTTATACTGACACAATATAATAGCGTAGCTTAATTTAATTTATTATGATACTCACCTTTTTATAATCTGCATTGATGTTGGAATAAATTGGATGATAATTTTAAATTTAAGTTAGCATGAATAAGTTAGGATTTAAAAACAGAATTAAAATGTGCACAAGGAAGTAGAAGTGCACGTCTTCGTCCTTGGTTGTCAATGTTAAAATTTGAAACAATTTTAGTTATACGGTTGGAAACAGAAGGACAATAGCCATAACAAGTGGCTTTCGTTTTACACGTCTTCAGTTGGCAATGGTAGAATGAGAGTAAATGCGTGTTTACTCTCATTCTACCATTGCCAACTGAAGACGTGTAAAACGAAAGCCACTTGTTATGGCTATTGTCCTTCTGTTTCCAACCATATAACTAAAATCGTTTCAAATTTTAACATTGACAACCAAGGACGAAGACGTGCACTTCTACTTCCTTGCGCACATTTTAATTCTGTTTTTAAATCCTAACTTATTCATGCTAACTTAAATTTAAAATTATCATCCAATTTATTCCAACATCAATGCAGATTATAAAAAGGTGAGTATCATAATAAATTAAATTAAGCTACGCTATTATATTGTGTCAGTTATAAATGGTACTTTAAGAGATCTACAATTTTCGAATTGCGGGATTTATACTTAAATATGACACTGCACTGCGTAAAGCAAAAATATTTATCTGATACAGTCAAGATCTGACAACTCCTACAATCCATTTTAGCTTCTTCTTTTTGTGATACTTTAGCACTGGAACAAATGTTTGCAGCTCCAAGATAATTCCCCTAAGCATTTCCTCACAGTATACTTCATTCAACAATCTGTAATTGGCCACTCCAGATGATAGGGCCAAGCAGTCTCTCCACTCACTATAATCTTCCCTCCTTAAAATTAAAGTGCTCTCTCTTTTGCTTTTGATCACAGAAATTCAAAAAAACTTTTTTATAATAATAAATAAAATTTGAAAATACTTTTTTCAAATATTAAAGTTAAAATCTGGGGCCTGTCAGGGTAGATTGATACTACTTCTATTACAAAAAAGCAGTTAAGGGAAATCACATCTAACTAATCAATAAGTTATTTTGAAGTTATCACAAAAGGACTGGATGCAATAAATAATTTTGGCATACCATATTTATATTTTAGCCCTTAATTATGTGGAAGGAAAAATAGCACTCACATGTTGATGGGATCTGTCGCTCCTACATAATATACTATCTAAGAAATACACATTTTTATTTTATATAATTTTTTCATGGCATAAACATAGGGCATAGTATACACATATTATGAAGAGAAATCAAAATGTTCTGTCAAACATATAGTTCCTATAATCCCAGACTTACAAAATTTGGACATGTTATGACTTCTCTATGTAGCCACCATCCACTGTTATGCATTTTTCCAATCTGTATTTCACACCAAGCTTTGCAGCAATTCTTATACATGGTATAATAGTAATAGTATAATAGCTAATAATGTACACAATGGTATAATGTACATTATATACATTATTAGCTGATTAAATCATATTTAATTTTTATTTTTTATGGAAAATTAAACATTGCACTTATCAATGCATTTCTATACTGCTTTCATTACTATTTTTAGAAGCTACAATTTTTTAAATCAAATATGATACTTGCATTCAGTCACATAATTATATTAAAAAAAATAAAAAAAAACCCTTTTGTTCCCAAATGTATATACTTTTGAATAAACCTACCCAAACAGCTACCTGCTACCACAGGCTTGGAAAACATTACATGGGAAGACATTTATAAAGTTTTTATCACTTTTAAACAATCTTTTGGGTTTTAAGAAAAGAGAGAGTATCCTTAATTTCAGGGTTTTCTCTAAGATCACAGAACCAGAATTTCTGGTGTTTGTGATAGAGGAGAAATTCTGCAAGAAAACTGCATGGCCATAGTCTTGCTTATTTTTATTGTACTTCATCATAGCTCTTTTCAGTGCTTTCCAAGCTGCTCAACTTTCTTTTTGCTAACTAATACTTAAAACACATTTTGAAACTTATAGTAGCCTTTCACATATTGCTACCAAACTTTCTTCTCTTTGTGTGCCAAAGAGAAGAAAGCTATCATCCTTTGGCAAGGCCACCATTTCTTACTTTCATTGATCAAGATTACTGACTGTTTCGCTCTCCCTTTCACTCTCTTGTGTCTTTGTTTTTTACTGCCTGCTGTGGTTGATTTTCCATAGTCAAGTGTGTCCTACCTAACTGGGTTTGACAGGAATATTAAGTGTTTTTAAATTCCTTGCTTATTTTCTTAAGCAATATCTACCCAAATTATGTATGTCTTGATACAATATTAGATTCGCTTATTGTATTTAATTTACTTCTTATTTTATTTACACATTTTAAAAATGCATATTTTATTTAATACGTACAGTAAATTTAATGTATTCAAAGCAAGGTTATTCACACAAAAAGTTAAGGTGGGCCAGTAGGACTAACATAATGTACCATAACCTGTTTGTATGTCATTCACACATTACTCTAGGTATATAAACTAAGGACTAGTTATTTTGGTATATAAACTAAGGATCAGGGGAGGGGGAGACATATTGTTAATGCACCACAAACAGTATTACTAGTGCAGGCCATATTAATGGTTTCTTGGGACTTATGCATCTGGATACCTCTACAGGCAATTTCCTCTTTTGTGAGTCTACTTGTGAAGACAGTGTTCAGGCTGATTTTCACCAGGCAACATGGAAAACTAGTGACAGCAAAAAAAATTCTGTGTGAAAGATAAAGCTCGATGATAGTGGATGTCAAAGTCTAATACAAATTTCCATAACAATTAGAATAGTGAACAATGGCAGCAATTATCAGAGAGAAATTCAATGTGAGTGTTAACATATTTCAATAAAAACAGTGCACCAAAAAGTGCAAATCATGGCATTTGTAGTTGTGTGCCTGCCTCTTGCATTGACTATTAAAGTTACCTGCAGTGGTGTCAGGGAGCACAAACTTTAGACTGCTATCTGATGATAGAATGTTTTTTGGTCAGACAAATCATGATTCCATGTGCCCCACGATTATGGTAGAGCTAAAATTTGGATATAACCACATGAAAGTTTAGCTCTAGTAGATATTGCTCTAACAGTTGAAGGTAGTGGCAGATCAGTCATACTCTGGGGTGCCTTTTGTTGGAGGAGACTTTGCTGAAGTGCACACTGACAGTTCTATAATTTTCACACATACTTGTGACTTATGTAATTGCAATGGCAACAATCTATCCCAAAGGTGGTGTGAAATCCCCAGGATGCAAACTCTTGGTTATTGTTCCTATTGTTCCAGAGTGGTGATGGAATAGTTTAAGAACACAACAGTGAATTCCAAAACATGTCATGGCCACCACAATCTCCAAATCTCAATCCTTCAGAACATGTGAGATATTCTGAAAAGGTAGTAGTAATGGAGGCATGCGATGCAAGAAAGCAAGCATATGAGCTTATGGAGCATCAGCCAAAAAAAAAAAAAAAAAAAACAATTTCACACATCCATTCCTTCTAAAAGTTTGTCAGGTTTCTCCTTGAATTTATTTAAGCTAACAACTTCCACAACACAGATGAAAGTTGTTCCAGCAATTAACCACCCACTATGGTGAGTTATTTAGTAGCACAGAGTGAAACGGAAGATAGAATAAATGGCAAGTTTAATATTAAATTGTAAAACACATATATTAAATACATACAGTACATTAGCATTAGCATTAGTAGAGGCATTTGATGCAAGAAAGCAAGCTTATGCAGCATCAGCCAAAAAAAAAAAAAAAAAAAAAAAAAGTAACATAAATAAATAAAAATAACCACTTCCACTTCACCCCTCTGTTCGTTCGAAATACCTGTCCAGCTGAGCCTTAAACTTATTTAGGCTATCAACTTCCACGACAAGGGATGGAAGTCTGTTCCACCAACCAACCACCCGCTGGCTAAAGGCAAATTTCCGCACATCTATCCTACATCTGTCTTTCCTCAATTTGAATTTATGAATTGAATATACAAATAGCTTTCGGTTATTATGGTAACCTTCATCAGTCAAACTGAGAGTTTAGGAACGTAGAACATAAGGGCGTGTAGTGCCAGTCACGTGTAGTGAACTGTGTGATGTAATAGTTAACTGTTTGATGTTGAAGCCTGTGGTTGTGACATATGCAAATGTTGCCACTCACGAGAATGGTTGTTTCAATAATAAGGCGGACACGACATCCACCGCTTCTGTTATTGTCTTCTGTTTTGCTCTGTGTACGTAATAACTCACCATAATGAATCCAGAGTGCACAGGCCTCTTTATCTATAACCAACCACTGGCTAAAGGCAAATTTCTGCTCATCTATTCTACATCTGTCTTTCCTCAATTTGAATTTATGCCCCCTCAGGTTTGTAATCTGAGCAAGCGGAAGAATCCCATCAGAATTCAGCATTCTCAACCCATTCAAAGACTTATACACCTCAATCAGATCACCTCGTGGGTGTCAAGTCTCCAGCCACTGCAATTTGCAGAACTTAAGCCTTTCTTGGTAAGAGGACCTCTTTGTTCCCCTCACTAATCTTGTTGCCTTTCTCTGTACATGCTCAAGCAACTCTACATCCTTCCTAAAATGAGGCCTCCAGTCCTGTATGCAGTACTCAAGGTGTGACCTGACCATTGCCTTATACAAAGGGATAATCACCTCCTTTTCCCTACTAGCAAACAGGTACATAAGGAACAAGAATGTTCTGCCTTCCTTAAGCTATCACTTTCAAGCACACTGGTGGAAGAGAGACCTATGATCCCTGTGGAAGAACTGAGCAATCACTGATTACAGTCATGTGTACACCAGCATGATTATAAAATCAAAATAAATACAAGGTACATACAAAAAATTCCCAGAATTTTACTATAAAAGTTTATTGAGTGAGTAGTTGGTATTACTAACCTAATCATCTTCAAAGCACCTTCCTTCTGTACACACACAATTGCTCCATCAGTCTTTGCAAGCTTTGAAACACTCTTTAAAATTGTATTTTTTTAGCAGACATAAGGCCCCTTCAGCATTTTCTTTGATGTTGTCCACTGTAGTGAAACAACGAGCCTGAAACCTCATTTTCAATTCAAAGAACAGTCAGAAGTGAAATGATGTATGGTCGGGGGGTTGTTGTTGTTTGGTTTTTAGGAGCATTAGCAGCTTAGGCCATATTACTCCGGGATATGCGGTGGTCATTCCCTGACCTTTCCGCATCATCCATATTTGGTGGTGACGGGCTCGAACCCCGGTCTAATCAAGAAGCGTGTGCTACGCACTGCTGCTCCTTCCCACCTGGCTACGGTGGCGCCATGGTCGGGGGAGTAGGAAGACTATTGCATGATTGTGATTTTTTTCACAGCCAAGAACTGCCACTGCTGTGTGACTGAGTACATTGTCATGGTGCAGGATCCAGCCATCCTGCCATTTTTGACATCGTCTTTGCGTCGCCTTCTTGTGCAAACTTGTAAAAATGTAAAACGCCGTAAGCAGCAATAATGCTTCACAAATTTGTGGTGCACTATACCCTCATCATTGAAAAAATTATCATCATGATTTTGGCAGATTTTGTCACACGAGGCTTCTTCGGCCATGGGTCACTTTTGTGTGTGTCATCTGGATGATTCCACCTTGGTCTCAGGGTCATAGGCAAATAGCCAACCCTCATTCCCAGCAGCCACATTTCTTAGGAAGCTCAATTCTGTATAGAATTTTCAAACAAATCACCTGTGATGGCTTTCCTGCAGTCCATTTGACAGTTCGACACCAAGTGTGAAACATGCTTTGATACACCACTAACTCTTGTATTAGGATTGTGTGTACTGAGCCTACGGGCAGTCCAACTTCATGAGCAACCTTGACAAGTCAATTGCCTACCATTTCACGAGTTCCTTCACTTTTGTGCCATTTTCATTGTTTCATGGTGTTTAAGGGCATCCACTGTGGGGCTCATCTTCCAGGATTCCTGTCCATTTTTAAACCAATTAAACCACTCGTAAACTGCTGTTTTCTTCAAAGCATCATCTTTGTAAACTTTCTGTACTGTAATGCTTGCTATGTTTCTGTAGTACTTTTCTCAGAGGAACTTGATGTTAGCATGCTGTTCAAACTGCAACATTCTGCAATCGGTCAGCTGTGACACGAATGAAGTGGTCAAGCCAGTTCGCACTTGTTTGCATGTGCACTGATGTCAACATCAACACCCAAAAGACCTTACTCCTGTTATATATATAAATTAATAAATCTGCAATAAATATTACATTATATACTAACCTATCATCTGCTAAAGAAAGAAACTGTTTGGATCCTCTCAGAAATTCAGCTAACAAAGCTAAGGCACCTGCACGAACCTATAAACAAAAAAAAAAAAAAAAAAAAATGTAGTAACTAAAAATATTTAAAAAATTAGATATATTATTGTTTTTAATAGAAAAAATGGTCAAAATAAATACTTATTTGCTGAATTTCGTACAGCAATGGTCTTTCATGATAGGTAATGTAAACTTTGTACAGTCTCAGCAACAAAGATTATTACACTGATTTTGACTTTTCTTGGTAAAAAGGTATCAAAATTCTTGCTGTTGTATGAAGATTAAAATGTTTTCTATACAATAAGTTTTCTCCGGGTGTGAGATGTCTACTAATATTATTCAAAATCAACCTTGAACCAGTGGAAGAATCACATTTTTTTTTTTGTTTTGTATATACAGTGGATTCTGGTTATTTGGGCCACCGGTTAATCAGGGCAGCCGTTTATTTGGGGCAAATCTTAAAAAACAGAAACCAATCGAGAAAATAGCCAGGGTTTACTTCGCTTAATTGGGACAGCATGCCGTTTAATCGGGGCAGGAGACCGTAGGACTGGAGATTACCCTACGATTGTCTCCGACGGTACTACGTGGTTCGGTCGCAATTCTGGAGGTCACAACCATAAAACAATAAAAACAATTAGCAGTCACCTGTTTATTGGGCTTTTCTGTTAGTGAAATCTATCATAAACATACAGTAAACTCGATCTTACTGAATTTGCGATAATACCGACAGCTGGAATTCTGTGGGTTATTATGGTGAAATGTGTTTACACTTCCATGAAATCTTCAATCATATAAAAAAATTAATTTTCAGATCTTCTCTTCGTTCCTATTTTTAAAGCTTTGTAACTCGTTACTCAGTTCTCACTTGCGCGTATTGTGTTACTTGCAATTTGTGTGCTGTGTTCTTTGTTATTGATTGCTTATCTTTTTACTGTTTTAAATTTTAACCTCCCCCCACCCACAAATGTCAGTGAACAGAAATGTCAACTAGTTCGTATGTATATATTACAGTACGTATTAATTATTCCGATTTCACGTATCATTTAATTTTTTAATTGGCAAGGTAATAAAGGGTAAATTTGTCCTTAATATATCTCTGCTTTTATAGCCTGTGGATAATATTCCTCCTATTTTCGCTAATTAGAATCGCTGTTTAATAGAATTAAAATTCAATTCACAAACATGATCACAATGACCGGCGCTTACTGCACATCATATAGTGAACGGTACTTTGCTATGTTGAGTCTGTCGTAACGTGATTTGATTGTACAGTGAACCAATTGTAAAAAGGGGGGGGGGAGGTACATTGTATTTTTAACTATTTACGTGAAACTTCGGATAATTGGGGCAGCCGCTTAATCGGGCCAAAATGCACTAGTCCCGATGTGTCCCAAATAACCAGAATGGACTGTATATACTTTTGATATCTAACACTCACAGCACAACTGTTGACCGTAATGCCGTAAAGACAACTTATGCGCTAATGTATTAGCATCATGAAAACAATTATTTTCTTGCAGCTAAAAAACTAATTATAAAAGTATTATAAATGCATATGTAATAAAACCACAGGTGAAAATCTGTCTTACCCCATGTGGTTTTGCTGCATATATCCTGGAAGTTAAAAATGCATTTGTTCCAGTGGAGAAGTTTTACGAAAGAAAGAAGCTCAAGTGGATGATGAGAGGGAGAGAAAGAGAGAGAGAGAGAAAGGGAGATGTTAAGGGTTTAAGTGAGTAAGAGAAAAAAAGCATTTTGTGAGATACTAATTTATATGGGTATTTTAAGCAGATATGTAACAAAACCACTGATGGAGTAAAATAGGTAAAAAAAAAACTGAGTACTAAAAATGGAGACAAGGAGTTCTTTTCATATTGAACACAAAAATGAAGACATTTAATCAAATAGGTCCCTTACTTGGTTGAAAGGAAAAACTCATAGAAAGCCCAGCAGAAATAGCTGACGAATTAAATACCTTGCAATGATTTTTATAGTTGAAAGATCATTTGATTCATGAGGAAAAAGTGATAAGGACTCAGACTACTGTAATTAAGTGATATATAAATCTTGGAATGAGAGCCTCTGGGTAAAACTTCTGAAACTAAGTGGGGTAGTGTTAGAGGAGCATACAGTATATATCCTGTTATGATAAAAAGGCTGCACATGAGTACATCCCATTAGGGTTGTTAATAAGATCATCATTTGACACTGGAACAATCCACCCCCCTCCTGGACTGGAGAAGTGCTAATGTCTCCCTGACCTACAAAGGAGGTACAAGAAATGTGTTGGGCAACTACAGACCAGTGAGTTTGACTTAAATGGTGAGAAAGGTCATAGAGTCTGGTTAATTATACAATACAGGCCAATCTAGATAGGAGAGAGAAGTAGCCAAACATAGACATTCCTCAGGATGGACCACTGTTGAGGCTACTTTTGTAGCCTCAACAGTGGTCCACCCTATTTCTGAGGGAGTGCAGGGGAAGTTATCAAAGTATGCCGATGATTTAAAGACTAGGAAAGGTGGTTAAAGATCAGATACTAATTATATGGGTATTTTAAGCAGATATGTAACAAAACCACTGATGGAGTAAAATAGGTAAAAAAAAACTGAGTACTAAAAATGGAGACAAGGACTTTAGATTTGTAGAATATTACTTAAAATGAACATCATAAATAATATTTTTAGGAGTAAGGTATTGATATTTCATATTAATAAAAATATAAAGGGGGCATTGTTTGTTATTTGGTTTTTAGGAGCATTAGCAACTAAGACCATATTGCTCCGGGGATATGCGGTGGTCATTCCCTGACCTTTCTGTACCCTCTGTATTTGGTGGACACAGGTTCAAACCCCAGTCTAATCAAGAAGCGTGTGCTACACACTGCTGTTCCTGCCCACCTGGCTATGGAGGCGCTGATATGAAAAATGCATGGCACAACTAGAATTGTTCGGTGTTTATGAAATGACAACCAATGCCCCCTTTATATTTTTATTAATATGAAATATCAATACCTTACTCCTAAAAATATTATTTATGATGTTCATTTTAAGTAATATTCCACAAATCTAAAGTATAAAATGCCATTAAAAAGACTGAACATCAAAATAAGCAATTTAATGATCTATAATGTTAAAATTAAGGTTAATTTATAAATTTGGTTCTTATTTAAAATTCATTTTCCTTGCCTTTATGTTTGAAATCACTAATTAATTCTTTAAAGTTCATTTTGGCTTATATTGAATTGCTAGTACAAACAGAGAAATCTGGTTTCCCTATGGAATTTCTTTTGTAGTCTTACTTTTTATTATTTAACATTATTTTTAATTTACTGAATGACTTTTCAATACTAGCCACTGTTACTAGAAACATCAGAAATAATATATGATGGCCAGTGGCAGACTGGTCAGGATGTCAGCTTGCCCGATGGCAAGTAGGCCCCCTTGCAATAACATTAGACAATATGTTAAAAATGTTAATGACCTTTTAGTAGCTTGAAAATATAATAGAAGTTCCAATATTATTACTGTATGCAACTAAAATTTACGTTGTATTACTATTTTAATAAAAACATTTTAATAAAATCATTTTTATTAAAGGGTGGGACCCCTTTGTCTCCTGGCAACCAATATTTTTAGACCCAGTCCGCCACTGATGATGGCTCTCTACTATTACATAAAAATATTAATATTATTTGATATAGTTTTCTTTCTATAATATTAAAAAAAAAACTTTTTTAGGACAGACCCATAACTACTTCCCCATCATCACCCATCATCATGGCCCTCATGCTTTGTTAATTCTTACATCATTGTAGCTACACCTCTGAAAAATGCAACTGATTTAGTGCTTCTAAATGTATGTTTTTTTATCTAGGAAAAAGAAATCCAAGAATTACTTAAAGCTATGAGAAGTGGAGTTAAAAGTGGTTCAGGACAAAGAAGACTTGCAGGTTACAATTCAGTCAGACATGAAATTTTACAAGCAGTGTAAACAAGGGTTAGGAAGGCAAACATGGTGTTCTGTTTAAGATATACAGGACCTTCACAAGTAGGGAAATGGATGTCATTGTCCCTCTATATAAGATGATGGTGAGAACGCATTTAAAATTTTGTTTTCAGGTATGGAAGCCACATCTAAAACAATATTAGCATTATTTAGTATTATAGACACAGAACTTCCAGAAATGGTTCAAAGAAGGGTAGTGGGTGCTAAATGATATCCATATGAAGGATATGGATATCATTTAGCACCCAACACCTCATTTCCCAGCCTGGGAAATGAGGTGTTGGGGATTTCAAAGCCTGTGGGGAGTCATCATGGAATAAGCAAATAACATGGGCTCTGTTAGGGTTACTAAAAGTAAAAGCAGGTGCATGTATACAATAATGCTAGGAACATAGTAAATAAATTTGATGAATTTGAAGTACTGGTCAAGTCATCAAAATACAGAAATTGTCAGCATATCATTGGCTGATGCTGCATAAGCTTGCTTTCTTGCATCATATGCCTCTACTAATGCTAATGCTAATCAGAGAAGGCGTTCACTCATATATAAGGGATGCACAATTTGAATGTGGGGAATGCAATGCATACAGAAAGCATAGACAGGACAGGGGGGGGAAAGAGTTATGCTCTTAGTTGTTATTTGTTTTTTTAGGAGCATTAGCAACTAAGGCCATATTGCTCCGGGGATATGCGGCGGTCATTCCATGACCTTTCCGCATCCTCCGTATTTGGTGATCACGAGCTCGAACCCCAGGCTAATCAAGAAGTGTGCGCTACACACTGCTGATCCTGCCCACCTGGCTACGGAGGCGCCTATGCTCTTAGTTAAGAACCATATAAAATCTAAGGCAGTGCATCCAGTAAACATGATGGCCAGTGCAACATTGAATCCATTTGGTGTGACATAAGAACTCAAAAAACAAAAATGAGAGTAGGAGGATGTTACAGGCCTAATGATTGTGATGAGTATAATGAACAACTATACAGACAAATAGAGTGGGCCATTAAATGAGAAAGTCTTATAATGGGGGCTTTAACTTTCCAGATATTGACTGGACTGTGCAGATTGGTCACTCACACAGTAGCAAGATTTCTGTAGATTAATTGGATGAATGTTTTCAATACTAGAATGTTAGAGAGGGATTGGCATAAAGAAGTACTCCTGATCTGATTATTAACCATGAGACTTGGTCACAAAACAAAAAAGAATCTGCAGATAAAACATCCACTAAGTGACACTGTATATGGATCCCACATCCATATACAATGTATACAGTGTATATGAATGTGGGATTTACTTGATATAATTCTACCATCAAGAGCAAAGGGATTATCTTTCATAAGGTGAATACAGTGGTCTAAAAGAGTTTTTAAATTCTATGCAGTGTTAACAAATGATAAAGTTACCAACAGCAAATTCTAAATGGGAAGAATTCAGGGATGTAATCAAAGAAACTACCACACTTTTTATACAAACTAAGAGATACTGTTCAAGGCTTAGACCTAAATGGATGTCAGATGTACTAATGAGATTATTTGGCAGAGATGAAGAATGCTTGGTTTTTTTTTTTAGGAGCATTAGCAACTGAGGCCATATTGCTCCGGGTATATGCGGTGGTCATTCCCTGACCTTTCCGCATCCTCCGTATTTGGGGGTCACGGTCTCGAACGGCGGTCTAATCAAGAAGCGTGTGCTACGCACTGCAGCTCCTGCCCACCTAGCTACGGAGGTTCCATGAAGAATGCATGGGATGCATATAAGTTATCAGGTGATACAGAAATTTCTAATAGATATAAACTAGTCTGCAATCAAGTCACAAGAGAGGTTAGGCAAGTTAAGGCAGATTATGAGAATTTTCTGTAAAAGAATGCAAAAATAAGTAGAAAAGACTTATTTTTACTTATGTAAACAACAAAAGGAAGGGGATAATTCGCCAAAAGGAAGGGGAAAAGGAAAGACAAGTTCTTTGAATGCTTCCCATTTTGAATTTGCTGTTGGTAACATCATCAGTTGGTCCCACTGTATAGAATTTAAATACTGTCTCAGACCATCATAGTTGCCTTTACGAAAACAAAAACCCTTCCCTTTACCTCTGATGGTAGTTACCTCCTTGAGTAAATCCCACTTCAACACACTGTGATCACTGCCACCTAGTGGTTCATTTATCTGCAGATTCTTAATGCATGACGAATCACTACTGATAATCAGATCAAGAGTATTACTCCCTCTAGTTGCCTTCCGAACATGCTGATGTAGAAAACAATCATCCAATAAATCCACAAAAGCCTTGCTAGTGTGTGAGTGACCCCAAATTTCAGTCAATATCTGGGAAATTAAAATCCCCCATTATAAGACTCTCTGATTTACTGGCCCACTCTATTTCCCTGTACAGTTTCTTATTATACTCATCAGAGTCATTAGGCCTATAGCACACTCCTACTCTCAATTTTGATCTCCCAATGCTTATGTCACACCAAACTGACTCGACACTGCACTGTAAAGCGATGTCGATTGGCTTCACTTCCTTGGATTTTATGTGTTTCTTAACTAATAGCATAACCCCTCCTCCCTTCCTATTCTGTCTATCTTTTCTGTAGACGTTTTACTCCCCAAATTCCAGTTCTGCATTCCTTATATCTGTGTGACACCACATCTCTGATATCCCAACAATATTCGCATTTGGTGCTTTGAGCAATACCTCAAATTCATCAAATTTATTTACTAAACTCCTAGCATTGGTGTACACGCAAGTATACATGCACCTGTTCTTTTTCTTAGCTACCCTAACACAACCCACGTGTTTACTTGTACTGCAATGACTCCCAGAAGTCTCTGAAATATCCTGCATCTTGTTTTCCAGGCTTCTGCTCATTCCAATAGAAGAAGTGCAAGAATCACTTTCACCTCTGCCAGTGGCTACTGTTAATCTATTAGTCCTTGTATCCCCCCAAGTTAGCAGTTTTCCGATCCACCTAACACTGCCTCGATAGCATCAGCAAATATTCGTGCACCCTTTCTATTTAAGTGTATCCCATCCCTGTAGAAGCACTCCCTTCTGTTAACAAGCACAGACCAGGCTGAGAAAAATTCTACCCCTTGAGCCTTGCACAATCTTTCCAAGGCTGAATTGATCGACAAGGCTCTCATCATACATACTCCCTCCTATCGTGTCTGGGCAGAATTGCAGACACTTTCAAGTTCAACCCTAATTCACAGCTTTTTTTCAACAGTGACCTGTACTTGTTAAAGGGAAAGGCAGCTGATTCTTGTTGCATGACAATGCCCCTGCTGATTCTACACTTATTGTGAAGACAATTCTGATGAAACATGGCAACATAAAGATCAAACATCAATACTACTCTCCCGAGCTAGCAGACTTGTTCCTCTTTCCAAAGTAAAAACTGCCCTCAAAGAAAAGAGATAATTTCAGGATGTTGACATAAAGAAAAATGTAACTGCTAAACAGAACAGCACCTCTTTGGATGCCTTCACCGACTCTTTTCACAAACTTTTAGAATGGTGCTCAGACACCATAGCATGGAGTACACAATGAGAGCCTTGTCAATCAATTTGGCCCTGAAGAGATTGTGCAAGGTTCATGTGGCAAAATTTTTCTCAGTCAGGGTCTGTGCTTGTTAACTGAAGGGACTGCTTCTACAAGGTTGGGACATGCTTAAATAGAAAGGGTGCAAGAATATTTGCTGATGCTATTGAAGCAGGGTTAGGTATACTTGCATGAACACCAATGGCAGGAGCATAGTAAATAAATTTGACGAATTTAAACTGCTGGTCATGTCATTAAATGTAGCCATTGTGGGGATATCACATACATGGCATTACTCAGATATATGGAATGCAGAATTTGAATATGGGAAGTACAATATATTCAGAAAGGACAGACAGGACAAGAGCAGGGGGGGGGGGTTATGCTTTTAGTTAAGAAGCACATAAAAGGTGGTGCATCCAATTGACATTAGTGGCCAGTATAACGTTGAGCCCGTTTGGTGAGGCGCCTCTGTAGCCAGGTGGGAAGGAGCAGCAGCGCGTAGCACACGCTTCTTGATTAGACCGGGGTTCAAGCCCGTCACCACCAAATATGGAGGATGCGGAAAGGTCAGGGAATGACCACCGCATATCCCGGAGCAATATGGCCTTAGTTGCTAATGCTCCTAAAAACCAAATAACTAACTAACTAACTAAACCCGTTTGGTGTGACATATACACTGGGAAAACAAATATGAGAGTAGGAGTGTACAATACACAGCTATAACAGAAACACAGTGGGTCAGTATATCAGAATGTCTTACAATGGGTAACGTTAACTTTCCAGATATTGACTGGAACTTGTGGGTTGGTCACTCACACACTAGAAAGACTTTTGTGGATTTATTGGATGACTGTTTCTACAACAATACATTAGAGAGGCAACAAGAGAGAGCAATACTCTTGTTCTGGTTATCAGCTTGTTTGTTTGGGGATTATTTTGGCGCATGGGTGTCTATGGCCATAGTGCGCCATACATAGGTTAGTATTTATGCTATTTCTTTATGGATCGAGAGTCAGGAAACGGATTGTTGACTAGCTAAAGGAGGTGGTATACATTGATCGCTTTGAGAAAGGTAAAAATCTTTGAGACATCTGTTTTATTGCCCAAAAGTGAACTAAGCGTTAGTGGGTCTTCAGTTGTGGCTGGAGTGAAGTGATTCTGGCGTTCTATTGCAAATTTCGTGCATTCCACAAGGATATGTTTCACTGAAAGCACTGTTTTACAGTGATCCCACTGGGGGTGAATCTCCCCTCTTAAAAGGTAACCATGAGTAATATTAGTGTGACCTATACGGAGACGAGCTAGTATTACCTCCTGTTGTCGAATTGCACTGAGGCTTGAAGGCCACTGCTCAAGATTTGGCTCGATACTTCGAAGCTTATTTTCAAGTTGGTTTTGCCATGTTGATTGCCACTGGTACATGCATTTTTCCTGTATTATTCGTCTATAATCTTGATGTGGAACTCTCCACTGTACATCAGGTGGTAAGTCGGCTGCTTTTGCGACATTGTCCACTAATTCATTTCCTGGAATTCCCATATGTCCTGGGACCCAACAGAAGTGTATGGTTCTTCCAAGCTCAGATAAGGTATATAAAGAGTTTGTTATTTCTTTTACGACTGGGTGGGTGATGTTCATGGTGTTTTCCACGGCTTGAAGTGCACTTAGAGAATCAGAGAAAATTATACTGTTTTCAATATTGGAGGTCTCAATATGCTTCAGTGCAACCTGAATTGCCAATAGTTCGGCAGAAAATATGTGGCAGTTGGTAGGCCAATGTTATGTTCGGGAAAACTGCGGCGATTCCAACATGGGTGTCATTCTTTGACCCATCTGTATGAACTACAACAAAGTTTGGAAACTGCTCCACCACTGCAAGGTACAATTGCAAGAAATTTTTTTTATGTAGTGCAGATTTATCCCATTTATGAAGGTATTTATCACATAAAGGGGGAGTAATGCTCCACAGAGCAAGGAGTAGTGGAGGAGTATTTGAGATATTATCAAAACTCAGATTAAGTTCTTCTAGAAGGTCTTATTCTTATACCTAACGGTTGGTTAGCAGTAGGGCGGTTATGGTATAACCTGTTGTGTTGGGGGGTGAAAAGTAATTCCCAATTTGGGTGTTCAGGCACAGATCTTATTTTATATGCATAGCGTAATATAAGTTGTTGCCTTCTGATAGAGAGAGGGGGTTTGTGAGCTTCGACATATAAACTATGTATTGGAGACGTGCGATATGCTCCTAGAGCAATGCGTATTGCACTATGATGGAGAGGATCAAGCCAGCGAAGGACACTAGGCCTTGCTGAGCTATACACTGGTGCCCCATAGTCAAGTTTTGATCTTATTAAAGATCTGTATAGCCGTAATAAGGTAAGGCGATCAGTCCCCACTTTGTTACTGAGAGAACCCGGATGATATTCAATTTTTGTTGGCAGGATGTTCTTAGTCTTTTAATATGTTCCAGGAAGGTAAGTTTATGATCTAAGGTGATTCCTAAGAATCGTATGCTGGATTGAACTGCTATTGGTTGTCCATTCAGTTGTAGTTCCGGGTGTGGGTGCAATTTACGTTGTCGGCAAAAATGGATGCACAACGTTTTTTGAGAACAAAGCTGGAAACCATTGGTTTGTGCCCATGTACTGATCTTATTTATTGCCCCTTGTAACTGTCTCTCGATCGTATTCATGTTTTTCGCATGGCAAGAAATACTAAGGTCATCTATGAACAGTGCCTTATCGAGGGTTTATCACAATTATAAAGAGTGTAGCACAGAGTACAGAGCCCTGGGGAACTCCTTCTTCTTGAAAAAATAGTTCGGACAGTGAAGTTTTAAATTGAACCTGGAAAGTTCGCTCATCTAGGAAGTTGCGTGTGAAAATCGGGAGATGGCCCCAAAGTCCATGGCGATGTAATTTGCGGAGTATTCCATATTTCCACGTGGAATCATAGACCTTGCTGATGTCAAAGCAAACCATTACATGGTGTTCCGATCTAAGGAATGCATTCCGAATGGAATTCTCTAGTCTTACTAGTATATCTAGTGTTGATCTGTTTTGTCGAATGCCGAATTGTGCAGAATGTAAGAGATTGAAATTTTCCAGGTACCATATCAGTCGATGGTTCACCATCTTTTCCAGAATTTTGCAAAGGCAACTGGTCAAGGCAATGGGTCTATAGCTAGTAGGGTTTGTCGGGTCTTTTCCTGGTTTAAGGAAGGCAAGGACTGTAGCGTGGTGCCATTGTTTAGGGAATGTGTCTTCCTGGTAGAGCCTATTGAACAGATCAAGAAGTGACTGCAGTGATTCAGCACTTAGTTCCTGTATCATCGAATAACTGATATTATCGGGTCCTACAGCGCTACGCCTAGATGTTGACAAGCCTCTATGTAGTTCGTGGATAGTGAATGGTAAGTTATATTGTTCTTCTGCTTTTGAAGAAAAGTTTAACTTTTGTTTTTCTGAATTTGCTTTGAATCTTCTGAAGGCTGGTATGTAACTTTCTGTTGCTGATGTTTTGGCAAAAGTTTCCCCTAGTATATTGGCAATTTGGGTAGGGTCAGAAATGTTCTGCCCTCTCCATTCCATGATAGGCTGAGGTGTCGTTTGATATTTACCACTCATTTTCCTGATTGTTTTCCAAATTTTATGTGTGGGAGTTGCTTGATTGATGGTTGAAGTGAAGCGAATCCAAGCGGCCTTTTTATTACTGCGTCTAACATACCTCGCTCTTGCTCTAACGCGTTTAAACTGAATGAGATTAGCTGTGGTTGGATAGTGCCTAAAAGTATTCCAAGCTTTATTTTGGTCTCTTTTTGCTGCACGGCATTCGTCACTCCACCATATTTTTGGGTGTTCAGGTAATTTTGAGGAGAATTTTGGTATAGCTTGTCCTGCTGCATGTAATATAGTTTTTGTGATATACTGTTGTTATTTGTTATTTGGTTTTTTTTTAGGAGCATTAGCAACTAAGGCCATATTGCTCCGGGATATGCGGTGGTCATTCCCTGACCTTTCCGCATCCTCCGTATTTGGTGGTGACGGGCTCGAACCCCGGTCTAATCAAGAAGTGTGTGCTACGCACTGCTGCTCCTTCCCACCTGGCTACGGAGGCTCGTGTGACATACTCAACCGCTTCCCTGGTTGGGGATTTTTGTATAATTTCAGGGTCCAGTTTAGCTAATTTTTTATACATCTCCCAGTCTGCTTTATCAATTAGCCACCGAGGAATTCTAGTAAGATGATAAGAGGGCTTATTTAGTAATTCAATTGTAATGGGAAAATGATCCCTGTGCAGTGGATCACTGTTTGCCATCCACTTTAGAGTAGGATACAAAGTTCCTGAACAGATAGACAAGTCTATTGCACTATATGTTCCGGAAGGAAGGTGAACATAAGTAGGTGACCTGTCATTTAGAAGGAGAAGGTTGTTATCATCTAAACATTTTTCAATTAGTTTTCCTCTTTGGTCGATATTGTTGTTACCCCATAGTGTGTGATGACCATTTAAGTCTCCCAGCATGAGGAAAGGTGTGGGGAGTTGACCTATGAGGTTGTTTAGATCATTTTGTTGGATGGAAAAGCTTGGTGGAATATATAAGAAGCAGATTGTAATATGGATGTCAGCAGCTACACGGACTGCTATTGCCTCAAGGGGAGAGTTCAGTAAGACCTGTTTGACAGGAACATATGGGTTTGTTATAACAGCTACATCACCATGTGCAGTATTTTTATCGGTTCTATCTTTTCTAAAGATATTGTAATAAGACAGTTTTGGTGTGTCTTGAGGTTTGAAATACGTCTCTTGGAGGCAGAGACATATTGTTGTGTATTTAGAGGTAAGGTCGTACAGGTCATTAATATTGGCTTGGAAACCACAACAATTCCATTGAATTATTGTGTTCATTGTTTATCTCTAGTTAGACTTTCCGAGCGTTTTCTTGGTGCTGAGGTTCTCTGTTTATCACTCTTGTTTTTATCTTTCTTTCGAAAGTAGGGCCTTTCTGTTTCCATGTCTTCTTCTACAAAAATGTGTAGGACCGGGTCATCTGGGGGTATTTCCTTAGTATCCATTTCCTGTTGGTGACCAGAAGTTGCGATTTGTTTTTCTTTGCGTCCTTCGTACGGGGAGTGGAGGTTTTCGATTGGTATAGAAACTGGCGTATTGACTGCCTGAGTTTGAGTTGCATTGTACAGTGTTTTTACGTAGTTCGAGAAAGACTCTTTTGGGGGTACTGTTAGTTCAGTTTGCGATGCGGTTGATTGGAATTTTTTGGTGATTTGAGCATACGTAGATCTATTTGCAAGGGTTGGTGGTGAGATGTTTCGCTTTGCTTCTTGATAGGACACATTATGATTGGTTTTATAAATCTGAATAAGTTTCTCAGTTTTCCAGCGATCGCATGTTCTAGCGTAAGCGGGATGATCTTTTTTGCAGTTTGGGCATATCGGTTGGGGAGCAGTACAGGCTTCGCAGTTGTGTTCAACTGACCCGCACTTTGCACAAGCAGGAGTTTCCCGGCAAGCTGTCTAGGAATGTCCGTACTTCTGACATCGGAAACACCGTAGTGGGTTTGGAATATAAGGTCTGACATTACAGACCAGATATCCAGCCTTAATGGATGCTGGGCGATGTGGTGTATTAAAGGTCAAAATGAGATTGCGTGTAGGAGTCAGAACTCCTTTTCTGGTGGAAATTCTCTTGACCTGTATAGCACCTTCTTCTTTAAGTTCTTCAAGCATCTCCTCTTCGGACACATCTATTAAATCCCAGTCAGATATCACTCCTTTAGAGGTGTTCAGTGATCTATGGGGTGTCACAATAACTGGTATTCCAGCAAAGAGATTAATATTCAAGAGCCGCTCAGAGCGTTTACTATTAGAGGTCTCGATCAGAATATCTCCTGACCTAAGTCTTTTTACAGACTTAGGAGCTCCAGCTCTGCTTTCTAATTCCTTTTGTACTCTAAATGGCAAGATTTTGCCAATTGCATTTTCACCAGTTGAGTGCATGATCAGGAAAGCTGGAGAAGGATAGATGTCAGAGTCAGTTTTCTGCCGTTTTGAAGTTCCTGCAATAGAACTATCTTTCTTTTTTGATGTCTGGGGTGCATCTGGCAGCCCAGATAAGTCCGAGTTTGATTTACTCATGACGTGCTCTTTTTGGCCCCGGGAGATTATCTTTTTCTCCCAGGTTACCAGCCCCGCCACGTGGAGGCAAGAACGGTGCCACCTAGTGACCCAAGTGAAGAGAAGGTTAGTATTAATGAAAAATAAAAAAGGAGGTTAAAGAAAGGTACTTTCCTTTCTGGGTTATATAATTTGAAAGATCTATTTAATTATAATGCTCAAGAGTTAACGGACTTGCGAAACTCAGGAGAAATGTATTTACAGTAAAGCGTATCAGATAATCACTATGAAAAGGCGCTGTGGTCACTAATATCGCTTGGCACTCGGGGCCTGGTTATCAGCAGTGATTCTTCATGCATTAAGAATCTGCAGATAAAAGTAACACTAGGTGGCAGTGATCACAGGATGTGGGATTTACTTAAAGATGTAACTATAATCAAGTGCAAGGGGAAGGGGTTTTGCTTTCATAAAGACTTCATGGTCTCAGACAGTTTTTAAATTCTAACAGAGCAATCAACTAATGTTGTTACCAACAATAAATTGTAAATGGGAAGCATCCAGGGAAATAATCATAGATGCTACCAGTCTTTTCATATCAACTAACAAATACAGTTCAAGGCTTAGACCAAAATGGATATGAGATGAATTATTGAGACACGTGGTAGAGAGGCCACGTGTCTCAATAATTCATGGTATGCATATAAATTATCAGGTCATACAGAGCCTATGGTAGGTATAAACTAGTCTGAAATCAAAACATAAGGTTAAGCAAGCCAAGGCAGATTACGAAAAGGTTTTTGGCAAAGAATGCCAATAAATGCAAAAAAGACTTCTTTACTTACATTAATAGTAGAAGAAAGGGGCTGAATCACATTGGTCCACTTGATGTTGGAGGTTTAACTGTGGATGATCCTGCTCAAGCTGCTGACAGGCCAAACAGGTATTTTGTATCTACATTCACACATGAGGAATTCTTTTGGGAGAAGAATGCCGGATGTTTATCAAATTCCAACAGGGAGCTAAACAATTTGAGATAACTGAAAGGAAAGTGGAAGAGAAATGGTTGACATTAAGCATAAGAAAGGCACCTGGGGTGGATGGGATCTATCCAATTATATTATGGGAAGCAGCAAAGGAGGTAAGTTTACCCTTAGCCATAATTATGAGTGCATCTTTGGATTCAGGGGAATCCCTGTGGACTGGAGATATGCAAATGTATGCTTAATTCATAAAGGGGATCAAAGAGTAACTTGAATAATTACAGACCTATTAGCTGAACTTCTGTTTCAGAGAAAATAACAGTCACTGTTTAAAGAAGCAATGCAGGACCTTATAGGCAGAAGTGCAGTTATACTTCAGTCACAGCATGGGTTTGTTAAGGGGAGATCTTGTCTGACCAATTTCACTGGGTACTATGATACAGTGACAAAGGAACCAGATGAAAAAAATAATTTTGATATCATATACTTTTATTTCAGGAAAGCTTTTGATACTGTTGCAACATAAAGGACTGCTGTACAAATTGGAGGAACATGGCATTAAGGGAAATTACTGCTATGGATAAAGGGATGGTTGAATGGGAGAACACAGGGGGCAGTTATCAATGAGCACTGCTCTTTATGGATTAATGTTATTAGTGAAGTCCCTCAGGGTTCGGCACTGAGTCATTGCTGTTTTCTGTATTTATTAATGGTATTGATGATCAGGGTTCGGCGCTGAGTCATTGCTGTTTTCTGATTAATTAATGGTATTGATGAGGGTATATCTGGCTTAATATCCAATTTTGTAAATGATACAAAAGTTGGCAGGGTGGTTAACAAGAATAATGAAGGTATGCTGCTGCTGCAACAAGATCTATAAAAATTAGGCAGATTGGCTGAGAAATGGCAATTGGTTTAACATTGACAAATGCAAGGTACTGCATAGAGTTGCAGTAATTCCAGAGTAATGTATCAACAGTGTGGTACAAAACTCAGGGTAGTGGAAAATGAAAAGGACCTGGGGGTAATTGTGCAGTCTAATATGAAGTTCTCTGAGCTGTGCAGACAGGCTGCCAGGAGAGCTCGTGGGGTTTTGTCAAGGATATACAAGAATTTTGATAGCAGGGATACGGAGGTTTTTATCCCATTATACAAGGCAATAGTCAGGCCACATCTTGAGTACTGCATACAGGTCTGGAGGCCTCATTTTAGAAAGGATGTTGAGCTGCTGGAACAGGTACAGAGAAGGGCAATGAGATTGCTGAAGGAACAAAGGGGGTGCTCTTATCAAGAATAACATCAGTTCTGCAAATTGCAGCATCTGGAGAATTGGCACTTGAGAGGTAAACTGGTTGAGTTGTTTAGCGCTCTGAATAGCTTGAGCAAACTCAGGCATGATGGCATGTGCTGATGGCATTCTTCCTTTTGCTCAGAATATACAGATCTTCCTTCTTCTTCCAGTCACATAGCTCTCTGAGGAGCTGTTGTGGCCACCAACAAATTCCTCCAACTGCATCAATCATGTGATCTACAAGCGGCATCGCAAAGTGTCATGCCCAGAAATTGACTGATCCCATCCTTCCACCTAGTTGCAAGTCTTCCTCTGCTCCTCTTCCCCTCGATTGATACAGATAATGGGGCATAAATTCAAATTGAAGATGGATGGTTGCAGAATAGATGTGCAGAAGGTGGTCGATTGTTGGACCAAGCTTCCATCTGTTATTGTGGAAATGGATAGTGTGAATACATTGTTCAAAGAATTAAACAAACTATTGGAGGAGATGGTTAGGTGAAATGGGATTTTATTCTTTTTTTTTTGGTGATGTTGTATAAGCTTGCTCTCTTGCATCATTTGCCACTATTAATACTAATACTAAATGCATTCAATCAGGTGGTGATTACTTTCAATAAATATAAAATTATTTTATATTTATTGAAAGTAATTTATTGGATGGGCTGCTGTGGCATTAGAACTAACCTTTCTAATAATCACAAGCCATATATTCCCTTTCAAACAATTTGTATAAACATGTTCAGAAAATAAAACAATGTTTCTTTTTGTAACAAATTACAAAAAGAAAAACATATTATTAATTTAAAATAACATGTAATTCCATATCTCTCTGCAAATCTCTCAGATACAACTATATTACAACACTCAAAGTTAAAAATATAATAACAGAAAAATTCTCAACATTTTTTTTCTGACCAAGTTATTCCTTATTGTGGTATTTATACTGTAACAATTATTTCCCTTTGATTTAATTTAAAACAAAGAAAAAACACTAAATATTTTGATCAATATTGTACATTTTTACAATTAAAAAGCATATAATTAATAAACAAAAAAATTGTAATGTGGAAGTGAAAGGCACCTGAGGGGATGGATCCTTCAAGATAGATGTTAATATAGTTTGACACTGTGGAATGCTGGGTGCAATGGGACTATCTGGAAGGAATGAAGACCAGTAGCCAAACATTATCCTCTTCTCTGTACCCTGAAAAAAAAAAAAAGTTATGAAAACTATGGAAAAGTACGTTTATTTATATCTCTATCAAAATAAAAACATATCACTTGTATTTAAAAAAAAAATAATGTTTATACTTGCATTTAAAAAAAAAATAATGTTTATACTTGCATTTAAAAAAAAAATAATGTTTATACTTGCATTTAAAAAAACATATACTCTTTAGGGATAAAAAAGCATATTGTTATAAATCTGTAAAAATTATTTATTTCAGAAATGAATCATTATATTCATATTAGTAGTGGCAAATGATACAATAATACAAGTTTATAAAGCATCAGCCACAAAAAAACAAAACAAAAAACACATCTCACATCACCTGTCCATTCCCTCTAACAATTTGTTTTATCCTTTAAATTTATTCAAACTACTCACTTCCACCACACCAGACTGTTTTTTTTTATGACAACTCCAAAACATAAGAGGTAACAGAACCTGTAGTACTATAGTACCATGTATGGGTTGAAGTTTGAGAAGATGAAAGAGGATATTTGTTGACATTAGACTTGAACTTCTGTAGATTGTAATTTTCAGAAAATATGTATGAAGGAAGGTTGTTCCAAAAAACGGAACTCTAATGAATAAATGAGGAAGAAGAAAAGTTGGTTCTGTGAATTTGAAGCTGGACAGTAAAAGGATGTTGACTAGTTGTAGCACGTGCTCGGACTGCTTTGGATGAGAGAGTGAGAATCATAGAAGCCTATTCAGAAGAACAGTGCCCATGGGAGTATCTATAGAAAAGGTATGCAGTAGAAACAGAACATTTATGAGAAAGACAGCGAAATGATTATATTACAGATAGGTCATTAATTAACCTAACTGTCCTCTTTTGAATGGAATCTAGAAGCTTGAGAGAGGATTTGGGGGCACCGTCCCAGATGTGGGAACA
The DNA here is from genome assembly GCF_048544385.1 of Mastigoproctus giganteus. Taxonomy (NCBI): domain Eukaryota; kingdom Metazoa; phylum Arthropoda; class Arachnida; order Uropygi; family Thelyphonidae; genus Mastigoproctus; species Mastigoproctus giganteus. Next base: position 7,582,988 of record NW_028328292.1, on the reverse strand, counting down.
GTATTCCATGGTAGGGTGGATTTGCAATTTATGCAGAATGAACAGCTGTTTGGAAGAAAAGTAATGCCAAGAGCGAAAGAGAAAACCCACTTTTTTAGATGCAGAGGAAGCAATATTTGTAATGTGCTTATGCCAAGAGAGAGCAGAAGTCAGGGTAATCCCCTGAGATATAGAGATATAATTATGATCTTGTCTAGAAATTGCAGTGTCATCGAAGATATGCATAAGAGCAGAAGAATCCTTTTTGTGATATATAAGACAGGATTGAGTTTTAGATGGATTGAAATCAACAAAATTATCTTTGCCCACTGGAGAATTACCTGGAGATCAGCATTTAAGGAACTGGTAGTTGATATTCGAAAAGTTGAAGCCGTTTGTGCAGGGCAAGTTTTCTCAAATTGGAAGTTGGAATGAAATGTGCTATCATCAGTAAAACTATGGATAGTATTTCTGTCCAATAGAAGAAGGTCATTAATATACAAGAGGAAAAGAGTAGGAGAAAGAACTGAACCTTGGGGAACACCAGCATCAGTGGAGAAGTTAGAAGACAGAGAGCCATAACCTGCAGTGAAGGGTCAGAGAGAATACTGGGTACCCAAATATAAAAAACAGTTGGCAAACCATAAGATGGAAGCTTATTTAGAAGACCTTTATGCCAAACACGATCAAAAGTCTTTGAAATGCTGTTTGAGCTTCTTCAAACTTTTCCATTGAATTTGTCCGTATATGGGTAACGTAAGCCAGAATATTACCAGTGGATCAACACTGATGGAATCCATAATGGTGATCATTTGATCAGATGGAAGTTTTCTAGATAGTTTAAGAGTTGGTGGTTAATTGATTTCTCCATTACTTCAGAAAGAGTAGAAGTAATTGCAATGGGACGATAATTGGATGGGAGGGATGTGTCATCCTTTTAAGGAACTGGCTGGATGTGAGCAAAGGTCCAAGCAGAAGGAAAAGCACCTGTGGAATAAGAAGGTGAAAAAAAGGCGACACAGAACAGGAGTAAGTTCAGGAGCACAGGTTTTGAGAAGAAGTGTAGAAATACTATATCAGGACCGTGAGCTTTCTTAGCATCAAGACTGATCAAAATCTGTCTGATATCCTTTTGACAGAAGTCCACAGGAGGCAATGAATGGAATGTATTGGGAATGGTGGGAGATGGTTTACCAAAATCATTAATACATCAGTTGGAAACAAAACAGGATGCTAGCAGGTTAGCTTTATCTTTGGCTGAAGTGGCAATAGAACCATCTGGTTTTGACAGAGGTGGGAACAGAGATGAGCAAAAGTTGCAGATGATAGCTTTGGCAAGAGACCAGAATGAAAGAGACCAGACAGAAGTTTGTTCCAACAATCATCTACATGCTGGCTGAAAGCAAGCTTTTTATCTATCCACAATATACAGGTGCCTCCATAGCCAGGTGGGAAGGAGCAGCAGTGCGTAGCAAGCACATGCTTCTTGATTAGACCGGGGTTCGAGCCCGTCATCACCAAATACGGAGGATGCGGAAAGGTCAGGGAATGACCACCGCATATCCCGGAGCAATATGGCCTTAGTTGCTAATGCTCCTAAAACCCAAATAGCAAACAACAACAACATCCACAATATATAAACACAAATGAAAGGGCACAATTTAAATTTGTGCCTCTTCATTTGTGTTTATATATTGTGCTTTTGTTATGCATTTTGTGCTTCTGTTAATGATCTAGTAGTATATAAATATACAATTTATATAGTATATAGTAGCATATACTACTATATATTATAAACTATATACTACTAGTAGTATATAGTTTATTTTTTGTGCTTCTGTTAATGATCTAGTGGTATAATATTTTTCTCTTGTTATCTTCTAAGAAATGATAAGTTACTCCGCTCACTCCTCTATAATTAAATCTTTCTTATCTATGAAATAGTCAAAATCATATTATAAAACAATTTAATAATTTTGAATTTTAGAATGAATTTGACATGACTTTATTCGGCTCTAGAAAGAAAACATCCCTTAGCATAATTGTGATTAAACTACTGTTGTACATTTTTTCTTCTGATTTGAATAGTTTATTAGTAGCTATAAAAAACAGCTGTTTCAAATTTGCACATATAAACATACACAAAGGCTGCTATTAATCTCAGCTTCCAACAACCTTTTCTTTGTAGCAAAAGATTGCAAATTCTCAAAGGCAGCAGATCGAGCAGCCACTCTGAATTTGCCATTAAACTCACAGAGGATAAAACCATAGGGTTGGAGTTCCCAAAGTGTGGTGCTCAGATTGTCAACAAGCTTCACTGAGGTGTCACATGAAACAAACAGAGTTATTAAAATAAAAAAAAAAAGAAACAAAATTAATAAAAAATATTAACTTTTTTTCATTACATTGTATTGAAATTTCAATTCTATATAATTTTTTAAAAATACTATACATCCATAGCACAGCACATTACAATTGATTACTGCTGTGGTTTGTCATGGACCAGTGAGGATAGCTAACGTTGCTATTTGGGAATCCACATATTGACTCAAGTGGGACATGAATATCAGGAAACTGATATTCAGGTCCTATTTATATATCAAGTGTGTCAAATTTTCAGCTGTTCTGTGACAATGATATCCTGTTTGCACTTTAACACAGTTGCAGTGGGGGGGGATGGGGTGTTAATAACCATAGGTATCCCATGTGCAAGGTAGAATACTATGCCAAACGTACTGGAGGTTACCTCCTAGGTGCAAACCAAGGTAAGTAGCAATCAAGGTGTGGCATCCAAACAACACAGATGAATGACTGACCCTTCCTCTGTGACACTAGGCAATACAACAAGGTGGTAGATGAAGATCCTCAAAACCTGGGGTAATACCTCCACTTCATTTAATGAAAGCTTGAATATCAAAAACTATGTTTGGTATCCGGAGCAAAACTCTAGCATCTCCTCATCTTTTCTGCTGTCAGTATGAGTCATGTCTTTTGAGATTATAGTGGACATCATGGTGAGATACAATATTATTAATATTATTATTATTATTATTATAGCCATATGGTGCAAGGATGCCTGAGGCTTATGCTGCATCAGCCAAAAAAAAAAAAAAAAAATTTCTGAATTACCCTGAGAGAGAAAGAGTCAGAAGTAGAAGGGAATCACCAAGAAAGAGAAGAATGATGATATCCAGCTCAGGACCCTGGGTGTGCCAAGCCCATACTCATCAGATATTCCTTACATTTCAAGGGCACAGCTTTAAAATTGTTTCTATAGACCAGGAGTGGCCAACTTAATTTGTGATGCAATCTACTCTTTTTTCCTTCAAAATGTGCCGCGATCTACTATCTCAAAAATTTCATTGCACAAGGTGCACAAATCGAGTGATGACTGTATATTTAAAATTCGTAGTGATCGACCAAAATTAAATCCGCGATCGACTCGTTGGCCACCTTGCTATAGACCATCCACCAGAGGTCCATTGGCCTAAACATGCTAGTAATATTTTGGAAGGCATTCCAAATCAGCTAGTGTGCACATTTGCTACCTCTACTCTGCTAGGTGCGACTGGAAGGAGTCTGAGTGCTATGTATGCCAGGGTCACTGCCATAATCATGTTATGTTTAAAGTGGTAGGTATACCTTACTTTTACTTCATTTACATCGGTACATAATGAATACTGATGGAGATGAGGTAAAAAGTAAACTAATCAGCAAAAAAAAAGAATTAAACATTATAAAACTTCCTAATAAATATCACAAAATAGTTTTATAAATATAACAAAAAATAAAACATCTTAAAGAATATGTAATTGTACTAAAACTTAAAATACAGTATATTCTACCTAAAATGAAATTTACTTTTTTTTTCACAGGGTGGGGTGAGGTGAGGTGAACTTCTTACACCACTTCACGCACACATAATGTAAACTAAGTTACATAAAGTAAAATAGGTCAGCAGAATGGAGAAGCCCTTTGAGAAGCGAATATAATGAAAACTAATACACAGATATAGAAACACTGAAGAGAAGGAGGGGGGGGACAAAATTGAAAGGGAGTGTTGTGGAAGAAATATGTACCTAAAAAATTTGGATAGATTAAATAGAAAACCAATATGGCATAATTTACAAGCCAATTATATATAAATTTATACTGACACCCCCTGAAAATACCAAAGCCAAATAATGTGAAATATCACAAATTTAATAAATAAATTTTCCTTAATAATAAAAGAAAAAACTTAAAATTAAAAACAGTATGACCACGGAGTCCTATTTCATTAGGACAACAACAGTTGTGGAATTATTACATTTCAAACATCACACAAATCAGCGCATCGAACAACAACCGGCAGTATACTATCAGCCCACCAATGCAACAGATTTGCACCAGAGTGACCCTTATGCAGTGAAAATTTAAATCAAGGCAACTTAAGCAACCTCACAACAAAAAGCCAGATTGCTAATGGAAAATGAAGTATATTGAGTATACACAAATAAGGACTAGAATATAAAATTAATTAGACTGAAGATAGCAGTATGAGAAATTCCTAGCAAACTAAGTTCCCTACAACCATGTTAAATAAATTAAAATTACATTTAATTAATACATTATGAAGAGCAACAAAAAAAAGCAAAATTTCAATGGATGCTGGTCTAAATTTGTTAATAACTGGCTCATAAATTATTCTGTTTTGGCTTTCTATTTAAAGTATCCAAAATTTTTAGGTATGTATTCCTTTGCAACATTCTTCCTCTCAATTAGTTTCCCCTTCCTTTCCTTTCTGTTCTTCAATTTTTCCAAATTTAAGTACTAGATTTTGTTGTATTTGATTCTTTCAGGGATTATCCATTCTGCTGACCATTCTGCTGACCATTATCCATTCAGGGATTATCCATGCATGCTGACCTATTTTAATTTACATATGTAAGTCAATTTATATTATGTTTTAGGCAGCATATTGGTTACGCTATGGAGCCACTGATGCTTATCTTTTTTCCTTTATTTTTCTTTATTTCTTTTTGTTACTCCTCATAATCTATCAATTATCCAGAATTTTAATTTATATATATAATATATACATGGTGTCTCAAAAATATTGGGCATTATGCCGATTGAATAAGCCTTCCCGAGTGAAATAAGCCTCATCTGTGAACAAAACATTGGTTGGAAAATTCAAGTCTTGAACACTTTCTTGGAGAAACCACTGTGCAAAAGCCACACGTGCAGGATGATCTTGGGGGAGCAGTAACTGAACCCTTTGGAGATGAAAGGAGTGAAAGGAATCGTTGTGCCAGACACGCTGTACACTGCAACGAGACACTCCCAAGGCAGAGGCAACGGCACGTGTGCTGGTAGTAGGATTATTCTGGACGGCATTCAGCACACTTTCTTTCATGGTGGGAGTCCGCGTCGAACGTGGTCTGCCCGCACTACTCCTGTTACCTCTAAATGACCCATAATCGCACAAATTTTGATGCACAAGCGCAAACAAATGGTGGTCCGGTACATGTCTGTCTGGGAAGCATTCTCCATAAATTCGTTGAGCGGCTCGTCCATTGCCCTCTGCTAATCCATACACTAGGTGCATGTCTGCCAGCTCACAGTTCGTATATCGATGCATGCTCTTCGTGCGGCGACTACTGCTTGAATGAGTAAACCAGAAATTTTCACTCTCGCGAACTGATGAACAGCGCGGTGTACCGACTTACGGTGACGTTTCCGGTTATGGGTTCCTATGCGATTCACATTCCTTTAGATGTTACCTACCTCCCCTAAACATTTGTCCCAATATTTTTGAGACACCCTGTATATACACACACACTGCCCTACCATTAATAACCAGAAACCTGCATATATCTATAAATAATCTTTATTTACAGGAAAACTAATAATGTGTGCTGAAACCTTTAGCTTTTATGACAACCAACACTCTCCACCAGTTTTTGTAAATGTCCTCCAATATTTTCTTGGAGGACATTTGGCATTAAAAGCTGCTTTCTGGGCAGTCTCTCCTCACATGCACCCAAAAATCCATTTCATCACATAGGTTCTCTACAGGACTGAGATCAGGGATTGGGATGACCAGTCCAACTTTTTGATCCTGATGTTTTCAAACCAGTCCATCACAATGCAAACAGTATGAAATGGAGCATTGTCCTGTTGATACAGATCTTTTATGACATCTGCCACAACATAGGTAATGCAGTATTAGTATTAGTAATGGCCGCATGGTGCAAGAAAGCCTATGGCTTATGTTGCACCAGCCAAAAAAAAAACAATGATAAAAAATTAAAAAATAAATAAATAATAATTAATAAAAGAAAAGGAAATTAAACCTATCATCTTCTGTGTTTCCCTCACCCGAAGGTACTATTCAGATGACCTTTGAATGTACCCAAACTGTCAGCCTCTACCACCCATGTAGGCAACTTATTCCAGTAATTTATAACTCGCTGGCTAAAATAAAACTTCCTACAGTCCAATATAAACATTTCCCCTTGTAACTTGAATTTATGTCCCCTAGTTTTAGCATCATTTATAATCTTGAAAATTTCGTCCTCATTCATTTTACTGATGACTCTCAGAGCCTTAAACACCTCAATCAAATCTCCTCTAAGGTGTCTAGTTTCAATACTCTGCAACCCACATATTCGAAGTCTTTCTTCATAAGGACGCCCTTTTGCCGATCTCATCAAGTGAGTTACCTGTCTTTGCACCCTCCCAAGAAGCTTTTCTTTAGGTGCGGTCTCCATACTTGAACACAGTATTTCAAGTGTGGTCTAACAAAAGCCTTATATAATGGGATTATCATGTCCCTAGCTCTACTTGCAAACGTTCGATAGCTCATCGATAGGACGTTATTGTTGTTATTGTTGTTATTTGGTTTTTAGGAGCATTAGCAACTAAGGCCATATTGCTCCCGGATATGCGGTGGTCATTCCCTGACCTTTCCGCATCCTCCGTATTTGGTGGTGACGGGCTCGAACCCCGGTCTAATCAAGAAGCGTGTGCTACGCACTGCTGCTCCTTCCCACCTGGCTACGGAGGCGCCTGTCGATAGGACACCATGGGCCTTCCTTGCAACCTGTTTATAATGCTCAGAGAATTTCATGTCTGACCGTATCGTAACACCCAAGTCCCTTTCCTCCAGTACTGGGTTTAGTTGAACTCCACCAAGTGAATAAGTTATTTTGGGATTACTGTTTCCCAGGTGTAATACCTTACACTTTGTTGGATTAAAGCATAGCTGCCATTTTTCTGACCATTCCTGAAGTCTATCTAGGTCTCTCTGAAGAAGCTCAGCTTGACAGTGATCATTAACTACTCTACCAATTTTAACATCATCTGCAAATTTAGACATCACGCCCTCTATCCCTTCATCAATGTCATTTATGAAAATTAAAAACAACAGTGGTCCTAATACTGATCCTTGGGGAACTCCACTTCTCACATCAACCCAATCTGAGGAATAGCCGTTTATCACAACCCTCTGCCTCCTACCCCGAAACCATCCTGCTATCCATCTAAGGATTTTCCCAGTGATTCCAACCTGTTCCAGCTTATAAAGCAACCACTCATGTGGGACTGAGTCAAAAGCTTTGCTGAAATCTAAATAAACAATGTTGAAATTATTCCCTAAATCCAGCTCATGAGTGACCCTTTCAAAATAGCGAACCAGATTTGTTAAACATGATTTTCCCTTTACAAAACCATGCTGAGGATCCTTGAGAATTTTAATTCTATCCAAATATTCCTGAATTCCACCCTTGATCATTGCCTCCATGATTTTCCCTACCAGTGAAGTCAGACTGACAGGGTCGATAATTTCCCATTTCACTCTTAGAGCCATCCTTATGTATGGGAGATACATTGCACTTTTCCAATCCAATTGAATCTCCCCAGAGTCTAGTTATGCTCTCATAATTAGCCTCAATGGTTCAATGCACTCACTTGCCACCTCCCTTAAGATTATAGGGTATATTCCATCAACTCCAGGAGCCTTACTGGCCTGTAGGCTCAAAAGTTTTTTCATTAAATAATCTTGCGAAATTTCAATATCATTAATTACATGTTTTTCAACTTCGCTCCTACAATTTTCCATTGCCACAAAAGGTTTTTCATTTGTAAATATCGATGCAAAATAACTGTTGAGTTCATCTGCAATGGCAGCTGGTATATTTAATATTATCCCCTTTCCCTTACGTAAAGGTCCAATCTGGTTTGTCTTGCTCTTCTTGGCATTTATATATGTGAAGAATTCCTTATCCCCCTCTTTGCTCTGTTTGCTAGTGATTTCTCATAAGCTGCTTATTCTCTAGGACATCTAAATAGACCTCAGCATTCATGGTTTTGTCCAAAACAACCAATGTCCCAGGCCAAATATGAAAAACAGCCCCAAACCATCACACTGTAGGGCATCTGTTGCATCCAGGCACTACCATTAGACTGGTAGATCATGTACTGTGATCTACCAGTCATCACTCCAAAGCACAGCTTTTCACTGGTCTATGGTTCATGAATGGTGAGCCTTACAAAAAACTAGATGGTGTCTGGCATTAGTCAAGGTGATTAGTGGCTTGTGGACAGATGTGTGACCATGGTAACTTATATCATGCAGCATCCTGTGCACTGTACTAGTTCTAACATATATCCCAATCATCTCACTGAAGGCTTGTGGGTGCTTCAACAATGTCAACTTGTGCTCCAAGTGAATAATTCTTTGTAGGACTCTTCTCACATTCTGTCAACTCTGGAAGAAGTTTTTTCAGGTCATTTCATGATGGTTTCAGCACCAGTTCACTTCCATTTGCACATGGCAATACCAATCATCAACCTAGGGATCTTCAGTGCTGTTGAAACGTCACGTACAATCCAACTGTTTATTTCAGAACATTTTCAGTAATTCAGAATAGTTTATGCTGCACCCTATTATCGTTACATGCTGGAAGCCTGTTAACTCCATTGATCATAGCACCTTACATTCACAATCATACTACTGCCTCCTTGGTGGTTTAAGAACATATTTCTAGTTGCATTTTGGTAGAATGTGACTATTAACGGATGGGTGTCCAGATATTAATGGCAGGCAGTGTATATATAAAAGTAATTCTTTTCCGAACATTTTCAATATTTTTTAGCACAGTTGAATGTACTTGATCTAGAGAGTACTAATTTCCTGATCCATTGCAGGCACTTAGTGATTGAGCTGGAAAATGGATTGTGATTGAGCAGCTAGTTTCTTTAATGATTATTAAAATATGTATTCCAAGCATATTAAACACTTTTTGCTCCTCCTTTTATGCACACTGATTAAGAATTACTGTTTTTGAGAACCCCTGATTTAAGGTTAGTATAGATTATACATTAATTGTGGTATGAGCTTTCTCTTTTTTATGTTATAGAAGAAAAGTAAGGAACGTATTTAAACTAGATTGGTTTTTTGCAGATCATGACTTTAGCAAAACAAACAAAAATTAAAGTTATGTAACATTTTCCCTGCATAAAGAATTTTGCATTAAATTCCTAGAGAGAGTGTCATAATTTAATTTCAATTTATTAAGACCCTTTCAATTAAAGTTTAGTGGATTACTTTTCTGGACGTTTTTAATCCTGCTATATCACTGCCTTAAAGACTAAGTTTCCTTGACAGTAATTCAGAATAGCTCATTTATTTGGGAATGACCACTCTGCTCTCATAAATCCCTATATGTGTGGTATATTTATTTAGCAACCAAATTCCCTGAGATATGTTAATATATGCATTGTGTTTTTCACAGCTGTTAGATATTAATAGCAATATTTTTTGAAAAACCAATATTACAATATTCCACCACAGCCATAGACTACAGGTTTTACAGAAATAAGTCGGGGGAGAAAAAGAAAAAAAAAAAAAAAACAGTATCCCTTGCATGAAAAGTTATTAACTATAATTTATACTGCATTCAAATTAATCTGAATCAAACAAGCATCAGTACTAGGTATCAAACAGTTTTATGACTAAAACTGATGCTTTTTTTTTTTTTTTTTTTTTTTTAATTATGTTGGGCAGAGTTATTTTAAAGGCCTCATAGACTGTTTTTAAGATTTTAATTTCAGCACTTCATTCAAGATTTTATCTCAGTTTTAATTAAGATTTTATCTTAATAAAAGATAACACCTTTGTCTGAAACATCATTAATGTTATTTCATTTTAACCATCAGCCATGATAGTTAATTCTTCTGCTAAAGTGTGACTCCCAATTCTGGGAGTCACAATTTAGCAGAAGATTAGCATCACTGTCTAAAATATGAATACAGTGTATCTATATTTCTGCCATTTCTTTAAATTATCTTTATTTGTTCTCAAAATAATCAATATTTTTAGTAAATTGTTTAAGGCTGTTGGTAAAATACTGAAGTGTAGTCCATGAGTGTCCCAGCATGGAACTAATCCTATTGCTGATTCCTCAGTAGAAGACACAGACAGTAGCATAGGGATTCCCTCTTGGCCTGAATTCTCAAGGAGACTGGGGAGGTTCTGAGAGGTTAATTTTATTTATTTATATATTAATTAAAATAAGTAATGATAACCCTACAAAGTAATGTACTAATGTTTTATCCCCTCCAGAGCTATTTACAATAATTATGAAACTTAAATGCAACAATGAGGCTGTTTCATTGGCTTCAGCATAAATTTATACGCTTTAATTAATTTTAATTTATACATTAAATCCACAAAGTAATTATTCTTAATAAATTAATTGATAAGAAATATTATTTCACCACTGTATTATTAATTGTATCAGTCTCCTGAAAGTTACATTTCACATACTTATGAAGTGATGTCTTTATAGACGTAGAAAGACAGACTTCTGTAGCTGCTGCAAGCCAATAAATTTTCATTGAAATGTTATTGTATTTTTGATTAGTTGTGTATTAATTTGTGTTTTACAAATAGATTAAATAGACTTAGTGGCATTCATTAGCTTATTTTTTAAATTTAGCAAGTGATTTTGTAAGTTACAACTCGCTACTACTACAGCTATCATAGTGGTGTGTTTTTGGCGGGAACATTGTAGCATAAGCAGTAGCTCAGAAGAATAGTAGGGTTTAAATTGTAATAAATAAGTATTCTGTAGGGTTTAGTCACCTTTTGTGCATACATCTGTTGTATTTTTTGATTAGTTAATGTATTAATTTTGTTTTACAAGTAGATTAAATAGGCTTAGTAGTTTAGTTAGCGACTTTGTAAGTTACAACTCACTACCCTTACCACTATCGTATTGGTGTTTTGGCTGGAATATTGTAGCATAATCAGTAGTGTAGAAGAATGGTTAGGGCTTTAATTGTAATAAATAAGTATTTTGAAGATTTTAATCACTGTTTGGGCATATATCTTCTGTATTTGCTAACGATATAATTAATTTAGCATTGTGATCATTCCTGTGTAGCGTAACTTGATAACGTATATCTTGAATTTGATAGCTAACGTATAACGTAAAACTATATAGCAGCATACGTATTACTGCATTAGCTTAGTATAGTATTATATAGTCAAGTATAGTATAGTAAATTAATCAATTAAATTTATTAACCTTATTAATTTTCATTGTTAATTAATTAAATCGTATTTAAATGGAAATCATGTCCCAGACTAGAGCAGCAAAGCAATGTGCACAAAGTAGCGGGAGTGCTGTGGCTTGGGGGAGAACCGAAGGGGGCAATTATCCCTAACACATCAGAGCCTAAAGAAATGTGCAACTTGTGAAATGTTTGCAGACCTTTCTGGGATGGGACATGATGTTGCCAAGGGTGTATGCTCAATGTAAGCAGTGGGAAGAAGTTAGACACCAACTCAGCGTTGTTATGAGCCTTTATGAGAGATTAAAGGACAGGGTAGATGCCCTCGAAGGACTTAAATTGGGGGGCCCATCAAGCTCTCAGCTTCCGGCATCAATGCCAGAGCTTGAACTTGAACTTGATCATTAGACAACACAGTGGCAATCTTCAGGGCAGAATGCACTGGTCCCACAGAAGATAGTTATTGTCAGTTACTCTATTGTCAGGGAGATGGGAAATATATTGTACAAAAAGGATAGGTGGAATAGGACCAGGGTATGTCTGCGGACTTATTTAACAAGTACAGGTGAATGTATGAAAAAAAGTTGTTTGGGTTTGGGTTAAATTTGAAAGTGTCTGCAATTCTACCCAGACATGATAGGAGGGAGTATATGATGAGAACCTTGTCAATCAATTCGGTCCTAGAGAGACTGTGCAAGGATCATGGGGTAGAATTCAATTCGGCCCTAGAGGGACTGTGCAAGGATCATGGGGTAGAATTTTTCTCAGCATGGTTTGTGCTTGTTAACAGGAGAGATCGTTTCTACAGGGATGGGATACACTTAAATAGAAAGGGTGTAAGAATATTTGCTGATGCTATCGAGGCACTGTTAGGTGGGTCGGAAAACTGCCAGCTTGGGGAAGATTCACAGACTAATAAATTAACGGTAGCCGCAGGCAGAGGTGAAACTGATTCTTGCACTGCTTGTATTGGAATGAGCAGCAGCCTGGAAAGTACAGTACTGGGGATTTCAAGGGCTGTTGGGAGTCATCATGGAACAAGTAAATATATAGGTTGTGTTAGGGTAACTAAGAGTAAGAATAGGTGTATGTATACTAGCATGTACACCAATTCTAGGAGTATAGTAAATAAATTTGATAAATTTGAACTGCTCGTCAAGACATCAAAAGCGGATATTATTGGGATATCAGAGACGTGGTGTCACACAGATATAAGCAGTGCAGAATTAGAATTTGGGAAGTACAATGTGTACAGAAAGGATAAACAGGACAGGAAGGGAGGAGGGGTTATGCTGCTAATAAAGAAACACATAAAATCTAAGGAAGTGCATACAATTGACATTGGTGGACAATACAATGCAATGTTGAGTCAGTTTTATGTGATATAAGCACTGGGAAAGGCACTGTGCTATAGGCCTAATGAATCTGATGGGTAGAATGAGCAATTTGCAGAGAAATAAAGTGGGCCAGTAAATCAGAATGGCTTATAATGGGGAATTTTAACTTTCCAGATATTGACTGGAACTTGTGGATTGGTCACTTGCATACTAGCAAGACTTTTGTGGATTTATTGGATGACTGTTTTCGACAGCAACATGTTCGAGAGGCAAATTGAGAGAGTAATATTCTTGATCTGATTATATATTACCAGCAGTGATTCTTCATGCATTAAGAATCAGCAGATAAAGGAACCACTATGTGGCAGTGATCACAGTGTACTAATATGGGATTTAAATAAAGATGTAATTACCATCAGGGGTAAGGGGAAGGGTTTTTGCTTTTGTAAAGGTGACTACAGTGGTCTTAGAGAGCTTTCAAATTCTATACAGTGGGATCAACTGGTGATGCTACCAACGGTGAATTCTAAATGGGCAACCTTCGGGGACTTATTCTTAGAGGGTACTAGGCTTTCATACCAAATAAGAAATACTGTTCCAAGATTTAGGCATAAATGAATGTCAAATAAATTAATGAGGCTTGTGGCAGAGAACAGAAAAGGATGGAATGCATATAAATTATCAGGCAACACAGAAGCTTATGTTAGATATAAGCTAGTCCACAATTAAGTAACAAAGAAGGTTAGACAGGCAAAGGCAGATTACGAGAAACCTTTGGCAAAGGATGCAAATAAAAATGGTAGAATTCTTTACTTATGTAAACTCTAGAAGGAAAGGTATGAATCAAATTGGTCTACTTAATGTAGATGGTTTGGCTATTAATGATAATGCTCAGGTAGCTGATAAACCGGATGAGTATTTTGCATCTACATTCACACATGAGGAGTTATTCAAGAAAAGAAATGACAGAAGTTTATCAAATTCTAACAGGGAGCTAAGTGATTTTGAAATAACTGAGAGCAAAGTGGAGGAGAAATTGTTGAAGTTAAACATAAGGAAGGCACCTGGGGTAGATGGGATCTATCCAGTTATATTAAAGGAGGCAGCAAAGTAAGTAAGCAAACCCTTAGCCATAATTTTGAAAGCTTCCTTGAATTCAGGGGGGAAGGGGTTCCCATGGACTGGAGGTGTGCATATTGTTTGTTGTTGTTGTTTTTGGTTTTAAGGAGCATTAGCAAATAAAGCCATATTGCTCCAGGGATATGCGGTGGTCATTCCCTGACCTTTCCACCTCCTCCATATTTGGTGGGCACGGGCTCGAACCCTGGTCTAATCAAGAAGCGTGTGCTACGCGGTGTGCATATGTGTCCCCAATTCACAAAGGGGGATCAAAGGGTGACACAGGTAATTACAGACCTGTTAGTCTAACTTCTGTTCCAGGGAAAATAATGGAGTCACTGGTTAAGGAAGCAATGCAGGATCATCTGTACAAGACTGCAGTTATTGCTGTACAAGGATGTAAAGAATAATTTTGATATTATATACTTGGATTTTAGGAAAGCTTTTGATACTGTGGCACACGGAAGACTACTATACAAATTGGAGCAGTATGGCATTAAGGACAAGTTGCTACAATGGATAAAAGGATGTTTGAGTGGGAGAAGACAGAGAGTAGTTATCAATGGACTAATGTTAATAGTGGAGTCCCCCCCAAGGTTCAGTGTTGGGCTCATTGTTGTTTTCGGTATTTATCAATGATACTGATGAAGGCATATCAGGTTTAACGCCTAAGTTTGCAGGTGATAAGAAGGTTGGCAGGGTTGTTAATGACAGTAATGATAGTAGTGAGTAGAACAAAGGGTTGGTGTTAACAAGAAAGGCTTAAGCTCTGCAAATTGCAACTTCTGGAGACTAGGCACCTGTTGAGGTGATCTAACTGAGTTGAATAAGCCCTTGAATGGATTGAGCGAGCTCAATGCTAATGGGATTCTTCCTATTGCAGATTATTCACCTGAGGGGGCATAAATTCAAATTGAGGAAAGACAATTGTAGAATAGATATGCGGAAATTTGCCTTTAGCCAGCGTGTGGTTGATAGGTGGAACAAACTTCCTCTGTTGTAGTGGAGGTCAGGAACTTAAATAAGTTCAAGGCAGAACTAGACAAACATTTGGAGTGAATGGATGGGTGGAATGGGAAGGGGTTTTATTTTATTTTATTTTTGGTTGATGCTATACAAGCTTGCTTTCTTGCATCATATGCCTCTACTAATGCTAATAACTATATGCTTCTAGTGGGACATACAGCAGCCTGAAAAGCAAAGTGTTGGAAATTTCAAAGGAGGTTAGGCAAGCTAAGGCAGATTGTGAGAAGTCTCTAGCAAAGAATGTACAGAAAAATAGAACACACTTCTATGCTTATATTAACAGTATATGAAAGGAGTTGAATCACATTGGGTTAACTTGATGTCAATGGGTTAACTGCTGATGACCCTGCTCAGGTTGTGAACAAATTGAATGGATATTTTGTATCTACATTCACACATGAGGAATTCTTTAGGGAAGGTGATACCAGAAGTTTATCAAACTCTAATGAGGAGCTAAATGGCTTTCATAAATAAATAAATAAATAAATTTCATAAATTTCAAAAATAAATTCAAAGTCCTGGTTAAAGTCAACAAATGAAAAGCAAGGATATTGGAATCATGGTACCACTCAGGCACAAGAGATGAGGACTTTGAATAGGCCAGTATAATTTAGTATATAGGAAGGAAATTTTTCCTTTTTTTTTATAATTTTTGTGTGGAGGAGGGTTTGAGCTAAACTATGGCAACTCTATGTGTTTGTGAGGGTACTGTACCCAGCAAAGCCAATCAGAGAAATGGTGAATATGCTTATGTGGTGTAGTGTAGGTTTATGTTATTTGTGTTCAGTGATTAGCCTCTCATCCAGCATGGTGCACAGTGTACACCCTACTGGTTACTCTCTTTGCTCCATGGAGGTGGGCCATCTACTATCACCATACTAATTTCAATAATAAATGTATAGTTCCCAATCTCCCATGGAGACAATGTTTGCCAAAAAAAAGCTAAGTTCTGGAAAGAAATTCAATCACATGATGCTACCTCAGTTGGGACAGGCAGGACAGGAGGGTAATGCACTTGGTTAAGAAGCACATAGTCTCTAAGGCAACACACACAGATGATATGAGTGGCCAGTGCAATATTGCTTCCCCTACATAAAAAAAAATTGGATTTTCTTTTTTGCACTAGGTATTACTTTTCTTCTGAACATCACCCACTCTGTACAAATTTCAAATCTGCCCTACCATGGAGTTTTGTCCCCAAATCTGGGGTGTTAATCCCTAAACCCTTCTCAAGCTTCTAGACTCAATTCAAAAAAAGGAGAGTAAGGTTAATTAATGATCTACCTCTTACAAAGTCTCTCTGCTCCCTGTCTCGCAGATGTTCAGTTTATGCTATTGCCCATCTTTGGAGTATTTGGGCCCTAGGCAAAATATTTTCCGAGAGCCCCTACACTCTACTTTATTAATAAAAAAAAATTAACACTATAATCCAAAATTAGGATTACAGTCAATATAAAAATGTAAAACAAATAAATTTGCATATATCTCAAAGGAAATATATGCTAATCTAAACATATTGGCAGCACACACCTTTTGACTAGAAACTACAACATTGCAATTTGTAAGTATATTTTATTTGCAAATTTATAAGGAACATGATGTTCATGCTTGTTGTTACGCTACTGGATATTATTGATTTTGGCTGCATACAGGGACATTTAGATAGATATAACATTCTGAAGGACACACAACATGGCTTTGTTAAGGGTATATCATGCTTAACTTAGTAGGCTACTCTGACACAGTTACTCATGAGCTGGATTTACAGAATAATTTCAACATAGTTTATTTAGATTTTAGCAAAGCATTTGACTGGGTCCCTCATGAGAGGTTACTGTATAAGCTTGAACAAGTTGGGATTACTGGTAAGATTCTACGATGGATTGCCTGGTGGCTCCAGGCAAAGGCAGAGGGTTGTCATTAATGGATGTTCTTCAGATTGGAGCAACATTAGGGAGTGGGATCCATCAAGGATCAGTTCTTGGACCACTGTTGTTTCTCATTTTCATAAATGACATTGATGAAGGGATAGAAGACTTGATGTTCAAATTTGCAGATGATGTAAAGATTGGCAGAGTCATTAATGACCTGTGCCAAGCAACACTCCTTCAGGATGACCTGAACAGACTTCAAAGATGGTCAGAGAAGTTTTGTTTGTTTGTTATTTGGTTTTTATAAGCATTAGAAACTAAAGCCATATTGCTCAGTGGATATTTTTTTTATTTTTTTTTATGAAAACCCCAAACACGAAAGGTATCAAAACCTATAGTACTTAGTACCGTGCATGGGTTGGAGGAGAAGTATGGGGGGAGGAGGATGCCGGAAACTTTGCTCTAGGGACTAAACATGGGTTTCACCACTTCAAGCCTCCAATAAGCAAAGTTGTGGTATTTCACCGGTTGATGAAAGTCATCTACCACCTACATGTGGTGGTTGGTCATACCCTGACCTTTCCGCATCCTCTGTATTTGGTGGTCACGGGTTCGAACTCTGGTCTAATCAAGAAACGTGTGCTATGCACTGCTGCTCCTGCCCACCTGACTACGGAGGCACCCAGGTCAGATAAGTGGCAGCTATGTTTTTTTTTTTTTTTTTTTTCGATCACTCATCGGTGAAGACAGGATATTAGAGCTGGAAAAGGAATTAGAAAATGTGAATTGGAATATCATCGGTTTGGCTGAAACAAGAAGAAGAAATTAATCACTTATAAGTTTATCAAGTGGAAATCTGCTGTACACCAATGGAAACAGTGAAAGGAGTGAAGGTGGAGTTGGGTTTCTGGTCCATAAAGATTTTAAAAACAACATTTTGGAATTCAAAAGTACATCACCAAGGGTGTCAAGACTAATACTCAAGATTTCTAAGAGGTACAAGCTAAAGATTATAATGATTTATGCACCAACGTCGAGCCATGATGATGAAGAGATTGAAGAAATGTACACTGAAATTGAGAGTCTTCTAGATGAGCAGAAAACCCACTACACTATTATTATGGGGGACTTCAATGCTAAGGTTGGAAAAAGGCAAAACAGTGCAGAAAGAGGAACTATAGGAAATTTTGGTATTGGTGAAAGAAATAAAAGAGGTGAAAGACTTGTGGAATTTGCAGAATCTCAAGGACTGTCAGTAATGAACACTTTTTTCAAGAAAAGGGGGAACAGAAAGTGGACATGGAAGAGTCCAAATGGATTAACTACTAATGAAATTGACTTCATCCTCACTAACAGAAGATATATTGTGAATGATGTTACCGTCCTGAATAAGGTAAATGTTGGAAGTGATCACAGAATGGTAAGATGTACACTTGATATAGATGTAGGAAAGGAAATCAAAAAACTGACTCAAGTAAATAATACAAAGGTCTTTGAAATAACAGAGGAGGAGAAAAAGCAGTATGTACTGGAACTTAAGAACAAGTTTGAGCTTCTGCAAACTGCTCAGGACAAAGATATCGACGAGGAATATTACAACTTTCTGAAAGTGATAAAGCCCAAGAAACCTATAGGGAAACAGAAATCCAAAGAAGAAAAAATTAGTCAAGAAACACTTGTCATGATGAACCAAAGACGACAAATGAAGAGCAAGAAAAACACTGACAGGGAGAAAATTGAGTATACTGAATTATGCAAAGCCATTAGAAAGAGACTCAGAGAGGACATAAGATGATTTAACACAAGAAAAGTAGAACAAGCATTAAGGGAAAACAAAGGATTTAAATCAGCAGTCATGAGCAGTAATACAGAAAGACAAATGATACTGAAACTGAAGAATAGCGATGGTGTACCTATAAACAGCAGAGAAGGCATAATTCAAATAGCAGAAGACTACTATAGAGAATTATACAAGGAGCGAGGGAATGACACCAGCAGTGGGGAACATGGATTGCAAAGTAGCAACACATACGACATACCCGATATTCTTCCTGATGAGGTAGAACATGCATTGAAGAAAATGAAGAATCGGAAAGCCCCGGGGGAAGATGAAGTTACTGTAGAGTTGTTAAAATTGGGAGGAAGAGACATAACACAAAAATTGGCAAGGCTCTTCACAAAGTGCATTAGAAAAGGTGTGATGCCTAAGCAGTGGAATAATGCAATCATAGTTTTGCTGCATAAGAAAGGAGATAAATCAGAAATTGGAAATTATAGACCAATTAGCTTGTTATCCCATATCTACAAGTTGTTCACAAGGGTCATTACTAACAGATTAGAAAGAATACTTGATGAGAATCAACCGAAAGAGCAAGCTGGCTTTAGGACAGGATTCTCAACTATGGATCACCTTCACGTAATGTCACAGCTAATGGAGAAAGCAAATGAATATAAAATACCATTATGCCTGGCATTTGTGGATTATGAAAAGGCATTTGACTCCATACAGCATAAGGCAATGTTTCGGGCACTGGAAAGACAAGGCATAGATACTCCATATATTATGATTTTGAAGAAAATATATGAGAGTGCTACATCCTTTATTAGACTAGACAAAGACAGTAGCAAATTTAAAATTGAGAAAGGAGTTCGACAAGGAGACACAATATCTCCGAAGCTGTTTACTGCTGCCCTTGAGGAAGCTTTCAGAAGATTTAGACTGGTCGCAGAAAGGAGTCAATGTGAACGGAGAGTACCTAAACCATTTACGATTTGCAGATGACATTGTGGTCATAAGCCACGATCCCAAAGAATTAGAGGAAAATCTTAATCAGTTATGCACAGTTAGTAAGGATTTTGGACTAAAGATGAATATGGCTAAAACAAAAGTAATGATGAACAAGTATGCCACGGAAAGGGAAATAATGATTGAAGGAGCAGTAATTGAAAAGGTCGAGTCATATACTTATCTGGGACAAGTTATTAGCTGTAATAATGATAAATGGCTGGAAGTCAAGAGAAGAATAAATTTTGGATGGATAGCATTCAGGAAATATAGTCACATACTGAAGAGCAATATCCCAGTTTGTCTGAAACGTAAAATAATGAACCAATGTATACTCCCCACCATGACTTATGGAAGTGAAACTTGGGCACTCACCAAAAGAATAGAAGAGAAGCTAAGAACTACACAGCGAAGAATGGAACGAATTATATTGGGAATCAGACTGTTAGATAAGAAGAGAAACACATGGATTAGGCAGCAAACTCAAGTAAAGGACATTCTTATCAAAACTAAAGAACTAAAATGGTCTTGGGCAGGACACATAGCTCGAAGACATGATGACAGATGGACTAAGAAAATAACAGAATGGTACCCAAGAGGAGCTAGAAGAAAACCTGGAAGACAAAGGCGGAGATGGATAGATGAAATTCATGAGTTTCTGAGTAGTAAATGGATGGCCAGTGCTCAAAACAGAAGGAACTGGAAAGTTGCTGGAGAGGCCTTTATCCTGCAGTGGATTGAAAATGGCTGATGATGATGTTTTTTTTAATGCCGCTAAATGCAAGGTTTTACACTTGGGGAATAGCACACACAAATAAACCTACAGATAAATTATATACTCGGTGGAGTTGAATTAAAAACAGTGGAGGAGGGAAGGGATCTGGGAGTTAAAATACAGGCAGCCAGGAAAGCCCATGGTGTCCTATCGATGATTTATTGGATGTTATCCTGTAGAGATAGGGAGGTCATAATCCCATTCTAGAAGGAAATTGTAAGATCACATTTGGAATACTGTGTTCAAGTATGGACACCTCATCTGAAAAAAGACATCGAGCTTCTTGAAAGGGTCCAAAGATAGGTAACTAGAATCGTGAGATCAGCAAAAGGATGAGCATACAAGGAAAGACTCCAATTATGTGGGCTACAGAGCTTGGCAACCAGGCCTGAGTGATCTTATTGAGGTTTATACGGCCCTGAGAGAGATTAGTAAAAATGAATGAAGGTGGAATTTTCACTGTTATAAAGAATTCCAGAACTAGAGGGGCCATAAATTCAAATTACAGGGGTTGAGCTTTAGATTAGATTGTGGAAGTTTTCTTTTATCTAGCAAGTCACTGATTGCTGGAACAAGTTGCCCTTGCAGGTAGTTGAGGCTGACAGTGAATAAATTCAAAGGTCAACTGGATAGTCACCTGCATGAGGAGGGAAAGTATATAATTTGTATTTACTTATCTACTTGGTTGTTTTTTCTGTTTTTTTTTTTTTTGCCAGTGCAGCAAAAGCCTGTGACTTGCTTGCATTATATAGTAAATACTTTATCCTTTTTACTTTTGTTTTCTGGAACAACCTTCCTTCTTTCCCAAAAATTATAATCAATAGAAATTCAAGTAAAAAAAAAAAAAAAAAAAAAAATCTTCTTGATAAAGAACAGTAGGCAAAGTCCAAAGGGTTAAGCTTTTTTGCCAGTTAATGACAAAACTGGAAATAACATTAGGGATAGGGGGATAATCCAGACCAGAAAAGTATTTAGTGTTCCCCAGGAGTAATGAACAGAATGGTATTTTGTTAGTGCACAACAAAACAGAGTAAATACAGACTGGCATTTATTTTTCTAAACACTGCATACTGATGGGTTTCTTACTCCATCCTTGTAGTTCTGACCATTGATTTTTTTGGTTATTATGATAAAAGTCTGAGATTTGCCAACTAAACAGAGTAAATAGACTTGAATAAATCAACTGAAAAAGTGTATCTCTATTGACCAGCTCAGATTTTGAAAGTGACATGTTAATTGTAAAGAAATAATATAAAGCTCATCTGCATAACAGTCAGTCTGTATAATAATATAAAGTGCTAAAGTATAAAGAACAATGAAGGAATTTCAGAAGTGAAGAACTCAAAAAATACCAGTTGAGACAGTAAGTCTCCTTTCCTAGCTTAAAGTTATCACAAGCTGAAATAGTAAATTTAGTGAAAGAATACAATGAAGTCTGAGAAGTTGTGTATTGTACACTGAAAGAAAGAAAGAATGTAAATAACTGGGAACAGAGATTTTGATTTTTGACTGTTTTATATTTCTCAATACTTAAGACAATTTTTGAAAATTCTTGGGAATTTCTTAGATTCCAGAAATTTACCAGGTTTCCAAATAATGTGAAGTAGTTTTTTTAATGGTTCTTATTTATCAAAATTTTGGTTAAATAAACTTTAGGAACATAGATGAGTTAGGCTTATTTTTCCCTCTGGAATAAAAAGAATGGAGAAAGTGACAATATTTGAAAAACACTCATGGTGTTATCAACTAAAGATTAACAATTCAAACTAACACTTTTATACCACAAAGGAGATTTTACAGCAAACTGTAATAAGATAATGCTAGTGAGATATTACAGCTAGCTGCTATCATGGCATGCTGTAATAAACAGCATGAATAAAGAAAAGATGTGCTTCCTATCTTGAATGCTTCCTATCTAGCTTTCAGTTTCATTCTTTTTATTCTTTATTTTCTGGTTTTTCAAATCTCTCTCTCTCTCTCATATTTCCTTTGTTCAAGATGTTTATTATGGCATGCCATGCTAGCAGTTAGCTGCAGCACCTCACTAGCATTATCTCATTGCAGTTTGCAGCAAAATAACCAACATGGTAGTGTTTGATTAAATTGTTATTCTTGGAAAAAAGTGACATTATTTGATTGTAATTTCAGTCAAAGACTTCTTTAAGAATGTAACATAATTTTTATTTTATGTATATATTATCAAAAAGGCACAATAAAAAAATAAAATTAATATATTATATCTGATGATTTTTCATTCGGAACTATTTCATTCGGAATTATTAGGAACAAAATAATAATAATGATAATAAGTTAATAATACAATAGAAATAATATAACAATGCAAACAAATATTTAAATAATATTATTTTTTTATAACAGAGAGAGAGAGAGAGAGAGAGAGAGAGAGAGAGAGTGAGTCTCTTTTTCAAGTTTCAGTTCTCCATTTGTTGGTAAAGGAAAGTATTATCATACCCAATCTCAATAATGAGCTTTTATAGTTCTTTGATTATTACTTGTGTGTTTTAAATCTACATCTCCCTCTCTCTTTTTTTTTTAACTATTTGATGGCATACCACCAGTTTTTGATTTCCATTTTGGGCACTGTAAACAAATATAAGTTGGAAGTTGAAATATTTTCCATTACAGTAATGAATAACAGCAAACAAATAAATAAAGGAAAATAGAGAATATATCATGCACCCTGAATACACATTTCCAACGAGTGTCCAAAGGCAAAGAAGTTAAAAGGTGCTATCCTGTTTAATTATTGAAATGAAAAACAGACAAAAGTCATGAAAAACTCTGCTATTTAACAAGCTGAAAGTTGGACATTTGAACTGGTGTGCTGTTGGTTCAAATGTTCAATTTGTAATTGTTGGAAATATACTACAGGCTTGCATCAGATAAAATCTTTACTGTATGCCTCCAACTAGTCTTGTAAACAATTATAAGAATACAAAATCTTCAGCTGTTTATGCACTTTCACACATATACATCATTTGACTACTTGCAGAATAAAGTGTCGACTAAGTTTTTTTGACACTGACAGGTGCGAGGGTTACTTTGATTCAGTTAACAGCTCTATTCCCTTGATATTCAATTTGTCAGACAATAATGTGTTTCTAGATGTTTCACTCCTAAATCCATAGCAAACTGTTCCATCTGATAATCTAGCATTTCATCTCTTATGCCATCTGTGACCCGCTATTCTATCAAGGTTTTTACATGGTTCACACATGCTTCCCATTTTTTTCTATAACACATTCTAATGCTTCCTCCCATATTGCCTTTATGGAGTTCTTCGAGAAAGCAGAACTGTATAAACAACATAGCATTATGTCCATCAGCCCAAATCAAGTTGAATCGATTCAAGTCACAGTGGTAAGTCAGGAGCCATATCTCTATGTCCATGATCTGCCACTAATTTGTCAATTACATAAATTTTTTTTTTTGGGGCTTTGAATGACTCACAAGTTGATGTAATTCTGCTTTTAACATATTGAGCTCAAATTTCACAATGTTTTCAGAAGCTAGTTTTTAATTTTAGTCTCACTTCAATTCTTTGTCAGAGATATTTTGATAAGCACTGAATGATATGCAGCATTATCCAGCATAATGAAATTTAGGACAAGTTTAAGTAATAGATGATTTTCAAATCTTCTTCAGAAATTTTTAACATTATCTCATCATCACAGTCTCCCTTGATACGTTGAAAATGAAAATGAGGAAGATTCTAGGTATAAATCTACCCTTTTTTCCTGCATGACAAATAATAAAATGATTCTCTTTCAATGTAAGGACTTTAATTCCCAAAGCCATATCATTAATGAAATCCAGCAACCTTTAGGGCATAACATTTAGGTAATATTTAGCACAACATAACATTAACATGAAATCCTGCAACCTTTAGGGCATAATCACAGGTGGTCAAGATCCATGTTTTGCCTTGATATGCAATAGCCTTTAGGATGGGAAGTGATTCACTTTTGTTTCAGCCCCTGGAGAACTGAAATGTTTGGATGGGAAAACCAGATACTGTTATCAAATGAAGTTTGGCAACAATTGTGTAAAAAGAGCAAAAGTGCTCTTTGGCATAAATTCAGAAAAGAGGAAAAATGAAAACAAATTTGTCTATATTCCCAAAAATATGCACTGCTGTGTTGCAGTGCAGTTCAGGGTTCGTCAACAGTGCTCACATGTAATCTGCATGCAAACCCACCAGTGCTAATCACAGTTGGATTATTTAAGTTTTGTATACAATTCACTCATTGTCCTGATAAGAAGCTTTCTGGCTTCCAGATTTCAGCATAAATAAAGAAATGTTAGTTATGCAAAAATCAAATATAAATTTTTTATTATAAATATTATTAATAATTTAATATTGAATTTTGAAGAAGGAGAAGCAATGCATTTGCCATTACTTTTGTTTTTTCTCCCACACCACCTTTCTCTCTGTCATCTGTGGTGGTTGTTATTTGGTTTTTAGGAGCATTAGCAACTAAGGCCATATTGCTCTGGGGATATGCGGTGGTCATTCCCTGACCTTTCCGCATCCTCCGTATTTGGTGGTCACGGGCTCGAACCCCGGTCTAATCAAGAAGCGTGTGCTACGCACTGCCGCTCCTGCCCACCTGGCTACGGAGGCACCGTGTAATTTGTGGTCTCTCATTAACTAGCAAGCATAGCCCTTTGGGCTATGGTTACTGAACTTTACAGGGATTATATGTGATTTGGTCTGTGGAGAAATCCAGTAACACAAACTCATCCCTTGGAACCCACTGCTGGTTTTTGGACATTGTTTACTTCTCCAATACAGCCTCTATCTCATGGTTATTCTTAGCTACTGCCAACCTTTGACTTTCTGAAAACAGAAGATTTCATAATTTTTATCAGAAAATTGCAGAAGGAAAACAGAAGATTTTTTTTTTAAATACATACTTTGGAATTGAAATTAATTTCACTAACAACATATACCTTTTATATTAAGATACAGCCAGAGGATTGCTAACCAGTACAGCATGCACCTCCAAATAATTTGTTTCAAGGAAGATACTCTTACAGACTTTGTCCTCTTCGGAAATGTTGAGTCGAAGTTTTGTTTATAACAAAAGGACTGCTGTCTACACTTGGCTGTCAAGAGCATTTTCAAAGTTTCACCAGAAAGAAAAGATATGAACCAAGCTCTTCTTTTTTTACTTGACTGAATATCCTCTCACACTCAGTACTGCTGTGGAGAATTGTTAAAATTCCAAGCACGATAGTACTCACACGAGCCTTTCTCATCACTTCTAAACTGTTCTTTAAACAGACTTGTCAGAGGCTGCCACTTTCTACCAAGTTAAACATTTTCTCAATCTGTCTTTCCTCTTTGCATTTGTTTCTCTAGAAAGAAGTGCATAGAGGATATTTACTGCTATCTACAGGAGTAAATATCCACCAAATAGTCTGCTTTTAAACAGTTTAAAAGCAAGCCAAGCTCATCTAAACAGCAGGGCAGGATATAAAATGCAAATTACATATAACTGAACTTTCATACATACACCTTATACAAATCATAGTTTTACTGTGCTGTCTATCACTATTTCATTTCTTGCTCTTTCATGCATTAATCTCTCCTCAATACTAAAACAAACCACATTCATCACCTTCAAGCAGTAATTACATATTTCTTCAGCCTTAAAGTCTGAAAAGATACGATATACAAATGAACATAGCAGTTTATGGGATTTGTAGCCACCACATATATGCACTTGTTCGTATGCAAAACATTAATTTAATAGTTGCAAAACTCTTTTTTATGTTTAATTTTGTATTTTAATAGTTTTAATTAATTAAACAGAGATTATATATTTTCATACTGAACAATACTTACTCGAATTACTGCTTGCAAAGTGCCAAAAGCACAGTGACGAACACTTGACTGAAGAGCTCTCAATCTGGCAGCCTGACCTGACTCTGTGTCTGAAAATTCTGAATCTGAGCTGCTGAATTTCTTCCACATATGTATATCATTGCCATATTGAGAAGAAGAATATGAACAAACTTTCCACCGCTGGGGTGAAATATATCCAGAATCTGACATATTTCCTGCTGATGAAATATGATTATTATAATAAGAGCACATCAAACTCTGTAATCAGTGCTAAATAAAAATACAAGTAGTTCTCGACTTTACGAGGTAATTCATTCCTAGCGTGCGCTCGTAAAGCGGGAATTAAATTCCATAGACATAATGTTAAAAATATGGGTTACGTTCTCAACAATGAAATTAGTTAGCTAATTTAGTTTATGTTTAAACAATGATTGATTTATCCAAAGAAATAAAAATGTAGCCTGTAAAATCAAGCAAATTATAATAATAGAGGAATTATTTACGACTTACAAATGTTAAAGAATGTTTATTCTTCATCATCATCGACTAAATGCACACTCGTTGATCACTCATTATTGGCTCGGCACTCGTTGGTTTGTTGCACAAGGAGTCATCTTCAGAAATGTCAAGAGACATTTGTTTCCAAGATAATCTTCTCTTTTCTTTATAAATTTCAATAGATGCATAAGCATTTTTTAACGGAACGCACAAATTGCAACTAACATGATTTGTGTGGAGTAATGAGTTTACAAAGCTTAAAAAAAAAAAAGGAATGAAGAGAAGATTCTGAAAATTTATTTGATTTTATAAGATTGAAGATTTCAGTAAAAGGAAAACACATTTCACTATAATAACATAAAAAATCCACACAATTCCAGCTATCGGTATTTTCACAAATGCAATAACATCGAGTTTACTACTCGTTTATAATTGCTTGCAGAGCAGAAAAGCTCAATAAACCGGAAAGTGCAAATTGTTTTTATTGTTTTAGGGTCGCGACTTCCAGAAATGTGCTTTATAAAAATATCACAAAGCCGTTCAAAATTGGTTCTTATAACAGAACATATGATAGGGATGAGAGTATGGTGCATTTTAGTGATTTGAATTGGTAACTAATACAATTTGCACTATAAAAACGATCTTTTAGAGAGTTATATAACGAAAATTTCAACTTCCGAGATTGTGGAATGAATTACCAAAAAACAATGTGTTATTGGGTTCACATTATGATATTTTCGCGATAAGACGGTAACGGATTAAAATTGTAAAGCATGTGCGTAGCTATACGATACACTGTATCGTATAGCTACGCACGTGGTTTGGAATGCAGTATTTATGAATGTTTAACATTCATTTTTTGCAATTAATGTTCATATTTTCGATTTTGTTGATACTTGATACTTGGGGAAAAAAAACTCGTAAACCCAGGAACTCGTAAAGCGAGAGCTGCCTGTATATCTATACACAATTTTAGAGAAGCAAACCTGTTACCTAGTTTTAACTACGTGAATTTTTAATGAACTAAATCACATACATAATTAATAGTATACCATCAAAATATATAAAAAAATTAGTCTTTTAATATATTTTTAAAAATTTGGGTCTTTCTAGAAACAATAATATCATTTCATAATATTACAAATACTGGTGTGTGTAGGCATCATAGTTCCCTCTAATTTATTTTTCCTCAGTGCTCAGAATGAATATCACTTTTCATGCTTAATGCGCAGCTGGTTACCATACAAAAATAATTAATGATTATAATCATTAATAATAACAATTATGCATGATTTTTAAATGCAAATTGGTAAATAAACAATTTAATAACAGATAATTATAACTATTAGATAAATATATTTTAGAAATATAAAGCTAGCTTTATTGAAAACTATTCTTTGCAGTTTTAACAAATTTTGTAAACTACAGAGAAACTACATTCTGAAAATAATCCTTGTACACCTTCCATATATCCTTTACTGACAGTAAGACAATGTGATCTCTTATAAGTGAGGGTTAGGACGTATAATTTTTCCCAAAAAATAATTGTTGGTATTGTGGTTTTCTTCCAAGTTTTCCCTCACACTTGGTTCCTGACAGATATAAAGAATAATTTGTATTCCAGTAACAGAATATGCAAACCATTCACGAGAAGAAATCCCTGGCAGGCTGGGACCCAGGTACAACAATGTTTGACTGCATTCCAGAGTTTAGTAGGCACTTAAAAATTTAATGTGTGGCACTCCCAAAACCACTGCATGGCCATGCAGCTGCACAATTTAGAGGGAACCTTGTTACACGTATTATTGTATCATAGAAGTAAGTGGTATTAGGGATTTTTTTTTTTTTAAATGGAACCAGAGAACATTTTGTAAAGAGCGATATGCTCAATGAGTCAGGATATTTAAGAGTATAATGGAGCTCTACATTCACTGCATAGTTAGTTCTTTCTTCTCTTCCTTCTTACAGTGCACTATTGCCTCACTGTAAAGAACTATGGGTCAAGCTCTGTAATAAAGTCGTGGCCAGACAATAGGTTTAATGCTGACATTATATTAATCCACCAATTTAGGAAGGAAACTAAATGTGGAGAGAAATGTTATAGTCAAGTAACATGGATTGTAGACTGAGGAAAGAGATGGATTAACATATATTAATGTGTTACTGTTGTTATACTCAAAACATTATAAAAATTAGTCACTTTGCAGAAATTCCTCCATGGATTCACATCCACCCAATCTGATCTACCTTGAAAATATCCATACTAACACATTTCTACAAAGAGATTATGCATTTAAGTTTGTCACTTCACTAAAGCTGCATATCATGATGAAACTTATCACTGTCTCAAAATCTAACATAAATGTACTTTTTTCACCAATTACTGCAGGACAAGTATCCTCAAAATAATATGTATTTAAAAATGCTAATATAACTGTGCAGTGTTTACATCTTAGTGAAATTATTATGCATAACAAATTATTATTATTATTATTATCAGTAGTAGTAGTAGTGGCATACTATGGAAAAAAGCAAGCTTATAAAGCAACAGTAAAAAAAACAAAAAAAACCTCCCACATACCTGTCCATCTCCTCCAATAATTTGTCTAGTTCTTCAATGAATTTATTAAAACTGCCCACTTCCACAACAACAGATGGAAGTTTGTTCCAAAAATCAACCACCCACTGGCTGAAAGAAAACTTCTACACATCATTATCCTGCAACCATCCTTCCTCAATTTGAATTTATGTCCCCTCATGTGTGTGTAGTCTGACCAAGAGGAAGAATGCCATCAGTAATGAGCTTGCTCAATCCATTCAAAGCCTAAAACATTTGTCAGATCACCTCGAGGGCACCTAGTCTTCAGACACTGCAATTTGCATAACTGAACCTATCTTGGTAAGACCACCTTTTGATTCTCTCCACTAATCTCATTGCCCTTTTCTGCACCCATTCTAACAGATAATATAACTGTACAGTGTTTCTTTCCTAAAATGAGGTCTCCAGGCCTGTGTGCAGTACTCAAGATGTGGAAATGCTATGTGGAAATTCCATGCCAAAAAAGTTCCCATATATCATAGACAAACCCCTGTTTTGGCAGCCTGTCCACATTGTTCAGAGAACTTCATATCTGACTGCACAATTACCCCCAGGTCTTTTTCATTTTCAACTACGCCGAGTGTATACCACACAGTTGCTATGTTAATCTGGGATAACTGCTACTCACGTGCAATAACTTCCATTTGTCAACGTTAAACTTCAACTGCCATTTCCAAGCCCACTGACCCAATTTTTCTAGATTTCATTGCAGTAGTTCATCCTGATTACTGTCATTAACCACCCTGCCAACCTTTGTATCAGCTGCAAACTCAGACATTAAGCCTGATAAACCTTCATCAATATCATTAATAAATATAGAAAACAGCAATGAGCCCAGTGCTGAACCCTTGGGGACTCCACTAATAACATTAGTCCATGAAGAGCAGTGTCCATTAATAACCACTCTCTATCTTCTCCCACTCATTGTGGCATTAAGAGCAAGTTACTGCTATGGATAAAAGGAGTAACTTGCTCTTAATGCCACAATGCTCCAATTTATACAGCAGCCTGTTATGTGTAATAGTATCAAGAGCCTTTCTGTAATCTAAATATATGATGTCAGAATTATTTTTTGCATCCTTTCCTTTGTTACTGCATCATAATATCCATTCGTTTTGGTCAGACAAGATTTCCCCTTAATAAATCCATCTAGTAGTACCTATATTCATATTAGAGACACAATGCTGGTATCCATGAATTTGCTTAAGTTGCTAATATCTTTTTAAATTGTACAGCATCATTTGAACAGGAGAATCCACTATGCATTTAAAAATCAGGGAGACTGCTAGGACAGCTGTTTTGAAGTATACTGGCTTCTCATCAGCTGGTGGATGATGGTCTCCATTAGTGAATGTTTGCCAACCTGTGAATAATGTACCTTATCTAAGTGAACAGTCATATAGTGTATGGAAGTTAATGTAGAGTATGGAATAATAGAGAATGCCTACCGACTGATCACAAGCCAGTAAGCTTCAAAACAGCTGTCACGACAGTGTATCAAATTTTGAAATGTATATCAGCATATTCAACTACTTGGGCAATGCTATGCAATTTAAAAAGATATTGGCAACTCAGGCAATACCACCAATAATGGCATTTGTCTCTAAGTTAAACATATTGCTCTCCCTGAAGATCAAGTGCCAAACACTGAGGGCTTGGTGCTTGGTCTTCAAGAAGAGCAGAGCCGACCGGGCTAGCCGAGTGGGTAAAGTACCTGCCCGGCAACCCAAAGGTCGCGGGTTCGATTCCCGCCTCGGGCTTGGATCAAAGTACTGCAAAAACCTTGGGAGGTGCAATATGGCCACAGAAGCCGATGTGCCAACAACTACCAAATAAAAAAAAAAAAAAAAAAAAAAAAGAAGAGCAGAAAGTCTATCCATGATCAAAATCAAATGCAAATAACATGTATGAAGTTTGAGTTCATGTTAATACATTACTATGCAGTTATTAGTTTTAACAGCACTGTGCAAACATTTTCCATTGGATGCTAACTATTCACACAGAAAAAATATAGTTACATGCAAAAAATATCACATATTCTAATGCAATAATCACCAACTACCATTTTAAAGTTAATTTTAAAATGGCAGTGTATGTTTTTTTTTGCCAACAATGAACTTCCATACAACACCCCAATATTTAATCATTCTTCCAGCATGTTTTACAACCAAGCCTTCCAGCATTCATGTTATACTCTCTACTATTAAATAAGTCTACTATGTGGATGAAATATCTGGCTTCTGCCCATGTGCTTACATGTGTCTCCAAGCTTCTACACTCATTGTAACTAATTCCCTCTCTAAATGTATGTTAATTCATTAACCTTCCAAGATCTTTTTCATTCATTAAAATTATAGTTTTTTTTTTTTTTTGTTAGTTGTTGGCGCATCAGCTTCTGTGGTCATAATGCACCTCCCAATGTTTTTGCACTACTCTGATCCAAGCCCGAGGTGGGATTC
Source organism: Mastigoproctus giganteus (assembly GCF_048544385.1). NCBI lineage: Eukaryota > Metazoa > Arthropoda > Arachnida > Uropygi > Thelyphonidae > Mastigoproctus > Mastigoproctus giganteus. The sequence goes on along the minus strand of NW_028328292.1, from coordinate 7,551,106 downwards.
GAACCCGCGACCTTTGGGTTGCCAGGCAGGCACTTTACCCACCCGGCTAGCATGGTCTGCTAAAATTATAGTAAATTATGTGATTCCATTTCTTTATATTTGCACTGATTGCTTTAGCTTCTTCTTTTTCTTCCTCCATCTTTTCATTCTGTTCTTGTAAGAGGCAAATTTCATCAGCTTTGCATTTCCTTTCTTTAAAATTCTAAAGAAAGGAAAATTCTTTAGAATTTTTGTCAAATAACCTTGTATTTCTTCTTCTTTTCCAAACTTTCCTCATATCAGCTAGGTGCCTCTTTAACACTCTGGATCTTGTTTTTGTTCCCTTAACGTTTTATAACCCCCCCCCCCTCTGTAACAGCATCATAAATCTTATGAAAAGTTGATGCATATGCAATACCATAAGGCAAAGTTAAAACCAGTTTCATAATGTATCAGAGCTCACTGAAATTAGCCATGTCAATTTTTAGAACTTGGATAAAGAAGAAATCCAGTCTAATATTTTTAACTGAAAAGTTTTCAAATATCTCTGGCAAATAGCCTCTTCTGCAAAAAGAGACTTAATTTTCTTTCTCTTCTCAAGCTTCTTTGCTAATTTCATATGCTGATTGCAACAAGCTAAAGAGTGAACACTTTGCTGTCAGTCATACAATGCAGGTGGAAGCTTTAACAAAATTTACTAGAGGGTGCTCAATCAACATCTGTGTTGTTGGTTGAAAAATTCTAACCTTTACTAACTTTTACATTAACCAACACTAACCTTTTCCAGAAGTTGTAAAGGAAACAAAATGTCTTTTTCAATACAGCAGACCCCCGTTATAACACTGTTCTTATATTATAACCCCATCTGACTATAATGCTGTCACGGATCACTATAACGCTCTTTTACAGATTGCATTTTTGGTATATTTAACGAAATCGTTTCTTTTAATGGAATCGATAGCTTGAAAATGTATAGCAAAACAGCATTAAAACGTTTCCCATGTCGATTTGCGAAATTTTCCCACGTTCGGTTAAATTATATTGCATGCAAATTTAATTGCAGTACAGTGACGTTACGTAGTTCGGAGATCAACATTTTAAAAATGATCAAGTATATTTCTTGTAATATTTGCATTATATGCATTTATCCAAAGTCTAGTCATCACTCAGTACAGTATTAGACATCGTGCGTAACGGACAGTTTACTTGAACATTGTATCATAATTAATGCAACCAATGCAGTTACATTTTCGAAGAGCTAATAATGACCGATAGGAATGAAAAAGCAACAACGTCTGGGTGCAGTACAAAGACTATAAATGTAAGAAAAAGACGAATTTGAAAATTAAATTAGACGTTTTGAAGCGAATCGATTCCGGTCAACGACAAGCGGATGTATGCCATAATTTAAGACTTGCAACTTTAACTGTAAGAACAATTATAAAAAAATAAAGAATTAATTTTAGCAGCGGGAAAGATAGCTGTTCCACTGCAAGCAACTAGGACTAGGCTGGCTATTAGGATTGAAATGGAAAGACTTTATAATTTTATTGAAGATAATATTCCAATGCAGAATTCAGTTAAGTTAAATATTAAAAAAAAATAAATAAAAAGAGAGAAAGAGATTAGACAATATGATGACCTGAAAAAAACTCGCCTTAAAAAAAAAAAAATGTGGAATCATTTAAAACTGATAAGGGCTGGTAGAATAGATTTAAAATCCAGGGAGAAGCCGCTAGTGCAGATCAAGGAGCCGAAACTTTCAAAAAAAGAACTTGTTAAAATTATTGAAGAGGGGTATTATGTGTTATACTTCTCAACAAGTTTTTAACATAAATGAAGCAGGACTTTTGTGGAAACGAATGCCTAAAAGAAGTTTCATATTGACAGAAGAAAAAACATGCCAGGTTTCAAAGCGGCGAAGAATCGGTTGACTATTGTTGGGTGGTAACGCTCTAGGGGATTTAAAATTAATACCCCTTTTAGTCAATTCAAAAATTGTAGATCTCTTAAAGTACCATTTATAACTGACACAATATAATAGCGTAGCTTAATTTAATTTATTATGATACTCACCTTTTTATAATCTGCATCGATGCTGGAATAAATTGGATGATAATTTTAAATTTAAGTTAGCATGAATAAGTTAGGATTTAAAAACAAAATTAAAATGTGCGCAAGGAAGTAGAAGTGCACGTCTTCGTCCTTGGTTGTCAACATTGCAATTTGAAACAATTTTAGTTATACGGTTGGAAACAGAAGGCCAATAGCCATAACAAGTGGCTTTTGTTTTACGTCTTCAGTTGGCAATATGCGTGTAAAACGAAAGCCACTTGTTATGGCTATTGGCCTTCTGTTTCCAACCGTATAACTAAAATCGTTTCAAATTTCAACATTGACGACGAAGACGTGCACTTCTACTTCCTTGTGCACATTTTAATTCTGCTTTTAAATCCTAACTTATTCATGCTAACTTAAATTTAAAATTATCATCCAATTTATTCCAACATCAATGCAGATTATAAAAAGGTGAGTATCATACTAAATTAAATTAAGCTACGCTATTATATTGTACCCCTTTTAGTTTATTTGGAAGAGGGCCAAAGTTCAACCCAAAATCCACACATTTTTCATGATTAAATTAAATCAATTAAAATCAATTAAATTCATTATTTTAATTGGAATTTTAAGTTTACTTTTACAACATAATTATATACGTACGTAATGCAGAATATTTTATATGTACAAATATTTGAATATTAAATATTTTGACCGACATTTGTACATCTTTTCACTACTGTTTATTATTGATCAGGAAATATCCTATGGCACCGACCGCAACTCACAAATACATATGTTACCTTATGGGAATGTGGTGCTCGCTTAGCGCGGATTCACTTAGCGCTCTGTTTTTCCGGAACGAACTATCAGCGTTAAGCGGGGGTAACCTGTATTTGAACCTGAGAAGACAACATTCAAAGAATTTCATTAACTTCAGTGTTTTTGACTCCAAAAATTCTATCCTTTACTAACTGGTTTTTTTTTTTTTTTTTGGTATTAGTAATGGCAAATGATAAAAAAAAAAAAAAAACCATTAAAAAAAATGAAAACACTACATACTTCTCCCATCCATACCCTCCAAGAATTTGTCTAGTTCTTCCTTCAATTTATTCAAACCATCCACTTCCACAACAACACATGGAAGTTTGTTTCAACAGCCAGGGGCTCAAATCTGGTGAGTATGGGCTTGGCACACCCAAGCCCATACTGGTCCTGAGCTGGATATCATCATTCTTCTCTTTCTTGGTGATTCCCATCTACTTCTCTCTCTCTCTCTGGGTAATTCAGAAATTTTTTTTTTTGCCTGGTATAGCATAAGCCTCGGGCTTCCTTGCACCATATGGCTAATAATAATAATAAAACCTGCTTGCTGAAGGCAAACTTCTGCACATCTATCCTACAACCATCCTTCCTCAATTTGAATTTATGTTTCCTCATGTGCATAGTCTCAGAAAGAGAAAGAACCATCAATATTTAGCTTACTCAATCCATTCAAGGCCTTAAACATCTCAATCAGATATCCCTGCAGTTGCCTAGTTTCCAGATTAGCTGCAATTTACAGAACTCAAGCCTTTCTTTGTAAGAGCACCCTTTTGTTCCCTTCACCAATCTGGTTGACCTTCTATGTACCCATACCAGCTGATCTACATCCTTCCTTAAGTGAGGCCTCCAGACCTGTATACAGTACTCAAGATGCAGCATAACCATGGCCTTGTGTACAAAGGTTTAATAACCTCCTTATCTCTGATAGCAAAGTTTCTGTATATCATTAACAAAATCCCCTGAGCTGTCCTGGCAGCCTTGCAAGACATTCAATACATGTTCACAGTATAGTACAGCAGTATGTATTTACTTTTTAATGCTTCGATTGCTGAAATCCTCTCGCATATTTTGTTAATTAATATAACAGAACTTCAAAAATCTAAAAATTTTTGTAATATTCTTTTGAGAGTAGTCAACCATACAAAAGCAGAGGGAAAAAACAGCCGGCCTCTTGGCTTGGCCAAATTTATTCAATATGTTTCATCAATAATTTCCAAACACCAGGTTCTTCGCTTCACATATTTTGTAGATTATATGTAATTGTTACTACACATTTGCAAACACACAAAATCATTCGTTTTGCAAGACACTCAACACAAGTTCACAGTATAGTACTTAAATAGTACAGTAGTATATATTTTTACTTTTTGATGTGCTTCGATTCCTGAAATCATATCACACTATTTATACCTCATATTAAAAAAAATTGTAAAATTTGTCTTGTTCTTCCTTAAATTTATTCAAACCACCCACTTCCACAACAACACATGGAAGTTTGTTTCAACAATCAACCACTTGCTGGCTGATTGTTGTGGACACCCATAATGAAGGCAGCATTTGAACCTGCAACCTTTATTTTTTAGGTTAGTTAGTTAGTTATTTGGTTTTTAGGAGCATTAGCAACTAAGGCCATATTGCTCGGGGATATGCGGTGGTCATTCCCTGACCTTTCCACATCCTCCGTATTTGGTGGTGACGGGTTCGAACCCCGGTCTAATCAAGAAGCATGTGCTATGCACTGCTGCTCCTTCCCACCTGGCTACGGAGGCGCCGTTATTTCTTAGGAAGTATGTTATCCACTGGACTAATCAGGCAGTATGGATTAACATTTTGGCTTAATGCTGGCAACTATCATTCTGTAGAGATTATAGAAATCAGAGCTAGTGTATTAACTAATAAAAATAATGAATTACTCTTGAATACTTAGGCTATATGCATAACCTTCACAAAGTTGGAATTTTTTAAAAATTTAGAAGGTGCTACATCCCAGGGGATGCCCGATTTATGAGATTCTACTGCACTGAACTTTTCAATAACTGAGAAGAGATTGAAACATATTTTCCAATATCTGAAAAAGTAACCAAGAGACCAAGAAGCCTTTCTTTGACCGCTATGTAAAACAGCTTATGTAATTAAGATTTTTGCTGAGATTTCCAACTTCTCTGAGTTTTCCAGATTTTTTTTTATAAATGTATAAATCCTGTATATATATATCAGATACTAAAATCAACATCCCCTGGCTAATCTGACATCATCACTAACAACTGTAAATCATGTGATAACAGAAATGTTGGTTATTATTATGAGTAGTGGCTTATGATGCAAGAAAGCAAACTTATAAATCATCAGCCAAAAAAAAAAAAAAAAAACCCCTCCCACATCACCTGTCCATCCCCTCCAATAACTTTTTTAGTTCTTCCTTGAATTTATTCAAAATACCCACTTCCACAACAGAGATGGAAGTTTGTTCCAACAATCTTCAGCCAGCCATTCACTGGCTGAAGGCAAACCTGCATACATCTGACAGCTAATGAATACAACTAAAGGCAATGGATGCAATGCTCATGGTTTAGACTAGTAATAGAGGTATAATAGGCAGGGAAATGCTTTCTTGGGAATTTTTTGGTGGACTTCAGATATAAATGCAGGTTGTCTCGCTGAACAATGCAACTTAAAAACATTAATGGCTCAAGCAGACCCATTACACTGCCCTGTCCAGTCGACATCGATGGACAGGGCAGTGTCGAGTCAGTTTGGTGTGACATAAGCATAGGGAAATCAAAATTGAGAGTAGGAGTGTGCTATAGGCCTAATGACTCTGATGAGTATAATAAGATATTGTACAGGGAAATAGAGTGGGCCAGTAAATCAGAGAGTCTTATAATGGGGGATTTTAATTTCTCAGATATTGACTGGAATTTGTGGGTTGGTCACTCGCACACTAGCAAGGCTTTTGTGGATTTATTGGATGATTGTTTTCTACATCAGCATGTTCGCGAGGCAACAAGAGGGAGCAATACTCTTGATCTGATTATCAGTAGTGATTCTTCATGCATTAAGAATCTGCAGATAAATGAACCACTAGGTGGCAGTGATCACAGTGTGTTGAAGTGGGATTTACTCAAGGAGGTAACTACCATCAGAGGTAAAGGGAAGGGTTTTTGTTTTCGTAAAGGCGACTATGATGGTCTGAGACAGTATTTAAATTCTATACAGTGGGACCAACTGATGATGTTACCAACAGCAAACTCAAAATGGGAAGCATTCAAGGAACTAATCTTGGAGGCTACCAGGCTTTACATACCAAATAAGAAATATTGTTCAAGGTTTAGGCCTAAATGGTTGTCAGATGAACTAATGAGACATGTGGCAGAGAAAAAAAATGCATGGGATACATACAAATTAATGGGTGACATGGAAGCCTATGATAGATATAAGTTGGTCTGTAACCAAGTCACAAAGGAGATTAGGCAGGCAAAGGCAGACTACGAAAAATCCTTGGCAAAGGATGCAAAGAAAAACAGAAAAGAGTTCTTTACCTATTTAAACTCAAGAAGGAAAGGGATGAATCAGATTGGTCCACTGGATATTGATGGTTCAACAGTTGAGGATCCTGCTCAGGTGGCTAACAATCTAAACGAGTATTTTGCATCTACATTCACGCATGAGGAGTTATTCAGGAAGAAGAATGATGTATGTAAAGTAAACATTGGCAGTGAGCTGGATGATTTTGTAATAACTGAGAGGAAAGTGGAGGAGAGATTGTTGAGGATAAACATAAAAAAGGCACCTGGGGTGGATAGGATCTCTCCAGTTATATTAAAGGAAGCAGCAAAGGAAGTAAGCAAACCCCTAGCCATAATTATGAGAGCTTCTTTGGACTCAGGGGAGGTACCCATAGACTGGAGATGTGCAAATGTAACCCCAATTCACAAAGGAGGATCAAAGGCTGACACAAGTAATTATAGACCTGTTAGTTTAACTTCTGTTCCAGGTAAATTAATGGAGGCACTGGTTAAAGAAGCACTGCAGGATCATCTAGACAAGAATTCAGTTATAGCTCAGACGCAGCATGGTTTTGTTAAGGGCAGGTCTTGCCTGACCAATTTGATTGGATACTATGATGTAGTCACAAAAGAACTGGATGCAGGGAATAACTTTGATATTATATATTTGGATCTTAGAAAGGCTTTTGATACTGTTGCACATGGAAGACTGCTGCACAAATTGGAGCAGTGTGGCATTGGAGGCAAATTGCTGCTATGGATAAGGGGATGGTTGAGTGGCAGAAGACAGAGAGTGGTAATCAATGGACACTGCTCAACGTGGACTAATGTTATTAGTGGTGTTCCTCAGGGTTCAGTGTTGGGTCCGTTGTTGTTTTCGGTGTTTATGAATGATATTGATGATGGGATATCAAGTTTAATGTCCAAGTTTGCAGATGATACAAAGGTTGGCAGGGTTGTTAAGGACACCACTGACGCTATGCTGCTGCAACAGGATCTGGAAAGGTTGAACAGATGGGCTGAGAGGTGGCAAATGAAGTTTAGCATTGACAAATGTAAAGTACTACATATGGGAAACAGTAACCCCAGAGCAACGTATCAACTCTGCGGTACTACACTGACAGTGGTGGAGAATGAAAAGGACCTGGGGGTAATTGTGCAGGCAGATATGAAGTTCTCTGAGCAGTGCAGACGAGCTGAAAGAGTAGCTCATGGTGTCTTGTCAATGATATACAGGAATTTTTCTAGCAGGGATAAGGAGGTGATTATTCCCTTGTATAAGGCAATGGTTAGGCCACATCTTGAGTACTGTATACAGGTCTGGAGGCCTCATTTCAAGAGGATGTAGAGCTGCTGGAACGGGTACAGAGAAGGGCAACAAGGTTAGTGAATGGAACAAAGGGTTGCTCTTACGAAGAAAGGCTTAAATTTTGCAAATTACAGAGTCTGGAGACTAGGCACCGGCGAGGTGATCTGATAGAGGTGTATAAGGCTTTGAATGGTTTGAGCATGCTCAATGCCAATGGGATTCTTCATCTTGCTCAGAATAATCAGCTCAGAGGGCATAAATTCAAATTGAGGAAGGACGGATGTCGGATAGATGTGCGGAAATTTGCCTTTGGCCAGCGATATTCAAGCGATTTGGCCAGCCATATTCAATCCACTACAGATAGAGAGTTGGTTGGTTGGTGGAACCGACTTCCATCACTTGTTGTTGAAGTTGATAGCCTAAACAAATTTAAGGCTCAATTGGACAGGTATTTCGAGCGAACGGAGGGGTGAAATGGGAGTGGTGTGTTTTTTTTTTTTTTTTTTTTGCTGATGCTGAATAAGCTTGCTTTCTTGCATCATATGCCTCTACTAATGCTAATGCTAATTAATGTTTAAGTTGTTTTGCAAAGACAATGCATCTGATGTGTCTTTCAACAGGACAGTTCATCATGCCATCTACACCAAGCATTCTGTGATCAAGCTGCTATCTAGGTACAGAGAGAGAGAAAGAGAGAGAGCCCAACGTATTATCAGGTAGTAGTTATAGTGTACGTCAGATTTCAAAAATGCCATAATGGTTGAAAACCAGTACATTTAAGCAAAATCACCATAAGAATGTTTCTTCCCTGCTTCTTTATCAGCCATATTCAATCCACTACAGATAGAGAGCACTTGAGGATGAAGGCTCCTCAAGTTCTCTCCATTAAGAATTAATGTTTCTATTTGCAGCAAAATGCCACCATCTTTCATGCATGTGATTTATCTCATGCCCCAGAGATAACAGCATGAGATACATGGACCACCAGTTACAAAACTGCAGTTCCCAAGCCATAGGATCATACCCAAGCCATAGCGAAGGATCTTTTTTAATATTGATCTCAACAACCTGCAAATGGTATTAATTTTAATATCATATTAATAATTTTTATAAAATTTATATGAAATCCTCCTGTCTGCACAAGAATTCAGTTGGGAGCAACCTCCTATCATATACACTCATACAGCGAAACATTACTTTCCACCATACCCAATAGCACGATGTGCCACCTTTCACCATAACTGCTTGCACCCAGTGTGGCATCAACTCCATGAGACTGTAGGTGTCCTTGCGTATTCTGGACCAGATGGACACAAAGACACCCCAGAGTTCAGCAACAGAGGGAGGCATGCATGGATTGGCAAATGCTGAGTTCCAAAACATCCCACAAATGTTCGATGGGATTGATGTCAGGGGGATTTGGTGGCCAGGGGACTATACAAGATGCTTGGACATGATCCTTAAACCAATTCCTACACAGTGCAGGCCTTGTAACATGGGGTTGTCATGTTGAAAGACTCCAGTGCCATCTGGACACACACACACACACACACACACACACACACACACACACACACACACACACACACACACACACACACACACACACACACACACACACACACACACACACACACACACCATGTAGAGCAAAACCTGGTCTAAAAAATGGCAAGGTAGGATCTGACAGTAAGGGTGTGTTAAATGGGGATGAAGGAACCCATTCCCAGTGATGTCCGTGAAAACCACAAAACCACAATACTACTACTGTTGCTTGCCTGTTTTTGTCCAACGATGCAGTCTGGTTGCAGCCGTTCACCTGCTCACTGTCAAATAGGCACCTGTCCACTGGCAGGATAGAGCTGGAATCATGATTCATCACACCAGGTGACTCTTTTTCAGTTGTCCACTGTCCAGGAATGGTGCTCCCTCCCATGCCCACTGCAGGCAAAGGTATTGATGACAGTCAGTCAACATGAGCACAAGAACAGGTCACCTAGTCTATAGGCTTATCTGCAAGAGTGTTTGCTGGGTGGGGTGCTCAGAAATACATCTCTGTGTACACTGGTTGTAGCCTGCCAATAATTGTGGAATCATGAGCCACCTGTTATCCTGGACAGCACATGCCAATCACTGTTCACCTTGACTGTCAACTAGTGTTTGTCTCTGTTCCAGGATGTTGGGTGGGTGTCCCCCTTCACACCATACCTTCACTACAGCAACCCTTGAACAGCCAACAATGCCTGTAGTTTTTTTTTTTTTTTTTTATGAAAACCCCAAACACGAAAGGTATTACAACCTATAGTACTCAGTACCATGCTTGGGTTGGAGGTTGAGATGGTGAAAGAAGATATTTGTTGACATTGGACTTTAACTTCTGTGGACTGTAATTTTCAGAAAATACGTATGAAGGAAGGTTGTTCCAGAAAACAGCAATTGAATGAACAAACGAGGAAGATGAAAAGTTCTGTGAGTTTGAAGTTGGACAGTAAATAGATGTTGGCTGGTGGATGTTGTTGTTGTTATTGGGTTTTTAGGAGCATTAGCAACTAAGGCCATATTGCTCCGGGATATGCGGTGGTCATTCCCTGAATGACCTTTCCGCATCCTCCGTATTTGGTGGTGACGGGCTCGAACCCCGGTCTAATCAAGAAGCATGTGCTACGCACTGCTGCTCCTTCCCACCTGGCTGCGGAGGCGCCTTGGCTGGTGGAGGCACGTGTTTGGACTGTTTTGAAAGAGAGAGCGGGAATTATAGAAACATATTCAGAAGAACAGTGCCCATGGAAATATCTGTAGAAGAGGCATGCAGCAAAAACAGTACGTCGATGAGACAGCAAGTGGAGAGACTATGTTAGAGATGAATCATTAATTAACCTAACTGCCCTCTTCTGAACAGAATTAAGAAGCCTGAGAGAGATTTTGGGGGCACTGCCCCAGATGTGGGAAAAATATTCCATGATAGGGCGGATTTGCGATTTGTACAGAGTGAACAGCTGTTTCGAAGAAAAGTAACGTCGAGAGCGAAAGAGAAAACCAAGTTTTTTAGATGCAGAGGAAGCAATATTTGCAATGTGCTTGTGCCAAGAGAGATTAGAAGTCAGGGTAATCCCCAAAAGAGATATATCATTTTGCTTAGAAATCGGAGTGTCACCAAAGATAAGCATAGGAGCAGAAGAATCCTTTTTGCAAAATATAAAACAAGACAGAGTTTTAGAAGGATTGAAATCAACTAAGTTGTCTTAGCCCCACTGGAGAATTACCTGGAGATCGGTATTTAAGGAATTGGTAGCAGAATTTCGAGAAGTTGAAGCTGATTCAGCAGGGCAAGGTTTCTCAAAATGGAAAGTGGAATGCAATGTGCTATCATCGGCAAAACTATGGATAGGATTTCTAGTCAAAAGAAGAAGGTCATTAATATACAAGAGGAAAAGAGTGGGGGAAAGAACTGAACCTTGGGGGACACCGGTATTGGTGGAGAAGTTAGAAGACAGAGAGCCATCTACCATCACCCTCAGTGAGCGATCAGAGAGAAAACTGGATAACCAATTACAAAAAAACACTTGGTAAACCATAAGATGGAAGCTTGTTTAGAAGACCTTTATGTCAAACATGATCGAAAGCCTTTGAGATGTCAAGAGCAACTGCTTGTGTCTCACCGAACTTTTCAATTGAATTAGTCCATAAATGGATAACATAAGCCAGAATATCACCAGTGGATCGACACTAACAGAATCCATACTGGCAATCGTTGATCAGATGGGAGGTTTCTAGGTAGTTTAAGAGTTGGCGGTTAACTGATTTCTCCATTACTTTAGAAAGAGTAGAAGTAATTGGATGGGAGGGATTTGTCATCCTTTTTAGGAACAGGTTGGATACGAGCAAATTTCCAAGCAGAAGGAAAAACACCTTTGGAATAAGAAAGTGAAAAAAGGCGGCAAAGAACAGAAATAAGTTCAGGAGCACAGGTTTTGAGAACAAGTGGAGAAATACCATTGGGACCAGGAGCTTTCTTAGCATCAAGATTCGTCAAAATCCTTCGGACATCCTTTTGACGGAAGACCACAGGAGGCATTGAATGGAGTGTGTTGGGAATGGTGGGAGGTGTTTTACCAAGATCATTAATACATGAGTTGGAAGAAAAATGGGATGCTAGCAGGTCAGTTTTATCCTTGTCTGAAGTGATAACAGAACCATCTGGTTTGCACAGAGGTGGGCAAAAGTTGCGGCCAATAGCTTTGGCAAGAGACCAGAATGCTCGGCTACCATTAGGGCAAGAAGCAAGTTTTCTACTCTTAGCCTGTTCAAACTGTAGTTTGGACTGATTGATAACTGCTTTACAATTGTTGCGAGCTTTGGTGTAGGCAGAAAATGAAACTGAAGAATTAGAAACAAGCCAATTACGATATGCAATGTTCTTCTCTTGAACAGCCTTAGCACATTTATTGGAAAACCAAGGTTTAAATAAAGGACAAGAGTTTAAAGTGGAGTGTGGGATAAAGGATTACATTCCTGCAAGAATAATTTCACTGACGCTATCTGAGCAAATGTTGAAACAGAAGTTTTGAAACAGTAATCCGACCAAGGAAAAGAAGAAAAGAAATCTCGCAGGTCATCCCATTTTGCATTCATGTAATGCCAAACAATATGAGGTTGGGAATAGCCATGAGATAAAGGCTCCGTTGGAGAAGAGACAATCACCAAGTTGTGATCTGAGGTGCCTAAAGGACCTCTCACTTCGACCGTGTACTTAGAAGGGTTGTTTGTAAGAAAAAGATCAAGCGTGTTGGCTGAATGGTTAGGATTGTCTGGTATTCTTGTAGGTAAATGTACAATCAGTGCAAGGTTATTAGTAATTGCAAAAGCCTCAGCATCTCGACCAGCTAGGTCGGTGTGACTAGAAAACAGAAGCTAGCTGGAGTTGTGAACATTAAAATCACCAAGGAAAATTACCTCCTTGTTAGGAAAGTTGGACTGGAGAAAGTCAAGTTGCAAAGAGAGGAAGTCAAAGAGCTCCAAGTGATTAGTGGAGTTGGGAGAACAGTAGAGACAACAGATGAATTTGACACAATGAGGTAGAGAGATTTTAAGCCAGAGAAGATCGAAAAGAGGAGATTCCAAATTACCAAGTCTCTGACAGGGAATACTGGAACGGACATATGCACAAGTAATACTTTTTAGGAGAAAGGAATCATACAGTGAATAATTTGGGTAACTGAGATGAACAGTAGTTGAATCAACCGATAACTGAGATTCTGTCAGAAAAAGTACATGGAGTTTGGCAGACTGCAAGTGGAATTGGACATCGTTGAGATTAGAATTGAGACCACGTATATTTGTGAAATGAATTAGGAAGTGTTTGGGAGGTTTACGTCTTTTCGCAGATAAGCTTATTCTATTAGTTTGACAATTCATGGTTTATGCAATAGTAAGAAAAAGTGGGTGGGACATGCTGCATGAAGTAATGAAATTTTTGGATATGGTGTACACATGGTAAGAATATACCCAGAACCTTGACATATTGTGGCCTCAACAATGCTCCCCCCCCCCTGCATACACACTACTCAGACTCCCTCCGGCCACTATCTGGCAGAGTAGAGGTAGCAAGATTATACACTAGCTGATCTGGAAGCCTCCTAGAGGGTTACCAATAGGTTCAGTCTGGTGTACTAACCAGCGGCTGGCCTCTGAACACTGTTTTAGAGCTGTACTCTCGAAATGTAAGGAAGGTTGGATCTCGCCACGATGTTCATCATAACCTCAAAAGTCAACAATCATACTGCATGATGGAAGAGATGGGGAGGGGTTGACCGGAACGTAGTTCTGGAGACTTAACATGGGTTCCACCACTTCAAGCCTCCAATACGCAAAGTTGCTGAGATGCTGGCCCCCAGCTTTCCTAGAGTTGCAAATGGCTCCCTGTTCAAGCTCCATTAGGTCCTTCCCTTTTCCCATTGCACAGGCTTTATACTGATGAACTGACAGGTATTGCCCATACAATCACTATATATGAGGGGGTACAGATGCAAAACTCAGCAAGTCTATGTCTTTTATAATCGAAGACGACAAATTTGAACCTCAACTAGTGTTGGACTTAGAGAGGTTTTGTATCCAAACTGAAATTTTACATTAGATCTCATACTGGACTTTATGAATATTTTTGTTTGTTTCAAGTAACATCTAATAGATTTTAACCAAAGGTTCACATGGCACTCATAATTCAATTACAAAAGAAATGGACTTGGTAAGTTCTGCATCCAGACCCTTCATACATGTTGTGCTAGACAGTGGCATCACTTCTAGGTGCTGTGAGATATGTTCACTCATGCAGACAGGGGTGGTCATAATATTTTGGCTCATGAGTGTAGATTAATAAATTACACAGAATGAGAGACGTTTGACAATATGTGCATGTGAGAGAGTTTCATATTACATATACATTTATATTTTAAAAGAATCAATTACAAATTAAAACTGGTGATCCAAAAGTAAAAAAAAAACCTATATTTATTCCAATGTCACTGCTATCCCGTACTACTATTTGTTAACAATGAACAGTAATGACTGTGGCATTTTTTTTTTTTTTTTTTTTGCTTGTTGATGTCACTTTTTTTGACCAGATCATATGCAAGAGCAATAATGGAATACAACAATTCAAAACAAGAAATATGTCTGCAAAGCCTGCCATCTGGAAAATTGCAAAACAATTTCACGACTGAATTATGTGTGCTGAACACTACAGTGTAACTGTCTTGACTTCAACTAATTACTGAGATGCTGGTTTTTGTGTATGTGATGATTTCCAGAAATACCTTAATTGCATAACTCAAGGAGTAGAAAAAAACAAATGTTTTTTTGTATCCCTGCAATGGCCAGTCACCTATGCAAGCCATTAGATTATATAAACAATGATTATTTGTTTGATTTTGACAAATTAAAACTAATTTGTGCACTTGATTCATTTGTGCTACTGTTTTGGTGGCATTGGTTGCAGCATCAACTGTTGGCGCGAACTCGTAAACACTAGCAAGCCATTCCCACTTTGAACTTCTGAAAAAAACTCAACAGCGGTGTGTCCTGTGAGAAGTTTAACTCTGCTTAATTGTAAATTCCAACAATTTCGCTCAATTCCTCTTATTTTAGTAATTTTATTTTAGCCATTCCTTTTTAGATTTTTTTTTTTTTTTTTACAACACACTTGTACAAACTTGCGGAAAAACACAACGCAACATGATGGATAATACAGCGTGCTAACGAACTTGGTTTCACAAAATCTCTAACAATACTGACAAACTTATTGCGATGTTTAAGAGTTTATTTTATCACAATTAGTTTTATTGCAGGGCTTGAAAACATGCAGTAAACGAATCACAAACAACCTTCATACGTATGCCGTAATAGCATCACACATGTCGCCGACTCGGCTTCTCAAGAAATAAAGTAACCTACTGGGCGAAGTCTCTTTTTTTTATATTTTAAGCAAAAAAATTTTTGGCCCCTGGTGAATTTTTTTCTTAAACTGGCTTGGCAGTCAACGTGTCAAAGGTAGGAGGAGATGGTTAGCTGTTGGGTAAACTGTATGTGCTAAAATAACCACCGGTGATCTAGCAAACTCACTAATCCAGCACCCCACAGGTTCCAACGCTGCCGGATTAATGACGGTCGACCTGTATATGATATCAAAATTATTTTTTGCATCCAGTTCCTTTGTGACCATATCATAATCCAATCAAATTGGTCAGATAAGACTTCCCCTTAACAAACCCATGCTGTGTCTGAGCTATTAGTGCTGTTTATCTAGGTGATCCTGTATCACCTCTTTAACCAGTGCCTCCATTATTTTTCCTTGAACAGAAGTTAAACGAAGAGGTCTATAATTATTTGTGTCACCCCTTGAACCCCCTTTGTGAATTGGGGATACATTTTCACATCTCCAGTCCATGGGGACCTCCCCTGTTTGTTGTTTGTTATTTGGTTTTTAGGAGCATTAGCAACTAAGGCCATATTGCTCCGGGATATGCGGTGGTCATTCACTGACCTTTCTGCATCCTCCGTATTTGGTGGTGACGGGCTCGAACCCCGGTCTAATCAAGAAGCGTGTGCTACGCACTGCTGGTACTTCCCACCTGGCTACGGAGGCACCTGGACCTCCCCTGACTCTAAGAATGCTCTCATAATTATGACTAAGGGTTTGCTTACTTCCCTCACTGCCTCCTTCAATATAACTGGATAGATTCCATTTGCCCAAGGTGCCTTACTTATGTATAACAGTCAGTAAAAATGGCATATTCTAGAACCAGTAGAATATGCCGTTTCATTTCCAAGGAAATGGACAATGTTTACGCTACCATTGGAAAGCAAATATGTAGTGTGTTAAAAGTCCACGCAATTAAAAAATATCCAATGCACCCTCTATATACTCTGCCTGGTTATACTGTGGTTTCAAGTTTTTGATATGTGAGTGTGATCATGTTCCAAATTGGAATTTATGGCAAAAAGTGGAATTTATGGCAAAACACAAATACATTTTACAATAGACACTAGAAGAAGCAACTCTATACCTCCCAGGTACTGCAATGGTTTCAAAAGCGTGGATCACTGAGCTATTGTATTCTATTCTGCAGTATATTTCCTCAATTAGACAACTAAATTTTTATAAATAACAGTTATTCAGACAGAAGTGAGCATCCTCGCAGGGGACTTTAATGCCCATATTGGCGTGGACAGATCTGGTTGGGAAAGAACAATGGGCAAGTTTGGCCATGGGAAGATCAATGACAACGGCTTACGTTTGTTGTCCTTTGCCGCATCTAACAACCTGATCATTGGAAACAGCCATTTCCAGCACCCTCAAAAACATCAACTTACATGGCGAAATCCATCTGGCAAGGACTCAGCAATCCTGGACTACATTTTGATCAATGCCGGATTTCGCTCATCACTCATGGACGTTCGTGCCATGAGGGGACCTGATTGCGGATCTGATCACTACCTCATCCGGGCTAAGGTGCAGCTCAAATTACGGCATGCAAAAAGATCATCTTTTTTTAGTAAATGGAGTTTAGTAAATAAATTTGATGAATTTGAGGTATTGCTCAAAACATCGAAGGCAGATATTGTTGGGATATCAGAGACGTGGTGTCACACAGATATAAGGGATGCGGAACTGCAATTTGGGGAGTACAACGTCTACAGAAAGGATAGACAGGATAGGAAGGGGGGAAGTGTTATGCTATTAGTTAAGAAACACATAAAAACCAAGGAAGTGAAGCCAGTCGACATCGCTGGACAGTGCAGTGTGGAGTCAGTTTGGTGTGACATAAACATTGGGAGATCAAAATTGAGAGTAGGAGTGTGCTATAGGCCTAATGACCCTGATGAGTATAATAAGGAACTGTACAGGGAAATAGAGTGGGCCAGTAAATCAGAGTGTCTTATAATGGGAGATTTTAATTTCCCAGATATTGACTGGATTTTGGGGGCTGGTTACTCACACACTAGCAGGGCTTTTGTGGATTTATTGGATGATTGTTTTCTACATCAGCATGTTCGGGAGGCAACTAGAGGGAGTAATACTCTTGATTTGATTATCAGCAGTGATTCTTCATGCATTAAGAATCTGCAGATAAATGAACCACTAGGTGGCAGTGATCACAGTGTGCTGAAGTGGGATTTACTCAAAGAGGTAACTACCATTAGGGGTAAAGGGAAGGGTTATTGCTTCCGTAAAGGCGACTACGATGGACTGAGACAGTATTTAAATTCTATACAGTGGGACCAACTGATGATGTTACCAACAGCAAATTCAAAATGGGAAGCATTCAAAGAACTTATCTTGGAAGCTACTAGGCTTTACATACCAACTAAGAAATATTGTTCAAGGTTTAGGCCAAAATGGATGTCAGATGAACTAATGAGGCATATGGCAGAGAAGAAAAATGCATGGGATACATACAAATTAACACATGACACAGAAGCCTATGATAGATACAAGTTGATATGCAACCAAGTTACAAAGGAGGTTAGGCAGGCGAAGGCAGATTACGAGAAATCCTTGGCAAGGGATGCAAAGAAAAACAGCAAAGAGTTCTTTACTTATGTAAACTCTAGAAAGAAGGGGATGAAGCAGATTGGTCCACTTGATATTGATGGGTCAAGTGTTGATGATCCTGCTCAGGTAGCTAACAAACTAAATGAATATTTTGCATCGACATTCACACATGAGGAGTTATTCAGCGAGGGGAATGCCAGAGGTGTATTCAACTCTAGCAGTAAGCTACAGAATCTTGAAATAACTGGGAGTAAAGTGGAGGAGAAACTGTTGAAGATAAACACAAGAAAGGCACCCGGGGTGGATGGGATCTATCCAGTTATATTAAAGGAGGCAGCAAAGGAAGTAAGCAAACCCTTAGCCATAATTATGAGAGCTTCCTTGGACTCAGGGGAGGTACCCATAGACTGGAAATGTGCAAATGTGACCCCAATTCACAAAGGAGGATCAAAGGCTGACACAAGTAATTATAGACCTGTGAGCTTAACTTCTGTTCCAGGAAAATTAATGGAGGCACTGGTTAAAGAAGCACTGCAGGATCATTTAGACAAGACTTCAGTTATAGCTCAGACACAGCATGGTTTTGTTAAGGGGAAGTCTTGCCTGACCAACTTGATTGGATACTATGATGCAGTCACAAAAGAACTGGATGCAGGGAATAACTTTGATATTATATACTTGGATCTTAGAAAGGCTTTTGATACTGTTGCACATGGAAGACTGCTACACAAATTGGAGCAGTGTGACATTGGAGGCAAATTGCTGCTATGGATAAAGGGGTGGTTGAGGGGGAGAAGACAGAGAGTGGTAATCAATGGACACTGCTCATCGTGGACTGATGTTATTAGTGGAGTCCCTCAGGGCTCAGTGTTGGGTCCATTATTGTTTTCTGTATTTATAAATGATATTGATGATGGTATATCGGGCTTAATGTCCAAGTTTGCAGACGATACAAAGGTTGGCAGGGTTGTCAAGGACACTACTGACACTATGCTGCTGCAACAGGATCTGGAAAGGTTGAGCAGATGGGCTGAGAGGTGGCAAATGAAGTTTAACATTGACAAATGTAAAGTACTACACATGGGAAACAGCAACCCCAGAGCAACGTATCAACTCTGTGGTACAACACTGACAGTGGTAGAGAATGAAAGGGACTTGGGGGTGGTTGTGCAGGCAGATATGAAGTTCTCTGAGCAGTGCAGACGGGCTGCAAGAGTAGCTCATGGAGTATTGTCAATGATATACAGGAATTTTTCCAGCAGGGATAAGGAGGTGATTATTCCATTGTATAAGGCGATGGTCAGGCCACACCTAGAGTACTGTATACAGGTCTGGAGGCCTCATTTCAAGAAGGATGTAGAGCTGCTGGAACGAGTACAGAGAAGGGCAACAAGATTAGTGAATGGAACAAAGGGGTGCTCTTACGAAGAAAGGCTTAAGTTTTGCAAATTACAGTGTCTGGAGACTAGGCACCAGCGAGGTGATCTGATAGAGGTGTATAAAGCCTTGAATGGTTTAAGCATGCTCAATGCTGATGGGATTCTTCCTCTAGCTCAGAAAAATCACCTGAGAGGGCATAAATTCAAATTGAGGAAAGACAGATGTAGGATAGACGTGCGGAAATTTGCCTTTAGCCAGCGCGTGGTTGGTTGGTGGAACAGACTTCCATCCCTTGTGGTGGAGGTTGATAGCCTAAATAAGTTTAAGGCTCAGCTGGACAGGTATTTTGAACGAACAGAGGGGTGAAGTGGAAGTGGTTTTTTTTTTTTTTTTTTTGGCTGATGCTGCATAAGCTTGCTTTCTTGCATCAAATGCCTCTACTAATGCTAATGCTAATCTCGGTCAGCCAAGCTGGACTGGAGGCAGCTAATGAATGCTGCCAACAAACAGGCATATCAGATCGCCCTATCCAACCGCTTCGAGATGCTGGCTGTGCCCGAGGATATAAATGAAGAAGAAAAGCAGATCTCTGATGCCATCCTGGAATGTGCCAAGCCCCTATGTCCACCTGCCCGACGTCGAACGCAACCATGGATATCAGACGAGTGCCTCGACCTCATGGACAAACGGAAACAGGCAAAGTTGGTCGACTTTGAACGGTACCGGCAGCTAAACCGAGAAGTCCGACAAAGAATGACAGCAGAAAGAGAAGCATACTGGAACCAAGTGGCAGACGATCTTGAAGTGGCGGCATCCAAAAACGAGTACCGCACTCTCTACCGCACCCTCAGATGTCTGAGTGGAAAGACCAAATTGACTAGTGACAACATCAAGAATGCTGATGGGACCTTCGTGCGATCACCATCCGAACGCCTGCAACGGTGGAGTGAATTCTTCAAAGCTTTGTATAATCACGACCCACCTCAGGGACCGCCAGCAACAGCACTCTCGATCGACCCCCCTGAGGTCTCCATGGTCGATGTTGAGCCTACAGTAGAAGAAGTGAAAGCAGCCATACAATCCCTGAAGAATGGCAGGGCACCAGGAGTGGACCAAGTCACCACAGAAGCGATCAAAGCCTGGGGAGATGTACTGCTTCGCCGACTACACTCACTCCTCAAAACCATCTGGTGCACTGAACAAATTCCGTTAACATGGAGGAAAGCTATTATCGTACCGATCCACAAGAAAGGTGATAACCGGGACTGCAAGAACTACCGTGGCATCAGCCTCCTTTCCATCATCGGAAAGGTCTTTATGAAGATCATCCAGTCAAGACTGCAAAAACATCGCGAGCAAACCAGTCGAGAAGAACAGGCAGGATTTAGACCCGGGCGAGGATGCTGTGATCAAATCTTTGCCATTCGTCAGCTGATGGAGGAGAGGATCCGGTGTGGACAGCAAACCGTCATTGTTTTCATTGACTTTAAGTCTGCTTTCGACTGTGTCCACCGGCCTGCCTTATGGAAACTACTAGAGGTTGAACATGTACCTCGAAAAGTCATCACACTCCTCCAAACTGCATACAACGGTTTAACCAGCCAGGTGCGCATCCAGAATGATTTATCTGAGGAATTTACCATCCAAACTGGAGTCCGCCAAGGGGATGTAGCCTCCCCGTTGCTTTTCAACATCGTGGTCGACGCCATTATGAGGCAAGCATTCAGAAACAGACAGGGCATACAATATGACAAGGATCACTATGTGACTGACCTGATGTTTGCCGATGATAGTGCTATCCTTGCCGGTAACGACGCTGAAGCCACGGACATCCTCTACGACATTGCCCGCATTGCCCGGCCATACGGTTTGAAGATCAATGCTGGTAAGACAAAGGCCCTGACAACAGATGGGTCGCAAGCCACCATCTATCTCGAAGGCGTCCAGATCGAGCAAGTGCAGGACTTTAAATACCTTGGGTCGCTGGTCCAGGAGAAGAAAGTTGCATCCACCATGGAAATCCACAGCAGAATTGGACAGGCGGCCACTGCGTTCGCCTCGCTCAAATGGTGTCTGTGGAAGAGGACCAACATTTCCACAAAGACTAAAATCCGACTCTTCCGGACTTTGATCCTGCCCATTCTTCTTTACGGATCAGAAACATGGATTTGTCTCAAGTTAGATTTGAACAAACTTGAGGTATTCCAAATGCGATGCCTGCGGCAGATCTTGGGCATCTCTCTTCGCGACCGCATCACTAATGATACCATCCGCGCCAGATGCCAACAGCAACCAACCATTGCCGACCAAATCCAGAAGCGAAGGCTCAGATGGTTTGGCCACGTATGTAGAATGGGCACGAACAGAATACCATCCACACTCCTTTGGAGACAACGACCCACCCAATGGAGCATCCAACGGACCGCCCCTAGGAAAACGTGGGCCAAGCAAGTGGAAGATGACTTGAAGAGCCGACGTCTCGACCTTAACCAGGCCAGGACTGAAGTCATGGATCGTAAGGTATGGAAGAACATCACAGAGCAAGTCCGAAACCCTGCGGCACCTACAGCAGCATACTGGTTGCGTGGCCAACCACCTCCCCCAGCTGCCAGCTAAGGACCAAAGAAGAAGAAGAAGAAGAAGAAGAATGTAACCAGCCATATTACACTATTTTCTATGGAAAATGATTTCTGAGGTGTTGGTTTCTGCTTATGTGATGATTTCCAGGAATACCTTAATTGCATAATTCAAGAGATACCTTCAGAAAAAAAAATTTTTTTTTCTTCGCATATGATCACTCAGCTATGGTAGCTATTAGAATATAAATAAGTAAAATAAATTTTTTCTTTATCGTCCAGGACAACCAGATGGGGCCAGAGGAGGTCACTATATATATATATATATATATATATATATATACACACACACACTGATGAGCAAAAACATTATGATCATCAAGTCATTATGCAAATCGATGCAACTGCAGGTAAACTACAGTGCGTGCACGGGTCGGAACATGGTATAAAAACCACCTGATTCTGAGCTCTGTTAATCAGTGTTACTCTTGTTCTTCAGATGGGAAAGGCAGCGGACTTAAGCGAGTTTGACAAAGGCCAAATTGTAATGGCCAGATGACTGGGTCAGAGCATATCCAAAATGGCACGGCTGATGAGGTGCTCATGGTCAGCCGTGGTTAGTACCTACCGAAAGTGGTCCGAGGTAGGTACTAACCACCGGTGAGGTGTTGGAGACCACGGCTAATCGATGCTCAAAGTGAGTGAAGGCTCTCCCAGATGGTACGTGGCAACAGAAGGGCGACTGTGGTGCAGCTAGCCGGTAATTGAAATGCTGGTGACGGGAGTAATGTGTCACAACACACAGTACATCGAACTCTGCTGAAAATGGGGCTGCATAGCCGAAGGCCACTCCAAGTGCCCATGCTAATCTCAGTTTACTGCCAAAGTGCCTACAATGGGCACACGAGCATTGAAACTGAACCTTGAGTGATTGGAAGAAGGTAGTCTGATCCGATCAATCATGTTTCCTGTTGCATCATGTGGGCGACTGGGTACATGTGCATCATTTGCCTGGGGAAGTGATGGCGCATGGATGCACTATGGGATGAAAACAAGCCGGTGGCGGCGGTGTTATGCTTTAGGCGATGTTCTGCTGCGATACCCTGGGTTCAGTCATCCATATGCCAGGCACTCTGACGTCTACCACCTACCTAAACACATATGGCCACCCACATCGACAGATGGACAGTCGAAAATTCCTGGACAACATCTGATCACCGGGTGATCACGTACCAAATCTCAAGAACGCTAACCAGAACCCCAATCACCAGATATCTCACCAACAGATTTGCAATCCACAAAGCGGACTGGAATCAGTTTGCAGATCACCTAGCCACAGCTATCAAAGCTAGACAACAGCAAATAGAGAAGAAAACTAATCCAGTCATCCTGCAAAGAACAGTGACTAACATAATCACAGAGTCCAGCAGTGAAACCATAAAGAAGAAGAGAACCTCCCCAGGAATGGTCCCATGGTGGACCCGGAAGCTGCAGACCCTTAGGAAGGAGGCCGCAAATAGAAGGAAACAATTCCAAAGAGCCCGCAGGTCTTGGCCGCAGGCTGAGGTGGAGGCCTTAAGACAGTGCTATAGGGAGGCAAGAAATCTATACACAGACAAAATCCAAAAGAGTAAAAGAAAATCCTGGGAGTTGCTTGTCTCCACAGCTGGAAACACGGATCCCTGGGGGGTTATATACAAAGTAACTACGAACAAACTCCCCAGGGGAGAAGTCCTCACGATGACTCGATGACTAACAACAACGTAGTAGTGGCATGTGATGCAAGAAAGCAAATGTATGAGCTTATGCAGCATCAGCCAAAAAAAAAAAAAAAAAAAAAAAAAATCACACCATTGCCTCCAAATGCCTGTCCAGTTCCTCCTTAAATTTATTCAACCTATCAACTTCCACAACAACAACACAACTACAAGTTTGTTCCAGCAATTAACCACCCGCTGGCTAAAGGCAAATTTCCGCACATCATTCTACGTCTGTCTTTTCTTAATTTGAATTTATGCCCCCTTAGGTTCGTAATCTGAACAAGTGGAAGGATCCCATCAGAATTCAGCGTGCTGAACCCATTCAAGGCCTTATACACCTCAATCAGATCACCACGCAAGTTCCTAGTCTCCAGCCACTGCAATTTGCAGAACTTAAGTCTCTCTTGGTAAAAGGATCTCTTCATTCCCCTCACCAATCTTGTTGCCCTTCTCTGTACACGCTCAAGTAAATCTACATCCTTCCTAAAATGAGGCGTGGCCTGATCATTGCCTTATACAGAGGGATAATCACCTCCTTTTCCCTGCTAGCAAAATTCCTATATATCATTGACAAAACCCCATGACCTGCCCTGGCGCCTGTCTGCATTGCTCAGAAAACTTCATATCTGACTGCACAATTACTCCCAGGTCTTTTTCATTTTCTACCACCTTAAGTGTAGTACCACACAGTTGGTACGTTTCTCTGGGGTTACTTCTACCAATATGCAGTACTTTGCATTTGTCAAGGTTAAACTTCAGTTGGCACTTCTTAGCCCATCTGCCCAAATTATCTAGATCCTGTTGCAGTAGCACACTGCCATTACTGTCATTAACAACCCTGCCAACCTTTGTATCATCTGCAAACTTCAACATTAAGCCTGATATACCTTCATCAATATCATCGATAAATATACAAAACAACAGTGGACCTAACACCGAACCCTGTGGGACTCCACTAATAATATTAATCCACGAAGAGCAGCACCCATTGATTACCACCCTCTGTCTTCTCCCACTTAACCATCCTTTCATCCATTGTAGCAACTTACCCTTAATACCATTCTGCTCCAATTTGTACAATAGTCTTCCATGCGTAACAGTGTCAAAAGATTTCCTGAAATCCAAATATATTAGCATTAGCATTAGTAGAGGCATATGATGCAAGAAAGCAAGCTTATTCAGCATCAGCCAAAAAAAAAACAACACACCACTCCCATTTCACCCCTCCGTTGGCTCGAAATACCTGTCCAGTTGAGCCTTAAATTTGTTTAGGCTATCAACTTCAACAACAAGTGATGGAAGTCGGTTCCACCAACCAACCACCCGCTGGCCAAAGGCAAATTTCCGCACATCTACCCGACATCCATCCTTCCTCAATTTGAATTTATGCCCTCTGAGCTGATTATTCTGAGCAAGATGAAGAATCCCATTGGCATTGAGCATGCTCAAACCATTCAAAGCCTTATACACCTCTATCAGATCACCTTGCCGGTGCCTAGTCTCCAGACTCTGTAATTTGCAAAACTTAAGCCTTTCTTCGTAAGAGCAACCCTTTGTTCCATTCACTAATCTTGTTGCCCTTCTCTGTACCCGTTCCAGCAGCTCTACATCCTTCTTGAAATGAGGCCTCCAGACCTGTATACAGTACTCAAGATGTGGCCTAACCATTGCCTTATACAAGGGAATAATCACCTCCTTATCCCTGCTAGAAAAATTCCTGTATATCATTGACAAGACACCATGAGCTACTCTTGCAGCTTGTCTGCACTGCTCAGAGAACTTCATATCTGCCTGCACAATTACCCCCAGGTCCTTTTCATTCTCCACCACTGTCAGTGTAGTACCGCAGAGTTGATACGTTGCTCTGGGGTCACTGTTTCTCATATGTAGTACTTTACATTTGTCAATGTTAAACTTCATTTGCCACCTCTCAGCCCATCTGTTCAACCTTTCCAGATCCTGTTGCAGCAGCATAGTGTCAGTAGTGTCCTTGACAACCCTGCCTACCTTTGTATCGTCTGCAAACTTCGACATTAAGCTTGATATACCCTCATCAATATCATTTATAAATACAGAAAACAATAATGGACCCAACACTGAGCCCTGAGGGACTCCACTAATAACATTAGTCCACGACGAGCAGTGTCCATTGATTACCACTTCTCCCCCTCAGCCACCCCTTTATCCACAGCAGCAATTTGCCTCCAATGCCACACTGCTCCAATTTGTGCAGCAGTCTTCCATGTGCAACAGTATCAAAAGCCTTTCTAAGATCCAAATATATAATATCAAAGTTATTCCCTGCATCCATTTCTTTTGTGACTACATCATAGTATCCAATCAAATTGGTCAGGCAAGACCTGCCCTTAACAAAACCATGCTGCGTCTGAGCTATAACTGAATTCTTGTCTAGATGATCCTGCAGTGCTTCTTTAACCAGTGCCTCCATTAATTTACCTGGAAGAGAAGTTAAACTAACAGGTCTATAATTACTTGTGTCAGCCTTTGATCCTCCTTTGTGAATTGGGGTTACATTTGCACATCTCCAGTCTATGGGTACCTCCCCTGAGTCCAAAGAAGCTCTCATAATTATGGCTAGGGGTTTGCTTACTTCCTTTGCTGCTTCCTTTAATATAACTGGAGAGATCCCATCCACCCCAGGTGCCTTTTTATGTTTATCCTCAACAATCTCTCCACTTTCCTCTCAGTTATTACAAAATCATCCAGCTCACTGCCAATGTTTACTTTACATACATCATTCTTCTTCCTGAATAGCTCCTCATGCGTGAATGTAGATGCAAAATACTCGTTTAGATTGTTAGCCACCTGAGCAGGATTCTCAACTGTTGAACCATCAATATCCAGTGGACCAATCTGATTCATCCCTTTCCTTCTTGAGTTTAAATAGATAAAGAACTCTTTTCTGTTTTTCTTTGCATCCTTTGCCAAGGATTTATCGTAGTCTGCCTTTGCCTGCCTAATCTCCTTTGTGACTTGGTTACAGACCAACTTATATCTATCATAGGCTTCCATGTCACCCATTAATTTGTATGTATCCCATGCATTTTTCTTCTCTGCCACATGTCTCATTAGTTAATCTGACAACCATTTAGGCCTAAACCTTGAACAATATTTCTTAGTTGGTATGTAAAGCCTGGTAGCCTCCAAGATTAGTTCCTTGAATGCTTCCCATTTTGAGTTTGCTGTTGGTAACATCATCAGTTGGTCCCACTGTATAGAATTTAAATACTGTCTCGGACCATCATAGTCGCCTTTACGAAAACAAAAACCCTTCCCTTTACCTCTGATGGTAGTTACCTCCTTGAGTAAATCCCACTTCAACACACTGTGATCACTGCCACCTAGTGGTTTATTTATCTGCAGATTCTTAATGCATGAAGAATCACTACTGATAATCAGATCAAGAGTATTGCTCCTTCTTGTTGCCTCACGAACATGCTAATGTAGAAAACAATCATCCAATAAATCCACAAAAGCCTTGCTAGTGTGCGAGTGAACAACCCACAAATTCCAGTCAATATCTGAGAAATTAAAATCCCCCATTATAAGACTCTCTGATTTACTGGCCCACTCTATTTCCCTGTACAATATCTTATTATACTCATCAGAGTCATTAGGCCTATAGCACACTCCTACTCTCAATTTTGATTTCCCTATGCTTATGTCACACCAAACTAACTCGACCCTGTCCATCGATGTCGACTGGCTTCACTTTCTTGGACTTTATGTGTTTCTTAACTAATAGCATAACCCCTCCTCCCCTCCCGTCCAGTCTATCCTTTCTATACATATTGTATTCCCCAAATTCCAGTTCCGCATTCCTTATATCTGTGTGACACCACGTCTCTGATATCCCAACAATATCTGCCTTTGATGTTTTGAGCAATACCTCAAATTCATCAAATTTATTTACCAAACTCCTAGCATTGGTGTACACGCCGGTATACATGCACCTGTTTCTATTCTTGGCTACCCTAACACAACCCATGTGTTTTCTTGTACCACAATGACTCCCAGCAGTCTCTGAAATATCCTGCATCTTGTATTTCAGGCTTCTGTTCATTTCAATAGAAGCAATGCAAGAATCACTTCCACCTCTGCCAGTGGCTACTGTTAATCTATTAGTCCTAGTTTCCCCCCCCAACCAGCAGTTTTCCGACCCACCTAACTCTGCCTCGACAGCATCAGCAAAAATTCTTGCACCCTTTCTATTTAAGTGTATTCCATCCCTGTAGAAGCAATCTCTCCTGTTAACAAGTACAGTCCAGGCTGAAAAAAATTCTACCCCTTGAGCCTTGCACAATCCCTCCAGGGCCGAATTGATCGACAAGGCTCTCATCATATACTCCCTGCTATCGTGTCTGGGAGAATTGCAGACACTTTCAAATTCAACCCTAATTCACGGCTTTTTTTCAACAGTGACCTGTACTTGCTAAGTAATTCCGCCGGTCTCCTACTCTTAATATCATTAGTGCCAACGTGTACAACTATATCACCTTTTGTGCCCTTAAAAGATGATATCCGCTCTACAACGTCATCAACCTTTGCCCCTGGCAGACATACCCTGGTCCTATTCCACCTATCCTTTTTACAAAGCATGTTCCCCGTTTCCCTGACAATAGAGTCACCAACAACTACTAGTTCCTGTGGGACCAGCGCATTCTGCCTAGGGGGCTACCTCTGTGTTGCCTGATGACCAAGTGCAAGCTCTGGCGTTGATGTGGGCGGCTGAGAGCTTGATGGGTCTCTCAATTTATTTCCTTCGAGGGCATCAACCCTGTCCTGCAAGCTCTCATAAAGGCCCATAACAACGCTGAGTTGTCACCTGATTTCCTTGCACTCCTTACATCGTGCACACACAAAGACATCCCCCTTGGCATATCATGTCCCGTACCCGACTGCTCCGCAAACATCAAGCAAACAGTGCATTTTAAAAGACTGTGATTCAGAGAGCAACTGCCCCCCTCAGTTCTCCCCTGAACCACAGCACTCCCATTAGCTTGAGCCTTTTGCTTTGCTGCTCTGGTCCGAGTCATGATTCCGATTTAATTCAATAAAATTTCAAAAAAAAATTAAATCCTTAAGTTATATCCCAAAACAGTTATAACGCTATATTTATTTTTTCGGTATCTAGTGTTTTCTACGAGTTCCCTTTATATAACTTCCGTATCACGTGTACCACTATAGTTATGTATTAATTATTTGTTACGATTAAGTGTCGTTATATATATATATATATATATAGAGTTAAATGTACAATTTAATTGACAATAAAGATTATCAAGATTAATAGATTTACTGATTAATTGACAATATTATATTATGTACTATACTACACTAAGCTTATGCTATCGTGTAAAAATGGCGGGAATTCACGAACGGTACTTCTACGGACTTGTAAGTATTGATTAGCTTCCAAATCCCGCTATCTCAATTTAGAATAAACTAAGGATCCTGACTAGGTCTATAATCTACTTATAGAAGATAATTTAATATAACAATTGGTGGTTAATAAATCGACTAAATTTGGTTAAAAAAAAAAGACCTCTCGTTCAATTTGTAACACGTGGATTTGATACTGTTACCAATACTAAATAATACCTACAAAATCTCTGTCTAAGTTAAACTTTAAACTAAGTATCATAACTAGGAATATAAAGCTACTCTAGAAATAAGTTAATATGACAATTTAAGCTAATAAATTTTGATATGATATCAAAATTATTTTTTGCATCCAGTTCCTTTGTAACCACATCATAATATCCTATCAAATTTGTCAGAAGAGACTTTCCCTTAACAAACCCATGCTGTGTCTGAATTATTGCTGCAGTCTTGTCTAGATAATCCTGCAATGCATCTTTAACCAGTGACTCCATTATTTTACCCGGAACAGAAGTTACACTAACTGGTCTGTAATTACTCGTGTCACCCTTCGATCCCCCTTTGTGAATTGGGGATACATTTGCACATCTCCAGTCCGTGGGAACCTCCCCTGAGTCCAAGGACGTTCTCATAATTATGGCTAAGGGTTTGCTTAGTTGCTTTGCCACCTCCTTTAATATAACTGGATAGATCCCATCCACCCCAGGTGCTTTTCTTATGTTTAACTTCAACAATTTCTCCTCCACTTTGCTTTCAGTTATTCCAAAATCATTAAGTATCCTGCTACAATTTGATAACCTTCTGCCATTTTCAAACCTTAATAATTCCTCATGTGTGAATGTAGATGCAAAATACTCATTCAGTTTGTTTGCTATCTGAGCAGGATCGTCCACAGTCGAACCATCGATGTCAAGTGGACCAATCAGTTCATTCCGTTCCTTTTAGAGATTATATAAGTAAAGAAAATCTTGCTGTTTTCCTTAGCATCTTTTGCCAAGGATTTCTCGTAATCTGCCTTCGCCTGCCTAACCTCCTTTGTCACCTGATTACAGACTAGCTTATATCTGCCATAGGCTTCTGAGTCGCTTGATAATTTATATGCATCCCATGCATTTTTCTTCTCTATTACGAGTCTCATTAGTTCATTACATAACCATTTAGGCCTAAACCTTGAACAATATTTCTTAATAGGTATGAAACTTTTAGTAGCTTCCACAATTAATTCCTTGCACGCTTCCCACTTAGAATTTACTGTTGGTAACATCGTCAGTTGATCCCACTGTACAGAATTTAAAAACTGTCGGAAAGCACTGTACTCACCTTTACGGAAGCAAAAACCCTTTCCTTTACCCCTGATGGTAATTAAATCTTTAAGTAAATCCCACATCAGTACACTGTGATCACTGCCACCTAGTGGTTCCTTTATCTGTAAATTCTTAATGCATGAATAATCACTGCTGATAATCAGATCAAGAGTATTACTCTCTCTGGTTGCCTCTTGAACATGCTGCTGTAGAAAACAGTCATCCAGTAAATCCACAAAAGTCTGACTAGCGTGTGAGTGACCAACCCAAAAGTTCCAGTCAATATCTGGGAAGTTAAAATCCCCCATTATAAGACATTCCGATTTACTATCCCACTCTATTTCTCTGTACAATTGTTCATTGTACTCATTCGAGTCATTAGGCCTATAACACACTCCTACTCTTATTTTTGCTTTCGCAGTGCTTATGTCACACCAAACTGACTCAACAGTGCACTGTTCATCTATATCAACTATATCAATGTGGGAGGAATCAGTCAACAACCTCCTAAATGCAATACTGAAGCAACCAGCACAGCCATCCAGTGAACAACAACTCAATCTGTGCATAGAAAATGAAGAATACCTCACGGAACAGAGGGGACAAGCATTTACAATGGAGGAATTCCAAGAAGCGGCTGCCCGGATTAGGCCCAAAAGATGCTCTGGAAGAGATATGCTTGAACCTGAAATCATAAAGAGGTTGCTGGCCCAGAACCCCAACTTCTCTTAAGGTTGTACAATTGCTGCCTGGAGGCTGGCTACTTCCCTATGGAGTGGAGAACAGCAAATGTGAAATTAATTCTCAAAGCCCCAAGCAAAAATCCAGCACTCCCGGAATCATATCGACATATAGCACTCCTAACAGTTTTAAGTAAGCTATATGAACGGCTTCTTCACAGACGGATACAACACTACTACTCCAATGCCAACCTTGAGGCAAAAAACCAATTCGGATTCAAGCCAGGTCACTCGACTGTCGATGCGATGAGAAACCTACTGATATCTGTGAATGATTGCCAACAGAAGTACTTTCTCGCTATTGCAGTGGATTTTGCCGGGGCGTTCGACTCACTTTGGTGGCCAAGCGTCTTTGGCAGGCTCAGAATGGCACAGGTCCCAAGCAACCTATATAATAATATCAAAAGCTACCTCTCACACCGGCACCTCTGTAGCCAGGTGGGAAGGAGCAGCAGTGCGCAGCACACTCTTCTTGATTAGACCGGGGTTCGAGCCTGTCACCACCAAATACGGAGGATGCGGAAAGGTCAGGGAATGACCACTGCATTTCCCGGAGCAATATGGCCTTAGTTGCTAATGCTCCTAAAAAAAAAAAAAAAAAAAACCAAACCTCTCACACCGAAAAATAGAAGTGAAAGTACCATACCAACAGCTCAGCAGGAACATCCACAGGGATGCCCCTAGGGTTCCGTGCTCGGACCACTGCTGTGGAATATAGTATTTGATGATTTTCTGAACACCGGCCTTGGGGAGGTGGTAACCCAAGCATTTGCGGATGATTTAATTCTCACTGTGACGGCAGATAATAGGACACAACTTGAGACTAGAGCAAATCAAGCTCTGTATATTCTACAGCGGTGGGCTATGGAGAACTTTCTTTCTCACCTGCCAAAACGACTTCCATCTTGCTTAAGGGAACATTGGACATAAGGAGGCCGCCGCAAATTAAAATAAATCGCGCTACAATCAAATTTGCCCAACAAATGAAATACCTCGGGATCATTTTTGACAGCAAGCTCACATCCCAACTGCATCTCGGGCAACTCAGGACCAAGATTAGGAACTACTCGGGCCTGATTGCACGAGTCTCATGCAGGGACTGGGGGCTGAGTAAACAAACCATGTTGCTATACTACAAGACTACTTTTCTCCCAGCGATCACATACAGTGCACCAATATGGTACCATAGAACCAGACTGACCACCAACAAAAGAATACTGGACTCGACACAACGAACAATATTGCTCAAAACCACCCAAGCCTGCAATACTGTGAGCACAGAGGCGCTCCAGGTTCTTACTGGATCCTTACAACTGGATCGCGAAGTGGCCAGATGCGGACTAGCATACTTATGCATCAAAAGGAATCTCTGTGACCTACTTGGGCTTTATGATTGAACCCACAAACAATATAAAAATGGAAAAGGTTAGGCTCCTGGCACACTTAAAACAGGAATGGCAAAACAGATGAACAGACTCAACCAAATCGGATGTGACACAACACAACGCTTCATACCTCATGTAGACAGGTTTTCCCCAAAACTACCTTTATGGTTCCACCCAGGCCTATATGCCACCTACTTATTGACGGGTCATGGCCCCTTCAACAAGAAAATAACATCTCTGAGCCTCCTTCAAGACCCCAACTGTTCATGTGGCGAACCGGAAAGCTGAACCCACCTCATGCACGAATGTACAAACTATGAGGATCTACGTGGAAATCTAATAACAAGATTGACCTACATGCCGCGAGGCCAGGAGCATCATCTCTTGGACACAAGCGAAGAATATAAGAACCTCACCAGATTTGCACAGGAACTCTTTGCCAGAAGAAGAACCTCTTCTGCGATCAGGAACTAAGAGCACATATATGGCACATGTATGCCTTATAGCAGACATTAAACTTCGAGAAAACCGGACTATGAGCAAATACACCAGCATTGAAACCTAAATTGTCTGACCCTACCAACCTACTTGAATAGGACGCACACCTCAGAAATGATGGGCTCACTGGATGGAAAAGGCACTGGACCGCCCTCCCTGATGATGGAAACAGGATCAATGGACCAGACCCATCCGGGATGAAAAAGAGACACTCCACGAGACACTACCCTGGTCGGGTATATAACCCATAAACGTGACTGACCTCAACCTATCTGGATGGACACATAGCCCATGAATGACATCAGGGCACTGGTTCCCACTGCTTCGTTGGACCCATATCTTTTTCCCCACCTTGAACAGATTTGCTGCCAGTGCGCCAATTGGTGACCGAGCAGGGCACTCTTTCCTGGCTTTCTTTCCACTCCACTGGCATGGGGGGCTGCCCTCTTGTCTCCTCCCTTCCTCGCCACCCCCATTTTTCCTCCTGGTGGGGCATGGGCTGGCCCCACTGACACCTATCGGGGTCGCCTTCCCTATTGACTCCATATTTCTGTCTCTCCCCCCCCCAGTCTTTAGTCTCCCTCCCTTACTCTATCTGTACACAAGCGATTGCCCTACATGTCCAAATTACTGTTTGCCAATAGTTTCGGCCTTTCAAATCCTGGCGCTCTTACCCCCCCCCCACACACACGAAAAAAAAATTTTTTTTTTTTTTTTTTTTTTTGTTAGGTCCTAGCCACTGAAATCTCAGGAAATTAGGTGGCAGGACCTGCCAGAGTAAATAATTATAATGCTGGTATACCTGGCCTGCCTCCACGGGGCTGAGTGGACAACGTTAGGCCTCAGCAGGGGTCCAGCGGCTAAATGGCCAGAAGAACAACAGTACATAACACTATACATATACAATATCCACACACTTTTAAATCTCTGGCCTTTCCAGTGAATTGCCACACCTACAATGAAAGCAACGCGGAGATGGGGGAAACCCCTGCTGCCGCTTGACACTAAATACACTCTACACTCTACCTAAACATCATTGCTGACCAGGAGATACACCCTTTCATGGCAACGGTCTTCCCCTCTGGAAGTGCCATCTTTCAACAGGATAATGTGCCATGCCACACTGCCCGGATTGTTCGAGACTGGTTCATGGAACACGAGGAAGACTTCCAGGTATTGCCCTGGCCGCCAAATCCCAAGAAATCAATCCCATCGAGCATCTGTGGTTTGGGTTGGAACAGCAACTCCGATCTGCGGCATCCCAACCATGGACGTTACAGGAGTTAAAGGAACTGCTGGTTACATGTTTGTACCATATACCACAAGACACATTTAAAAAACTTGTAGTGTCCATGCCTCGCCGGGTATGAGCTGTTTTGGCTGCACGTGGAGGACCAACATCATATTAGGTAGGTGGTCATAATGTTTTGGCTCATTGGTGTATATATATATATATATATATATATATATAGAGAGAGAGAGAGAGAGAGAGAGAATACAAAACATCTCCTTATTGTCATGTGGGTCTGAACCAATGTCACTCAAATGAATATATTTCTGTACCCTTGTGGTTGACTACTCCACTACAGCAGAGCTGCATTACATGGCTAAATTGTTTCTTATTTCCTATTTATGCACTATAATGTAAATTGGATTCTATGTAAACTTGCTTATTTGGAATGTGGAATCATTATGAAGCCTTGCTGTTTATTATTTTTATTTTAAAGTACAACATTATTAAAATATAGATCATAAGTATAGCGTAGCTTAATTTTCAGCATTCACCTCATAATAATCCACTTGGTTTGATGAAACTTATGATAATCCAAGTTGATTATTATGAGGTGAGTGCTGAAAATTAAGCTATGCTATACTTATGATCTAGTCGTTATATCACAGCACATAAGGAATCCGTAATATATGATCAGTAAAATAACTATATTAATAGTACATTTGCCATTTAAAATATTTTACTCATTTTATCCACTGACAAGCAAATCAGCACAAGTAAAAGAAAAAAAAAAGT
Organism: Mastigoproctus giganteus; assembly: GCF_048544385.1. Taxonomy (NCBI): domain Eukaryota; kingdom Metazoa; phylum Arthropoda; class Arachnida; order Uropygi; family Thelyphonidae; genus Mastigoproctus; species Mastigoproctus giganteus. The sequence goes on along the minus strand of NW_028328292.1, from coordinate 7,516,306 downwards.
GAAAAATAAAACTTGCTTATATAAAAATACTTTTTTAATATGTCATCTTTTAGTCCTTGTGTAGTCACATTAAAAATTTGTAGAAACTGATTAAATTTCATTTTTGGCAATAATGCACTTTGCTTATAATGAAAGTGTTAAAGTTGTCTCTTGACACCCATGTTATATCAAGGTTGTACTATAATAATAAATAACAATTAAGTAAGGGCCACCCCAATGGACACAGCTAGCCTCCAAGGTTGCTAAACATCATAATGCACAGGTGTGCTTCAATTGAGCAGGAAATTAAAACAGAATCTGAAAACTATGGAGCATCTCCCCACATAGGAAATTTAGCATACAGTTTACAAAGTTGAGTGCCAGTGTGGCATGTGCTACACAGGGTAGGTGTATCATAAACTAGAGTGTCAAATCAGTGAGCATGAGTGACACCAGACTGGGAAAGTTGAGGGAGTAACTTTGCTTTCTAGTGCATTGAGGGATACCTGTTCAACTTATAAGAGCCTGAGATTCTAAATACAGAATGGCAAGGAAAAGTAAAGATTTTAATTTTAAAGGAAGCATAGGCCATATAACATAGTCAAGCTCAAATATCAACAGAAACAGAGGAGGCTCACCATCCTCGCTACAATAAAACTATCTAGAAACTTGAAATGCAGATCTATAGGCATTTCCTATCCCAACATAGCATTCCCAGTACTAATTAATCAACTTAATAGTTCAAACAGTCTCTTTCCTGTAATGACACCAACCCCACTATTATTCATAGGCCTTTGATCCCATACAAGAGATTTTTACTAATATTAACAGAGGTTGACTAACATTAACCACTTGCCCATATAAGGTATGGGCAGATGTACCAATAAAAAACTGATTTACCTATATGTGGTATGTGCACCACGTGCGTCAATGTCTCAGTTTTGTTTTGAATGCAAATAACCATTGTAGCAGTATGCAATTTTTCCATAAAACAATGCTGTATACCCTATAATCATAATTTGGATACTGTAGACTAGATGCCTCTAGTTTCCTCAATCAATAATATCAACAGGAATGTTACTTTACATATGAATGCATAGGTGCATATTTCTGTGACTAGCATTGGAAAGCTTGCCATTGCTATTTTATTATTGCCAACTATAAATAAAAAAATAACCTGTTTTAGCTTTTCTTCTGAGAGTCGGTATCACAGTAATATTATATTGGTTTTCATAACTATAGGATGACAGTGATTCAGAAATCAAAACTTCTCTCAGTGAATCAGATTCTGGATTAACAGATATTTCTAATTTATCATATAATACTATTGATGATAATGATTTTAGTGCAATTAAACAATTTTGTACCGTAAATCAAACACTGTAAATTTTATTTCAATGGGTCTGTAAACAAAAGAATTTCAAATAGATTGGACCAGTATTTTGAGTAGCAGCCATCTTGTTTCAAGATGGCAAAATGGTGAGGGAAAAATCAACAGTATTAAGTGTATGGTTGGAATTGGTATTCTGTAGGTTGTTGTTGTTATTTGGTTTTTAGGAGCATTAGCAACTAAGGTCATACTGCTCCGGGAATATGCGGCGGTCATTCCCTGACCTTTCTGCATCCTCCGTATTTGGTGGTCATAGGCTCGAACCCCAGTCTAATCAAGAAGCGTGTGCTACACACTGCTGCTCCTCCCCACCTGGCTACGGAGGCACCAGATTCTGTAGGTAAATCAGGTAATGTATGCATTGCATCACATTTCAGGCACATTCAATTTTTTTTTTCTTAATTAATTTTTATATTTTCTGTGAAAAGAAGTGAAAAGTAAATAACTAAACTTTTTACAAATTAATTATTAATTAATTCAATAATAGTATACAAAAGTAATTTTTTCATTTCACTGCATATACTTCATAATGTAATATTCAGTAAACTTTTTTTATACTTTTCTTATTGTGTCCTAGATTTCAATAAAAACTGATATACAACATATTCATGGATCTTCTATGATTAATAAATAAACAATTTGCAATAATACATTACAGTAAACCTCCGCTATTAGCGGTATCTGTATTCATGGTTTTGCGTATTCGCAGTCGCTGGTTTAATGTAAAATGAAACCTAAAAAAATGTGAATTTTAAAGCGCCGTGAACATTTTCTGCCATAAAAAAACATGGGCGTGGCTAAAATTATCTTTCCTGGCCAAAACAGCGCTCAGTGGGTGGGGGGGAGAGGGGTGACAAAATTGCGAGCGTGGATGTTTCTTGCTAATCCTTGTTCAGTATGTGTTATGCGCTTGTCATGGAAGGTTCATCGTTTGCTTTTAATTTATATGCTTATAAATTGAATAAATTTATCAATTTATAAATTGATATGCATACTTGATATGCAAAGTATGCATGTCGTCAATTGTTTGAGGAATATAAACAATGGGGTCTAAAAATCAATTTTAGCAAGACTGAAATGTTGTCTTCAGGGCCAGGACACGTTCTAAATACAGCAGGTTTTAAAATCAAACAAGTCGATAAATTCAAATATTTAGGATCAATCTTACAAAGTGATGGATCATCCCAAGCAGAGATCAATAAGAGAATTACAGACGGCAGAAAGGCTATCGGCATGTTAAACTCTGTTCTGTGGAGCAAAAATATCCTAAATAAAACAAACAAACTTATATTTCAAACGATTGTACAAAGTCTTCAATTGTATGGAGCAGAAACCTGGACATTGAATAGGCGAGCGGAAAACAAATTGCTCCCCACAGAAATGGATTTTTGGAGACGCTCAGCAGGAACTTCTAGAAGAGACAGAAAACGGAATGAAGACATAAGAGAAAAAATGGAAGTGAAAAAGACTATTATTGACACCATCAAAGAAAAGCATCTAACATGGTATGGACATGTAAAACGGATGCAAGAAAACAGATATCCAAAGGCTATCCTGGAATGGATACCTCCTGGAAGAAGGAGAAGAGGAAGACCTAGGAGGACATGGATGGATGGAGTATGGGAGTGTATGACAGCCCGAGGCTTAACCGACCAAGACACCTTGAACCGCACTTTATGGCAGGAAAAAATTCCTAACAAGAAATAACTTGTAGGCTGAGGAAACCCATTGTAAATGGAAACACTCCTCTTGAAGAAGAAGATAAATTGATATGCTTACAAAATTGATAAATCTACCGTTTTGCAGTGTAAAACAGACTTTTTCGAGTGTGTTAATGGAAGAAAGTGACTTTATTGTGGACAAGTTCTTTCTAACCCTTGCAAAAATATGGCTATGAATAACAAGGGAAATGTGAAAAGATCAAAGAAGGTGATGACATTAGCAAATAAAATTGAGTTATTAGATAAAATTTCTAATGGTGAAAGTGTCTCCTCAGTGGCAAAACATTATAAAATCAATGAGTGAATGGTACGATCAATCAAGAAATTGGAAGAAAAAATCCGCTGTAGTGTCCGTGAAAACGCACTAATTGCGTCAAAAATTTGCTCTGTAACTCGTGATGTTAAATTAGAAAAAATGGAAAAAGGTTTAAATCTGTGGATTGAAGACCGAACTTAAAATAAAATTCCGTTAAGTTCACTCATCATTCGTGAAAAGGCAAAACTCCTTTATCAACACTTTAGCGAAATTGGTGATAGCACTGGCGGGATAAGTTTTTTAGCTAGCAAAGGAGCTGGTTTAAAAGATTTGTTTGAAATTTCTAATAAATATTACATTTACTATTAAATTGTTTCTTATTTTCATTTCGATGCCATATGCTTGCATTTCACTATGTACTGTCTATGTACATAGTCATATTATTAAGGTACATATAATACATACATAGACAAAATTTTAGACTAGTTTTTCTTATATATTTCATACTTTGGAATGGAACCCCTTTATTACTATGGGAGCCATAACTCAGTATTTGCGTTTTCAGTTTGTTTCAAACTGAAAAATAAACTCTTCAAAAAGCAACCACTTTATAAACTCTATATAAAACTGATATACAACATATTCATGGATCTTCTGTGATTAATAAAATAAACAATTTGCAATAATACATTATTACTATTTGTTTCAAACTGAAAAATAAACTTCAAAAAGCAACCACTTTATAAACTCAGTTCTTAAACCAAGAATTATTCTTTTTGGCACATTGGCAATATTGCTCATTCATTCTTCCAATTCGTGTGCTGTAATAAACAATGTCCAGTGATTTGTCTGCAGCATATGGTATATGGATAGCCTACATGATGCATATTAAAAATATAATAAAATAATAATAATTGCTGGATTTATAGTTTTTGATTTTATTGAAATTTTAATAGCTTGACAAATCTTTTTAAAAGATCCAAATATAAAATTTAATGAAAATCCATCCACTGGAAGCCAAGTTGTTTCGTGCATGTGGATGGACAGATATAGAGATGTACATGGTGGAGAGAATAGGAACTTTATACATTGCATTTCAAACACACAAAAAATACTCACAACCTGAGGAAGAAAGTAGACATGCCTACTGTTTTTATCACTATGGAAAGCCTGACTTTCCCCATTAAGAACTCAACAAAGGGAAGAGACCTCACAGTCCTTTTATTTGACATGGATATTTGATTGGATAGAATTCTGGATCCTCTATACTGAGCACTTGTACTGTAGCTGATTGATTCTGGAAACTTCTTTGGCCGAAATTGAGTACTCAAATAGATGCTGTCTGTGTGAGAAAACTTGGTTGGTTAGATCCATTGCTGCTTCTTTTTTTTTTTTTTTTTTTTGTAACTCTCAGCACAAAGTTGTGTTTTTATCCTATCAAGTTTAGTATTCTTTTAGCATAATACAAATGCAAGGCAGTCAATTTTACTATTACCAGGTTCTGTGATCAATTTGTTTCATATATTAAGGAAAGTGAATTTGATCTTCTACCTTGCATAAACAGCACTGAGGTGTTCATGCAAGCAATATTATTTTCAAATGGAATTTCAATTAATTTTATATTAAAATATAGACAGTCAAAGACTGATAAAAGCAGAAATTACAATATGTTAGTAATTTTACACAGTGCTTTGCATCCTTCAATTTTGCTTGCTCAGACTCTCTTTTCTCTTTGGTCAGTTATGCATATATATTTATTTATTTTACTACTTTTATTGTTACTTTATTATTTTTTTTTTTACAAAAAATGCATTCTGAAATGTGACAGTACATCCATTTCAATGTCTCTGACTAAGTTTTCATCAAGAGTGCATTATTTTGAGGTGTGTGTGTAATGGTTTATTGCCAAGTTTTTCTTCCTGGCAGATAATAAAAAAAAAAAAAAGGAAATATACAATATATATATTGTACTTTAAGTTTGTCATAGCACAGAGCCAACCATACCCAATGACTGGGTTTAGGGGATGTTGAAATGATACTTACATTTACTAAGATACTGTGGTTCCTGACAAGATGGGGCTCCCAGAACACAAAATTTGGCTTTTATACTTTTATATATTTCTTTGGGATTTACATTTGGCTTGCATTCAGTTTTTGGTTTTTTTAGGGTTGCTGACAAAATTTCACACTCTTTGAAGGTGCACAGCTGACAGAGGAGATGGGATGTTTCAACAAGAAAATATGACTTTCAGTGGTGATTTCTGCAATTCCTTTCAAAACTGAGGTGTGCAGAGTTAAGTAAAATAACCAACACGAATTCATTCTTTCACAAAATACACCAACAACAGAAAATTTAGGGTAATGTGTTCAACCGAAAACCACAAAATATCAACAGAATGAACAGATTCTAGTTAATCAAAGTTGGTACCAAGAAGGTCATTAAAAATTCAGGTAATGTAGTGTAATACTACATTACCTATATGAAAATAAGTTGTGCAAACACTCAAATCTGATTTTTCATGTTTATTTAAATATTTGAATTGACTAATCACATTTTGAAATCATATACTGATGTTCAACAAGGAAGGCTGACCAACTGCAAAGTAGGAGGAAACATACTTTAATTAAACTTTGTGTGGACTCCTCCCTTACTCCCACAAATAGGAGCTTTCAGTAGTTCTGCATGCAATTAAATTGGCATTTTAATTATTTTTTTCAGTACTAGTATATTGAAATGGATGCATTATACACCTAATATTTTGTTAAAATTTCAAAATTTATAATTTAAGTTGTCTGTTACACATACAGCATCCATTGTAGATCAAATAAACTTTAAATAAAATGATTTTTGCAGAGCATGAAATGGTAAAAAAAAAAAATAAATAAATAAAAAACGTAAATAATTTAGCATTAGCATTAATAGAGGCATATTATGCAAGAAAACAAGCTTGTACATCATCAGTCAAAAAAAAAAAAACCCCGGTCTAATAGAACACTGGTCTAATCAAGAAGCGTGTGCTATGCACTGCTGCTCCTTCCCACCTGGCTACAGAGGCGCCGATCCCTGCTAGTAAAATTTCTGCGCATCATTGACAAAACTCATGACCTGCTCTGGCAGCTTGTCTACACTGTTCAGAAAACTTCATATTGGACTGCACAAATAATCCCAGGTGTTCTTCATTCACCGCTACTCTGAGTGTAGTACCACACAGTTGGTACATTTTTCTGGGGTTACTTCTACCCATACGCAGTACTTTGCATTTGTCAATGTTAAACTTCAGTTGCCACTTCTCAGTCTATCTGCCCAACTTTTCTAGATCCTGTTGCAGCAGCATACTGTCATTACTGTTATTAACAACCCTGCCAACCTTTGTATCATCTGCAAACTTTGACTTTAAACTTAATATACCTTCATCAATACCATTGATGAATATGCTGATTGTTGTTTTGTATATTCATCAATACCATTGATGAATATACAAAACAACAATGGGCCCAACACTGAACCCTGAGGGATGCCACAAATAATGTTGGTCCACGAAGACCTGTATCTATTGATTGCCACTCTCTGTCTTCTCCCACTTATCCATCCTTTTATCCATTGTAGCAACTTGCCCTTAATGCAATACTGCTCCAATTTGTACAGTCTTCCATGTGCAACAGTATCAAAAGCTTTCCTGAAATGAAAGTATATAATATCAAAATTATTATTTTTTGCATCAAGATCTTTTGTGACCACATCTTTAAGTCAAACTAACAGGTCTGTAATTACTCGTGTCACCCTTTGATCCCCTTTATGAATTGGGGATACATCTGCACATCTCCAGTTAGTGGAGACTGCCCTTGAGTCCAATGATGCTCTCATAATTATGGGTTTGCCTACTTCCTTTGACACCTCCTTTAATATAACTGGATAGATCCCATCGACCCCAGGTGCCTTTCTTATGTTTAACTTCAACAATTTCTCCTCCACTTTGCTCTCACTTATTACAAAATCATTACACACCCTGTTACAGTGTGATAAATGTCTGGCATTTTCCTCCCTTAATAACTCCTCATGTGTGAATGTAGACGCAAAATACTCATTCAGTTTAGCAGCTATCTGAGAATGATCATATACAGTCAAACCATTGATATCAAGTGGACCAATTTGATTTATCCCCTTCCTTTTATAGTTTATATAAGTAAAGAAATCTTTATTGTTTTTCTTTGCATCCTTTGCCAAAGGTTTCTCACAATCTGCCATTGCTTGCCTAACCTCCTTTGTGACTTAATTACAAACTAGCTATGGTAGATTATATCTACCACAGGCTTGTGTCACCTGATAATTTATATAAATCCTATACATTTTCCTTCTCTGCTACAAGTCTCATTAGTTCATCTAACATCCATTTGAGCCTAAACCTAGAACAATACTTCTTAGTTGGAACAAAAAGCCTAGTAGCTTCCAAGATTACTTACTTGAATGCTTCCCGTTTAGAATTTACTGTTGGTAACATACATCAGTTGGTTCCACTGTACAGAATTTAAAAAATCTGAGACCACTGTAGTCACCTTTATGAAAGCAAAAACCCTTCCCTTCACCCCTGATGTTAGTTACATCTTTAAGTAAATCCCACATTAGTACACTGATCACTGCCACCTAGTGTTTCCTTTATCTGTAAATTCTTAATGCATGAAGAATCACTGCTGATAATCAAATCAAGAGTGCTACTCCCTCTGGTTGCCTCTCTAACATGCTGTAGAAAACAATTATCCAATAAATCCACAAAAGCCTTGCTAGTGTGTGAGTGACCAACCCACAAGTTCCAGTCTATATCTGTGAAATTAAAATCCCCCATTATAAGACATATTTACTGTCCCACTCTCTTTCTCTGTATAATTGTTCATTGTACTCATCATAGTCATTAGGCCTATAATAAACTCCTATCCTTATTTTTGCTTTCCCAGTGCTTATGTCACACCAAACTAACTCAACTTTGCACTGTCCATCTATGTCAACTGGATGCACTTAGATTTTATGTGTTTCTTAACTAACAGCATAACCTCTCCTTCCTTCCTGTACACATTGTACTCCCCAAATTACAATTCTGCATTCCTTATATCTGTGTGACATCATGTCTCTGATATCTCAACAATACCTGCCTTTGATGTCTTGACCAGTACTTCAAATTTATCAAATTTATTTACTATACTTCTAGCATTGGTGTTAATGCAAGTATACATGCACCTGTTCTTACTCTTAGTTACCCTAACACAACCCATGTATTTACTTGTTCCATGATGACTGCCAGCTGCCCTTGAAATCCCCAGTACCTCACTTTGCAGACTGCTGCTCATTCCAATAGAAGCGTTTTCCAATGTAAGAATCATTTCCACCTCTGCCTGCAGCTACTGTTAATCTATTAGTCTGTAAATATCCCCAAGCTAGCAGTTTTCCAATCCACCTAACATTGTCTCGATAACATCAGCAAATATTTTTACACCCTTTCTATTTAAGCGTATCTCTGTAGAAGCAATTTCTCCTATTAACAAGCACAGACCATGCTGAAAAAAATTCTACCCCATGAGCCTTGCACAATCTCTCCAAGGCTGAATTGATTGACAAGGGTCTCATCATATACTCCCTCCTATCGTGTCTGTGCAAAATTGCAGATATTCATATTTAACACTGACTCGCAACTTTTGTTCAACATTGTTATTGTTATTTGGTTTTTTAGGAGCATTAGTTTTCAACATTGACCTGAACTTGTTAAGTAAATCCATAGATCTCCTAAACTTAATGTCATTAGTGCCAACGTGTACAACAGTATCACCCTTTGTGCCCTTAAAAGATGATATCTGCTCTACAATGTCATCAACTTTTGCCCCTGGCAGACATACCCTGGTCTTATTCCACCTATCCTTTTTGCACAATATATTTCCTTTTCCTGACAATTGAGTCACCGATGATAACTAGCTCCTGTGGGACCAGTGCATTCTGCCCTGAAGGTTGCCGCCGTGTTACTCAGTGCACAAGAGTGAGCTGTGGCATTGAGGTGGGCAGCTGAGAGCTTGATGGGCCCCCATTTAAATTCCTTCGAGGGCATCTACCTGACTCTTCAAACTCTCATAGATGCCCATCAGAATGCTGAGTTGGTGCCTAATTTAGAATGCAAATTTATAAATTTTGTTCTTTAATTCTACAACTTACCAGAACTGTCATTGCCTTCATCTTCCTTCTTTTCACTATTTCTTCCTTTCTTTTCTCTAGTCAACTTTTTTTTTGTTTTTACCCTCCTCCTAGTTCTCCTGCTGTGTGCCGGTAACTATTAAAAAGGTTAGGATTATTTTTGGTGAGTATAATCTAAAGTAGCAGAACTCAGTGCACTAAAAATAGATTCAAAAAGAAAACCACAAAGGTCGTTCAGCCAAATAACAAATGTAATAATTTTACATTTTTTCAACTGTTGGAATTCAAGAGTAGAAGTGTAAGAGTTAGGTCCTCATCATGCAAATTTCACTTATTATATGTTATACAATGATGCCCTCTATACAACTTTCAGTTTGTTTCACTTCAATTACATACAAATATGATGCAAATGTGCTAATTTATTTGATAGGTCGAAATATTTTTGTAATTTGAAGCTTTATAGCCCTGGAAGTCTACTGCTTTGATTATACACTTTTTGGTATCTCTTACATTGTGTAAACAAGTCACAACTGGGTTGTCAACTCTTACATCTTGGGTACCTATCTACCCAACCACTGATGAAGGATCAATCAACTCAAAAGAGTGCTATCTGAGTGGTGGTACTCAACTTAGAAGTAGTAATACTTCAACAGAAAAGTCTTTTGTTACTAATTCTCAGTTGTGTGCCACCATCCAGATGGCAGCACTATTTTGGAATTGATTGACCTCCTACCTCAGGTTTAAGAGCTGATAACCTAGTTGGGATTTATTGATATAATTTTAGAGATGCAAAAAGGTATATAATAAAACTAGTGGAATTACTAGTTAGAATGAGGGCTACAAAACCTCAAACTACAGTCTGTCCTCGTATAGCACGATAGTTTTGTTCCTAGAAACTCTCGTGCAATGCAAAATCGTGCAATATAAACAGCAGTCCCTATGGGAAAAGTGGGGTTAGGTGCCGACCACCCAAGATTGAACACACATTTGGAACCAAAACATTACCAAATACAATAAATAATCGGGTAATTTTAATCGTTATAAAAAATAATATATTTTTTTATTTTTATTATACAATAAATAATAAAAAATATTTATTTTTATTATATTATAAAAAAGTATTTTTTACGAATAAAATACGTATTTTATTCATAAAAAATTTATTATATTAAATAAAATACTTACGTATTTTATAATACGTAAGTATAAATTATAATATTATGTAAGGTAAAAGTTAACTTTTACCTTCCATAATATAAATTAGTGGTAGTAGTGGGTTGATATGCTAAATAAGCAGCGCCTGTGCCTCCATCTATTCTTTTCCTTTCTATTATATAAGCTGGTTAAGCTTGCATTATGTCAGTGGTGTGGCTCTGATCAAGAGTGTTCTCTGTTCTATAGTTTATTTTTCGCTGCATAAGGACCACCGCCATGCAAGTCCTCTGCATTGGTTGATCTATCGGAGAATGGAAGGGTGGTTTGGTTCTTCGATATTTCTGCCTTTGCGATGATTTGTATGACGATTGAAATGCAGCGATTCCATGACCATTATTGGCCTCGTGGTCCTCTGTCGATATGGGGCATGATGGTCAGTCTATCATTTTGATATTTTAGTTTTTTGGTAGTTTCTTTAACCCTTTTTTGGTGATATTTCACGTTTTTTGGAACTGGTACCTTCGAAGGGGGTACAGCTAAATTATTTATAATTGGCATTATTTTAAATTTACATTTTTTATTAATTGGGTTTAATGACTTAATTGACTAAATTTTACAGGGGATTATCGACTACCTATTATTTCTACTTTCCCTTCCCTGTTTGTTTATTTTATATTATTTTGCGTTTCGTTTCGCTCTGCATTATTGCCATACTACTGGCTGATGTTTTTATTTTAAATATCATATTTATTTTAATTATCAGATATAGTATAAATTATAATACGTAAGTCGTAATAAAATGCTTACGTATTTTATTACGTAATAAAATATTGCTACTGCTTTTGCTTCTATCGTAAGCAAACTTGTTTTTTTTTTTTGATTTTCTATCCAAACAGATGACAGCCGTTCCATCTCTTCCAATTCTTGTGTCTTAATCTAATGGATTTTAATTACACTTTGAGTTGTTCCCGCTATGAAAGTTGTTTTTATTTTCTCCGCATTCTTTGTAATTCTCGGCGTTGCCTCATTTAGGTCTGTAGCATGTGCAATATCACATGGTCTTTCATTTCGCTCAAAGCGTTTCACAATTTCATATTTTTTTTCTCTATCGACAGAGGCGGACTGGCCATAAGCCTTACCCGGGAAATCCCGGTGTGATTTTGGCCATAAACTGTAGTATGAGGCCACTATAAATTTTCCCGGGTAAGAATTTTTGATCCAGTCCACCTCTGTTTATCGATATTGCTTTTCTTTTTCTCTCTGAATCTGTAGTGTCTTCACCAGGACGCTTCCTTTTCACACCTTTTAAGCATTTTACTCATTTTTAGGGAATAAAGCACAATTACAAAATGAGGAGGCACCCTTAATACACATAAACAAAGCTGCGCGCGTATAGCAACTGAATAAACAACACGGTAAAGGCTGAGATACGCTATTAACACCTCACATTTTACTAAAGCACATTTCTGGGGGTTACTACCATAAAACAATAAAAACAATTTCCAGTTGCATTTCTGCTAGTGGAATCTGTTATAAACTGGTAGTAAACTCCATCTAATTGCATTTGCGATTATACCGATAGCTGGAATTGCGTTAGTTTTTACGTTATTATGGTGAAATGTGTTTCCCCTTCACTGATATAAGAAACATAAATACATTTTCAGAATCTTCTTCATTCCTATCGTGTTGCGTTCGGTTGGGGTGATTTCGCATTTGACTGCCATTTCTTGTAAATACAAAGGCGAATCGTGCATAAGCGAATTCGGTTCGTGCTATATAAGATAACATTCCCCTATTTATAAATCGTGTATGATCGAATTCGTGTAATGTAAACACGTGTTATACGAGGACCGACTGTATCATAGAAGCTAGTGCATTTCCATCATTTCTGAACATAGCTAAAATATAACAAACTGAAGTTTGTATAAAGGGCATCCTTGTATTATGTTGCACACTGCAAAATTCTTCACAATGAATTGCTTATATTTTATTCTTCAAATAAGTAATACTTCCCTAACAGAGAAGTAACACTCCCTCCTACAACAGACAACAGACTTACTTTGAATAAGTAACTTCCATTGGAAAGTTATTTACTCAAAGTGTAAGGGATAGGCAACTCTCTCTTATAGCTGTATTTTAATTGCACTTTCACTGACTGTTCCTTCAGAAGACAAAAAATTTCCTTGCAACTTGTAGTGTTCACCAGCTTTACTTTGTTGAATAGGATTACATTTAAGAATGTATTTTTTAATAGCTTTCCATGCACAAACAATGAGTTGGCTTTGCATTAGCAACAACTACTTAATACTTTGTGGGGTCACCTTTTGCCCATAATACAGCCCATACACATCTTGGCATGGACTCCACAAGGTGTTGCAGGGTGTCCTGGGGTAGCACTACCCCAGGACACAAAATGTATTCCAATTTGTGTCCAGTAATGCCTGCACATTGTCATGTGGATTGTCATAACGTCAAATATCATTTTCCAGTAGGAAAGCTCAACAAGGTCAACTGGGCTGAGATCAGGTAAGCTGAGTGGCAATGGGAGGATAGAGAAATCATTGTCATGTTCCTGAACCCAGTTAGCAATCTGCTGGGCCTTGTGGCATGTTACTCTGTCATGTTGATAGATGCCAGAGTTGTCTGGATACACTGTCACCATGAAGGGGTATACTTGGTTTGCAATGATAGAACGGTAGGTGTTTTCATCAAGCTATTGATTAACAATGATCAGAAGACCCAGGGCATGCCATGAAAATAATTCCCAAACCACAAAACCAAGCCTCCAACCTGCCAAATACCAACAGTGCATCCGGCTACCATGGCCTTATGTTGCTTTCTCCAAATGCAAATTTGTCCATTAGCATGATAGAGCTGGAAATGGGATTCATCATACCTGGAGACAGATTTGTACATGTTAGTGGTCCAGTGTTGATGCTGACATGATGTACAAGGTGCAGTTTCTTGTGTCTTGCAGTGAGATGGGTACCCGTGACAACCATGAACTGCCTGGCCTATACGAGCTAATGTCTGACACACAGTTCATATGGATATTTGTCTTGCTATTCCTATACAGGCACTCCCCGACTTATGTAAGGGTTGCATTCCAAGGAACTCTGCGTAAGTCAAATTTTACGTAAGTCGGAATTTCCCTAAAGGCTTATGCAGCGCTCGCAACTACGCATGCGGAATTTGTTTGAAGCAAAAAAGAAATGTTCGATGAACATGTAAATAGAATTATTTATTCATTTTTTTTTATCTCATGCAAAGGAATAATTACAAAAGTGTGCAATTACAAAAAAAGAGAGGGGATAGGCATAACTTCAGCAAGTTTTACCTTTCAAGCATTGTTGCCAGCATCAATGTCTCCAACTGATAAGTAAGACGCTGCAGAGGTTGAGGGCTGTGGAAATTTAGAAGGGATTTTTTCCAACACATCACAAAATTTCTCTGCTGCTGCTGCTGCTGCAGAATCAGTACTGGTGACTTCGCTGCATACTTTAACGTTGTGGAAACCAGCACGATGTTTGAACCTATTAAACCACCCGTTGTTTGCCACGAACTTGACTTGGGGTTCGCCGTACTTATCCTTAATATCTTCATAAATACTTGTTGCTTTTGCTTGAATGGTCTTTAGACTCAGGGGCATTCGCTTCTGAATCTGATTTTCCATCCATATTATTAATAGCTTTTCCATCTTCTATAACGCACCTGAAAGCTGGTTTGTGCTCACTGGTGATCTTAAATGTGTTGACCCTTTAACATGTTCTTTTATATGCGCACTGTTCTTCGATATAGCATTCACTGTTGAAGCAGCAAGACTTAATTCCCATGCAATAGATGACAAACTTTGTCCTGCTTCTTACTTCTTAATCATTTTCATCCTTCATTTCTAAATCAATTTTGTTTCGTTTCCTAGACTGCTACCACTTGCACTTTCCGTTGGTTGCTTTCCATTCATCATTGTAATAAGTAAATAGGAATGAAGAGAAGATTCTGAAAATTTATTTGTTTCTTATATGACTGAAGATTTCAGTGAAGGGGAAACATATTTCACCATAATAACGTAAAAACCCAATTCCAGTTATCAGGATTATCGCAAATGCAATAAGATCGAGTTTACTACCCATTTATAATTATATGCACTAAGAGAAAAGCCCAATAAACTGGAAAGTGCAAATTGTTTTTACTGTTTTATGGTCGTGACCTCCAGAAATGTTCTTTAGAAAAATATCAACAAAGCCATTCAAAATTGATTCTTATAACGGAACATATGACAACGATGAAATTTTGGTTATTTGTTTTTTTTTTTTAGGAGCATTAGCAACTAAGGCCATATTGCTCCGGGATATGTGGTGGTCATTCCCTGACCTTTCCACATCCTCCATATTTGGTGGTGATGGGCTCGAACCCCGGTCTAATCAAGAAGCATGTGCTACGCACTGCTGCTCCTTCCCACCTGGCTACGGAGGCGCCTCGCAATGATGAAAGGGTAGCACTCCATTATAAAAATGACCTTTTAGAGAGATAAATAGCTTAGATATATAGTGAAAATTTCAACTTCCAAGGTCTTGGAATGAATCCCCAAAAAAACAATGTGTTATTGGGTTCACATTGCGATGTTTTCACAATAGTTATTCCTAAGGGATACAAAATACGTTTCCACGATTTTTTTAAGTTTACACCAGCCGGCAAAAACTTATGGAAAGTCGAATTTACGGAAGTCAAGTATTACGTAAATCAGGGAGTGCCTGTATTGTACTAGTTGGTTAGCTAAGCCACTGTGCTGCACTGCTGCTGTCAACTACATATGGCTATCATATGTGTGACAATTGGCTGTTTGACTGCTGTTGAGCCAGTCATGGTAGACTTGGGACACCACAGAAGGAGAGCACTTAGCCATGTTGAGATACTGGTAGCTTCACATCTTGCCCCACAATCATTCTACATTCAAAGTCAGAAAGATCTCTACGCCAACCTAGTCTTCCTCACAGACACCCAAAAAACTGATTGCCATGTGTGCGAACTACAACCTTATATCAGCTGTTCCTGACTTTGAGATTTCACCAGCATCACAGACCATCCCACACAGAGAGGTACTGCTAATGCAAGGCCAATTCAGTGTATATATACACACACTATATTGCAAAGTTAACCAGACACCAACATGTTTCAGAGAACCTTTATTTGATACAATATTTCATAATGTGCCTAACCATCATTGGCTTTAATTATGTGCTGTATCCTCATTGGTAAACTGAATTAATTTTTGATAATAGGAAGGCAGTATTTTGATCCATTCCTCCTTCAAAATATAGCAGTCAACACAACTACTAATTGTAGGTACGTTGGCTTTGCCTGAAGCCAATGTTCCAGTTCATTCCAAATGTGTTTACTTTTAGGGTGAATACAGTTGCTTTTATATCTATTTGTGACACATGGATAGAGCATGGTTAATTTATCCAAAATCTTAGGGGTGTATTTTTGGTATATGAATTTAGTATCTTATATGGGTCTGTTACAAAAAAAAAAATTTATAAATATTATAGAAAAAAAATTATATCAAATAATAATATTATTATAACAGTAGAGAGCCAGTACACATTATTTTTTATGTTTCAGATAAAAATGTGAAATGGCATTCAATGGGAAGTTACTATTCATAGTGCAAAGGACAGACAATTCCCTATTATAGCTGAATTTTAGTTGCACTTTCACTGACTGAAATTATTTAGTATATGGTATTAAAGCATAATTCAAAAAGCAGAAGACTACTATAAATTATTATATATGAAGCAAGGGAATGATACCAGCAATGGGAAAGATGGATTACAAATTAGCAACACATAACATACCCGATATCTTTTCTGGTGAGGTAGAACATGCATTGAAGAATCAAAAAGCCCCAGGTGAAGGTGAAGTTACTGTAGAGTTGTTAAAATTAGGAGGAAGAGACATGACACAGAAACTGGCAACTCTTCACAAAATACTTTAGGAAAGGTATGATGCCTAAGGAGTGGAATAATGCATAAGAAAGGATATAAATCAGAAATTGGAAATTATAGACCAATTAGCTTGTTGTTCCACATCTAAATCTTGTTCACAAGGGTCATTACAAACAGATTAGAAAGCATACTTGATGAGAATCAACTGAAAGAGCAAGCTGACTTTAGGACAGGATTCTCAACAATGGATTACCTTCACAGAATTTCGCAGCTAATGGAAAAAGCAAACGAATATAAAAAACACCATTATGCTTGGCATTTGTGGACTATGAAAAAGCATTTGTCTCCATACAGCATACGGCAATGTTTCAGGCACTGGAAAGGCAAGGCATAGACATCCCATATGTTATTTTTATTTATTTTTTTTTTTTTATGAAAACCCCAAACACGAAAAGTATCAAAACCTATAGTACTTAGTATCGTGCATGGGTTGATGGAGAAGTATGGGGGGGGGATGCCGGAAACTTTGCTCTGGAGACTAAACATGGGTTTCACCACTTCAAGCCTCCAATAAGCAAAGTGGTGGTATTTCACCGGTTGATGAAAGTCATCTACCACCTAAAATTGTTGGTGGGGGCTGAAATTTAAAACAGTAAAAAGATAAGCAATCAATAACAAAGAACAGAGCACACACAAATTGCAAGTAACACAACACGCGCAAGTGAGAACGGAGTAACAAATTAGGAAGCTTTAAAAATAGGAATGAAGAGAAGATTCTAAAAATTATTATTTTTATATTATTGAAGATTCCATGGAAGTGTAAACACATTTTATCATAATAACCCACAGAATTCCAGCTGTCGGTATTACTGCAAATTCAATAAGATCGAGTTTACTGTCCGTTTATTGCACTAACAGAAAAGCCCAATAAACAGGTGACTGCTTATTGTTTTATGGTTGTGACCTCCAGAAATCTGACCGAACTACGTGGTACGGTCGGAGACAATTGTAGGTAATCTCCAGTGCTGAGGTCTCCTGCCCCGATTAAACGGCATTTTGTCCCAATTAAGCGAAGTAAATCCTGGCTATTTTCTCGATTGGTTTTTGTTTTTTAAGATTTGCCCCAAATAAATGGCTGCCCCGATTAACAGGTGGCCCAAATAACCGGAATCCACTGTATATGCTTTTGTAAGTGTTAAAAATGAAGCAAGGTGGTCATTTTTAATATCACGTTTCCTATATGTTTTCTTCAATATGTTATGATATTGAAGAAAATATATGAGAATGTTACTTCCTTTATTAGAATAGATAAAGGCAGTAGCAAATTTAAAATTGAGAAAAAGAGTTTGACAAGGAGACACAATATCTCTGAAGTTGTTTACTGCTGCCCTTGAAGCTTTCAGAGAACTGGACTGATCGCAGAAAGGAGTCAATGTGAATGGAGAATACCTAAACCATTTGCGATTTGCAAATGACATTGTGATCATAAGCCATTATCCTGAAGAATTAGAGAAAAATCTTAATCAGTTAAGATTTAGTAAGGATTACTAAAGAAGAGTTAGTAAGGATTTCGGCCTAAGATGAATATGGTAAAAACAAAAGGAATGATGAACAAGTATGCCGCAGAAAGGGATATAATCACTGAAGGAGCAGAAATTGAAAAGGTGGATTCATATACTTATTTTAGATAAGTGATTAGCTGTAATAATGATAAATGGCTGGAAGTAAAGAGAAGACTAAATTTCGGAGGGAGAGCATTCAGAAAATACAGTCACATATTGAGGACAATAACCCAATTTGTCTGAAACGTAAAATAATGAACCAATGTATACTCCTCATCAACTTATAGAAGTGAAACTTGGGCATTCACCAAAAGAATGGAAGAGAAGCTGAAACTGCACAGCAAAGAATGGAATGAATTATATTAGGAACATACTGTTGGATAAGAAGAGAAACATGGATTAGACAGCAAACTCAAGTAAAAGACATTCTTATCAAAACTAAAGAACTGAAATGGACTTGGCATAGCTCAAAGACATGAGGACAAATGGACTAAGAAAATAACAGAATAGTACCCAAGAGGAGATAAAAGAAAACCTGGAAGACAACAGAGATGGACAAATGAAATCCAAGAGCTCGTGGGCAGTAAATGGATGGCCATTACACAAAATAGAAGGAACTGTAAAGTTGCTGGAGAGGCCTTCATCCTGCAGTGGATTGAAAATGGATGATGATGATTAAAGATAATAAAAGACTACAAAAGAAATTCTACACGATAAAGCAGATTAAACTCTCTCTCTCTCTCTAAACTAGCTATATGCAAGAATATATGCTGATACTATTGAGGCAGCGATAGGAGAGTTGGAAAACTGTTAGTTTGAAGGTGATTCTTGCACTGCTTCTACTGGAAAATGCAGCAGCCTGGAAAGCAAGATGTCGGGGATTTCAGGTCCTGCTGTGGGTTACCATGGAACCGGTGATTACATGGTTTGTGTAAGGGTAAGAACATGTGCACATACACTTACATGTACACTAATGCTAGAAGCACTGTAAATAAATTTGATGCATTTAAAGTACTGATTAAGTAATCAAATGCACACATTGTATATGGATAGGGAGACATGGTATCACTCAGATAAATTGATGCTGAATTTGAATATGGGGTGTACAATGTATACAGGAAGGACAGACAGGATAGGAAGGGTTATGCTCTTAGTTAGAAGCTTATTAAATTTAAGGTAGTGCATCCAGCCAACATGGGTGACAAGTGCAATGTTCAGTCAGTCTGGTGTGATATAAGCACTGGAAAAACAAAATTGAGAGTACGACCATGTTATAGGCCAAATGGCTGTGATTAGAACACCAAATATTTTATAGGCCAAATGGCTGATTAGAACACCAAACATTTTATAGGCCAAATGGCTGTGATTAGTATACCATACATCTATATGGATAAACAGAGTGGGCCTGTAAATCAAAATGTCTTATAATGGGAGATTTACTTAATCAACTTAATCAGTACTTTAAATGCAACTTTCCAGCTGTTGACTGGAATATGTGGGTTGGTCACTCACACACTAGCAAGACTTTTGTAGATTTCTTGGATAACTCTTTTCTACAGCCGCATGTTAGAGGCAACAAGACTAATCCAATGCTGATAACCAATACTCTTGATCTGGTTATCAGCAGTAGATTATATATGCATTAAGAAACTGCAGGTAAAAGACCCACTGGGTGGCAGCAATTATGGTGTACTAATGTGGAATTTAATTAAAGACATAATTACTGTCAAGGGTAAAGAGAAAGGCTTTTGCTTTCGTAAGAGTGACTACAGTAGTCTCAGACAGGTTTTAAAATCTATACATGGGACTAAATGGTGATGTTACCAACTGCAAATTCTAAATGGAAAGCATTTAGGGAAGTAATCAAAGAAACTACTAAGCTTTTCATACCAATGAAGAAATACTGTTCAAGGCTTAGAACTAAATGGATGTCAGATGAACTTTTGAGACATGTGACAGAGAAGAAAAGTGCATGGGATCCATATAAATTATCAGGTGATACAGCAGCCTACGGTATATATATTAATTAGTCTGTAATCAAGTAACAAAGGAGGTTGTTATTATTTGGTTTATTTTAGGAGCATTAGCAACTAAGGCCATATTGCTCCGGGGATATGCAGTGGTCATTCACTGACCTTTCCGCATCCTCGTAATTGGTGGTCATGGGCTCAAACCCAGGTGTAATCAAGAAGTATGTGCTACTACTGCCCACCTGGCTACAGAGGCCCCAAAAAAGGAGGTTAGGTAAGCTAAGACAGATTATGAGAAGTCTGGCAAAGAATGCCAAGAAAAGCAGCAAAGACTTCTATGCTTATATTAACAATAGAAGAAAGGGATTGAATCACATTTGACCACTTGATTTCCGTGGTTTAACTGTTGATAATCCTACTCAGGTTACTGACAAATTAAATAGATATTTTGCATCTACGTTCACACATGAGGAATTCTTTACAGTGGGGGGTGTCAGAAGTTTATCCAACGGGGAGCTAAATGACTTTGCGATAACTGAAAGGAAAGTGAAAAAGAAATTGTTGAAGCTTTTTTTTTTTTTTTTTTTTTTTTTGGTAGTTGTTGGCGCATAGGCTTCTGTGGCCATAATGCACCTCCCAAGGTTTTTGCAGTACTTTGATCCAAGCCCGAGGCGGGAATCGAACCCGCGACCTTTGGGTTGCTAGGCAGGCACTTTACCCACCCGGCTAGCCCGGTCGGCTTGTTGAAGCTGAACATAAGGAAGGCACCTCAGGTTCGATGGGATCTATCCAATCATATTAAGGGAGACAGCAAAGGAGGTGAGCAAACTCTTGGCCATAATTATGATAGCATCTTTGAATTCAGGGGAGGTCCCTATGGACTGGAGATGTGAAAATGTGTCCCCAATTCATAAAGGGAGATCAAAAGGTGACATTAGTAATTACAGACCTGTCAGCTTAACGTCTGTTCCAAGGAAAATAATGGAGTCATTGCTTAAAGAAGTAATGCAGAACCATCTAGACAGGAATGTCTAGATGGTCTTGCATTATTTCTTTATACTGCAGTCGCAGCATGGCTTTTTTAAGGAGCAGTTGTGTCTAAGCAAATTGATAAGTTACTATGATGCAGTGACTAAGAAACTGGATGTAAAAAATTATTTTGATATCATATACTTGGATTTCAAGATGGCTTTTGATACTATTGCACATAAAAGACTGCTGTATTAAGTGGAGCAATGTGGCATTAAGGGCAAATTACTGTTATGGATAAAGGGGTGGTTAAGTGAAAGAAGAAGGCAGAGAGTAGTTATCAATGGGTACTGCTCTTCATGAACTAATGTTATCAGTGGAGTTCCTCAGAGTTCAGTGCTGGGCTCATTGTGTTTTTAATATTATCAATGATATTGATGATAATGTCTAAGCTTGCAGATGATACAAAGGTTGGCAAGGTGGTTAACAACAGTCATCAGGGTGAGCTACTGCAACAAGATCTAGGAAAATTAGGTTGATGGGCTGAGAAATGGCAGTTGAAGTTTAACATTGACAAATGCAAGGTACTGCATATGGGTAGTAGTAATCTCAGAGTAACTTATTAACTGTGGAACTACATTCAGGGTAGTAGAAAATGAAAAAGACCTAGGGTAATTGTGCAGTCATATATGAGATTCTCTTAGCAGTGCAGACCTGCTGCCAGGACAGCTCATGAGGTTTTACAATGATATAAAGAACATAGACAGTACAGATAGGGAGGTGATTAGTCCTTTGTACAAGGCCACGAATATTGCTGCATCTAGAATATTGTATACAGGTCTGGTGGCCTCACTTTAAGAAGGATGTAGATCTGCTGGAATGGGTGCAGAGAAGGGCAGCCAGACTGGGGTAGGAGAAAAAAAGGGTGCTCTTACCTAGAAAGGCTTCAGTTCTGCAAATTGCGGCATCTGGACACTAGGTCCCTGTGCAGTTATCTGATTTAGGTGTTTAAGGCCTTGAATAGATTGAATAAGCTGAATGGCATTCTTCCTCTTGCTGAGACTACACACGTGAGGGGGCATAAATTTAAGTTGAGGAAGGATGGTTGCAGGAGAGATGTGCAGAAGTTTGCCTTCGGCTAGTGAGCGGTTGTTGGAATAGGCTTCCATCTGTTGTTATGGAAGTGGATGGTTTGAATAGATGCAAAGAAGAACTAGACAAATTCTTGGAGGGTAAAGAAGTGTGTGTGTGTGTGTGTGTGTGTGTGTGTGTGTGTGTGTGTGTGTGTGTGTGTGTGTGTGTGTGTGTGTGTGTGTGTGTGTATTGCTTTCTTGCATCATTTGCCACTACTACTGAACACATAAAAGCCACCAAAATGGACCTTAAAGAATAATTAGGAGTTTTGTGACAGTAGAGGTAAGGACAATAAATTTTTAAATAAGAATCTGTTATAAATTAACAAAATTAAATTATTAAATTACTTATTTAGATGTACAAATTATTTTTACAATTTTTTATAGTTTAAACTTAAAATGTACATTATAAATAATATTCTTTATTAGAAGCCATTGGCATATCAAGTTAATGAAAACAGAGAGAGAGAGGGGGGGGGCTTTTCATTGATCTTTGTATAGGGTCCTGAAATTCTAGTTATGTCAGTGGTAAGATGGTAACTAATTGAGATCAACCCATGCTGTTTCAGAATGAAGCAGCACAGCCTGGTCCTGATTATTTACTACTAAATATAAGGTTTTACATTTGGGGAAAAGAAATTGAGGTGTGAGAATGACTGGAAGACATGGAATTAAAGGTGGTTCAGGATGTGAAAGATTTAGGTGTCGTTATACAAGCAAATATATAGTTTATCTTGCAGTGTATGCAGGCAGCCAGAAAGGCTCAAAGTTTACTATCAGTGGTCTGTAAGACCTTGGCTAACAGGGAGAAGGATTATTATTCATCTTTCACATTTGTTGCAGGTCTAAAAGCCTCACTTAAAAAAAGTTAACTTCTAGAGAGGATCAAAATAAAGGCAATTAGACTGGTTGGGAGTGCTAAGCATTATCCTTATGATGAGTATCTTATAAAATGTGGATCACAGAGTCTGGAGACTAGTAGTTCAGGGGTGAGCCAATCAAGGTGTATAACCCATGTATGGAAGCATCTTGGGGTAGAGAATGCTAAAGCTGTTATTTTTTTCTAATTTAAACAAAATCTATATGAGTGGCATCATTGTCAATTTATGAATTCCTCAATTTTTGTGTTTCCATTTTATCTGCATTATTAATATGTTTTCAGATTGTTTTGTTATTGAAGAAGGTTGGCCATAAAAAAATAAAAATTTAAATTAGCATCTTTGCCATCCAATTACGAAGCATGCTAGCATTATGTTTGATCCACGTGTCTTCCAACAAAAACATTCACTTGCTATTTACATATGAAGCAAGCATCTTGGAGGTGTCCAGTCACCCAGCACAGGGTTTTTAAATTTTTTGTTCAAATTTTACTTGCCTGAGTGAAGATAAAGTCCAAATGCAGGTGTTTTTTTAACACATTAAAAAAAAAAAAAAAAAAAAGCATGTCTAAAATGCGTGTCTGAAGTGTGGAAGAGAGGGTTTTATTTTAAAAAGGATAAGTTCACTTATTTGCATCATGTCTTCCAATAATTGTTATCAAAGGGTGACAATGATTTGAAGACATGGAATTAAAGGCAATTCAGGATGCAAAAGGTGATCAGGGTAATTAATATTAATAACTGCAAAATTTACTATTATTTCTAATAGTAATTTAAATCAAAATTATTCAAATATAAGTATACTGGTAGAAGTTTAAAATTTGTTTCTTGTGAGAACCTTAGCTTAAAAAACAAAAGAACTTATAAGTGCTTTATCTTGAAATGAGAACAAAAAGGACCAAACTAAAAAAAATGGGAGCCAACAAGAAAAATAATGATCATTGGAAGCCACTTTGCTGCAACTTTTTCTAATTAGTCAGACTGTAATGCCATGGTTTCACTTGGGCTTAATGTAGGTTCAATAGGAACTTTGTTGGCGAGGCTGGTTGTATGTAAGTTTTTTTTGTTTGTTGATGCATCGGCTTCTGTGGCCATAATGCACCTCTCAAGGTTTTTGCATTTTACTCTAATCCAAGCCCGAGGTGGGATTTAAATCTGCGACCTTTGAGTTGCCAGGCAGGCACTTTACCCACCTGGCTAGCCTGGTCGGCTGTGTGTAAGTACTGTCACCATTCTGGTTGTGATGTTGATAGCCTATTTGTGCTGCCAACTGTATATGTGTTTGATATGTGCAGCTGATGATTGAAAGTTTCAGTCCTCTAGAGAAGTGGTTTAGTTGATCAATAGTTTATTTCTTACTGCTAAGGTTGTGTATGGCCAAAGTTTCAGGTATGGTCATTCACAACCTGACTTCCAAATTTTCAGATTTGGTCACATACTTCAGACCACACCAAACCTGAAAATTTGGTCAAATCAGAACTTTTTTTACAATGTAACCTCTGATTTGAAAGTTAAACATGGAACTTATAAGGTTCAAAATTTTTTTCAAAGTTCTATGGATTCTATGAAGTCTACAACCAATGAAATGAAGCTTACTTGTGAATATGAACTGACATCATCTTTCTGCTGTTCCTGATCTTGAGGAATATACTGACTTAATGGTGTGGGGTAGAGGACAGTTGATTTCAATGATCCCTGACCAGGAAGTCCATGGTAAAGAAGGACCTGGGTTAGGGGGAAGGGAAAGAAAGAGTTATGTATCATTTAACTTTCATAATTTTTTATACATTACTAATATGGCTTATGATGACCAATATTTATATTAATGGCCCTATTAAAAATGATAAGATACAAATGTCCAAAATTAATATTGCAAAGCTGTTTAAGAATTCAATTATCAAACAGCTTATAACAATAGACACAGATATACAGGTCAAAATGAATGACTCTTAGAAATATATTAAGATATAAACAAGAGTTTTATATTATCATATGTTACATATAGGGCATATACAATAATGCATTTTCAAATGCTTATATAATTTTTATTTTTATTTTTATTTTAAACAAACAGCCAGGATATGGTATTTAATAAGGTTTTATTAAATACTGTACCTCAGAAATGTCATTAAGAATTATGGTTATTTCTTTCTTTTAGTTTTCTTTCTTGAATTTATCCACATTTCTTGGTTTTGTATCACTTCCTTCTTCCTCCACCCCCAAACTTCCCTTCCCTTCCCTGGAAGAAGTTGTATAATGTGTCAGGGCTGGGAAGAGAGAAAGGATTCATGCATGCACCTCATCTTTATCTACTTGCTGAGAAAATGTTGGTGTAGCCATTCTTGCACAACTTTGGAAAAGTTGGGGGAATATTAGTTCGCTTGTCTTACATAAAGTGAAGAGATTCAATTATACCAACAGGCACAGTGTAAGTTTTTCTCAGAGATTTCCCTTAGTTTTCTAGAGATTTGAAATTCTTTTCCAGAAAATATTCAAAATAATATTACAAAAAAAAAAAAAAAAAAAATTAATGCCTTCTCCATTTCCCCCCATAGCCATACCATCTTCACTCCTCACCTTTACTTCTCCAAAATTTAATTTGAAGCATGTGAACACTTTATTGCACTGCTATTCACAGTTACTTAAGTTGTTTTTCAGTGAAGAGATCTTTATAAAAGCAATAAAATATAAAAAAAATCAGTTACTACTATATTTTAAATGGAATAATAAATATTACATATATACTGCATATATGTAATAAATATTACATATTTGTATATATTACATATATACAAATATACTGCAACAATCACCAACTGACATTTTCAAAGTTATTTATTTTATTTTATTTTTTGCAAATAATCAACTACCATATAGCCATCTAACCACATTTTTAATCAGTCCTCAATCTTCCCACCATTAGTCTTACAACCCAGCCCTCCAATATTTGTGTTATAATCTCTACTATTAAATAAGTCTACTATGTGGACAAAATATCTGTCTTTTGCCCATGTGCTTACGTGTCCCCAAGTTCCTACTCAAAACTAACAGCAGTATAAACCTGAGGTAAAGTTACTGAGGATTTTTTTTTAGGTCTTCTGCAAGAATCTATTTAGAGAGAAACCACTTTCAGCAAAGTTAAAACCAGTTTCACACTGTATCAATATTCACTGAAATTAGTCTTTTTTTTAGGAACATGGACAATAAAAAGAATCTAGGCTACTAGTTTATTTGATGTTTTATTAATTTTATGGCAACAGACAACAATTTGGATCACAAAGTTACATTTTTTCTAATATTTAATTCCTTTAACAATAATGAGTTAGAGGAGTTAGATCTCCATGTTGTATTTTGAGTAAAAAAAAGAGTCCAAGTCTGCTGTTGTGAGGAGCCTTTGCTATCAGTCATTGATGAAGTATTTTCACCGTGAGAGACAATCTTCCACATGCAGGTAAGATGATACAAAGGCATAAGAAAGAGCAAACTCTGCATGAATTTAATGCAAAATATTTATTAGATGGCAGATGCCTCTCTTCAAATCAAACAGGCTTATTGGTGGCAAACTAAACAGAAAAAGTTAAAATAAAATAATGTACACCAAAAAATAAGTAAAGGGGGGCCTGCCTTTCACTACAAAATTGGTTCATGAATTTATAGATAGAACATGGCAATGACTTTTTACAAGTGCCGTGAAAATAAGGTTGCAATCACTTATCTGAGTACAACAGATAAATTTTGTATAATAAGTGAGAGGAAAGTGGTTCACCCTGGATTTACATTTTAATTCAAGGGATCCCCATGCATTAAAGGTGTATAGAGCTTTTTCAAAATGTTGTTCTTGTCATTTTATTGTTTCTTTAATAGTACATAAAAATAAAGTATGGTGGTAATATATTTTTACTGCAAGTGTTGCACAAAATAGGTTCTTTTACACACACACACACACACACACACACACACACACACACACACACACACAACCCCATAAAATGCAGGTTTACAGTAGAATTACAAAATAAATGAAGGCAAGGAAATAGCACGTTATTACTGCATCTTAATAATATATTGACATCTCAATACAGTAAACTTTAATGGACTTCTGAAATAATGGACACTGCCCACCAAACCAGGCTTTTCACCTATATGGGACTTGGTGATATAACTGCCTTAGGCTGGTAGCATTAGCTATCAGTTAAAATATTTTCACAATAAAGCAGAGTGCCAAGAAGATAGTTTTCCTCACCATCACCTTCCATCAGCTTGCTTGCATACCAGACATCAGTGGGAGTTATATGAACTACAGCAAAGATAATAGAGTCTTCAGATCCTAAATAAACTTTAGCCAGCATTAATACTGCCACTAAAAAACACAGCAAAATTCTGAGCTCTTCTACTTTACACAATGGGTGCAGTAAAATAATTATTGCAATATTTAAATGTTTTTTTTTTTTTATTTCATAGTACAGCACATTTTTGTAATATTCTAGCAAATTTGGAAACTATATGTTTTTCTTTCAAGTTTTATGGACAACTGGATTTAGTGAACAGGCCTTACTCCCATAGTGTCCACAAAATAGAGGTTTTACTATGTTTTAATATACATATTTCTGTACATAATTATAAATTTTATTACAATGAATATATGCAATTTATAACTTAATAAGTACAAATATTTCACCTTTAGTATACAGGGTGGGCCATATATCAGTTTAAGAAATAATCTGTATAATTAAAATCATTAAGTCAATTTCATGCCCATATTACTTTATTAATATTAATAGTATATTTATATATTTAAATGAATTTTTCAAAATGTTTTCGGTAATATATTTTTCAGTAAATTGTGTTTCTTCTTGGTCAACTGACATATGGCCCACTGTATATTCTTATCCAATTTCCAAGTAGCTGAAAAACTACAATATATGTTTATACTATTTACTCTTTGATTTTTATCATATTACAAAGAATATTACCTTCAGTGTTCCAAGTAAACCACCTAAATGATGAGTTGGAACAGAATACCACATCAAAAGATTCTGAAAACCTTTCAAAGCACTTACTAAAATCTGTAATGAAAACAGAATACTATTTAATACTGAGTAAAGTAAAAATCAGTGGTTTTATATATATATATATATATATATATATATATATATATATATGTGCTGTATCACAGTATACAGAACATGTCGGAAACAGAAGAAAGAACATTGCTGTCTTTCTCATAATTTCGGTGGATGACCTCTGATGATGATGATGATGACACTGAAATTGTGAAAAACACTGCAATGTAATCTTATTTTGGTTGCCTTTTCACATCTTATTTTTATTTTTAATTTAATGTCTATTTCTTTTTCTTACCATATATCGCTACATTCCTTATCCATTTAGTCGAGTTCACTTTAGTCAAGCTCACAGTGTATACCGTAGATTCAATAGGTTTAAACCAAAATCTTCTTCCTCTTCACACTTTCTACATAAAATATACTTTATATATATATACACACACACACACAGGATGTCCATATATTATTGACCACATTACAAATTATTATATAACAGCAACTACAAGATATATTGGCTTTCAGTAGAAAACATAACTGAAATTTTCCAAATGGGCATGATTTGTAGCATGTAGGTTGTCCAAACGGTTTACAATTTTGTGCCAAGTGTTTTCTAGAATTTGAGGCATCACAGAAGCAACTGCATCAATGATTTGCTCATGAAGTTCATCCAAATTTGCAATGGGCATACAATACACCCAATCTTTCACATAATCCCACAGAAAAAAGTTCGGTGGGGTTACATCTGGTAAGCGAGAGGGGCCAGGGAATTAGTTCTCCCTGTCCAATCCATCAGCCTGGTAAATGCTTGCTGAGAAATTGTTGCAGAGTCAAAAGTCATCACCTTGCTGAAACACAATGTTCGGTTGATGTTCTGCCATCTGCAGAATCACAAAATGCCCTAGTATGTCTGTCCAAGTAATTGTTGCTGTTTACAGTAATCTCAGTGGAAGCCAGTTCCCTTAAACTTCTACCCATTGCTTAATGGACTTGCCTGAAGGCACCTCACCTCCACATTCCTGTTGGTACCACCCTTTCACTGTAACTACTGATTTAAACTTGGCAAAAACCACAATACACACATTGCTTTCTGTTGTACCATTGCCATTTTAATGGTTATTGTGAGATGCAACTGTTATCAACACTAGTGACATCTGCACAATGCTATATAAAACTCTTTGAACAGCTATTTCAAATAACAAACATTATTCATATATTAACTCTAATTTGTGCTTAATAATCATTTTAATATAGTAAATAATTTATGGGCAGCCTATATGTGCGTGTATGTATATTTAGATTTGTTTATATTATATAAATATGTAAATAAATATAAAAATATTTATCCATTCAGCCACACTCTATATGACTCACTGGAGATATAGGAATTTTTAATTCATTTATTATACTGAATGAGCATCTTTATTTATTTCAGAATATTGTAATTCTTTGATAATATTGCATTCTTTACACTTAAAATGAAGTCAAATGTAGGTATACTGTCAAATGTAGGCATACTGTTAATATTAAGGGCACATCAATCAATGTAGATTAAACATGATTTATATAATATAAAAATTCATTTATCAATGCACTCACTATAATGAATCTAAATTATAATCAAATTTTTATATACGGAACAGATACGTTCCAGGACTTCTTACGTAAGTTGAGTTTTACGTAACTCAGGAATGACTAATAAAATATTGCTACTATATTCCTGATATGCCAAAATTACAAAAACCACATAATATCCTCAGAAGAATGAAGAAAAATAGTTATATACCATAACAATTAAAAATTTTATCTGGAGACAGCAGTCAAAAAGCCGGAGTGGCACATAAGAAAAGAAAACATAAAAGGAAGAAAAAACATGTTGTGTGTTTTTTCTGATATCTGACACATGATATGTATTTCGTATGCTGTGTAGGCTTTATAAGGGCTACTAAGGGAATCAAAACCAAAGTGTACATATTTAAGAAAATTGGTCTAAACAGCACAATGACTCAAAGTCAGGTGATGAACTGAAGGTAACTTAAAACATACCTGAAGCATTAATAAGATACATTAATCACAGGGTGTTGTAGGTGAGTAGAGGTCAGGGAGGTAGTACGTGAACTCTTCGGTCTTCATCTGTTTTTTAAGCTTTTTTTTCTCTTCATAAATTTTGCAATAAGCAATCTTGAACTTTTCTTTCTATTTTCAAGAAATGTTTGGTGTTTTCATCCATTCCGTCAAACATAGAAAGAGACTTTCCTGAATTTTACGAAATGCTTCTGCCATTTCCTTTAATTTAAACTGCTTCTTGGGTTGCTTCAATGGAATTGGCTTTCCCTTGTTCCTCAACTCTTTGCACGTTCAACTGGGCTAGGTCTTCTGTTGTTAAATCTTCACCTAATTTGTCCACAAGCTTGTTGACATCTTCGTCCTCCAGGACCAGCTGCAACTCCTGGGCTAAGTTCACAATTTCTTTGGTAACAGAAGACATCAAATTATCTTAGTTGAAGCCTTCGTTGTTAAGCTCAGAATGTTTTAGAAGTTTTTTCCAAACTCTGCTCATACAAGTTGTTGTCACATCATTCCAGGCACTTGAAATATTGCGTATTCAATCAAGGATGTTAAGCACCTTGCAAAATTGCCACAGATCCATCTTCTCTTTCTCTGTTGTATTTACAGCCTCAGAAAATGTTGTCCACAAGTAATAATAATTGAATGCCTGGATAACTCCCTGATCCATTTGTTGAATCAAAGCCGTTGTATTTGGAGGAAAGTATACTGCCTTGACATTGTCGTGCAGATCATCTAGATATTTAGGATGACCAGGAGCATTGTCAAGGAGAATTAATATCTTAAAAGGCACTAACATTTGTAAGAAATATTTTTCAAATTCAGGGAAACATTCTTCGAACTTAGTTATTGTCACCCCAGGCCTTTGAGTTAGCCCTGAAGTGTACAAGAAGCGATTTCTTGTCAATGCCCTTATAAGCCCGGAGGTTTTCTGAGTGATAAAACACTAAAGGTTTAAGTTTATAACCTACTATGTTACACCTCCCCATACTAAGAGCATTAGCCTGTCTTTGGCAGCTTTAAACCCGGACATCAACTTTTCTTGAATAGAAATATAAGTCCTACTAGGCATTTTTTTTTCAAAAAAGGCTAGTCTCATCCACATTAAATATTTGTTGCAGCAAATAACCACCACTTCTTATAATCTCTTCCAATTTTTCCTTGAATTTTTCACCAGCCTCATCATCTGCGCTTGCTACTTCACCACTTATGGCAACGTTATGATATCCACTTTATGAAAAATATGAGCACACACTTTATGAAAAACACTTTTTGAAAAATGCAAATCCTCACTAATGATAGAACTATGGCAAGATCTTCAATAGAAATGCAATGGTTTCCTCATATGGCTTCTCCCACTGCCACTATGGCTTCATACAATGTGCTTTCTCTGGTTGAGGAAAATCTTCATCGCTTTCAGTACCTTTAGTACTATAACATTTACCATTCTTAAACATTCACTCACTCGTCCTTGAAACTGTCAGAACTCACTCATACTTGCAACATTCATGCATACTTCACTGTACTGAGCCAACATTCTGTGATAAATTTCAGCAGGTTTTATCCCTTCTGTTTTGAAAAATCAAATTGCAGATTGCATTTCTACCTTGGCACATGACTAAAATGGTGCCATCATGTTGAAAATTAATTGTTTCCAAATAATGCCAGCAGATGATGCCATGTGGGTGCTCGGTGCTGCCGACAGAGTTTGATAAATAATCTGACACAAGATTATCATCAGTTTTTTGCATAATATGTATTTTATACTAGTTTTGCAGTTTATCTGAATGACCTTTGCACAAACATTTAAAACAGCAAAGTCTTAGTGTTATTTTATTTTTTTTTTCAGTGAAAGAATAAAACAGATGCTGTGTGGCAATTTTTTTTTAACTTTTAGTTTTCTCATGTTTGCAACCCGTTATAGTGACACTTCCATTTTTCAGTTCATATGAATGGCTGCCATTTTAGTTTATTTGTTTCCTAGAAGAAAGCAGCTTTATTAGTTTAATCTATTTCCTGATAGTGGCATTATTAGTTTAATCTGTTTTTTTACAAGAAATAATAAATAAGACATAATTGATTGGAAAAAAAAAAAAAAAAAAAAGTATGTCCATGCCATTCTGGTTCAAGGAAATGCACCAGTTAAGCTTATCTACAGACTTTCTAAACTACTTTCTAAATAAAACATAGTCATCCTTGGGAGGAATATTTTAAGTCTTTCCCAGAATAATTAACTAAAAACACATGATTGGAAAATCATAGGAGAACTGTGGAAAGATTTATTCTTTTGCTGAAATCATTTTTGTAATTATTTTTGTGAAGAGCACTTCAGTTAATGAAAAAGAATAAGTCTAGTTTATCAATGTTTTTTTATATAACAGTACTGAATATTTTTATTTGGTAAGTCAGATTCTAATAATTTTATATTTCATTTATTGCATAAAATGGTTTTTGTTTATCATGTATTTATTTATTTTGTAAAACACATATTATGGATAATATCTTCAAACAGATTATTAAGTAGAAAAAAAAGCCTCAAGCATAATTAGGCCTGACGTAGCCCAGTGGTCAGGAGCGAGAGTGCATAGCACGCGTTCCTTGAGTGGAACGGGGTTCAAGCCCGTGACTATTAAATACGATAAATATTTGTATTGACGATTTATTGTAAACTCTACTGACTTGGTTGTCGTGCTGGAGTATAAACAGAAAATTTATTTATTTATATGGCAGAAATAAGTGCATGTGCATATATTTTAATTTTTGCATGCTGAATGATCTTATCAACTATAAAATGTTGATAAGATCATTCTATTGTTTCTATTTTATGATTGCAACATTTTTTCTTAATTTCACGAAGAATTAATAAAGGTCACTGCATATTTTTTTTCCAAACATAATATATAAGCAGAAATATGCATGAATGTGCAAAACTGAAATTTCAAGCTCTTAATCAGTGTCTGTACTAGAAAATGGAAGGGACTATTATATTAATTTCATGTTTATATTTTATGGCTGTAACTTTGTTTTTCACCTTCAGTAGAATTAATATACATATAATTTTTTTAAATAATGTGTAAAAAAAACAGCATTTTTAAATATTTAATTTTTTTAAACAATAAAAATTTAGATACAATAAAGCACAAAAATTGATTAAGAAAATATAATATATTGGATACTGCAAGGAGAATACAAAAAATCCAAAAAATTTCCATAAATAAAAAATAAAGTTTGTCATCTGACAGGAGTAGCATTACCCCTAATGTACCAAACTGGAGTGAGACCACTGCTGGGTTAAAGCTATTAAGATTGTCTTTGAAAAATATCAAGTTTCAGTTTCCCTTCGTTTTGGCATGATCTACATAGTGTAGCCATAATTTGGGAAGGTGAGAGCATAAAATAGTAAGGTTTACAAATTTAATCATGATTACTTCAAGTAGTAATGGGGTAAAAGAGTTCCTCTTGCTTAGCTCCATTATTTGAGAATAGAACTACCTAATAGGGAAAAATGACATGGCAAGATCTCAGTCTCTTTAATATCATCAATACTGGAGGACAGAGTGGGGAAGCAGTTGGAAACTAAAGGGAGACTATGAAGAAGAGCACTGATGGCTTCTGAAAGAGGCTGTTGTGAACGCTAGGTCAACATCAATGTTCAAAGGCAGTCTAACCATTCAGCAAGAGCATATCCCAGGTGCTATCTCCGGCTGACAACTGAATAGGTTGGAAGGCCTGTTTTGTGTGATTTAAACTATCAGAAGTGGTGTCTTTGATCATGCCAAAGATGGCACATGCTCTTTGAGTAGACTGGGGTTCAAGCTCCTGACTGCTAAATACGGGCGATCTGCCAACCCTCACTGGACCAGCGTGGCAGATTATTAGTAATGGCCGCATGGTGCAAGAAAGCCTATGGCTTATGCTGCACCAGCCAAAAAAAAAAAAAAAAAAAACTGAACAAAACAATGATAAAAACAAAAAAAAAAAAAAATAAATAATAATAATTAATAAAAAAAAAGAAAAAAAAAAGAAATTAAACCTATCATCCTATGTGCTTCCCTTACCCGAAAGTACTATCCAGATGACCTTTGAATTTCCCCAAACTGTCGGCCTCTACCACCCACGAAGGCAACTTCATGGGTGGTAGAGGTCCATTTGGTCCATTATGGTCCATTTCCCTCAGCATGAATTGTTGAGGAGGCTTCCATCCTGCAGTGGGTTCATAATGCTGCAATTTACCTTTATTCCACAGATGAGCTGGAGGACCTGTTTTATGTGCCTTAATGTTGATTAAGGCACATAAAACAGGTCCTCCAGCTCATCTGATTGTCAGTGGGAGATGTCTGGGTAGCATCCTCCACTGACACCCTTGATCTAAATGGTTGGACAGCCTTTTAACAATACCCATATCCCTCCCACAATCCCCCTTTCTTTAAAAAACTCATCATTCAACTTTCTCAGTAAAATTAAAGCCATTCAGTTTCACAATCTGAGAAGCATACTGGAGGCCATCACCACTCTTTCCAAGAAAGACAGACTCTTTTAGTTTTATTATTAGTATTGACAATATGATGCAAAAAAGCAAAGCTTACACAGCACCTGACAGAAAAGAGAAGCTCTTCATGATTTATCCATTTCTTTAAATTTGTCCAAACCTTCTTTAAATTTATTTAAGCTACATTCCACAACACTAGGTGGAAGTTTATTCAAACAACTGATCGTTCTTTGGTTAAAAGCAAATTTTCACACATCTATTCTGCAACTATCCTTTTCTAATTTAAATTAATTTCCTGTTGTTTGTTTTATCTAAGAAAAACACAATCAGAATTTAGTTTACTTAGCCTTTTTAAAGTTTTATACACTTCAATTAGATGACTACACAGATGCCTAGTTTATACAGAAATTGCAATTTACAGAATCCCAGTCTTTCTTCAAAAAATATCCTTTTGTGCTCTCAACTAATCCTGTTGCTGTTCTCTGCACCTTTTCCAACAGCTCTATGTTCTTCCTAGAATGAGGTCTCTGGTCATTATACTTTGTAAGAAGGCATTTTTATACATTTAGTATTCCAGATGTTGCTAACCATTGCTTTAATGGTTAGCAACATCTTTTTTCATACACTGCCAACTTGAATTTGATACCACCCAAATAGCATGCTATTTCAAGATTATTGCAACTCAAATCCAGTAACTTGCCTTTGTCACTTTTTAACCTCAATCATCATTTTTCTGTTTGTTTGTTATTTGGTTTTTAGGAGCATTAGCAACTAAGGCCATATTTCTCCGGGGATATGGGGTGATCATGCCCTGACCTTTCCGCATCCTTCGTATTTGGTGGTCATGGGCTCGAACCCCCGGCCTAATCAAGAAGCATGTGCTACACACTGCTGCTCCTGCCCGCCTGGCTACTGAGGCACCATCATTTTCCTGAACAACTGTTTAGTTAGCAGAGGCATATGATGCAAGAAAGCAAACTTATACAGAATCAGCCAAAAAAACCCTCCCCATTTCGCCCAACCATTCACTCCAAATGTTTGTCCATTTCTTCCTTGAATTTATTTAAGCTGTCAACTTCCACAGATGGAAGTTTGTTCCAGCAATCAACCACTCGCTGAATAAAGGCAAATTTCAGCATAACTATTCTACAACTATCTTTCCTCAATTTGAGTTTATGCCCCTTCAAGTTTTTAATGTGAGCAAGGAAGAATCTCATTAGCATTGAGCCTGCTCAACCTATTCAAGGCCTTATACACTTCAATCAGATCACCTCACATGTACCTAGTCACCAGACACTGCAATTTGCAGAGCTTAAGCCTTTCTTCATAAGTGCACCCCTTAGTTCCTATTACCAGTCCTGTTGCCCTTTATACACATTCTAGCAACACTACATCCTTCCTATAATGAGGCCTGCAGAACTGTACACAGTACTAAAGGTGTGGCCTGACTATTCCTTATACAAAGGGATAATTGCTTCCTTATCGCTGCTAGCAAAATTCCTGAATATTAGCATTAGTAGGGCATATTATGCAAGAAAGCAAGCTTATAAATCATCAGCCAAAAAAAAAAAAAAAAAACCTTCCCATTTCACCCATCCTATCATATCATTGACAAGACTCCATGACCTGCTCTGGCAGCCTGTCTGCACTGCTCAGAAAACTTCATACCTAACTGCACAATTACCCCAAAGTTTTTTTCATTCTCCACTACCCCGAGTGTAGTACCACACAGTTGATACATTTCTCTGGAGTTACTGCTACCCATATGCAGTACTTTGCATTTGTCAGTGTTAAACTTCAGTTGCCACTTCTTGGCCCATCCACCCAACTTTTCCAGATCCTGTTGCAGTAGCATTCTGTCATTATTGTCATTAACAACCCAGTCAACCTTTGTATCATCTGCAAACTTCGACATTAAACTTGATATACCTTCATCCATATCATTGATAAATATACAAAGCAACAACAGGCCCAACACCGAACCCTGGGGGGACTCCACTAATAACATCAGTCCACGAAGGGCAGTGTCCACTGATTACCACTCTGTCCTTCCACTCAACCAGGGGCGGCTTGTTAGTAGGCACTGTGGAACTGCAGCACCACCCCCAGCTTTTAAATCTAAACAAAAAAAAAGTCAATGGAGTTATATGAAATTTTGTGAAGAACAATGCAACACAATGAATATTTTTATTAACAGGTCCTGCATATAGTATACTCATGCTCTATTTCCAATAATCATTTCAGTAATAAACAAATAAAAACACGAAATCGTTTTCAACTTTGAAGTTTAACCGTAGGTGGAACTGTGTGCTACACAGTTCCACTATTAGCACACAGTTCCACATTTTGATCCCAGTGGTTGAGTCAATGCCTAGTTAGCAGGTCACCAATACACATTTTTTAGAGGTGATAAAATGAGTCAAAGGAACTGGGGAGAGAGCAGTGCCGATCTGAACAGTGAACCAAACTTGAATGAAAAAGTTATTAATCTATTTTAAACATATAAAAACCGAAGAATGGATTTTATTTTCAAACAAAATTTTGAGATTACCCAAGTCTGTTAATGGTAAGTGTCCAGTTAATGTTTTATAGTATTTTTAACTTGCTTATTATTATTATCATCTATGTCTACATTATCTTATTATTATTAATTTTTAATTTATGCTTAATATTATTGCTATAAAATATTTAAGGGAAAAGGCCTCATGCTACGAGGTAGAATGACTAATATGTAGGTTAGTGCAAATGCATCATTTTAACATAGCTATCTACCAAAGTAGTTAAATTAATTAATTAAATTGGCATCGTTTTGGTTATATCTCATATTGTGACTGCCTTCACAACAAGTTGCCATGGTATTGTACTACCTCGAATAAATAACACTTCACCAGTGGAGAAGATTATTGTTATTTATTCTCGGCGGATACCACCACCCAGATGGCACCATTTCAAAGCTTTGAATTTTTTTTTTAATTCAAAAAAATTATTAATTAATTTAACTACTTTGGTAGATAGCTATGTTAAAATGATGCATTTGCACTAACCTGCATATTAATATTACTACTTATTTAAATTAATTTATGCCTATTATTATTATCATCTATGTTTTATAACCAAGGCAATTTAATGTAACTTTAAGAAGCAGCACCCCTAAATATCAGTCACAAGCCGCTACTGCACAAAACCATCCTTTTATCCATTGTAGCAACTTGCCCTTAATGGCATACTGCTCCAATTTGTACAGTAGTCTTCCATGTGCAACAGTACCAAAAGCTTTCCTGAAAGCCAAGTGTATAGTATCAAAATTGTTTTTTGCATCCAGTTCCTTTGTGACCACATCACACTATCCAATCAAACTGGTCAGACAAGACTTCCCCTTAACAAATAAATGTTGTGTCTGAATTATTACAGCAGTCTAGTCTAGATGAACCTGCAAAGCTTGTTTAATTAGTGAGTCCATTATTTATTTTCCTAGAAATAAGTTAAACTAACAGGCCTGTAATTACTCGTATTCACTCTTTGATCTTCCTTTGTGAATTGGGTATATATTTGCACATTTTCAGTCTGTGGGGATGTCCCCTGAGTCCAAGGATGCTCTCATAATTATGGCTAAGGGATTGCTTGCTTCCTTTGCCACCTCCTTTAATATAAGTGGATAGATCACATTCACTCCAGGTGCCTTTTAACTTCAACAATTTCTCCTGCACTTTGCTCTCAGTTATTACAAAATATTCAGCTTCCGGTTAGAGCTTAATAAGCTTCTGTCATCCACTTCCCTACAGAATTCCTTATGTTTGAATGTAGATGCAAAATACTCATTCAGTTTGTCAGTTATCTGAGCAGGATCATCAATAGTCAAGCCATTGATATCAAATGGACCAATCTCATTCATCCCCTTCCTTCCAGAGTTTATATAAGTAAAGAAGTCCTTGCTGTTTTTCTTAGCATCCTTTGGCAAAGATTTCTCGTAATCTGCCCTCACTTGCCTAACCTCCTTTGTGACTTGATTATAGACTAGCTTATATCTACCATAGGTGTTTGTGTCGCCTGATAATTTATATTCATCCCGTGCATTTTTCTTCTCTGCCACGAGTCTGATTAGTTCATCTGACATCGATTTGGGCCTAATCCTTTAACAATATTTCTTAGTTTGTATGAAAAGCCTAGTAGCTTCCTGCTTCCCATTTAGAATTTGCTGTTGGTAACATCATCAGTTGGTCCCACTGTATAGAATGTAAAAAATCTCTGAGACCACTGTAGTCACCTTATTGAAAGCAAAACCTTTCCCTTTGCCCCTGATAGTAGTATATCTTTAAGTAAATCCCACATCAGTACACTGTTATCACTGCCATCTAGTGGTTCCTTTATGTGTAAATTCTTAATGCATGAATAATCACTGCTGATAATCAGATCAAGATTATTACTCTCTCTCTGGTTGCCTCTTGAACATGCTGATGTAGAAAACAGTCATCTAGTAAATCCACAAAAGTCTTGCTAGCGTGCGAGTGACCAACCCAGAAGTTCCAGTCAATATCTGGGAAGTTAAAATCGTGCATTATAAGACATTCTGATTTACTTGCCCACTCTGTATAGCTGTTCATGGTACTCGTCAGAGTCATTTGTCCTATTGCTAAAACAAACTTCCATCTGTCATTGTAGAAGTGACAGCTTAAATAAATTCAAGGCAGAACTAGACAAACATTTGGAGCAAATGGATGGGTGAAATGGGAAGGGGTTTTTTTTGGCTGGTGCTGTATAAGCTTGCTTCCATGCATCATATGCCTTTGCTAATGCTAATAACACACTCCTACCATCATATTTTTTTTTCCCAGTGCTTATTTCACACCAAACTGACTTAACATTGCACTGTCCACCAATGTCAACTGGATGCACTGCCTCAGATTTTATGTTTCTTAACTAACGGCATAAACCCTCCTCCCTTCCTATAGATATTGTACTACCCATATTGCAATTCTGCATTCCTTATATCTGTGTGACACCATGTCTCTAATATTCCATCAATATCTGCCTTTGATGTCTTAACCAGCACTTCAAATTCATCAAATTTATTTACCATACTCCTAGCATTGGTGTACATGCAAGTGTAAATGCACCTATTCTTAGTTACCCTAACACAGCCCATGTATTTACTTGTTTCATGATGCCTCCCGATCAGTTCCTGAAATCCCAGCAACTTGCTTTCCAGGGTGCTGCTCATTCCAATTAAACAGTGCAAGAATCACTTCCACCAATGCCTGCACTACTGTTAATCTATTAGTCTGTGAATCCTCTTGAAGGAACACACTCTGATTACTGTATTCAACTACTGTGCCCACTTTCGTATCCTCAGCAAACTCAGATATCAAACTTGAAATACATATGTCAAAATCATTAATAAACATTAAAAACAGTATAAGGGGCCCAACATCAGCCCCTACGGAACTCCACTAATCATATTAGTCCCATAAAGAGCAGTGGCTATTTATAACCATTCTGTCTTTTAACACTTAACCATTCCTTTATCTTATAGTATATTATCCTTAATGCCACACTGTTCCATTTTATACAATTATACATGTAGTAGTAGTAGCAGTGGCATGAGATGCAAGAAAGCAAGCGTATGAGCTTATGTAACATAAGCCAAAAAAAAAAAAAAAAGTTTCACACATCCATTCCCTCTAAAAGTTTGTCCAGTTCCTCCTTGAATTTATTTGAGCTATCAACGACAAATGGAAGTTTATTCCAGAAATCAACTACCCGCTGGCTAAAGGCAAATTTCCGCACATCTATTCTCCAACTGTCTTTCCTCAATTTGAATTTATGCCCCTCAGGTTTATTATCTAAGCAAGAGGAAGAATCCCATCAGAAGTGAGCCTGCTCAACCCATTCAAGGTTGAGCAGGCTCAATGAGATCACCTCGCAGGTGCCTAGT
Source organism: Mastigoproctus giganteus (assembly GCF_048544385.1). NCBI lineage: Eukaryota > Metazoa > Arthropoda > Arachnida > Uropygi > Thelyphonidae > Mastigoproctus > Mastigoproctus giganteus. Next base: position 7,475,625 of record NW_028328292.1, on the reverse strand, counting down.
CTCCAGCTGCTGCAATTTTTTAGAAATTTTGGCTTTCTTGGTAAGAGAACCCCTCTTCATTCCCCTCACCAATCTTGTTGCTCTTCTTTGTACTCACTCAAGCAACTCTACATCCTTCCTAAAATGAGGCCTGTATGCAGTACTAAAGGCATTGCTGACCATTACCTTACACAAAGGATAATCACCTCCTTTTCCCTACTAGCAAATTTCATGTATATCATTGACAATACCCTGTGACCTGCTCTGGCAGCCTGTCTGCACTGTTAAGAAAACTTCATATCTGACTGCACAATTACACTCAGGTATTTTTCATTTTCTACCACCCTAAGTGTATACCACACAGTTGGTACGTTTCTCTGGGGTTACTTCTACCTATATGCAGTACTTTGCATTTGTCAATGTTAAACTTCAGTTGCCACTTCTTGGCCCATCTGCCCAAATTTTCCAGATCCTGTTGCAGTAGCATTCTGTCATTATTGTCATTAACAACTCAGTCTGTATTCATTACCAGCTGTTAGAGAGCACTTATCTGGTCTCTCTCATCAGTAACTAAATAAAATTGAGCCTTGAATGTTGCAAGATAGGTGAAGGAATTTCTAAAGTCCTTTCCAATCGAGGCTGTTGTTTGCAGATCTCAGGTGGAGGGAGTAAGGGACCTCCTACATTATATTATTTTAAATTTATTTTTGTACAAGTATATATGTGTGTGTTCACTGACTGATTTGCACTGCTGTATGCTGAAAAACTCAAAATAACTCATGTAGGGTGTCCCATACTCCCTCCACCTGAGATCTGAAAACAACAGCCTTGATTGGAAAGGACTTTAGAAATTCCTTCAGGGTTCAATTTCATCTTACTTTTTATTTAGTTACTGATGAGAGACCAGACAAGTGCTCTCTAACAACAGCTGGTAATGAATACAGTTGATTTATGTCTGTATATATGTTTTCTAAATATTAGTCACACCTGTATTCCTATGTCCTTTGACTCTTTATTACTAATAATGAATATCTTATAATGCAATGGCTAGTTAGAGATGAGGAAGGAGAAGGTTACTATGAACATGCAGCTCTTTGTGTGCCACTAAATTCTAGAATCAGCAGAAAAGGGGAGGAGAGAGAGAGAGAGAGAGAGAGAGAGAGAGAGATTTACAAGAAAACCAAAACTAACCTTGCAATGTGCAAAATCATCAACATTAGGAGACTTAGGAGACTGCAGATTTTTAAGCAACAGAAGAAAGCACTGAGTAACATATTGCTCATCAAGACAGAGTTCTCCTGTTTTCCTGAAATTAATAAATGGCAAAAAACTAAGATATTAATTTTTTTATGATCCTAATATTAAATCAATCCATAAAAAAAGAAAATTTGAAATTTTTAATAAAAATACATACAATGGTATTTAAATCAAAATGTTGGAGGTGTATGGTTTTGTTATTTCACATTACTAAAGAAAAGTAAGTAATATAATCATATAACCATCCTTCTATCCACTAGGTAATTTTTCTAATGCAACATTACTCAAATTTATACAGTGGATTCTGGTTATTTGGGCCACCGGTTAATCGGGGCAGCCATTTATTTGGGGCAAATCTTAAAAAACAGAACCCAATTGAGAAAATAGCCAGGGTTTACTTCGCTTAATTGGGACAGCATGCCGTTTAATCGGAGCAGGAGACTGCAGCACTGGAGATTACCCTACGATTGTCTCCGACGGTACCACGTGGTTCAGTCGAAATTCTGGAGGTCACAGCCATAAAAACAATTATCAGTCACCTGTTTATTGGGCTTTTCTGTTAGTGAAATATATCATAAACAGACAGTAAACTCGATCTTACTGAATTTGCAATAATACTGACAGCTGGAATTCTGTGGGTTATTATGGTGAAATGTGTTTACACTTCCATGAAATGTTCAATCATATAAAAAAATTAATTTTCAGATCTTCTCTTCATTCCAATTTTTAAAGCTTTGTAACTCGTTACTCCGTTCTCACTTGCACGTATCGTGTTACTTGCAATTTGTGTGTACCGTGTCCTTTGTTATTGATTGCTTATCTTTTTACTGTTTTAAATTTTAACCTCCACCCACAAATGTCAGTGAACAGAAATGTCAACTAGTTAGTATGTCCATATTACAGTACGTATTAATTATTCCGATTATCACTTGTATTCTTCCGATTTTCATGAATCATTTAATTTTTTAATTGGTAAGGTAATAAAGGGTAAATTTGTGCTTAATATATATTTACTTTTATAGCCTGTGGATAATATTTCTCCTATTTTCTCTAATTAGAATCGCTGTTTAATAGAATTAAAATTCAATTCACATACGTGATCACAATAACCAGCGCTTACTACACATCGTATAGTGAACGGTATTTTACTATGGTGAGTTCATCGTAACGTGATTTGATTTTACAGTGAACCAATTGTAAAGGGAGGGGTACACTGTATTTTTAACTATTTACGTGAAACTTCGGATAATTGGGGCAGTCGCTTAATCGGGCCAAAATGCACTAGTCCCGATGTGTCCCAAATAACCGGAATGGACTATACAAAAGGTGTCCATGTGGAACTGTGTGAATAACTTTATTGGTCATGTGGGATCATTTTGATACTTTTCTTGCTATTCCTTTTTAAACCCACTCAAAAATACCATTTTGTTCATTGTAGAGTATTGTAGGGAATTCACATTGATTTCCAAGTTAATTCTTTGCCACAGTTTCTCTATTAAAAATCCAAGAATTCTCTATCAAAGGGGTGATAATGTGTTACAAAGAAGGGTATCTTTAACTTAACACCTTAAGCCTAAATAAATTATGCCACAATTATTTTTTGAATCCATTTCTTTTATGAAAATCTCACCAAAGCTTAGAAATCAGTGATGACCAAGCTTAGTAAATACAACTGCCATACAAGATAACCTCAAAGGCTTGAGAGCCTCGTTTATATATTTTATTTTTCTATTAAATAAAATTTACATATGCAATAAAAATAACACTTTTCAAGTTCAGTCATTTAAAAATCATTAATTGGCTTTTTTTAACAATATGTATATACTTCTTTTAACTACATATATTTATATATATAACATATGCTCATTGCTAAATAAGGTTAGTATATTATGAAATTATTTCAATATATAATTTTTGAATAGCAAAAACTGATAATAGTAGAGAACAAGGAGAAAAAAAGATTATGAGCAAATTTTTAACTCTCCTATCAAAGCTAATTAAAAGAATATACAAAGATTATATACTAATTGTAAGCCTTTTGAAATGAAAGAATTGTTTCTAGAAATTGTTGGTAGTTTTCTAATAAGGCAAAGAAAATAACTGTTTGTATAAGTGAAAAAATAGAAGCAGCATGCCAAATTTTTTTGAAAAGATACTTGATGGGTGTGAAACCCATCAATTCTTAGTTGCTATTCATGAGTATTTTAATTTTTTAATGGCATATTATTTTGTAGCATGTTCCTATTCTCATTTCTCGTGGGCTGCATTTCAAGTATCGAAGAGCTGACTGTGGCTGACAGACTGTTATAGATGATCTAATGAAACCATGATGCGATTCCTTTATAATTCAATTGTAGACTTGATGATCCTCATTATATCTTTAAAGGTAGACATAACAATTCTACTTCTCCCAAAAATTATGATAACAACAGACAAAGTTCTCTGATATCCTTGAAGATGTCAGAAATAACATGCATTCCTGATAACTTATAAACTTAAAAAACATCATGGATTTTCTTTTTTCTTTTCTTTTTATTCAAACTTTAGAGATTGATTAACTCAGCCACATTGTGAAAAAAAAAAAAAAAAAAAAATCTTCACGTCACTGGCGTGATTTGAACAGGACCACTTCCACCAAGTGTGGGAGAACGGTGCTTGTATGCATGCTACCTGTGAAGACTTCAGACAGAGAGAGAGAGAATTGGGCAATCCCTTCATTAGTTTTTTAGAGTTCTCCAGCTCCCACTACATGGAAATTGGCCCATGAACACACACACACATGTAGACATTATAAATGATTAAGACTGTCTGAACTGATTTGGTTATAAGTACATAAATGATGTACTTATAACCAAAGTAGTTAATGCATCAAAAATTCCCGAAATGACTAACCAAATCATAAATCATTTATGATTTGGTTAAGCAAATTATTTATTGAAGCCAGCGCACATATATGTCTGACTACAGACTCACTACTTAAGTTTCATTGTAATTAAGATATTTTCTGGTATATAAAGGCACATAACTCAACCTTTGAGGCACAAAAAAAAAAAATAAATAAAATAAATTTCAGCTCAATTTGTATGCTATGTTTAAAATCCTAATCTTGAATTATGGCATGCTTAGCATTAAAAAGACATGAATTAATATCAGTGTATTCAAATTTAGTACTTATATATATATATATATATATATTTTTTTTTTTTTTAATTTTTTTATTTTTTTTTTTATACAAATATACATTGCTGCTCACCTTTTAAAGCCAAGAATTTGTTTATCTTCTTCATTAGATGAAAGCAGTTTGTGTAATTTGTAATAAGTTACTTTTGAGAGTTTACTTTTCAAGTTCTCAAAAAAGTAAACTTTCAAGATTGAGAATTTTTTAATAAAAAAAAAAACAACAAAAAAAAAAAACCTTCCATATTGCAGCATTCTTTACAGAGAAACCGAGAAACCAATCTGCAGTATTAAAGAGGCAACAAGGAATGGCTTGGTTACATAATCAAAGCCTTGAATATACACAAATAGCATTGATAAAAGCTGAAAAATATGTGAACTTAATACTAGATCATGCTCTATTGCTTAAGCACTGTTGTCAGAGACCACTGGTTTCATGACCTTTTATATAAAGGAATACTGTACATTATTATTATTAGCCATATGGTGCAAGGAAGCTTGAGACTTACGCTGCACCAGCCAAAAAAAAAAAAAAATTCCCAAGTTACCCTGAGAGAGACAGAGAGAGAGAGAGAGAGAGAGAGAGAAATCACCAAGAAAGAGAAGAATGATATGCTGTATATGCTTACTGCTTTCTCTACAGTTTACTGTGCATTGTCATAAAATTGTCAAAATGTAAACTTTTTAAAAGAAACAGCAGAAATAAATGAATTAAAAAGTAATTATTTTTAATGCAATTACAATGAGTTAATTTTACTTCAATACACCACTATGCAATTTTATTGTAACACATCCTGGAAGATGAGTGTAAAAAGGAAGGGGGATGATATATATATGTCAAAAATATAATTAAGCATACATTTTCAGGGCAAAAAGTAGAAGTTGACTTATATGCTGAGCCAACTTATACGCTGAGCCAACTTATACTATTTCTTCACCAACTACACAGATTACATTCCTGATTTAACTCAAGAGTAAAGTTTAAGGCAAGGACCTATGGAAAACAGAAGATAAAAAAATGCATGTAAGTATAAATAGAACATAAATCCAAATAAGTCCTATACCGAGTAATAATAAATTTATTGTAATGAGCTAATAATAAAAGCTCCTTTGAAATGACACAAAAAAGTTTTTATTAAATTGTTAGAAACTGGAGGAATTCTTAAAGGCCTCCTCAATCACGGCTGCTCAGCCAGGAAGACGAAGCAGGTTTCCCCTCAAGAAAATCCTTATTCTGGATTTTTCAATCAGTCTGTGAACATACACACTTGTACAGTAATAAAGGTCATGTATAAAACCATATAAGACAGTACATTATGACCAATATAGTTGATGTACCAAGGAACACCCCACTAGCCATACACAAAACAAGAGAGAGTGGAGAAAATTAAGTTGAAATAAACTTTACAAGGGTTATTTCAACTCTCATGAGAATCAGATTTTACAAAAATCTGATTCTCATGAGACTTTTAAAATTTCATTCACACAAGCTTGAAGCATATGTGCTTCTGCACCCTTGTGTCTGACCACTTGGTTATGTCAGGCCAAAAAACTAGTCTTGTCTGCATTCTGATATTTCAGGTTTTAATTAACTTAACAGAAATAAATGGTGTAAAAATTACCTTATTTTCTCAAGATAAAAAATATGATATAAATTACAAATACCATGGGATAATGTGTGTAAGTGCGCATTCAGTTCTGCATCTGTGACTCTGAGAAAAATATGACAACTGGCATCATATATGTCAATGCAAATGCCAGATATTGCTACCTCTCAGTAAACTCTACACCTTGTGCTAGGCTCATCACACCAGCATATTGCTGTGTGTGAAGTACTTAGAATGGTCCAATAATCAGAAAACATCCAGCTAATAAACCAAAGTCATATGGCTTGAGACAGTTTGTTAATGTGAGAAGCCAATGAAGGGTGAAAAGAATCAAGTAGTCACACAGAAAGTTGATATTTTACTAAAACTTTTTAACTCTTTCTTATGCTACTTTCATCTTGGAAATTTTTTACCTACATATACAGGGTGATTCACTACCAGTGCGACAAACTTGCAGGAGGTGTAGGGGGCATAAAGACGAATCGGAATCTCATAGCATTGCAGGGTCCAAAATGCCTTCGTCATGCGGTACAGGACGTTGAACGGGAGGTCGCGTGAACAGCGATCCTGCTGGAAGTCAGCATTTGCGAACCGGTTCCCGAGGCACTAGGATGGACGAGTATTCAAACGTTGAACTGGCCGACATGCACCTCGCGTATGGAGCTGTGGACTGTAACAGGTGCGCTGCTCTACGCTCGTAACGGTTACGTGAGACTGGTTGTTTCAAGAGAGGTACCATGAATCGAGAGCGAATGATGAGGACGCCAGACAATGAGGAGAATGTCCTACGTCTTGCAGAAGGCAATCCGAGTACGAGTACTCGAGCGATAGGCCAACGATTGGGTATTTCCCAATCCACTGTATGAAGGATACTGTCAACAAACCAAATGAGTTCATACCATCTGCAACGCATCCAATCATTGGAGCCTGCGGATTATCCACTCCGGAGGAATTTTGCTACTTGGTTTCTTCAACAGAAACGGTTCGCAAATGCTGACTTCCAGCGGGATCGCTGTTTCCGCAACCTCCCATTCAACGTCCTGCAATGCTATGTGATTCCGATTTGTCTTTGTGCCCCCCACACCTCCTGCAAGTTTGTCACACTGGTAGTGAATCACCCTGTATATACCCGAGTGTCCATATTAAATGTGTTTGTTAAAACAATCAATACTGAAAATGTGTCATTTTTATCTTCTTGAGATGTTATTTTCTCAAATTCAACACCATTCTCATGCTCTAGTATTAAGTTCACATATATTTGCTTATGCACTGTTGTCAGAGGCCATTGCTTTTATGCTTTCACGTGCATGAAACTGCTAGATGTGCTGTAGCAGAGGAGGGGAGAAGCAATAGAGAATTGGAAAACAAATGTTATGCTTCGTATATATATTCATATATATCTGCAAAATGCTATTACATGTAAGCAGAGAAGAATTACACATTCAGTTCTAATGTGGATACATTGCAAGCTTGTCGAGTATATGTTGTTCAAGCAAGAGAGCAATTTGCATATTTTTGAATTAAATTTCCATGCTCTTTGATGCTAACGAAAAAAATGGATACATTAGAGGAAAATTTTTTTTTAAAAAATAGATACATCAGAGAAAAACAGTTCTCTGTCACAAAGTTTAATTAAGGAATAATCACCTCAAGATTTACTGAAGATATAGCTCGTTGTAGTGGATAAAATTTTTTTACTAATCTAAAAGTAGCATCTGAAATAAAATAAAGATATTGTGGCCTGTGAAAGAACTATAATAAAAGAAAACCATTATGTTTACATTGTACCTGAATTTCGATACAAAGAAGACTGTATGAGAATTTAAATGTTTTGTAAAATTAGAGTTCAGTTTAGCATTAACTTTTAAGGTGACCACCAGTTGAATTCAGAAAATTAGTTTCTTTTAGAAATGTAAATTTAAAAATTATACTTTGTAAATACTATACATAAGAATACAGTTTACTTTAATTTTGCAAAAGGCTGTCTCTATGAGTACAAGAAAATAAGCTATACCTAAATGACAGCTCTTTTCAGAGGACAATAAAATTCCACAACCAATGCAAAAATCGAAGGCAATGTCTTGTCCAATTGACTTGTGGCAAATTTTTCTCTTTTTATTTTAGAAATACCCTTTCCTTAATATAAGGTTAAAGGGTGGGGTGCAGATGTGGAGGGAAAGAAAATCAACAAACCATAAAGAGATGACTGTTTAATGCAGTTTCACTTATACGGTTAGCTCAATACTTTCACAGTTTCTCTTATATGGTTAGCTCAATTACTTTCACAGTTTCTCTTATACAGTTAGCTCAATTACTTTCACACAGCGCAACTCAAGATCACGTTCAGACATTGCAAGTTCAAGGTCAATAGAATCCACAGATGGGCCACAATTGGTCAAATGACAATGCAGTACAACAGTGGTGTGAAAGAGACATAATGGAGCCTGTTGCATAATGTGCAACAGGCTCCATTATGTCAACATTATGCAACAGGCACTCTCATAAATGGGATATAACAGTTGAGACAACCTTATCAGGCTCCACTCCTGCCAACTAAAAACGAGCAGCTACAAATATAGTGTACATAATGACAGAAAAACTGGACACATGAGGAGGAAAACAGCCACCCGGTCTGATAAATTTCAGTTCCAGTTGCTTCATGCTAATGATAAGAAAAGGTATAGTGCAAGAAGCATGAATAAATGGCCCCAATGTACCACATTCTAACACTGCAGGCTGGTGATGGAGATTGTATGGAATGTTTCTGTGGCACACACTACACACATTAGGTCTTGAACATTGTTACTGATTAGGTGACTCCCCTTGTGCTCTTCTTTAGTAAAATACCAGTTTATCATCTGGTAACAATTACTTCCAGCAGGATAGCATACCATGTCACAAGGAATGGATCATTCATGAATGTTTCCAGGCCTATGAGGGTGACTTGACCATACTTCATTGGCCTGCTTAATCAGCAGATTTCAATAATTGAGCATCTGTCAGTCAAGGTTGAATGAGCTGTTCATGACAGGCATGAGCCACTGTTCAATCTGAGGTGGCTGTGGGATGCAATCAAGTCTACCTGGGCTAGCATCCTTGTAAACATGTTCAGCATCTGATGGGGTCTGTGCCCCAATGGCCAACTGACTTGTGACAATTTACCTCCTACCTTTTTTTTTTCTATTTAACTCTCACTTTCATCCAAAAATAATTCTGTTCATTTTGCAGTAAATTACAGCACTTTTCCAAGGAATTTTTTTGTCACAGTTTCATTTATAAAAAACTGAATACAATAAAAATGCTCTACAAAAGTTTCTCTATAAAAATTGAATAGGGTAAAAATGCTCTACAATGTTGGCAATATCTTGTATACTACCAACTTTTTAGAGCAATTTCCCTAACCCATTGTTGGTCATGTAAACATAATTAATATGGGATTAATTATAATACGGTTAATGTTTACAAAATTCTAAACAATAAATGATGTTCTCATTAGATTAGCACTTACTTTATTAAAAAAGTCTGAAGGCACTTCAGAGAAGCGTGTTTGCTATTAACATCCTTCTGTAACACATCAGCCAATTGTAGAAGAATTCCATTTGCACCAACAAGTACTTCCCAAAACTAAAATACAAATTTATCAATGTCTGATTTCATTACTAATCTAAATAAATATATACATTAAAAATATATTTATATTACAACATAATGAGTTAAAAGGTAAAAAAAAAAAAATTTTCAACAAAATAATGTGTGGTACACATACAGGTGGGATTACTATCTGGGACAATGATATGCAGAATTACAAACAACTAGGACTCCTAGTACTATCCAGTCAGTTTGGCTCCCTCTAAAATTAGGACTTTAGAATAAAATAAACTTTTAGAAGAGTTGTTATTCTTTTATTTCAGTTATTATATTAAGCAAGTTAACTGTCGTTAAGAATGGCTGGACTACTGCAACATCTGGATCACAAATGACTTTAATTACTGTAACTTGCTGTGTGTAATGCTTATTTAGTGAATTTAGTAAATGTACAGGGTGGTCACAAAGTCCCATTACCCCTATTTGAAATTGGAAAATACAAATCAATTGGCACTCCTATGACATAACATTTATTTATAGCAATAAAAAGAAAGAAATATAAAACAATGTTTAATAATCTAATGCATCAGTATGTTCTCCATCATTTTCAAAACAAATGGTGGTTTTATGTATTGATTTCATTGGATAATTTGCCGACAAATTCTGTGGGAATCCTTCAGATCATTTGGGGAGTGCAGTATTTGAAAGTGAATCTTACAGCTTCTTTGAGCTCATCAGTGGTATTATAACATTGTTGTGCAACAATATCCTTTATGAATTCCCATAATGAATTGTCATAATTATGTTGATAGGTCAGGGCTCTGAAGTGGCCATTCAAGGAGAGCTGGCAACAAGTGATCTAACTGGAGCGCCAGCACAATAATGTGCTGGTGCTCCAGTTCCTTAACATATTCAGGGATGTCATGATTAACCATACCATAAAAAAAAAAGTAAGATCTGAAAACTATTTGCTATCCGTGCTAGCCCATATCATGCCGTGAAGAGGGGGTTGTGTTCTAATTCCTCATAAAAGTGAGGGTTTTTCCTCTAACCAAATCACTACATTTCTTGACCGACAACTCTGATATATGGCACATTCATCGCTAAAAATTACTTTACCGTGCTTTGGAATTGTGTTCAAAATTTGAAGTAATCTGGAACATGCCTCCTTACTTTGAATTAAGTCACTGTCAGATAATTCTTGAACAAACATAGGATGAGGTGGATGCAATTTTAAGTCAATTTTCATATATTTTTGCATTGTTGTTTGAAGATTTCAAGTTCCAATGCTCTTTTACAGGTGATTTCATTGATGATCTCACAACAGATTCCTCAACTTGCCCCCTCTCTTGTTGAATGTCTGTTCCCCCCTCTTGTTGAATGTCTACCACTTCTTGGTTTATCCTTTACACTTCCTGTGCTAAAGAGTTTCTTCTCCCACCACAAAAGTATTTGTTTTGATGGAGATTTTGTCGAAATCGCCTCACAACTTTTTCACTGTCTTTTTAGTTCTTCCCCTGTCATGCACCCAACAATTGACAATAATATGTTCTTCAATAGTGTAATTACTCTGTTCAGCAATTCTTAAATCTGAAAATATAAAATATCAAATACTAGCTGATTAGAAAATAAAATAAAAATATTTAATCTTAGATGAATATATATAGTACATTTGATATTGGCTAATTATATATACGGAGTAACAGGATGTTGGCCACCATGTACATTATTTTGTTAATATACATTATTTAGTCAATGTATCATGAATGTATATATAGTAGACAAAAAAGGAAAGGACTTACCTTTGTATTGAACTATTCCTCATTTTGTATTGTGCTACGCACTGCTGCTCCTTCCCACCTGGCTACGGAGGCGCCCTTCAAATACTACTTTATTAGCTATATGGTTTTGTAAATCTTTGTGTATTACTGAAAATAATTCACTTTTTTTTTTTGTATGATTACCTCCGTTTCTCTATAATAATGTTATATTAATGTAGAAGAAACTAGTTTTTAATTTCACTACACCTCCAGTGATGTACTGCTAACAGAAATATAAAATTCAACAACAGAGAATAAGTTTGATGAAATTTAGAATTAACAGGGAAGTAAGGTCAAGCTGAAATTAACAGGGAAGTAAGGTCAAGCTGAAATTAACAGGGAAGTAAGGTCAAGCTGAAATTAACAGGGAAGTAAGATCAACCTGACAGCAGTTCTGTTATATTGCTTTTGGAAAAAATAAAACTTTTGGGACTCTCTATAAATAAGAAAATATTAAAATAGCTGCAGTTTAAAGTAGTATAACTGATGAAGGCAGACCAAGGACAAGCACATATTTTTCTGCTGTGTTAAAGGAACTGTGATGCCATTTGATTTTGCTCAACTTCAGTGGACAGAAAAAATACCACTGATTTCTTTGACTAACAAAGGAATGCTTGTTTATGCAGCTTCTCTGTAAAACTAATGTATTCATCTTTTCTATTTTGAATTTTAGAATGGTGACTGCCCAGCACATATTTATAAGCTAACAATAATACAAACTTTAAGTAAAATATCATTTTTCTATTCAAGTAGTAAGCAAGATCCACACCTTGAGGTAGCTAAGAACCTGCATCCAATAAAGACTGTACCATAGGGAATGCAGTGTTGGAGCATACCCTTATGGTTCTCATTTCTGCCTGCAAGTTCCCTTTGGGGCTGAAATGTCAGGCACGCGGGTGTAAAAGCACACAAGCTTTGGGTGGACTGTGGTTCAAGCCTGTGCGACTAATAAATACAGTTAATGACTGCGTTCATTGTCAAAATAATTAATGTAAACTCCTCTGACTTAGTAGTGGCGCATCCATAGCCAGGTTGGAAGGAGCAGCAGTGCGTAGCACACGCTTCTTGATTAGACCGGGGTTCGAGCCCGTCACCACCAAATATGGAGCATGCGCAAAGGTCAGGGAATGACCGCCGCCCAAGCAATTGGCTTTAGCTGCTAACGCTCCAAATAACAACAATCAACAATCAATCTGACTTAGTAGTTGTGCTAGTATATAAACAAGAGCATATTTTTGGCAGCAAAAGGAATCTGTAATAAAAATATCCTGCACTTTGTGAAAGAGAGGATAAGCATCTGAATGGTGAGTGTGATTTTTTAGTGAATCCTTCTAAAAGGCATAGGCAAGTTCACAGATAGCTTCAGGGCTCAACCCATTGAGGGCTTCTAATGAAACCCTCAAATTAATTTCTATTGAAACTTGCTTATATATTAATAATTAGATTACAGTTGTCTTATACAGATAATTTTAAACCATTTGATTTTAAGATGGCTTCTTCCAGAATCTATTCATAAAAAAAAAAAAAAAAAGGAAAGTATCAGTTGTTGAAAGCTATTTTTGTAAGTAATTTCATTCATTTTTCCACAAGACAACCTAGTATATATAGTTTCCAGTTATACGATGTTTACATAAAAATTAAATATAAACTGTGCTTACATTTTCCAATTTCCCCATATTCTCATATAATACAGATGACAAGGCACAAAGAACATCAGTCAATACCCACGTTCCACATGACTGGACAGCCTGAATAATAAAATTCACGAGAGGCACCAAAGCATTTGAATCTAAGGATATCTAGCATAAAAAAGAAAACAGAAATATATTATGTATAAATAATCAATGAAGAATAATTAAAATAAATTGGAAAAAATTATTTTCAACAATTACAAAAACAAACTAGATCTCTATTTCTTGTATGTGTGTGTGTGTATATATATATATATATATATTTGAATTTAAACTACACATTAACTAATTACTTCTTCATCTCATATGCCATAAGGTGGGTTGAGTCTCCTCCAACACTCTCTCTCTCTGTCATCTGCCAAGCAAAATAGCTCTTTGAATGTAGTGAGCTCAGGATACCTCTTAAAGTTTTCTAGTCAAGTTTTCCTTGGTCATTCTCTTCTTTTACCTTCTATTCTCTCTCTCTCTCTCTCTCTCTATGACAGGAGAAGGCTTGATAGACCATCCTGCATACATGTCCAAACCATTGCAATTGTTTTTTTTTTTTTTTATAACTCTGATAACGGATGCTTTATAGTTCAGAGAATCCATTTTCTTTTTAGTAGTTCTTATTTTCTTTCATTGTGTCATTAGTTTTCTTCTATGTCCAGCAAGTTCTGTTTATTGCTCTGAAAAGTTTTGAAGACTGAAATTAGAGGAGAGGGCAGTATAACTAATCTGTGGAGTTTTAGTCTCAGTTCTTTGATGTTCTGTCACTTTTCTTGATTTTTGACAGTTCATTGCCAGCCAGCCAACCCTGTTTAATTCTGCCTTTGACTGATTTCATATAGTAAATGTTTTGTGTTATTACAAGTTCCTAGGTAAGTTATTTATTTATTTATTTTTATTTTTATTTTTTTTTGGTTTTTAGGAGCATTAGCAACTAAGGCCATATTGTTCCGGGGATGTGCGGTGGTCATTCCCTGACCTTTCCGCATCCTCCGTATTTGGTGGTCACGTCCTAGGTAAGTGAAGCTGTGTACTTGTTGTACTGTTTGGTTATTTACAGATGGATATTTTCCTGGTTTTCAGTTATTTTTGTGGGCTTAGTTTTATTGAAGTTCATGTGCAGGTTGTATTTGGTGCATTTTGAGCTCATGCTATTTAAGGATTTTTCTAGATCAGTCAGGGTTGTCCTCCACAACTACTATATTATATGAATATATCATGTGTTTATGTTGGTTCTATTGCTTGTTATTCCAGGCAACTCCTTTATTCCTTCTTTGAATATCTTCCTAGGAAGACATTGAAAAGGAGGGGTACCCCCGCATTGCACCTTTTTTGATGGAGATTTAGATTCAACATTCCCCAGCTTTACTAATGCATTAGTATCCTATAGTATTCAGTTAGAAAGTTTAGAAAATTGGGGCCAATACCATTATCTGCTAAGGTCTTTATTAAACGAGTTCAGTTCAGGGAGTCAAAGGCCTGTTTGTATTCTATGAAGCAGTAACACAGGTCTCTGCTTATGTCCCAAGATAGGTCCGCCAACCTGAGGAGTGTGAAGAAAGGGCACATCAATTGTGCCCTTTCTGTTCTGAATCCCATCTGTTCTTTTTCCATGATCTCTTGTTGTTGATGTTTGGGGTTTAATGGTGCAAGAGCAGCTTCGGCTATATTGCGCCTGTTCAAGTTTTGTTATTTCCCATTATACTGTTACTGATTTGACATATTAGATATGATTGGTTAAGTTTATTAAACTGAGGTATGAAAAGAGTTCACTGATGTTTGATTTTTCTCCCATAATGAGCTCAAGGCTTAATGGCTCATTTGAAGGCTGATTGGCGGGCAATTTGGTATGGTGGACATTCTATGATGATGTGCTTCCCTGTTAGTGTGGTCAGACACTGAGAGCATTGTGGAGGATCGTCTTTTGTTAGAAGGTAAGAGTGTGTTAAATGTGTGTGGCCGATGCGAAGCCGAGCGAGAATAACCTCTTCGTGTCTGTTTGACTGAAAACTTGACTTCCAGGATTTCTGCTGCTGTTTGATTTGGTATAATTTATTGTTTGTTTGAGATTTCCAGGTCTGCATCCATATATTTTCAGAGGCTTTTCAATTGACATTTTTAAAGTCATTGAGCGGAATTTTATGCAAGTGAGGGTTTTCATTTGACGGATGTTTTGCAGCATCATCCGCATGTTCATTGCCGAGTATTCCAGAATGTCCAGGAATCCAAGTGAATCTGACTCTTTGTTTTTTTTTCCTAAGGTGTGATAAAGAGGAAAGAATTTTTCTTACATACGGATGAGATGGATGATCTTCTGTCTGTAAAACATATATTGCACTAAATGAGTCTGTGAAAAATGATAATTTTTACGAGGGAAGTTTTGGCAATGTGATCTCGGGCGAGACTTATTGCAAACAATTCAGCACTAAAGATACTGCACTCTATTGGAAGAGACTGTGAAATTATGCTGTTTGGCAGTACGACTGCAGCACCAACGTGTGCATCCGTCTTGGATCCATCAGTGTACAGATGAGAATAGTGAGAGAATTGCGTTACATAAAAGGAATGTAGCTGTTTTATATGTTGATTTGGGATATTGTTCTGTTTCCATTTTATAAGGGCCATGTCACAGTCAACTGAACTGATTTCCCATGGTGGGAGGGATGTGGGGGTATCTTGGTAGATTTTATCCATACTTAAATTCAATTGTGAGAGTATTTCTTTTAGTCAGGTGCCTGCAGGTTTGCATGTGTTAGGTTTGCTCGCATATAAGGTTTCCCATTTCGGTTTATACAGATATTGCCATGTTGTATGTCCAGGAAGGCTTTGAACTTTCGCAGCATAGTTCATAAGAAGAACTTGTCTATGAAGACTGAGTGGGAGTTCATGGATCTCTGTGTATAGACTATACACAGGTGAGGTACGGAAGGCTCCTGAAACAACACGTAATGCACTGTGATGAATTGGATCTAACTAATTCAACACACTTTTCCTAGCTGAGGAGTAAATGGGGGAACTATAATCTAATTTAGATCTTATCATTGAACGATAAATGTGCAAAAGTGAAAAATGATCAGCTCTCCATGTCATGGCTGATACAGCTCGTAGAATGTATAATTTCTTTAAGCACATTGTACATAGATATTTTATGTGTTCTAGGAAATTTTATTTGTGATCCATGATTAGTCCTAGTGGTCAGATACTCTGTTTGAGTGGAATTTGTTGATTGCTTATTCTTAGTTCTGGATCAGGATGCATCTTTCGTTTTCTGCAGAAGTGTATTGCCACTGTCTTTTGTACTGAGATTTGATATCCATTATAGATGGACCAGGACTCTATTTTGTTAATAGCACATTGAAGCTGCCTCTCGATTGTCCGCATATTCTGTGAGTGACGTGCTATTGTGAGGTCGTCGGCGTATAGGTAGGTTTCAACTGTTGCTGGAATAACTTCTGTTTTGGGTTCATTTTGATAGCGAAAAGGGTTGAACTGAGGACTGAACCCGAGAGACAGAATATGATGGTAGCGGACTTGAAAAGTTCTTTTAGTCATGAAATTCTGAAGGAACTTCAGTAGATGGCCTCGAAGTCCTAATTTGTGCAATTCATGAAGGATACCATATGTCCAGGTAGTATCGAATGCCTTTTCAATATCAAGGCATATCATTACAGGGTGTTCGTTTCAGAGAAAGGCATTGTGAATATTTGATTCAGCTTTTGTCATTATGTCTATTGTTGATCTATTTTTCGGAAAACCGTATTGGCTAGGACTAAGGAGGTTATGGAAGTCAAGAAACCATGTTAACCGATCATTCACCATTTTTTCTAAAATTTTACTTAGACAGCTAGTGAGGGCAATGGGGCGATAATTATATGGGTTTGAATGGTCCTTCCCATGTTTTGGAAAGCCCAGTACAAACGAATGTTTCCAAGAGTCTGAATATGTATTCTCAAGGTATATCCTATTATATAGCAGTAAGAGCATGCATAAAGAATTTTTAGTGAGGTGTTTAATCATTTGATAGTGGATTCCATCCGGACCTGCTGCACTTTCCTTAGATTTGGCTAGGGCTTTATGCAATTCATTTACAGTAAAGGGTTGGTTGTATGAAATCTCATGAGCTACATGGAAATTAATTTTGTATTTTTCGATTTGAGCTTTATATGTTTGAAAGATTGGTCTGTATGACGTTGTTGCTGACAATTCCTCAAATGTTTCTCCTAGTAGATTTGCAATTTTTTCTGGTTCAGTTATGTCATGACCTTTCCAGCTTATGATCGGTTTAGGGACGGTTGTATATCTACCTGAAATTTGTCTAATTTTATTCCAGATTATTCTGCTGTCCGTATTTCTATTAATTTTGCTTGCAAAAGATATCCAGGACTTTTTCTGAGATTTCCGGCGTATATAACATGCTTTTGCTCTGGCTTTCTTATATTTTATGAGATTAGTGGTGGTGGGATACTTTCTGAATTGATTCCAAGCCTTATTTTTTTCTTTCTTTGCTTCCAAGCATTCTTCATTCCACCACTGCTTGTAATGTTTATGGAACTGGTTAGCTGTCTTTAGTATTGCAATGTTTGCTGCAGAAATTATTTGATTTGTGATATGAGTAACAGCATTATTGATATCAAAATGTCTTATGATTTTCTCATCTAAAGAAGCAGCACATTGGTATTTTTCCCAGTTTGCTTTACAAAATTTCCATTTTATACCTCTTATAGGTTGCGGTACATCATTTGCTAGTAGGTGACAAACAACTGGGTAATGATCACTGCTATAGGGATCATCGGAAACAGACCAGTCAAGGAGAGGAAAGAGAGCTGGGGAACAGATGGTGAGATCAATTGCAGAGGTAGTCCCTGTTGGTAAATGGACATGGGTGTGAGTACCTGTGTTTAAGAGTGTTAAGTTCCTATTATCTATAAGTTTTTCAATCATCTGTCCTCTTTTGTCTTTATGAAGTGATCCCCAGATGATATGATGCCCATTAAGGTCCCCCATCAAACAGAAAGGAGATGGTTATTGTTCACTTAAGTCCTCAAATTCTTGCAGTGTATATGCATGATTAGGTGGAAGGGTAGAGTGAAACCATAGTCAAGGTAATTCCAGTCACGATGCGTACCGCGACTGCTTCAAGGAGTGTTTGCAGCTGAATATGCTTGGATGGAATATTAGAGTCAACAAGAATGGCGACTCCTCCATGAGTTGTAATGGTTTTTCGATCTTGCCTATATATGTTGTAGTTCTTGATTGAAATACTTATGTGCGGAGTTAGGTTTGTTTATTGCAAACAGATACTTGCAGGGGCATATATGGAAATAAGATCTTTGATATCACTTAGATTACTTCGAATGCCACGACAATTCCTTTGTAGAAGTGTATGCATTATTTGGGCTTAGTACCTGCTTCAGATGACTTACGATGAGCTGCTTGTTTTAATCGATCTGTTTTGATATTTTTCTTTTCTAGGGAAGCTTGGTCGGCCACCACTGTCCATGTCATCATTTGCGTAAAGTTCCAGAACTGGTTCATCTTCTTGATCCTTTTCATCATTTCCATAGTGTCAGTATTTTTTTGTGTTTTTTTCAATAGGTTTGGTGGGATTTGTACTGCTTGTTGGTGTTGGATCTTCAGCATCTGATGAGATTACAATGGGTGTATTAATTGCCTGGTCAACTTTTGGTTTTGTTTGTAAAAGAAGATTACGTGCCCAATCCGCTATTCAGATGTTAGGTGGGACTGTGATGTCAGTCTGTGTTGCAATTACCTTTGTTTTCTGCACGGTAGTTGCTGCTGTTGCTGCTGCATATGATCTCACAGCTGGAAATAGCGGTATCTGCTTTTTGGCTTCTTGATATGTGATCTTATGTTCAGTTTTATATTTTTGAACTTTCTTTTCTCTTTTCCATATATTAGTCTCTGGAATAGGCAGGGTGGTCTCCTTTGCAGTTTGGGCAGCGAGGAGACTGTGTATTGCATTCTTTACAGTTATGTTCTTTTGAGCCACAAGTGGCACAAATGGCTTGTCCTCTGCATACTGTTTGGGAATGGCCATATTTTTGACACTTGAAGCATCTTATTGCATTGGGGATGTATGGCTTTACCTGGCAATTCAGGTACCCAGCTTTGATGATGGTAGAGTTGGAGTACTGAAAGTAAGTATGATAGTGCAGGTTGGAATGAAGTTTCCATCCTTTTTAATAAGGATTCTTTTGGCATGTATGACATTCTGGTTTTTTAGCTCTTGTACGATTTCTTCTTCAGAGCTGTTTAGGAAGTCCCATTCCACGATAACCCCGTTAGATGAATTTAAAGTGGCATGTGGAGTGACTTTGATGGGAATTCCTCCAAAAGATTTGGTTTCAAGAAGCTCAGAATGTCGATTATTTGTTGTTTCTATCAGTAGTCACCTGATTTCAAGCGGCGAACCATTTTTGGTGGACCAGCTATATGTTCTAGACACCTTTGTATAACAAAGGGAGAACGTTTACTAACTGGCTGGTCTGATAGGGAATGAAAAATTAGAAAGAGTGGAGAGATGGTTTGGGTCACACCTTTCTATTGTCATTTGGCAGTAGATGGATTAGGATCATCTTGCTGCCAATCATGATCAGTTTGATCTATAATTCCAGGAGAAGCCTGGTTTGTCAAGTCCATTGTTGCTCCTTTTAGCCCTGAAAGGATTATTTTTCCTTTCAGGTTTCCGGCCCCATCACGGGGAGGCAGGAGCAGTGCCACCTAGTGACCAAGTGGCTGGAAGATGTTTGTTAGTCAGAAAATGGATAAATATCCTAAAAAACAAAGGTCATTTTCCTTCTAGGGTTCTACTTAAAATCTGCTAAGTGAAGAACCACTTACAATGAACTGAGTATAAGAGAGTGGCTAGAAATGAAACAGAACAAAATAACTTGGAAGGATCACTTTATAATTCACTTCAGAAAAACTGCTTGGTCCCTATCACTTGGCACTAGGGGCCTCCACGATCTCTTTATATCATTTCTTTATTCCATTTTGTAGGATTCTAATAAATATTTTGTAGGCATGGTTGAAGAGACACACAGGTCAGTAGCTCAAGCACAATTGTCTATAGCCTTTCTCATAAAAGGGGAAAAGTATTCCTTTTCTCCATTCATCCGGTATTTCATTTTTTTCTAGGATAAGTTTGAAAAGTTGGTTAAAAAAGTTGACTGCTTGCTCACAAACAGTCAACAGCCCTGAGTGTAGTACCACACAGTTGATAAGTTACTCTGGGATTACTGCTACCTATATGCAGTACTTTGCATTTGTCAATGTTAAACTTCAACTGCCATTTTTCAGCCCACTGACCCAATTTTTCTAGATCTCATTGCAGTAGCTCACCCTGATTACTGTCATTAACCACCCTGCCAACCTTTGTGTTATCTGCAAACTCAGACATTAAGCCTGATAAACCTTCATCAATATCATTAATAAATATTGAAAACAATAATGGGCCCAGCACTGAACTCCACTGATAACATTAGTTATTGTTATTTTTGGTTTTTAGGAGCATTAGCAACTAAGGCCATATTGCTCCAGGGATATGCGATGGTCATTCCCTGACCTTTCCGCATCCTCCGTATTTGGTGGTCACGGACTCGAATCCCAGTCTAATCAAGAAGCGTGTACTATGCACTGCTGCTCCTGCCCACCTGGCTACGGAGGCGCCGATAACATTAGTTCCCAAAGAGCAGCGCCCATTGATAACCCTCTCTGTCTTCTTCCACCTAACCATCCCTTTATCCATTGCAGTAACTTGCCCTTAATGCCCCATTGCTCCAGTTTATACAACAGTAATCAATATTACTGATTAATTGTGGAAAAACAAGGCTTCCCAATATTATAGTGTAGGGTAAAACATAATTTTTGCATGAAAATATTTTTAATCATAAACCAACAATGATTAAAAACAACTCAAATGAAACACTGTACAAACTTTTATTAACATATCCTGCACTTCTGTTATCTTTATGACTAAAAATACAACAAACTGTTGCAGAAAAATAGGATACAGTATACTGTATCCTATTCAGTATCTAAAGATATAGAAAAAAATATGGGACAAAATTATAGACATATATAGGAAAATACAGGACAAATAAAGACAGAGTCACCCAGAAGACAAATACTTTAGTGTTTATCAAATGAATATCATATTGCACCAATTAAGATCAAAATTTGAAAATTGTAGGACATACAGGACATGCTTCAAATATATAAATAGTTTTTTTTTCATATTTTTGGCAGGAGCTTTGTAGCCATAAGAACCTTGAGGTTTTTTTTTTTTTTGTTTAGCTAACACAGAAAATTATAGAAAAGAAATAGTTTTAAGAGCTCTAATTGAATAGGTTCACTTATTTTTGTCTTTAGTCAAATATTTAAATAGTTATAACTTATCATATATATCCCACCATTACTACTAGAAATTTTGGTGGGAACTTTGAGACTGAGAATTCCATTATTGTAGAACATTATTTAACAAACTAAAAGTATCAAGTTAAAACATAAGTCCTAGTTATAAATACAGTTATAGCTAGAAACAAGATTGCTAAGAAGGGAACAGATGGGAAACAGAAAACGGTGGATGATATTTGGCTAGCTGGCTTGTCATGACTGTGGTCTGTTGGCTGATTTGAGCTCTCCTTTTTACAGCTCTTTAACTGTGTGATGATGAAGCATTTTTATGAGACAAATGTAGAGAATGCAGTGAACTTAAGATAAAGCTTGGCATAATAATGGACAAAATTTAGTCTGAGGAAGCAGATAGATGCTTTAGAAAGTATTAACTGAGGGCTCAGCAGATACAAGGTGTGATTAAATAGTTTAGGGTGGATCTCTTTCAAAGTAGCCTCCATGGCACTGTATACACTGATTTCAACATTTCTGCAACTTCTGGAAGCATTTCTGATAGGCTCCTTTCGCAATTTCTAATAGTGATATGTTCTGAATAATTTTCGGAGCCATCTGTGACCGTTCAAGGGAGCTTTAGGCTTGAGAGGGAAAAAAAAAAAAAAAAAACACTAGGAACTAAATATGATGAGTACGGTGGATTGGAGAATATGGTGATAGTGCTTCACAAAATACTCTTGACTAGAAAGCACTGAGTGTTCAGGGGCAATGTCATGATGCAAGTGCCAATTCACCAAAGCTCATTAACTTTGATATCATATATTTGAATTTTAGAAAGGCCTTTGATACTGTTGCACATGGGAGACTGCTGCACAAATTAGAGCAGTGTGACATTGGAGGCAAATTGCTGCTATGGATAAAGGGATGGTTGAGTGGGAGAAGACAGAGAGTGGTAATCAATGGACACTGCTCTTCGTGGACTAATGTTATTAGTGGAGTCCCTCAGGGTTCAATGTTGGGTCCATTGTTGTTTTCTGTATTTATAAATGATATTGATGATGGTATATCAGGCTTAAATGTCCAAGTTTGCAGACGATACAAAGGTTGGTAGGGTTGTTAATGACACTAATGACAGTACACTGCTGCAACAGGATCTAGAAAAGTTGAGCAGATGGGCTGAGAGGTGGCAAATGAAGTTTAACATTGACAAATGTAAAGTACTACATATGGGAAGCAGTAATCCCAGAGTAACATATCAACTCTGTGCTACCACACTGACAGTGGTAAAGAATGAAAAGGACCTGGGGGTAATTGTGCAGACAGATGTGAAGTTTTCTGAGCAGTGCAGACAGTCTGCAAGAGTAGCTCATGGTGTCTTGTCAATGATATAGAGGAATTTTTCTAGCAGGTGATTTTTTTTTTGATTTGGTAGTTGTTGGCGCATCGGCTTCTGTGGCCATATTGCACTTCCCAAGGTTTTTGCAGTACTTTGATCCAAGCCCGAGGCGGGAATCGAACCCGCGACCTTTGGGTTGCCGGGCAGGTACTTTACCCACTCGGCTAGCCCGGTCGGCTTTCTAGCAGGGATAAGGTGATTATCCCCTTGTATAAGGCAATGCTCAGGCCACACCTTGAGTACTGTATATAGGTCTGGAGACCTCATTTTAAGAGGGATGTAGAGCTGTTGGAACGAGTACAGAGAAGGGCAACAAGATTAGTGAACAGAACAAAGGGTTGCTCTTACGAATAAAGGCTTAAGTTTTGCAAATTACAGTGTCTGGAGACTAGGCACCTGTGAGATGATCTGATTGAGGTGTATAAAGCCTTGAATGGTTTGAGCATGCTCAATGCTGATGGGATTCTTCCTCTTGCTCAGAATAATCGCCTGAGAGGGCATAAATTCAAATTCAGGAAAGACGGTTGTCGGATAGATGTGCGGAAGTTTGCCTTTAGCCAGCGGGTGGTTGATTGCTGGAACAAACTTCCATCTGTCATTGTAGAAGTTGATAGCTTAAATAGATTCAAGGCAGAACTTGACAAACATTTGGAGCGAGGGGATGGGTGAAATAAGGGATTTTTTTTTGTTTTTTTTGGCTGATGCTATATAAGCTTGCTTTCTTGCATCATGTGCCCTTGCTAATGTTTAAAATCTTGTGTACAATTTTGCCCAAACATAATTGGAGGGATCTTATGATGAGAGCCTCTGGACTTGAGGAACTCTACAAGATTTATAGGGGAAGTTTTTCTCAACTTTTTCCTGCTCTAATTAATCTGGTAAAATGTATTTATTCCATAGAGATGGTTTTCAATTGGATAGAGGATGTGCAAGACTCGGCTAATTAAAGATTCAAGAAACTGCCAATGGGAGATATGGGATCCACTGGAAACCTGATCAGAGCTGTGCATCAAAGTTTCACTTGCCCTCCTCAATGGCATTTGAGAGATCTCAATATTATGCCTGCATGAGAAGAGACTCATTAACCAATGAAATCCTAAGTGGTTATAATGGATGATAGTAAAAAAGTAAAAATTTAACCATTATATTGTAATACCAGGATTGTTAATAAATTGAGTGAATTTGAGTTTGGTCACCTTCTAAAGCTGATATTATAGGACCAACTGAAAGACTTGGTATCACCTTGAAATCGATGACGAGGAATTTCACTATAACAATTATAACGTGTTCATGAGAGATAGAGAGACTCGTGGGGAGATTACATTCTTATCAGGAGTGAATTGAAAGCAGTCAGATTGTTAAAGACCTTATGTCTGGGTGAATGTAGAATTAGTATGGTGCAGGTTTGTCTGGAGATAAAGTTTAGTTGGGATATGCTACAGGCCTAATGATCACGGAGCATATGACTTGGTACTCCCTAAGGACAGAAGAAGTATCAGAAATTTCACAGGACAGGAACCACTGGCAGGTAGCAAAACAACATTATAAAATGGGTAGTGCCCAAGGAAATTTAAGTGGTCAAAGAGAGGTTTATGTTTGAGTAATGTGGTGAAGGATTATGGGATTATATTTGATGTATCGAGAGACTGGCCTGGGTCAGCACCATGATCTTAAAGCCATAAACTGATTGTTTGTCAAGTTACAAATTGGTTGTAAAGAGATATGACTGGTTGGAGAGATAATTGGTTGGAGAGATATGACTTGAGCTTAGAGGAAAACTACAGTTTTGGCTATATCCAAAATTACCTTGGATTTGGGAAGCCAGTGCATGCATATCATGCACTGGCTTGATATGTTGTTGTTGTTATTTGTTTTTTAGGAGCATTAGCAACTAAGGTCATATTGCTTTGGTATTGCTTTTTCATACTACATAGCTATATTCTGGACACAAGCTGGACGATGACTACAGAAACGGATAGCCTGTTAATTATGGTTGATACATTGAGAGGGTTAGCCCTCGAAAAAGTCCCTTTCAATGTATCTATATACCTATAATTAACATAATTTTATTTTATAATATAATTTTGATATGTAAGGTTTTGCCTTATGTTATATTGAATATATATTTTTTCCAGGTTGCCGTAGGCGCGTACATAGGTTCTTATGTTTCTTGGGCCGTTATATTGTACCGGTTGGTTTCTCGGTATACACTATAACCTGCTAAATTTTGATTATAACTACACCATTAGACTCTACCACTATAACTAACATCTTAAATAATAAAATAATATACAGACGGATGTAATGTTAAATCATATAAGATGGCATTAATCAGATCTGTGTTGGTTTATTTATTTATTAAATTAAATTTTTTTATATGTATTATAAATATATATAAAAAAAATTATACTAGTCAAAAGTGAAACACTAATATTTTGAGTTTTAAAGGCTCTTAGTCATAAAATATAATTCACATATTTGATTTTTATTTTAAATTTCAAAACATACCTGTTGTTTATTGACTATATTTGACACTAAGTGGCAGAACTTTGACAAAAGATGATCATTTCCTGTATGTAGCAAATCAATAGCAACAATGATCAATTCTTCTGCATCCTTTTAAAAAAATAAAACCCGAAAAAAAATTATCTTATTAAATAAAATGTCATTTGAGCTTAAAAAGCAATAGTTTTAAGAACAAATTTTCAAGTATCACAATTATATAATGACTGATTAAATAGTTTTGAAAATGCTATGCTTTTTCTGTTTTTTTTTTTTTTTTTTTATATAGATGATGTGTAATATAAGCACTTAATAGGTGTTAAGTGCTTATACAGAACAGGAACAAGAAATAAACTATGATTTAAATGTTATGCATTGTGCAAAACAATGTATGTATGTATGTGATTTATGAACTTTCAACCTCACAAATTATGTTAACAAAATCATATCTTGTTCTTATAAATTTTCATTTAATTTAAACATTTCCACAAATATGATCTTTTGAAAGTAAAATAAATGAGATGAAATACCTTAAATATTTATATATGAGGAACATTTGAAAAGTTTTGGGACTGTACTTGTTACAGTTCCAGAACTTCACTGTACAGAGTTACTGTACTTGTTACTGAGAACTGGAACCGTACAGAGCATTCGAAACATTTTCCTTTTCAAAATAGCAACAGGCTACTTTTGATATAACACTTCAGTATAGAGGTGCTCTTTTTTTTTTTTTTTTTTTTCATCTCCATATCAATTACCAAACCTGTGCTTTCATGGTTTACATTTTAAAAGATATCCAAAAATCACATCAGGTAAGATCTGAGCTATGTAGCAGAACCTCCAATTACCATTAGTACCTGTTCTGCTACATGCAATCTAGCATTATCTTGCAAAAACCACTGCTCTTATTCCATATCCCTGGCCTTTTGTTCCAAATTGCATCTCTCAAGTGATAGCAGAGTGCCTGAGAATAATCACCAATGACTTTTCAGTGATGAAGCATCCAGTGTCGATGAACAATACCTTTAGTGTCA
This sequence comes from Mastigoproctus giganteus, assembly GCF_048544385.1. Taxonomy (NCBI): domain Eukaryota; kingdom Metazoa; phylum Arthropoda; class Arachnida; order Uropygi; family Thelyphonidae; genus Mastigoproctus; species Mastigoproctus giganteus. The sequence goes on along the minus strand of NW_028328292.1, from coordinate 7,449,219 downwards.
AAAAAAGGATCGGTGTAACTTTTCTGGAAGGAGTGACCCTTGATCATCATCTTGTCATCTTAAAAATGCTCCATTACTTAATATTAATAGTCTACTTAAAGCATCCAGTGTCCATAAGCTTGCTGATTAAGCTCCAGTATCTCCTAACCACTTTTCCCCAGCTTCATACAAAATTTAATCACACATCTTTGCCTTTAAGCTGACACAATATCTTTTCATCTACCATTAAAAAAAATTTCTAAATTTTTATTAAAATAAAAAATTAATTCATTAAAGAAAAAACAAACATATTTTACTTTCTATATAATAACAAACACAAACAACTAAGTTTAGAGGTGATAACTATGTCATTGCCTTATAACGTGGCTCATTCTGCTAAAGCCTCTTACAGCCATAAAATATTGCCATTTTCTGAACTTATCAAACACCCCTTCTTTTTAATTTATTAATAGAAAATTAATAAAATTTATTAATAGAAAATAGTAGCATAGAAAATTCATATCATATGGTACACAATCCTCCAAGTAAATTTACTTTGTGGGACCACGTGACCACCAAGGCACATTATGCAAATTTGCTTGTTATTCTTTTTTAATGTATTACTAGGGGGCTCCACCCCTGCTCGCTTTGCTTGGCAATCTCCGCACACGCTTTTCTATGTAAAATGTAGAGGTATGACAGAATAAATCAAATATTTTCTATGTAAAAGAGACACCTGTTGAAACGCACTGAATTGATATCTAATTAGGAAATGACCTATGTAATTATTTACCTGCGCATTTGTAGTGACGTAATTATCCTGCCCACTTGTATCACGTGACCTGCACCCCTCTTCTCCCATTGGCTACCCCAACACGCAGCATTTTCAAGATCGAATAAATATCACTATGTAATTATTTACTTGCGTTTACATTGGTCACTTAGGAAAAGGTCTTTTGCTTCGAGTTCCATAATGCATGAGGAATATTGTTGCATCCAAAAGAGCAGGACTAAAATATTAACTAAAATATTTACAAACTATACAAATATTTACAAAATACTAACCTATTTACAAATATACAAACTATATCGGGATGTTGGGTCCCTTCATCAGCTGACATTAATATACAAAAAAATGTTACAATGGAACATCAAATGATGCTGGGAGTGGTCATATATTAGACAGTGAAGCATGTGCACGAGGTTGGTGAACATTATGGAGGCAGTTGTCTTGCAATGCGTCCCATGTACGTGCTCTACATTGTTAACAGCAAGTGTCTGATTCTGCCCAGTAACCCATTTATGTTTCTTCCATTTAACATTCACCAACCTCGTGCATGTGCTTCACTGTCTAATACATAACCATGCCCAGCATCATTTGATGTTCCATTGTATATTAATGTCAGCTGATGAAGGGACCAATCGTCCCAATATAGTAGAGATATGATTGTAAATGGTTTAGTATTTTGTAAATATTTTAATTTCTTGTAAATATTTGTATAGTTTTGTATTGTAATGTTATTATTTGTATAATAATAGCATTATACTAATATACTAACATTATAACGCACTGATCGAAATCTAATCAGGAAATGACCTATGTAATTATTTACCCACACATTTGTAGTGACATAATTGCCCCTCCCCCTTCTCCCATTGGCTCGAATAAATATCACCAGGAGGAAAACCTTTTTAATGTATAGAGAGATATTTTCATTTGCTTTAAATTCTCTTTTTTTTTTCTGAAGTTTTTTATTTTCTCTTTTTTCAGGAAAGTAGAAATTAAAATAAAATGCCGAGAAACGCAAGATGGTTGTTGAGTGACGAAGAAATAGAAAAACTTTTATTTGAATCTGTTTCTGACAATTTTGTAAAGGATAAGGATTATACCAAAGAAAATGATTCTCATTCAGACTCTGATAGTTCAGTTTATTCAGACGATCCAGCAACTGCTATGTTATCAGATTCTGAAATCAGTATTGTATCAAATGCCAACATTCCATCTACTTCAGTTTGGCAATCTGTAACCAGTGCTGGAAACATTTTTATTTTCTCAGCACAAAATGTCGGTGTAAATCTGAACACTTTAGCAGAACTTGATGGGAAGGAGCCTATTGTCTTCTATAAATATTTTATTAATGATGAAAATGATATCTTTGTTTGTCAATAAGACCAATAAGTATGTGGCTCAAAAACTTGCAGCATCAGCACACCATATGGAAAATCAAGAGAACTAAAATGGGTTGATACCAATCATGCAGAAATGAAAATTTTTATCAGAATGATTCTATGGATGGGTATCATTCAATTACCTAAACTACGAGACTATTGGTCCAAAAGTATATTGTATGAAAATTCTGTATCTAAAATAATGAGCCGCAACAGATTTGAGCTTGTACCCTCCACGTTCCATGTTTGTGACAACGGTAAGCAAAAAAATGCAGACGATCTTTTGTACAAAATTTCTAATTTTCTTGAACTTCTGCAAACTAAATTCAAGGAAGCATACATGCCAGAGGAGGATGTGTGTATCGATGAAAGTAGCATACCATTCCATTGACGCATTTATTTTAGACAGTATATTCCAAACAAGCGACACAGATACAGAATAAAACTTTTCAAATTATGCATTAGTGGAGGTTATACTTGGTCTTTCAGAGTTTATACTTGGAAAAAAAAAAAAAAAAAAAAAAAAAAATGGAGTTGCTGTTTCTGAAAATGTTGTAATGGAACTTATGTCTGGACTACTAGACAGTGGAAGAACTGTTTATATGGATAATTAGTATACGAGTGTTTCCTTGGCGAAAACTTTGATAAACTCATTTGGTAGGCACACAACGCTCTAACAGAAAAGGAAATCCTGCAGATGTAGTACATGAAAAATTGAAAAAGGGAGAAACAATCTCCAAAAAGAATGAAGACAGAACTATGGTTCTAAAGTGAAAAGATAAAAGGGATGTTTTAATGTTGAGTACAAAGCATGAATGACAATTCCATGGAAAATTTTATGAACAGAGGAAAAGAAGTTTCAAAACTTGTCAATGTAAAGGATTATAACAAGGGAAAGGGGTTTATTGATTTAGTATATTCACCGCATTCACTGATATAAAAGATTGTTATTCCATTTGATTCTGCTATGATTGTAGTCAATTCACTACATCTGCACAATAAATAAGAAAAAAAGAGAACATAACAGGTTTAGAAAAAATTGTAAAACAATTACTACGCCGAGAAACAATATCTAGATGCTGTAGGCTCCTACATCAAAAACGAGACATATCTTGAAGGATTTGGTTGGATTTCAATTTTATTGGTGCAAAAGCAACTAAGGCTATGGTGCGCCACAACTATCTTGAAGGAAGTAGGACAGGAAAGGATTACATGAAAGAGGTGCAGCATCTGTTACAAAAATTTAGTCAGAGATAAAGGAACTCCTTATGCTCGATTACACTGCAAAAACGTTTAAGATCATTTGTGAACTTTGTAAAATACCAAATGTTATTGCATGTTTTCAAAAGAACATATTCATCAACAATAAAGCCCTATATCCATAAATTGCAAATTCAATTGTTTTGATTAAATATTTATATTGGGATACCCATGATTCAGTTGAATGAAAAATTTGTTTTCTATTTTTTATAAAATATGTTTATGAACGAGTTCTTTTTTTAATTTAATTGTGTAAGAAATAATGTTAAAAACTTAATAAATTGCTTATCACAAATCAAAATTTTGGATTTTTGAATGATCAATAAAACATCCCATAAAGAAGAAAATGTAACAAAACTGCCCGACCCAAACCAACTAATGTCACACTAAGGTACCAGACATTCGATTGGTATACATAAAATCCATATAACTCAAGTATACAGGTGACCATGCAGCGCTGAAGACAAAAACATGTGACCCACCAGCGGACACATAGGCCATCAAATGAAAAAAGAAATATTGGTAGGCACGTGGCACTCAAAGTGTTAAAGAAAGAAACCTAAGCAAAATAACAATAAATATATAAAAAATTAGCATAAACTAACAAATCCAGTGATCTTGAGACAGAAATATTTTGGAATGAAAGCCTTTCTTTATTTGTTTATTACTCTACAGTAGTGTAGAAAATTCATTTCATGATATTTATCATAAGTAGAGAATATCTTTATTATAACTCAGAAATTTCAAAAAAGAAACATAAAAGAAAAAAAATATATATATGTAAAAATAAACTACCAAATCAAGTGATCTTGGGATCAGACTGATTTTGGAATTATAGGTTATTGAAATTTTATATCACCTTTTCTGACATTGCATAACATAATAATGCACTGCACTGTTTTTAATATGCCACACTGTATGGTACATATAAAACAGCATTAGCATTAGTAGAGGCATTTGATGCAAGAAAGCAAGCTTATGCAGCATCAGTCAAAAAAAAAAAAAAAAAAACCACTCCCACTTCACCCCTCTGTTCGTTCAAAATACCTGTCCAGCTGAGCCTTAAACTTATTTAGGCTATCAACTTCCACGACATGGGATGGAAGTCTGTTCCACCAACCAACCACTCGCTGGCTAAAGGCAAATTTCCGCACGTCTATCCTACATCTGTCTTTCCTCAATTTGAATTTATGCCCTCTCAGGTGATTATTCTTAGCGAGAGGAAGAATCCCATCAGCATTGAGCATGCTCAAACCATTCAATGCTTTATACACCTCTATCAGATCACCTCGCTGGTGCCTAGTCTCCAGACACTGTAATTTGCAAATCTTAAGCCTTTCTTCGTAAGAGCACCCCTTTGTTCCATTCACTAATCTTGTTGCCCTTCTCTGTACTCGTTCCAGCAGCTCTACATCCTTCTTGAAATGAGGCCTCCAGACCTGTATACAGTACTCTAGGTGTGGCCTGACCATTGCCTTATACAAGGGAATAATCACCTCCTTATCCCTGCTAGAAAAATTCATATATATCATTGACAATACACCATGAGCTACTCTTGCAGCCCGTCTGCACTGCTCAGAGAACTTCATATCTGCCTGCACAACCACCCCCAGGTCCCTTTCATTCTCTACCACTGTCAGTGTAATACCACAGAGTTGATACGTTGCTCTGGGGTTGCTGTTTCCCATGTGTAATACTTTACATTTGTCAATGTTAAACTTCATTTGCCACCTCTCAGCCCATCTGCTCAACCTTTCCAGACCCTGTTGCAGCAGCATAGTGTCAGTAGTGTCCTTGACAACCCTGCCTACCTTTGTATCGTCTGCAAACTTCGACATTAAGCTTGATATACCATCATCAATATCATTTATGAATACAGAAAACAATAATGGACCCAACACTGAGCCCTGAGGGACTCTACTAATAACATTAGTCCACGACGAGCAGTGTCCATTGATTACCACTCTCTGTCTTCTCCCCCTCAGCCACCCCTTTACCCACAGCAGCAATTTGCCTCCAATGTTACACTGCTCCAATTTGTGCAGCAGTCTTCCATGTGCAACAGTATCAAAAGCCTTTCTAAGATCCAAGTATATAATATCAAAGTTATTCCCTGCATCCAGTTCCTTTGTGGCTGCATCATAGTATCCAATCAAATTGGTCAGGCAAGACTTCCCCTTAACAAAACCATGCTGTGTCCGAGCTATAACTGAAGTCTTGTCTAAATGATCCTGCAGTGCTTCTTTAACTAGTGCCTCCATTAATTTTCCTGGAACAGAAGTTAAACTCACAGGTCTATAATTGCTTGTGTCAGCTTTTGATCCTCCTTTTTTAAATTGGGGTCACATTTGCACATCTCCAGTCTATGGGTACCTCCCCTGAGTCCAAGGAAGCTCTCATAATTATGGCTAAGGGTTTGCTTACTTCCTTTGCTGCCTCCTTTAATATAACTGGATAGATCCCATCCACCCCAGGTGCCTTTCTTGTGTTTATCTTCAACAATTTCTCCTCCACTTTACTCTCAGTTATTACAAGATTCTCTAGCTTACTGCTAGAGTTGAATACACCTCTGGCATTCCCCTCGATAAATAACTCCTCATGTGTGAATGTCGATGCAAAATATTCATTATTATTATTAAATCTATTTTGTAACCATAGGTTTGGTCCCTGTATGGTCAGTGGACTAGCAGGGTGTAAAATAAACCACAATTATGTCCAGTAAACTTCCATTATATAATCCAGTTCACAGCACTTTTAACACTCTTTTCTTCTGGCTCCAAAAGGGAATCCTATGAAGCACAAGGGAATCCTATAGATAATAACAAAAGCACCATGCTTTTGTTATTATCTATGGTGCTCTCATTTAAAACCCAAGACAAAATTGAAACTGTATATAACCCTCCCTCCTTCCTCCTGAGTTTTGGTTTTGAGAAAGGAATAGAAACTTAATTCTAGAACTCATTTATGATTCATTTTATTTATTTAATGGAAGTCATTTCCAGTGCAGGTGACATTTGTTATTTCATATTTAACTCAAAACTTTGAAGGTCGAATGGTTACTCTTTGCAATTCAGTGTATAGCCATTTATTGTTGCACTCACATGATTACCTCAGCTTTTTTCTTTTTATTCCCACTGTTCATCCACTTTCCTTGCTGGAAATAGTGTTTTGCAGTAATCAGTGCCAGTTTGTGTGTGTGTTCAACATGGCTTCAATAAATTTCATTAATAATAGCATTATTATTATGTTAATGCTACATTTACTATGTTTATAATACTCAAGATATATTTTGTTCAATATAACAAAATCTTTTTAATAAAAATACAAAAAAGTTGAAGACAACAAAAAAGCAAACTTAGTAATTAGAAGGCAAGTTTAAACCTACATATAACCACTGCTTCACAAACACTATAAAAAATAAATAAAAAAAAGGAAAACCAACGTTATCCACTGAAATATTGACATTTGGGGTCTATATATGAAAAATAGACCCCAAAAAGGGGAATCCCACATATAGTGCCCTTTAGGCCTTTACCTAGAAAATATTATAATGAGAGTTTACTGAATTAACCAATCAGCAATAGCTGGAAAATTTGAAATTCCTCTGTGCACAAAAAAATTTGAAAAATAAACAAAAAATTTAATTCTAAATTTTTCATTTTTTTGATACCATTTATATTTTTGGTATTTTAATTAAAATTATATTTTTCATTAAAAAATGTTTTTAATAAAGAACACAACTGTGAAAAGAACCACAGTCTACATTAAAAACATATATTTTTAATTAATTTTTGAAAATTAAAACTCCTTTTAGACCTGTCAGCAAGTGAACGCAAATTTAAAAACCATGCCCTTCAAACCTATGCTTTGATGTGAGGAGAGCGCATCACTAACAGCAGTGCTCACTGCATATTTTTGCATGTAAACAGTTTGATTACAGATGATGCATCGATGTCGCGAAGCCAGTGAGGTTTACCGATTGGAGGAAAGCATGCAGCAGTAAAGCCAGCTTGCTATCATTAACATTGCATATAATTAGGTTTAATTTAATCATAATTTTTTAATTTAATTTTGCAACAACTAACAGCATTTCTGGACTTTTCTGCAGAAAATTCAAAGAAAACATTTATTATTATTAGCCATATGGTGCAAGGAAGCCTGAGGCTTATGCTGTACCAGCCAAAAAAAAAAAAAAATTCTGAATTATCCAGAGAGAGAGAGAGAGAGAGAGAGAGAGAGAGAGAGAGAGAGAGAGAGAGAGAGAGAGAGAGAGAGGAATCACCTAGAAAAAGAAGAATGATGATATCCAGCTCAGGACCCTGGGTGTGCCAAGCCCATACTCACCAGATGTGAGCCCCTGGGGTTAATTTTTGACAATAGGTATTAGGAGTTTCAGCTGTGTGGACAGAGTAAATGAAGTACAAATTGCTGAATTATTGTAGGGTCAAATCAGCCCTGTGAAATAAGTTAAAAACAATTTTGGTACATATACTCCCATTATGTCATCATATATATGGAAAAACTGATCCTAATTCACAAAACTTTCAATTTATGAATCATTTCTAAGGGACACAAAATGTCATATCTGAAGGTTATTGTAGTTTATCAGATAATGTAGAAGGAAAACCTTAAAATAATAAAGGATAGCAAAGTTTGACTCTCAAACACAGAAAATAAACAAATTAAAAATGGATATTTAGGGACTAGCTGTGGTCTTGGGGTAATGTATGTGGATGCAGATTTGCACTTTTTTTTTTTTTTTTTAGCATTAGCATTAGTAGAAGCATATGATGCAAGAAAGCAAGCTTATGCAGCATCAGCCAAAAAAAAAACAACAAAACACTTCCATTTCACCCCTCTGTTCGTTCGAAATACCTGTCCAGCTGAGCCTTAAATTTATTTAGGCTATCAACTTCCACAACAAGGGATGGAAGTCTGTTCCACCAACCAACTACCCGCTGGCTAAAGGCAAATTTCCACACATCTATCCTATCTGTCTTTCCTCAATCTGAATTTATGCCCCCTCAGGTGATTATTCTGAGCAAGAGGAAGAATCCCATCGGCATTGAGCATGCTCAAACCATTCAAGGCTTTATACACCTCTATCAGATCAACTCGCCGGTGCCTAGTCTCCAGACACTGTAATTTGCAAAACTTAAGCCTTTCTTCATAAGAGTAACCCTTTATTCCATTCACTAATCTTGTTGCCCTTCTCTGTACTCGTTCCAGCAGCTCTACATCCTTCTTAAAATGAGGCCTCCAGACCTGTATACAGTACTCAAGGTGTAGCCTGACCATTGCCTTATACAAGGGAATAATCACCTCCTTATCCTTGCTAGAAAAATTCCTGTATATCATTGACAAGACACCATGAGCTACTCTTGCAGCCCGTTTGCACTGGTCAGAGAACTTCATATCTGCCTGCACAATTACCCCCAGGTCCTTTTCATTCTCTACCACTGTCAATGTAGTACCACAGAGTTGATACGTTGCTCTGGGGTTGCTGTTTCTCTTATGTAGTACTTTACATTTGTAAATGTTAAACTTCATTTGCCACCTCTCAGTCCATCTGCTCAACCTTTGCAAGATTGAGCTGATATGATGCCACAAAAAGTGCACAGCCCATTGTTAGTTATTGCACTGTTATGAGGAGCGGTACGAAAGTAATGCCTCCAATTTTTTTCCTCAGTAAATTTAATTCCTATGCCTTTTACATCAATTAATCCTCAATCATTAATAAACACACTGTTATTTTTCCACAAAGTCACCATCATTTTCTATGCCCTTCCACCATCTCCGAAAAATCATAAAATAATCAAAAAAAAAAAACAAATAAATAAATAAATTTATTTATTTATTGTTTATTTTATGATTCAAGTGTTTCCTAAGTTCAATTCATTTTCTGTTATTTTTATTAATATTAGTTGATTACAAGACGTATTCCAATCCTGCAAAAGTCCTTACTCTTGCTCCGGAGGGCTTCACAAACACTGTGCTTGAGTTGGTTGTCATCCACAAAATAGGTTTCACAGAGTTCATCCTTCAGTGGGCTGAAGAGGAAAGTTGCAAGATCCAGGCTATGAGAGGGGTGAGGAAGAACAATGCACCCAAATTTTTCAATGGCTTCCATCGTGGGCAGACTGGTGTGGGGTCATGCATTGTCACAGAGAACCTCATTAAGGTTTTTGTCTGGTTGAACTCTATGGATGCAGGCTTTCAACTTTTTCAACATATCGATCTGAGTTGATTGTGGTGCCACACTCTAAGAAGTCCACAAGCAAGACCCTATCTTTATCCCAAAGCACTGTCGCCCATGACTTTACCAAAAGAAGGCTGTCTTATGAACTTCTTGTGTGGTGAATTTTGATGGTGCCACTCCATCAACTGTCTCTTTGTTTCAGGGTCATAATGGTGCATCCAGGTTTTGTCACCTGTGATCATGCGTGAAAGAAAAACCTTTCCTTCACTCTCGTAGCTCTTTAGAAGTTCCATACAGATGATTCTCCAGGATTCTCTGTGCTCACGTGTCAGCATTTTCGGGACCCACTGGGCACAAACCTTGTTGTAGACTAGTTCCTTTATGATGGGTATCACAATAGGTTTCTCTATACCTACTGCATCACACAATTTGCGTGTTGTGATATGGCAGTCCTCTTTGATCAGCCCGTCAATCCAGCTCTTGTTGTCTGTTGTCACTGACATTACTGACAGTGAACTCAGGGCTTGTCAACAATGTCACTTTCCTCACTCTTAAAATATCTTACCAAACGCCTAACTGTACTCACATCTGCAGTCACCATAAACATTTTTGAGATGCGTACAGTTAGACATTTCGTAAGATATTTTAAGATTTTGATAGGTGCTACTTCTTCCTTAGTAAGAAATTCAATCACCACTCTTTGTTTGATATGTATATCTGTAACATCTACCATTTTGAACTATCTGTGTGCTGAACTCATGAGACTGATCATAGCACCACTCAGTATGGTGAAACTAGAGACCTCTCGGTGACATGTGAAATGACCTATGGCACCACGTTTGAAAGAAAAAAATTAGGAGGCATTACTTTTGTACCGGTTACAACAGTTACAGTGAAAACTTTTTTGGACTTAGCTGTCCAGAATATTAATGGATATTCGTTATAGAACTAATTAGAAATAATAAAGGTTAAAAAAAAAAAAAAAAGGTAAACTGCAGCCATTATGAATCCACTGTAGGATGGAAGCCTCCTCAATGATTCATGTTGTGGGAAATGGACCATAATCTGCCATGCTGGTCCAGTGCAGGTTGGCCAATCGACTATATTTAGCATCCAAGGGCTTGAACCCCGGTCTGCTCAAAGAGCGTGTGTTCTGCACTCCCACTCCTGACTACTCGGCTATGGTGTCAACAGTGACATTAACACAACTTCTTGCTAACTAATTAGTATTAATACATAATATTAATTAGTAAGCAAAAAGTTATGTTAATGCCACTGTTGACAAATGACATAGCTAAACTTTATGAGAGCAGCCAGTCAGGCTGCTATGATTAAGCAGAAAATGTTGCTAGCTGTTTGCAGATTTTCTTGGTACACCAACTATTTGGTTACAGTGTGCCAATTCACATGGTATGTCAGCTGGTTTATAGTTATTACACTCATTATAAATGCATTTGTTAATAGCTGCTTTGCTAGTTACATGAGCTGAAAAACACAAAAAGGCACAGGACTAGACCACATAAGAGTATGTGATGTCATGAAAATGACATGTGATAAATAAAAGTGATGAAAGAGTCACTAACAACAGTTACTTATTCAGGGTGTCTGTGCATGCATTTCCATTTTTGTAATGTAAAAATTATAATGCTATTGTGAGGTGTGGTGTAAGAACCTACATTACCAGAGTGGGCCAGAGGCTCACATCTTGGCTTGGCACACCCAGGGTCCTGAGCTGGATATCATCATTCTTCTCTTTCTTGGCGATTCCCATCTACTTCTGACTCTCTTTCTCTCTCTCGGGGTAACTCGGAAATTTTTTTTGGCTGGTGCAGCATAAGCCTCAGGTTTCCTTGCACTATGTGGCTAGTAATAATAATAATGACAAAATGCAGACAGGTTGTTTCAGTTGTCTCAGGTGTGCAGGCAAAGGTTAAAGGTGTTTAACCTTTGAAATACTTGTATCATTCAAATATCCTAATTCTTGACAAAGCTTTGCACAGACTTTCTTTTCCCTAGAAATGAAAGACTTTTTTTCATTTCTTCAGGCAGAATGAAGAAATGAAAGTGACAAATTGTCTCGTTATTCACATCCAACTGGTCAGCTATCATTCTGAGGATCAAATGACGATCTCTTTCCACAATTTCCTGAACTTTTGCAATTCTGTTCTCATTTCAGGAGGTCGACGGATACAAACTTCTAGTGTTATTGTGAACATCCTTAAGTCCATCTTTGAACCCCTTATACCATTCAAACACACTGGTATGACTTAATGTTTCATCACCATAAACAGTTTTTAACATTTAACATTTTCCCAGTTTAAAGCATAATTTGATATTCATTCATTGCTCCCTTGCAAAATCACAACTAATTTCATTAGAAGCATTAATGCTACTAATGAAATTAGTTACTTTCAACTTTTTGGCTTACTGGACAATCTCTGTACCACCATCTGTTGGAGGAAGTTTGAACTACACATACCACTTATAACTCTGCTGGTAAAATGAAACAGAGGTTGTTGTACCATTTAGAAAAAATTGGTTAGGAAAGGTATATGGGAGAATATGATTTTATTTTGAAATAAAAAATGACTAAAATGTTTTTAAAATTTTTAAAAAGATTTTTTTAAGAAGGGTATCTGTCAGATGTCAAGACACAATCGAAGAATTGTCACTTGTTTGATACTCATCTACTTTTTTTTAAAAAAAAAGAGTATCAGTCAGATGCCAAGTGACAACCAAAGGATTAATTTATAAAGAGCTAACATATAGCAGGAAACAAACAGTGATGCATATTTTTCAGTAAATGAAATATACTTTGAGTCACAGTGTATTGACCTAATAACAACTGATATAATACAAAAAAAAAGTCATCAGGAGCCAAACCACTGATGTTTCCTGGAATTAGATACAAGGGCAGTGATATTAGGGATCTGCACTGAGAGTTCTCAGAAAGTGAGGACAGTTTCTCAGAATTGTAATAAATGCTAATAAGTGAATGGTTCTCAAGGACAATTTACTTATTAACATGGGCGGATGAATTAACATGGGCTTATTATATATAATAAGGCCCCTATACAATGGGGCCACTGTGCTATTTTTCTGCAATTTTTCATAATGGAGATACTAGGCTGCCTGCTTGTGCATCAAAAAAACTAAGCAAGTGACAAAAGTAAAGATATAGTGAAAGAGTAAGCCGAAAAAGAAAAATTCATGCAATGAGGAATGGAATAAATTTTGTATATCATAATTAATAACATTTTCAAGTTAAAAGTAAAATGCTAAAAATTACATTTTTTGATTAAAAGTGTCCCTTGGTGATGCAAGCAATGGAAGATTTAAGCAAACACTTCTCTATTAGCAGATTTGTCTTGATGTTTTAATTTTTCAAAAATTATATTTCAATCATGGGGTATAAACTCAGCATGACAAATTTTGTTAATATTAATAATTTTAAATACAAAATTATAATTAAATACAAAATTATAATTACATAGTTTTCAATAACAGTAAGCAAGCTTACTGTTATTGAACAGTACAGTTCAATAACAGTAACAATAACAGTACAGAACAATGGTCTCCCCATTGTTATTGCTGTAAAAGATGAAACTAATAAATAAATAATAACAGTAAGCAAGCTTACTGTTATTATTTATTTATTAGTTTCATCTTTCTACAGGTGCACTGATTTTGCAATTTCAAAATCCGACAATGTAGAATGTGGAAAACTATAAGTGTTGACTGGAGGAGAAAATATTCCTCCTTTCGAGACAAAAAAAAAAAAAAATCTTGTAAGGCTTCATGGTATAAGAATAATAACTGGGTTTTTTGGGGGCACAAAAAATTTTGGGTTGTTTTTAAGTCTAAGCTAAGTACGATTGCAGTGAAGGACAATATGTATTTATTTACTGTATATAGATTTTGACCAAAATTCTAACATTTCTTTTCAGTACTGCTCACGGAATTTTTTTTTTTTAATTAATTTTATATTTTCTTTTAACTATTGCTGTAAAATCGTTCAATTACTAACTATTGCTGTAAAATTAATCAATTACAATTACTGCAAAATGATTCGATTACTAACTACTGCTTTGAAATCAATTATTCAGTATTATTTTTATCAACTATTCTTATTCAGTATACTAGTATCCAGCAGAGCAATCATAACCCTAACCACGTGTTTGTAGTTCAGTTAAGAAAATACTATACCGATTTTTCCAGGAAGGACTCGTGGTAATCAAGAGAATTCAGATCATCCAAAATTTTATGCAATTCTTGGAATTTCGATTCGTTATTACTTGTGGAAACGCTCTTTAACTTTGAATAGCATTTCCGAAAATTTATCCTTTGAATATTCATTATTAGTTTTTATCATCTACTGTCAAACAAATTAAGCATTTCTTAATAATCGGAAAAAGTTGTACTTTAGTACCGATACTGCAAACTGAAAGAAAACAGCAGAAAGTACATTTTTTTCTCTTCTGTTTGAGATGATGTGATATGCATAAATCTGAAAATCACATTTACGGGATTCCTGAGTAATGACATAAACGTAAACCCGCTGCTCTTGCAATATTCAATTTCCGTATCCGTCGAACAAAGGTAATCACTACATCACAGTCTACACTACATACTAGTCTGTATACATCACAGACTAGTATCATGCCGTTTGATGCGAACAGAGAAGCCAATCGTTAGTCTGTCACTTCCTTGTTCTAAGATATTGTATTTTAAAACATGACACTATACGGTAAAACGATTTCGTATGGATTTCAGCCTTCTATATATTATAAATTTCGAACCCGTGTAATGTTTAAAAGGTTGCTATGTAGTGGTACAATATATCGCCAAAGCGAAATAAACTATAATGAGAAAACACGAGAAGCAAGAAAGGAGACATATTTTGGCTTTGAAAGGGTTTCTGATGAGGAAAAGTTTGAAAAGGGTAATAATTCACATTCGAGTTCATTAAACATATATGAGATTGCCTGTTAATTATTATTATTATTTTCACTAATTCATGGGCATCCAATCCGCGGGTCGATCCATTTCTTCATAATGTATGGCTCAGAGTAATAAGATATGGAGTGTTGAGAATCTTAGTGGTGTAAGTCAGTAATTGTTTAGCAGTGGACACCTTCCCTAACGAACGAAAGTTCGTTGCTTAGTTTCGTTTAACGAACGTAGTGGGCGAATGAAAAGGACCTGGGAGTAATTGTGCAGTCAGATATGAAGTTTTTTGTCAATGATATACAGTAATTTTGCCAGCAGGGATAAGGAGGTGATTGTCCCCTTGTATAAGGCAATGGTCAGGCCACACCTTGAGTACTGCATACAGGTTTTAGCTTTTTTATGATGATTATTCTGCAAGCAACTAAGACAATCTTAACTATTTTTACAAAAAATTCCCAATGTGCCTATTACTCAGGTTTTTTAAAATTTTGTTATAGTGTACTTTTTACAGGGAAAAAATATAATCTCTTCTGTATGAAATCATAGTTTTGATAACAGTCATCGCCTTACAGTAATTTACCATTTTAAAATAGGTATTTTAAAACACCTTGTTCTCAAAACTCAGAATAGACTGACTTACACCACTATGATTCTCAACACCCCATATTATTATTATTAGCAGCCATATAGTGCAAGGAAGCCTGAGGCTTATGCTGCACCAGCAAAAAAAAAAAAAAAATTCTGAGTTACCATGAGAGAGAGAGGGGGGGCAGAAATCACCAAGAAAGAGGAGGAGGAGGATATCCATCTCAGGACCCTGGGTGTACCAAGCCCATACTCACCAGATGTGAGCCCCTGGGGTTATATATGTTATACTCTGTGGTATGGCTCATGGCCATGTAGGCCACAGAGTAGTAACATATCTTACTACTTTGTAATGTAGGCAGCCTAATGTGATGCACCCCCACCACAAACTAGCATGTGGTGGTGGGGGGACAAACATTGGGTACCAGAGACTCGCTTTATCATTATATTTAGTACTTATGTCAGTTATCATTTTAATGGTGACATATGGGAAGAGCACTATCTCTCTCCTTCCCCTTTTGCCAAGTATAAAATCGGGAACTGTGATTCACTTACATAACTGATACAGTTATATAATCCAATCCCGACACCTGCCTTTAAAAATTACTATTTTTGGTGGCAAATAGTGGTGGTCCCAGGTAGGAACTATAGTCTCCCCATTGTTATCAGATAATACATATTTTTCACTGCTACATGACGATTACAGCTTAATGATATAGCTGTAATCATCATGTAGTGGCGAAATATAGCTTTAGTCCCTTCCCCTTACCTGCTTTAAGAAAGAAGAATCTTTATTGCAGTGCTTAGAATGATAATTTACATAATAGTAGTTGCAACAGCCCATCAGGGCACAGTGGCCAGGGGTTAACAATGTACTACAGAGACATTGTTGCCTCAATAAGCCAAAAAATACATAAATAAATAATAGCATAATAAATAAGTGAAATAGAGTAAGGAAAATGGAGAAAGGACTTGAGTATACTACATATATAGAACACTCAGTGAGTGTACAACCATTTGTTTCAAAATACGCATTATAGGATATACATTTAAGTGCATAAATATGTATATTAGAAAATCCTGGGACCATCACTGGTGTAAGGAACTGTTCTTGGAGCCTGTGACTCAGGCCCACTCATTGGAACTTGTATAGCCTGTGACTTGCAGCATTTTATATGTTTTTTTGCTTCAGCCCGAATGGCATCTGTGAGATGGAAACGAACTGAATAAGTGGGGATAGATCATTACTTTCTTTACAGAGGTGACTAACTGTCTTTGTAACCTATGTTAACATTAAGAGTGTGAATAGCATTGAAATAATCTTTAAAGTTGCAGACCATCTCTTTGGTACATTAGCAATTATCGGACTTTTTTTACAATTGCTTACCCTGCTCAAAATTTTTTGAGAAACAAATTTTAGAGTGATTTTACAAACCATTAAGTGTGATAACAGTGAAGAGGAAAGTTTGCAAAAACTGTATTTTATTTTTTTTAGTTGTTGGCGCATCGGCTTCTGTGGCCATAATGCACCTCCCAAAGTTTTTGCAGTACTGTGATCCAAGCCCGAGGCGGGATTTGAACCCGCCACCTTTGGGTTGCCAGGCAGGCACTTTACCCACCCAGCTAGCCCGGTCGGCGCAAAAACTGTATGGAAGATGACTATTACCCCTGACATTTGCAAATTTCCAGACCTTTTATAGTAATATAATTTGTGTGTTCTTGTAATTTAACAGAATAAGTCTTAATCTTGAGAAGGTAACCACATATATGGAAATACTACTAAGTAAGAAAATTTTAATAAAAAAAAAAAAAAAAATTGCCAAATGAAATATTTAATTTGTTTACAAAAGGATAAATTGGTATAATTTCACCTAAATAGTCCCAATAACTAAATAAAATTGGCAAAGCATAGGAACCTGAAATGTAGCCGATTTTATTTTGTTATTGGGAATGTTTGGTTTAATTATTTCAAATTATCCTTTGATATTAATCAACTAATTAAATAAATGTTTCATGTAGTAAAGTGCCTTGTATTACAAAAATTTTGCCAGCAGGGACAAGGTGATTATCTCATTGTATAAGGCAATGGTTAGGCTGCATCTTGAATACTGCAATACAGGTTTGTAGGCCTCAGTTTTGGAAGGATATGAATCGGCTGTTACTTTATGAGCTTGCTCTCTTGAGTATTAATATTACGCCTCTCCCTCTCTTTTAATAATGATTTTTTTTTTTTTTGCTGAAGCTGTATAATAAAAGAATTTTAGTTTTCGATTTCTTTTAGAACACTTCTAATTAGATACTTTTTTTTTTTGTATAAGTACATGAAATATATATTTTTGAAATACTGCCCTTTTTTTTTTTTTTTTTTTGATAACCTCTAAATAAGCATTATATGAGGTGCAATCAAAACGTTTGAAGACCGACTTTGTTGAAATTGTGCCATTGCAGCAAGCTGTTCCTTGTCACGCCATGTTTGGTAACTCATCTGGACACAGTAACGCATCGCCCATTTGTCTGCCTTCAGTCTGAATTAGCACGTGTAGCTTAAAAGGTGTTTTGTCACATTTTAAAATGAGTGATTTTACTGAGCAGTGAATTTGCATCAGATTTTGTTTCAAATCATAGAATAGTGCAGTGGTCTCCAAACTTTTTTGGTTGTGCACCCTTATTTTACTTAACAGGACTAGCGTGCATGTCGGAATAAAAAATTAAATATATAAGTTTAATATATATATATATTTTTTATATAAATCATTCACATGGAAGGCATTATATCTAAAATCACATATAATTTTAAAAGATCACAAATAAAAAAATACAAAACAAAATTAAATTGGAAGTTCAAGTACAAAATGCATGTATAGGAACTCCCCGACTTACGTAATACTCGACTTACGCAAATTTGGCTTTACATAAGTTTTTGCCAGCGGTACAAACTGAAAAAAATATGGATCTGTAGGGATAAATGGAGGTATTGTGAAAATATCATGTGAACCCAATAACACACAGTTTTTTTTTTGGTTTTTTTTGTAATTAGTTTCAAGTCCTTGGAAGTTGAAAATTTCACTATATTACTAAGCTATTTATCTCTCTAAAAAGTCATATTTATAATCGAAATTGCACTGCACTTTCGTTGTTATCATATGTTCCCTTTATAAGAATCAATTTTGAATGCCTTTGTGGTATTTTACTAAAGGATGTTTCTGGAGGTCACGACCAAAAAAAAATAAAAACAATTTGCACTTCCCAGTTTATTGGGCTTTTCTGTTAGTGTATCTAATTATAAATGGGTAGTAAACTCGATCTTATTGTATTTGTGATAAAACCGATAACTACAATTGTGTGGGTTTTTACGTTATTATGGGTGAAATGTTTCCCCTTCACTGAAATCTTCAATCATATAAGAAACATAAATAAATTTTCAGAATCTTCTCTTCATTCTTATTTACTTATTACAATGATGAAGGGAAAGCAACTAACGGAAAGTGCAAGTGAGTGGTGGCAGTGCTAAGAAACCAAACAAAATTGACTTGAAGATGAAAATGATTGAGAAGTAAGAAGCAGGACAAAGTTTGTCATCTTTTGCATGGGAATTAAGTCTTGCTGCTTCAACAGTGAATGCTATTTCCGTATAAAAGAACATGTTAAAGGATCAACGCATTTAAGATCAACAGTGATCACAAAAGAGCATTCAGGTGCTGTATAGAAGATGGAAAAGCTATTAATAATATGGATGGAAAATCAGATTCAGAAGTGAGTGCCCCTGAGTCTAATGACCATTCAAGCAAAAGCAAGAAGTATTTATGAAGATATTTAGGATAAGTATGGCGAACCCCAAGCCAAGTTCGTGACAAGCAACAGGTGGTTTAGTAGTTTCAAACATCGTACTAGTTTCCACAACATTAAAGTAAGACTGGTGAAGTCGCCAGTGCCGATTCTGCAGCTACAGAGAAATTTTATGATGTGTTCAAAAAAATTATCGATGAAGGTGGCTATTCAATGCAGCAGATTTTTAACGTTAATCAGACTGCTCTGTATTGGAAAGAAATGCTGGATCGAACATACATTGCCAAAGAGGAAAAGACAATGCCAGGTTTCAAGGCTTCAAAAGATAGGGCCATGCTCTTGCTTGGGGCTAATGCACCGGGAGATTGCAGATTAAAACCACTGCTTGTTTACCATTCTGGAAATCCTTGTGCATTTAAGAGCATCAATAAAGCCACCCTACCCGTGCATTTCCGATCTAACCAGAGATTGCGGATAACAATATCTCTCTTTGAGGATTGGTTTAAATGCTGTTCACATCCTATGCATCTAGATGATTTCAATTTGAACATGAGAGTCATATTTTTACTGCCAAACACGACTTCACTCATTCAACCTATGGATCAGAGTGTTATTTCGAATTTAAAAGCATACTATTTATGCACAGCATTTGCTCAGGCGTTGTCTGCAGTAGACGGAGAGAAAAATTTTACGTTAAGAGACTTTTGGAAATCTTACAATATTTATCATACCATCTTAAACATTAATAAGGCCTGGGTGGAAATGACTAAAAGTTGTTTAACTGCCTCCTGGAACAAAATATGCTCACAGCATGTAAAAGGCTTCGAACGATTTGAAAAAGATGAATCATATGAAGAGGTAACAGATAAGGTTGTAAAGGTTGCAGAGCTACCTCAGTTGGAGGTTTATGCCAAAGATGTGGAGGAGTTAATAGAGGAAAAAAAGAAGGAATTATCTAACAAAGAACTTATTGACTTTCAGGCAGCGATAGTGAAAGAAGAAAATGGTGAAGAAGCTCAAGATGAAGCAAATGAGGAGCCGAGACTCTTCATCACCAGAGAAATGGCAATGGCAATTTGTGAAATTGCATCGGCAATGGCGAGGTTTCAGAAGATGGATTCTGACAGCAAATGATTCTTAAAAGTTAACAGAGGGATGAATGATATGCATGCTTGCTACAAAGAAATCTATGATGAAAAGAAAAAAAAACCACCGTTTAGTCATCCGTTAATATGTTCTTTCGTAAGGTTGAGCGGCTGACCCCTTCTAAATCCCCACAGCCCTCAACAGCAGCATACTTATCAGCTGAAGACGTCGATTCTGGCAACGATGCTTGAGAGGTAAAACTTACTGACATTATGCCTGTCTCCTCTCTTTTTTTTGTAATATTATAATTTTGAAATTTTTCCTATGCATGAGATAAAAAATTGAATGAATACAATAAATAATTCTATTTACATGTTCGTTGAACATTTATTTTTTGATTCAATCAATTCAGCGAGCACAGTTGCAAGTGCTGCACAAGCATGGGGGAAATTCCAACTTATGTAGATTTCCTCGGAACACAACCCTTACATAATTCGGGGAGTGGGGAGTGGCTGTACTCAAACGTGCATGATCGGTGGCATGGTCAAACAAAGCTGCATATTGAAGTATTAAAAAAACATTTATTTATAATTTTTATTTTCAATTACGTTTCGAAAAACTAATATTTTCATATTTAATAAATATTGATTTATTGTGGATTATCTCGCATACTCCACTTTGGAGACCACTGGAATAGTGTAACAGAAATATACAAATTATTAAAAACATCTTTTGGAGACAATGCTGTGTGTCATTCAAAAGCTTTTCAGTGGTTTGCAAAGTTAAAAGAGAACTGCTTGTTCGTCAAAGATGATCCTCACCATGGCCACCCTTCAGCTTTAAAAATTAATAATTCAGTCATTCATGTTCACAATCTGATCAGGGATGAACAAAATGTAAATATCCACAAAGTTGTTAGTTAATCCAATATTTCAATCCTAACACAAGATTTAGGAAAGTGACTTGTTTCCAGGGCTGGGGAGTAGTGGTGATTTTGGGGTTACTCCTTGTCCTACTCCGGAGTAAGATATTTTTTCTTAATGTTACTCCTATTATACTCCTCAATAAAAAATATTTCATCATTGCTGCATGACTCATCGGGCTGCTTTTTGGAATTCTGATTACATTATGATTATATGGTAATCACTATTCAGAATTCAAATGGCTGTAGCTATATTTTTTTTATTTAATGCAAATTTGAAATTACACAATGAAGAATGATTTGAAATTACTAATTTTTAATTTTATTTAATACAAAAAGAGCAAAAAACTAAAACTAAACTATACATTGTCTTTTAGATTGAGTTAGTTCTCAAAAACAGTATGGACTCAATCAAATCTTCTTTCGCCGACCGGGCTAGCCGAGTAGGTAAAATACCTGCCCGGCAACCCAAAGGTCGTGGGTTCGATTCCCGCCTCGGGCTTGGATCAAAGTACTGCAAAAACCTTGGGAGGTGCAATATGGCCACAGAAGCCGATGCGCCAACAACTACCAAATCAAAAAAAAAAAAAAATCTTCTTTCATCGAAGCACGTAAATCAGATTTTATTATTTTGAGTGCTGAAAACAGCCTTTCAACACTGACTTGAGTAGGTGGTAGAGCAGTAATGCAAAAGGCTGCATCTTGAACTATTAGTGGATATGTTTTTATTGCATCTATCACCTGTAACTTTGATGTACGACCTATTTTCTCCACTAAAGTTAAAGCTTGATAGAAATCAAAGTGGAACTTCTCGTAACTAGTTGCTTCCAGCGCTGCAGCTTCTTCTTTGTTGGTATTTGTATTACTAGCTTGAATGCGTCTCTTTTTTATTTTTTCTTGGTGATCAAGCTGTTTTTCAAAATCACATTCATCAAATTCTGAACTAGAAGAAGAAGGTGATGTGTCAAGCTCAGGGGAGGCCACATAATCTTCTTGCTTTAATCCTGTTATTTTTTCACTTAAATCAAGTAGTGCAGCTTTTCCTCTGGCTACCTGATCCTTTGATAGCAAAATTCCGTAATTTGGATCAACATAAATTGCTGCTAATAAGATATAATTTTCTATTAAATTAGTTTCTCTGCACTCCATAGACTGTTTGATTCCATCAGCAATGAGACCACCAATTTGGGAAAACTTGAAGATTAGACTTTTCCATTCTTTGTAGAATTATCCAGGTGTTAAGTAAGACTCTTGGAACTTTAAAGTCGCATTATATGGGTGGCGAAGTAATCTTTCAAGCTGCTCAACTTCTTCCCATTCATGATCAGATAAAGTTATTTCGGGATTTGCCATATCAATAAATAGAGGCTTTAATTTCAAAAGAAGTTTGATCATTAAATAAACACTGCCCCATCTAGTAGCGTGATCAATTAGAGCTCCTTTTCCGCAGTACCTCTTCAGAATAGCATCAATCTTGGAGCATCGAGCAGCTACAGCAACCTGGCGCAACTTACGAGATTAGCTGCATGAGCTCCTTTCAGACCATCACGGATTGCGAGCTGTAAAGTATGTATACCACACCTCATATGTTGTATGTTGATGTTGGGGAAAGTGAAACCAATGAAATTGTTTGCAATAGCATCCAAGGTCTTGTCTAAGTACTCATCTTCATCTAAATCACTGTACACACAGCTTTCTCCTGATTCAAAATCTGTCTTTTCCTCGTTAAGCTTCTCAGTAGTTTTTATCATGTTCGATGCATTGTCTGTAACTATTGTCAAGATATTTTCCTTCTTAATTCCAAAATCTTTGAGCACATTTTCAATCAATTTGCAAACCTGTTTGCTTGTATGTTGCGCTTTGGTATCTTAAGTACGTAAGTACTTAATTTCTTTATTTTCATTCACAAACTGGACATTTATTCCAAAATAATTTACCCGTTGACAGGTGCATGCATCCATCTTCAGATGAATATACTTTCCCTTTAGCATCTCCTTCAACAAATTTTTTTGATTGTTAGCTTCCTCTAATATTATTTTCCTAATATTATGTCGTTCCAAAGATATTCTCAGTTTGGCTGCCATTTCACCACTCAATCCAATAAAACCTGTAGAAGAGAATACACTAAGTGGTAGTCCTTTCTTTACAACAAGTTCAATAATACACCCTTTGAATTTAGCAGCTGTCATTGCTATAGTAATTTTTTTGGTCTCAAAGTACTTTGTTAGTTTTTTTTCCTTCTACTTTACAATCTGTGCTAGAGGTTAGCATTAGCATTAGTAGAGGCATTTGATGCAAGAAAGCAAGCTTATGCAGCATCAGCCAAAAAAAAAATAAATAAATAAATAAAAAATAACCACTTCCACTTCACCCCTCTGTTCGTTCGAAATACCTGTCCAGCTGAGCCTTAAACTTATTTAGGCTATCAACTTCCACGACAAGGGATGGAAGTCTATTCCACCAACCAACCGCCCACTGACTAAAGGCAAATTTCCTCACGTCAATCCTACATCCGTCTTTCCTCAATTTGAATTTATGCCCTCTCAGGTGATTATTCTGAGTAAGAGGAAGAATCCCATCAGCATTGAGCATGCTCAAACCATTCAAGGCTTTATATACCTCTATCAGACGACTTTTTGTTGCTTTCCTTTTCCTCCATAAGCTTGAATTGTTTTGGATGCAAGTGCTCTAAATGGCATTTTAAATTGGATGACCTGGTGCGTGCATAGCCTCCTTTTCCTTTCCCTGTGCTGATTTCTGAATTGCATGGCTTATCTCCATTCATCAATTGACATATGAAGACATTTTTTTCTTGAGATAATTCAAAGTATTCAAATACTCCAGCTTTCTTTTGTTCCATTTTAGACTAATGAAATTAAGTAGTTTATCTCAAAATTAACTTTAACAGGCTTACAAATTCATATTACCTAAAACAAAAGATAAAAATTTAAATTAGACAGTGCAATATAATAAAATTGTTTTTTGGTGTTTGCATGTACAATATAATAACAGGAATAAGGGGTAACAAATATATTTTGTTACTCCTTATTCCTACTCCTACTCCTGTAAAAACCTCTTTACTCCCCAACCCTGCTTGTTTCAACCAAGTTTGTTTTTTTTTTTTTTTTGATTTGGTAGTTGTTGGCGCATCGGCTTCTGTGGCCATATTGCACCTCCCAAGGTTTTTGCAGTACTTTGATCCAAGCCCGAGGCGAGAATCGAACCCGCGACCTTTGGGTTGCCGGGCAGTACTTTACCCACTCGGCTAGCCCGGTCGGCCACCAAGTTTGTGACTCCCATTCTTGCTGATGGCCACAAGGAGAGCAAATTCTCGTGTCAGAATCTTCATCAATGTGCTGCTTACCTGTACTTTGTTTCTTCTAGTCTTACTGGAATCATGAATATATGGGTGTTTGACTCAGAAACAAAAGGCCCAGGCCTCTTGATGGAAGGCTCCATCTTCTCCAAGAACAAAAAAAGAAATAGTAATCTTGGTTAAATGTAAAGATCATTCTTATTGTATTTTTTGATTCATGGGCATTGTTCATTATGAATTTGGCCCACATGGTCAAATTCATAACAAAAACAATGCATCACTACAATACCCCTGCACACTCAGCACTTTCATTCAGGAATGTTTTGTGAAACAGTCTGTCACTTTGGGTCCCCATTTGCAATTCTTACTGGATTTAGCTCACTGCGATTTTTTTTTTTTTTTTTGTGTTTTGTTTTCCATACTTAAAACCCTCTTGAAAGGTTGCAGATTTGCAACAACTAAAAAAATTATTCAGATTGCAACACAGGAACTATTAGCAATTCCGAAAGAAGCCTACTAGGAATGCTTACAAAAGCATTGGAATCATTATACAGTTATCTTGTCTAGAAGACTACTTTGAAGGAAATCCATCCAAATAGTTGGATGGATCTTCTCACTGATAAGCTAGCCGAGTGGGTAAAGTACCTGCCCGGCAACCCAAAGGTCGCGGGTTCGATTCCCGCCTCGGGCTTGGATCAAAGTACTGCAAAAACCTTGGGAGGTGCAATATGGCCACAGAAGCCGATGCGCCAACAACTACCAAATCAAAAAAAAAAAAAAAAACTGATAAGCTTCATTATTTCCCAAATATCAGTTCAGGTCCATTTGACCATTCAAAATTTCGTAGCCATTTTTACTTGTAAGTGGGCATGTTAGGCATACAGCATCAATCGAAAAATGTGCGAATTTTCAAAAAATATGAAAATTTAATTCTCAAGTGTGGTAAAAGTCTCCCCATTTGTATAATCTGGTAGGTAAATGAACAATCTGTGTGAGTTCATTAGCAGGGGCAGCTCGTTGGAAGGCACTGCGGAACTGCAGCACCCCCAGCTTTTAAATCTAAATATACAGTCAACATAGTTATATGAAATTTTGTGAAGAACAATGCAATGCAATGAATATTTTTATTAACAGGTCCCGCATATAGTATACTGATCCTCTATTTCCAATAATCATTTCAATAATAAACAAATAAAAACATGTGATCATGTTTTTATCCATTTATCAACTCTGAAGTTTAACCGTAGGTGGAACTGTGTGCTATGCAGTTCCACATTTAGACCCCAGTGCTTGAGTCAATGCTTAGTTGGCAGGTTGCCAATACACAATTTTAGAGGTGATAAAACGAGTCAAAGGAACTGCAGAGCAAGCAGTATCGATTTGAACAGTGCACCAAACTTGAATGAAAAAGTTAATCTATTTTTAACAAATAAAAACCAAAGACTGGATTTTATTTTTAAATAAAATTTCAAGATTACCCAAGTCTGTTAATGGCAAGTGTTGAGTTAATGTTTTGTAGTATTTTTAACTTGCTTATTATTATTACCATCTATATCTACATGTCTTATAACTGAGGCAATTTGATGTAACTTTAAGAAGCAACATCACAAGCCGTCACTGGTCATTAGTAATTGCAGAAGCCCAGCATAAACTCCAGGGGCTCACATCTAGTGAGTATGGGCTTGGCACACCCAGGGTCCTGAGCTGGATATCATCATTCTTCTCTTCCTTGTTGATTCCCTTTTACTTCTGACTCTTGTTTTCTCTCAGGGTAATTCAGATTTTTTTTTTTTTTTTGGCTAGTGCAGCATATGCCTCAGGCTTCCTCGCACTGTATGGCTAATAATAATAATAATATTTTCAACCGGCTTCGTCTGTGTGACTAGAAATGGAAGCCAACTGGGCTTGTAAATGCTCAGTTGGCAAATTGGACTGGAGAAAGTCAAGTTTCAAAGAGAAGAAGTCAGAGTGTCAAGTAATTAATGCAGTTGTGAGAACAATAGAGGCAACAGATGAATTTGACAGAATGGGGTAGATAGATTTTAAGTCAGAGAAGATCGAAAAGAGGAAATTCCAAATTTGTAACAATGACACTCACATGGCATCTCTTTATCACTCCTGTTTTTGTTTTAATTATAAAAAATTTATTTTAGCTTTTTTATTGAGCTGAAAATGATAATCTATTAATGATTGTTTGCAATTAAAACATATTAAGCAAAAATTAATGAACCGATAATAATAATGTTTTTATTGTATTTTCACTTTTGAATTTTTTTTGGTTGAGGTCACTGACTCCCCCTCTCCTCATCCCAAATAAAACTCAGATGTTTGCATGGCTTATGGCAGACACAATGTGCATGCCTGTATTTTTTTCAGCTGTTTGCATTTAGCCAGTGAGATTAAAGCATTACGACAAGATTAGACACCTATTATTGATCTCATGGACATCATGTGAAAATGGGAGTTGCCTAAAAGAAAGGTAGACACTTTTGCTGACCCAGCATCTGTTAAGTGCTAAACAAAAAAATATAATGGCTCATAATTCATAATATATCGAAATGAAAACACAAAGTAATTTATAACCACTTAGAGAATATTGGAGAGTAAAGGAGGATTTGATTTCCAGATTTAAAAAAAGAAAAATTTAAAGGAGCAGAGGAAGGTTAATAATTACACATTATAAATTAAGAATTCAGTATTTGCAGTCTTTTTTTTGTTTAAATATTAATTATATGTTATGCTGATTTTTATGTTAGTTAATTATGTGTTATAAATTCATTCTCTAACATTAAGGTTGCTAGTTCTTCTGTAAGAAATGTAGGCCATTTCTCAGTAATGTAGTCATGTTATAAAAATTTGTTTATGTTACAGAAATTATTATTTTTTTTTCTTTTAACTATTATTCACGAATCCTGAATTTTTAAATGTCTATAACTTTTTCTGCTGTAATTCCCGTTGCACAGCTACCTAATTAATCTTTACGTTAGTGCAGTTTTTCAACTTGTAAGCCATGAGCATTGTACATGTGTTTGACAAAATATTCCACTAAAAATTAGCACTTGTCTACATTGCAATATTTTGATTCACTTTTAAAACAACAGAAAAATAAACTTGATATATTAACAAATTCTCATGTTGTAATTACTTTGAATTATTTAGTTTCTGGTTGGGATGACAAAGGTACCAGTGTGTTTGTAGACATCCTATTAGCAGAGCCAAGAAATCTTGGTTCTGTTAAGAGGAGTACAAATGAAATCCACCTATCTCGGTAAGAGGTTTGCTTATGTACTCCTCTTAACATAACCAAGATCTCTTGCCAGGATATCATTTTCTCATTGGTGAATTCAGCATTGAAGATCTGAACCTTGATCTGGAACATTGTTTCTGATATTTTGGGGACCAGCTGGTGTTCCTTTTATTTTTAGTTATCTTAGAATAATGAACTTAATTAGAATAAATAGTAAAAAAGTATTTTTGTTTCATCATAATCAAGAAATTTTTTTCTTTGTTTTCAGTTCATTCAGTATTTACAAGAGTTGCCTCACACTATGATATCATGAATGATGTAATGAGTGGAGGTATTCATCGATTATTTAAGGACTATTTTGTCCATCTTCTTGGACCTGTACCAGGAAGTAGCCTGTTAGATGTTGCAGGTGGCACAGGTATGTATATCAAAAATAAAATAATAGTAAATAACACAAAAAAAGCTACTTGTAAAATGAATCCCCTCATTTTCAGTGATTCTATAACAGAAAAATTACCAAAATCAAGAAAATGTCATATTTCAACCATTGCTGATGATAGTATTAATATTAATATTGTCCATATAGCACAAGGAAGCCAGATTTTTGCTACACCAGCCATAAAAAACCCCTTCCCACATCATCTGTCCATCCCCTCCAATAACCTGTCTAGTTCTTCCTCGAATTTATTCGAACTACCCACTTCTGCAATAACAACATAGAAATTTGTTGCAACAATCAACAATGAAGGCAAACTTCAGCATATCTATCCTGGAATCCTGGAGTTTAGATATATCTGTATTTATGCCCTCTTCATGTATGTAGTCTGAGCAAGAGGAAGAAAGCCATCAGCATTGAGCTTGCTCAACCGAATTCAAAACCTTAAATCAGATTGCCTTAAATCACCTCAATCAGATTGCCTCGCAGTTCCTGAGTGTCCAGATGCTGCAATTTGCAAAACTGAAGCTTTTCTTGGTATGAGCACCCCTTTGTTCCTCTCACCAATTTTTTTGCCCTTCTCTGTACCCATATCAGCAAATATATATTCTTCCTGAAATGAAGCCTCCAGATCTGTATCTAGTACTCAAGATGTGGCCTAACTATTGCCTTGTACAATGGGACAATCACCTCTTATCCCTACTAGCAAAGTTCCTGTATATCATAGACAAAACCCTATGAGCTGTCCTGATAGCCTGTCTACACTGCTCAGAGAACTTCATATCTGACTGCACAATTACCCCCAGGTCATTTTCCACCACTCTGAATGTAGTACCACACAGTTAGTACATTAATTTTGGATTACTGCCACCCTTATGCCACCATGCATTTGTCAATTTTAAATTTCAACTGCCATTTCTCAGTCCTCCTAATTTTATAGATCTTGTTGCAGTAGTTTACTTTGATTGCTGCCATTAACCACCCTGCCAACCTTTGTGTCATCTCAAACTTAGATATTAGGCCTGATATACTTTCATCAGTTATCATTAATTAATATAGAACACAAGAATGGGCCCAGCACTGAACCCTGGGGGGGGGGGGGAACTCCAGTAATATCATTAGTCCATGAAGTGCAGAGTTCATTAATAACCACTCTCTGTCTTCTCCCACACAACCATCCCTTTATCTATAGCAGTAACTTGCCTTTAATGCCACACTGCTCCAGTTTGTAAAGCAGTCTTTTATGTGTAGTAGTATCAGAAGCTTTCCTGAAATCCAAGTACAGTGTAACCTCAATAAAACATGCTTCTTCATACTGCAGTTTCAGATATACCGTGGGAATGATCATATCCCTTAAAACGAATTATGAAAAAAGTATTTTGATCAAAGAAAGAGCAATTTCATATTGGAAACTGGAAAAAGTGAATATTGTATATACATGTATCTACCGTAAATATGATAGAATATGTGTATTCTGTTGTATTTCCAAGAGGGGAAATTAATTGAAAATTAGCTGTATATTTACTTCAGTATATTCATTTATTCAGTTGCAGAGTGATTTTTGCATATAGCAGGACTTGTCAAAGACTAATTACTGTAGACACCCAGTTTCTCCTCTCAGCTAGAGGTGCAATAAAAAAGTATATCAGTGGAGCACTAATTACCCACAGCTACCTCTGGAAGGGAATACAGCTACCATTTATCAAGTGTTAGAAGTTACACTGAGGATAGCAAAAACTGCTAAGGGCTAAACTTTACAAAAATATTCATGAACTGACAAGTGATTTTTGGAGAAATCACTTCATTACTGTGATAGGCTGGACAGTTTGGCTTTGATTTAGTTTTCTCAAAATTGTAAATTCTAGAGCATCAGAAATAAATGCACAACAAAATTAGTAAATCAGTAGGACTGAAGTAATGCCGCCAAAAGAAAAAAATTATACAGTTGAAGAAAAGTTAAAGATTATCGAAAAAGTTAAGGGTGGCAAAAAAACAAAATGCGCTATATTTTATGAGTGTGCAGTCTCAGAAGGAACAATTCACAGATGGAAGAAAGAGGAAGAAAAATTGCATTCATTTGTAGACTCTGAAGAAGATGAAGTAGGCCCCCAAAAAAAGAAAACTAGACTTTTTGAAAACAGTGATGTGGACCAATGCTTATACAAATGGTTTCTGCAGAAGCTTAGAGGAGTGCTGATAAATTTTGAAAGAACAGGCAGTTAAATTTCATAAGCTACTTGGTGGAGATGAGGACACATTTAAAGCTTTTGAAGGGTGGCTTTGGAGATGGAAGGCTCAGTGGGATATCCCAGGTTAGTCTTGTAGGCAAATCTGCATTTGGTGACATTACAGCAGCAGAAGCATTTCCTGAATTTCTGCATAATGTGATTCAAGATGATGAATTCACAGATGAAACAGTTGTACAACTGTGACGAAACAGCACTGTGCTATAAACTTCTCTCTTGCTGTTGTTGTTATTTTGGTTTTTAGGAGCATTAGCAACTAAGGCCATATTGCTCCGGGATATGCGGTGGTCATTCCCTGACCTTTCCGCATAGGTCTCGAACCACGGGCTCGAACCCCTGTCTAATCAAGAAGCGTGTGCTACGCACTGCTGCTCCTTCCCACCTGGCTACGGAGACGCCTTCTCTCTTGCAAGTCAATGGATATTAAAAAGGCACCCAACAAAGCAGGCATAAAATTTAACAAAGAGAGAATTACTGGGTTACTGTGCACAAACAAGGCTGGAAATCACAAGTTAATGCCATTGTGTATCAGTAAGAATCCAAGTCCCCAGTGTTTTAAGCACGTCAACATGAAATCTCTACCTGTGATTTAAAAATATAAAATAAAAATAGCTCCAATGCTTGTATGATGAGTGATATTTTTTCTTCATGGTTTGAAGGTGAGTTTGTTCCATTGGTGAGATGCCACTTGCTTTCCAAAAAAACTTGAATAAAATGCTCTGTTACTGTTGGATAACTGCTCAGCTTATCCTTCAGCTGATGTCCTTAAATCGAAAGATGGCAAAATCTGAGTCGCTTTTCTGCTGAGGAACACAATTGCACTAATTCAGTCCATGGATCAGGACATTATTCAAGCCTTCAAAGCCTACAGTTGTGGTGAGCTACTTTCTGGTGTTGAAAAGTCAGAAATTCAAATTCTAGAATTTCTGAAAACATTAACACTGAAAGACATTGCATAAAATATTGGATTAGTGTGGGAGAAAGTAAGTTCAATAGCAATTGAAAACTGCTGGAAAAAATGTAAAAGAAAAGATGAGATCACTAATAATAAACATGAATTAACAGCATTTTTAGAACAAGAACCAAAAGCTGCTTGTAATGTATTTGGTGGTAGTCTTGAAACAAATGACCTGGCTGCTTGGATTGAGGTGGATGTGGAAGCTTCAATTGTGCACTACCTCAATATGGAAGAAATCACAGCCTTTGTTAGGAATTATATACTGAAGAAAATGCTATCATTAGTTCTGGCAAACTGAATTACATGACTGTTTCAGAATGGATGACTAAAATGTAAGTCCGTAACAGCATTGTATATTTTTAGAATGTAAAAGGAATAATATAACTTTTAATACTTTCTCTTTTAGTCTATATACTCATAAAACATTAGTTAAATAAAGTATTTATTTACTAAGTAAAGTGTATTTATGTTAAAAAATTGTAAACTTTTTTTGGCTGTAATGCACTTCGCTTATAAGGCAGGTATTAAAGTTGTTGTCTGACACCTGCATTATATCAAGGTTGCACTGTATTTAACATCAAAATTAATTTTTGCGTTCAGTTCCTTTGCTACTGCAACATACTAACCAACGAGAGCAGTCAGACAAGATTGTCCCTTAACAAATCTATGCTGTGACTGCAGTATAATTGCATTCCTGTTAGATAGTCCTACATTACTTCTTTAACCAGTGACTCCATTATTTTCCCTGGAACAGAAGAGTTAAGTTAACAGGTCTGTAATTACACATATGAAACCAAAGATCTTATCATAATCATGACTAAAGGTTTGGTTACCTCCTTTGCTGCCTTCCTTAATATAATTGGATAGATTCCATCCACCCTCATATCTTTTTTATGTTTAGTTTCAACAGTTTCTCTTCCACTTTCCTCTCAGTTATCACAAAATCATTTAGCTCCCTGTTAAAGATTGATAAACTTCTGGCATCCCTTTCCCTAAAGAATTGCTCATGTAGATGCAAAATATGTATTGTTTTTCAACAACTTGAGCAGGATCATCAACAGTTAAACCATCAACATCAAGTGGACCAATGTGATTCAACCCCTTCCTTCTACTATTAATGTAAGTAAAGAAGTCTTTGCTGCTTTTCTTTGCATTCTTTGCCCGTGATTTCATATAATCTGCCTTAGCTTGCCTAACCTCCTTAGTGACTTGATTACAGACTAGTTTATATCTACCATAGGCTTCTGTATTATCTGATAATTTATATGCATCCCATGCATTTTTCTTCTCTGCCACAAGTCTCATCCGTCTAAGCCTTGAACAGTATTTCTTAGTTGGTACGAAGGGCCTAGTAGCTTCTGTGATTGTTTCCCATTTAGAATTTGCTGTTGGTAATATCATCACTTGGTCCCACTTCATAAAATTTGTAAACCGTCTGAGATGGTTTACAAATTCTATGAAGTCACCCTTATAAAAGCGAAAGCCCTTCCCATTACACTTTACAGCAGTTATATCTTTATATATTTTTTTTATCTTTATGCCCTCCCTTTATGCGTTACAGCAGCAGTTATATCTTTTAAGTAAATCTCACTTTTGGGATGTTAGTGCTTTTGTTAATCCTGAGCATACATTTTTAAATGTTTCAAGCATTTGTTAATCATATAAAGTCAGTGGAATTATGAATTTGGTGTGTTTTTTTATTTATTTTTTTTTTTTATGTGGTAACATATCAAACATCAAAGGTTTTTGAAACATAGATTCTTGCTGACTTGTATTTCTGTAGATCATAATTTTAAGGAAATACTAAGAATAAATTTTGTTCCACTGAACAGAAGTGAAGGGATGTGTGAAGAAAAGTTAGTTCTGTGAATGGATATTGACTAGCTGATGCATACATTCATGCTGACTTGGATGAAAAAGGTTCATTTACACTTGCTAACTCTGAAGAAATTATTTATAGAAAAGGCACACAGAAGAAACTGAATGTATGAGAGTAAATGGGCCTGTTGTACTGGAATCCATAGTGTATTTTCCATTCTATTTGTTGATAAAGAGGCACATTCAGGCTTGAAAGCTCCAAAGTATTTATAATTAAAGTTAGACATTTTACTGGATATATACGTTATCATTAGCTGAGTGGAATGAACTTGTAAGAGAGGGATCATAACCTGACTGCTCTTTTCAGATAGAGTCAAGGAGTTTTAGAGAAGTTGTGGGGTCAAATGCGAGGTCAATAATCCTTGGTAGGTTGCATTTGTAGTAGTGTCCCACAAGTCCTAAAACTCCTTAACTCTGTCTGAAGCAGAGCAGTCAGGTTATTCATAATCCCTCTCAGAATTAGCATCTATTTAGAAGAAAATTAATGCTGAGAATGAAAGGGAAAAAACTTTCATTTTCATAACAGCAGTTTAAAACACAATCATAACCAACATGCATAATGTACTTCTATGTAGATGGTACTTCTACAACATGGTTTCGCTCTAACACGATGGATAAATTGCAGCAATCCTCGCACAACACAGTACTTATATAACATGGTTTGGCTCTAACACGGTTAGAGAATTTCGATAAACCTCGCATAACAGGGTATTTTTGAGCTTTTGTGCAGGGGGAAACCCTGCTATTATGTTTTTCAACATTTCCACTCTTTTTGAAAAAAAAAAAAAAAAAAATTATTGAGAAATTCATGTATTTTATTTTGTTTGGAAATTCCCATGTTACATTCTGTGCTATTGAACTTGTACTTGTTAAACTTTTGGAAAAATCTAGATTTCAAAGTTTTATTACTATTGGATAGCATGCCAGGCCATCCAAAAGATTTAAGTCATCCAAACGTTGAAGTTATGTTTCTACCACCACAGCTGTACTGGGTTAATACAACTTCTTTCATTCAGCCCTTAGATCAAGGCATTATATTCACCTTTAAAATTCATTCCATCAGAAAATCGTTACAATGGACTTTGGAAAAAATTGATTCCGAATCTATTGAAGTAATGGAGGCATGGAAACATTTCTCAATTGTGGACTATATCAGAATCATAACTTCATTGCTGAAAGAAGTAAAACCATCAACATTAAATGCGCGTGGAAAAATGTATGGCCAGAGTCAGTTCATTCAGAAAATATGATCGAACAGGCAGAAACCGGAATTGGTGTGATAGTAGAACTTGCTACATCAGTAGGAGGGGAAGGTTTTGATGATATGACTACTGAAGCCCTTGTGGGTAGCGCAATTGATAGAATCGCCCTCCTCCCCAACACCAGCTGGAAAATACCCAAGTTCAAATCCTGTCAATGAAAGGAGGAATTTTTATGGGTCTTTTTCACAATGTGGCTGAGTTAGTCATGCTTGGGCGAGGCTAGTATGGTTTTCCCCCAGAAACTCAGGTTTTTCGTTCAGCAGAACAGAAAATTGACCTCAGGACACACTCACTTTATAGACAATATACACAGATTAATATGGCCTTAGTTGCTGATGCTCCTAAAAAAATAAAAAAAGATATGATTACTGAAGACGTTCAAGGATTACTGGTAGAAAAAGAAGCTGGCGTAGTGGATTTGATGCA
This sequence comes from Mastigoproctus giganteus, assembly GCF_048544385.1. Lineage (NCBI taxonomy): Eukaryota > Metazoa > Arthropoda > Arachnida > Uropygi > Thelyphonidae > Mastigoproctus > Mastigoproctus giganteus. Next base: position 7,414,514 of record NW_028328292.1, on the reverse strand, counting down.
AATGGCATCGGAGGTAAAATCAAATCAATTCAGATGATGATATCACAGTTGAAAATTCTAAGCTTCCAAATTTTACACTAAAAAGCATAGGGGAAGGCATAAAGTTAGCCGAGAAATTAGAATCTTATTTTTTGAATGCAAATTCTTGAATGAAAGGAGCCCAAAGTTCAAAAGGGAGTTTCAAAAATGCTTAGTTCGATACGATGAAATTCACAAAGATTTATCAAGCAATAACAAACAAACCCAGATTACTGATTTTTTAAAGAGAGCAGAAGATACACGAAATCTGGAATGGCATTTTTGTTAGTTTCATTAACATTTTATTAATGAAATAGTGTGTGTTTGTTAGCTTTTGGAACGTAACCCCCTTTTTGTACTTTTTCTTAGTCCCGTAGAACATGGTTTTGCACAACATGACATTTTACAGGAACCTAATGTCTATATTACCTGTATATATAGACCACCTTCAAATAAAGTTCTGCCGACTCCAGTGGATACTTAAGCAACAACTTTCTTATGTCCGTGACCAAGCGGTGGGTGCAGATGCATTAAGACCTGTGTATATCCAGTCATTCTCTATGATGCCGAAGTCTGAACTTCAACTAGGCAGATTTTCGTAGGCAAATTCTGTCTATTGAAGTTGGCCAAGTGGAAATTTTGTCTTCTCCTTGCACCAAGGACCACCCAGACAGTGGCAGCTCTTAACATCAGACGTCTTCCTGCCATCATTCATGAGAAAAGACTCGTCTTTTTTGTCAAAATGATGGTTGGCATTATTTCTGAGCCAGACTTCTGGGCTAACTGTGGATGGAGGACCTCAGTTTCAAACCTTATGGCCAACCCAGTCCTTCAGGCCACACCAAACTGATTAAAGTTATTTGATCAGTTTCTACCTGTGCAAATGCAACGGTACATACACTTCTTGGATGGCGACCTCTACAAGTTCACAGTCAATAAGAAATATAGGCAGAACTTACTCTGTCGACTTCCTTCTCGGGAGCAGGTTCTAATGTCACAGGACATTAGAACTTGCTCCTGAGGACCTTTTCATCACAGCCATGGATCCATCATTCCAGTGTTCCAACCTTTCTGCACCTGCTCAGATCACTGTCCTGCACTATAAAAAGACTTCACCCTGGAAAGTAATTTTATTTGCTAACATGCTGTTCTATGTATATTTTCATCTGTAAAATTGTCATTTTGCGCTGCAATCTTTACCATTGTATAATTAATAATAATATTGTTTTTTTTTTTTCACATCCTTATCCATTATGCTGTAATATCCTTTCATGTAAACCCCTGGCTTGTAGCCATGAAGGGTGTTGTGTGTCTTGTGTGTGTACAATAAAGAGTTCTTCATACGTTCATATCCCATTTTTAGAAGCTTAATAAAAAAAATTTAAAAAAAGATTGAGAAATTATATGCAGTAGCAAATGACAAGTTCTCAATGCTTATATTATTTTTTAATGAATAATGCTGTAAGGACTTTAAAAATAAAATATAATCATAATGACAATAGTTTTGTTTTTCAATTTCATAACCTAAGTAATTTGTCTTTGGTGATCATGCTTTTTCATTTTTAGAAGCTTATAATTTAATCTTGGAATAGCAGTTTATCATGAAAATTTTATTTCTGTGGTCACAAGAAATGGAAGAAAGATTATTTATCTATTTTATTTTCAGAAACTTCTATAAAGGTAAATAAAATACATCTGAAAGTAAGCAGTTTTTTTGCTCATTTTTTTTTTCTCCATTATTTTCAATTTGATTTTTTTTGTTTGTTTTTGATTTTGCGCTGTAACCTTGAGGTTATTGTTTTTTGTGTCAGCACGTTGCATGTATTAGACTTACTCGATGCTCTCCTCTGAAAGTTAATTTATAAGTTTTGGCCATTCTGTTAAAGCAGGAATTATGGTCTCCTGTTTTGAGGGATGAAAAACCCACAAAACAGTTTAAAAAACCATTTATGAGGAAAATCTGCAACCTCCCCCCCAAAACTCAGCCATGGTGTGAAAAACCCATAAAAGTTTCTTCTATATAGGATGGACTTATGCAGGCCTTTTTTTGTTCAATGTGTGCAAGAACAGCAGTTATATCCATGCAGACATAATGTAAGTGGACCATATAGATAATAGAACGAATCTTCAAAAAATTGATATAGCTGTAAACATTAACTATGAATATTATATATAAATTTACACCATGAATTGTCAAACTAATAGAGTAAGCTTATCTGCGGAAAGATCTAAACCTCCCAAACACTTCCTAATTCATTTCACAAATATATGTGGTCTGAATTCTAATCTCAGCGATGTCCATTTCCACTTGCAGTCTGCCAAACCCCATGTACTTTTTCTGACAGAATCTGTTATCAGTTGATTCAACTACTGCTCATCTCGGTTGCACAAATTATTCGCTGTATGATTCCTTTCGCCTCAAAGGTGGTACTTGTGCATATGTCCATTCCGATATTCCCTGTCAGAGACTTGGTAATTTGGAATCTCCTCTTTTCGATCTTCTCTGGCTTAAAATCTCTCTACCTCATTGTGTCAAATTCATCTGTTGTCTCTACCGTTCTCCCAACTGCACTAATCACTTGGAGCTCTTTGATTTCCTCTCTTTGCAACTTGATTTTCTCCAGTCCAACTTTCCTAACAGTGAGGTAATTTTGCTTGGTGATTTTAATGTTCACAACTCCAGCTGGCTTCGGTTTTCTAGTCACACTGACCCAGCTGGTCGAGATGCTGAGGCTTTTGCAATTACTAATGACTGTGCACAGATTGTTCATTTACCTACAAGAATACCGGACAATCCTAACCATACAGCCAACACACTTGATCTTTTTCTCACAAACAACCCTTCTAAGTACACTGTCGAAGTGAGAGGTCCTTTAGGCACCTCAGATCACAACTTGGTGATTGTCTCTTCTTCAATGGAGCCTTTTTCTCATGGATATTCCCAACCTCGTGTTGTTTGGCACTACAAGAATGCAAAATGGGATGACCTGCGAGATTTCTTTTCTTCTTTTCCTTGGTCGGATTACTGTTTCAAAACTTCTGATGTCAAAGTTTGCTCAGATTGTGTCAGTGAAATTATTCTTGCAGGAATGGAATCCTTTATCCCACACTCCACTTTAAAATCTCATCCTTTATCTAAACCCTGGTTTTCCAATAAATGTGCTAAGGCTGTTCAAGAGAAGAACGTTGCATATCGTAATTGGCTTGTTTCCAATTCTTCAGTTTTATTTTCTGCTTACACCAAACCTCCCAACAATTGTAAAGTAGTTATCAATCAGTCCAAACTGCAGTTTGAACAGGCTAAGAGTAGAAAACTTGCTTCTTGCCCTAATGGTAGCCGAGAATTCTGGTCTCTTGCCAATGCTATTGGCCGCCACTTTTGCCCATCTTTGCTCCCACCTCTGTCCAAACCAGATGGTTCTGTTGTCACTTCAGCCAAGGATAAAGATGACCTGCTAGCATCCCATTTTTCCTCGAACTCGTGTATTAATGATCTTGGTAAAACACCTCCCACCATTCCCAAAACACTCCATTCAATGCCTCCTGTGGTCTTCCATTAAAAGGATGTCAGGATTTTGACTAATCTCGATGCTAAAAAAGCTTCAGGGCCTGATGGTATTTCTCCACTTTTTCTAAAAATGTGTGCTCCTGAACTTACTCCCGTCTTTGCCACCTTTTTCCACAGTCTTATTCCAAAGGTGTTTTTCCTTCTGCTTGGAAATTTGCTCATATCGAGCTAGTTCCTAAAAAGGGTGACAAATCCTTCCCATCCAATTATCATCTCATTGCAATTACTTCTACTCTTTCTAAAGTAATGGAGAAATCAATTAACCGCCAACTGTTAAACTACCTAGAAACCTTCCGTCTGATCAACGATAGCCAGTATGGATTCCGCCAGTGTCGATCCACTGGTGATATTCTGGCTTATGTTACCCATTTATGGACTAATTCAATGGAAAAGTTCGGTGAAACACAAGTTGTTTCTCTTGCCATCTCAAAGGCTTTCGAACGTGTTTAGCATAAAGGTCTCCCAAACAAGCTTCCACCTTATGGGTTGCCAACTGTTTTTTGTTATTGGTTATCCAGTTTTCTCTCTAATCGCTCACTGAGGGTGATGGCTCGCTGTCTTCTAGCTTTTCCACTAATGCTGGTGTCCCCCAAGGTTCAGTTCTTTCCCCCACTCTTTTCCTCTTGTATATTAATGACCTTCTTCCATTGACTGGAAATCCTATCCATAGTTTTGCCGATGATAGCACATTGTATTCCACTATCCATTTTGAAAAACCTTTCCCTGCTCAATCAGCTTCAACTTCTCGAAAATCTGCTACCGGTTCCTTAAATGCCGATTTCCAGGTAATTCTCCAGTGGGGCAAAGACAACTTAGTTGATTTCAATCCTTCTAACTCAGTCTTATTCTGAAACTCATTCTTCTGCTCCTATGCTTATCTTTGGTGACACTCCAATTTCTAGGCAAAATTATATACCTCTTTTGGGGCTTACCCTGACTTCTAATCTCTCTTGGCACAAGCACATTACAAATATTGCTTCCTCTGCATCTAAAAAACTTTGTTTTCTCTTTCGCTCTCGGCATTACTTTTCTTCCAAACAGATGTTCACTCTGTACAAATTGCAAATCTGCCCTACCATAGAATATTGTTCCCACATCTGGGGTGATGCCCCCAAAACCTCTCTCAGGCTTCTTGATTCCTTTCAGAAGAGGGCAGTTAGGTTAATTAATGATTCATCTCTATCAGAATCTCTTCATTCGCCGTCTCATAGCCGTACTGTTTCTGCTGCATGCCTCTTCTACAGATGCTTCCATGGGCACTGTTCTTCTGAATTGGCTTCTATAATTCCCACTCTCTCTTTCAAAACAGTCAAAACACGTGCAGCCACCAGCCAACATCAATTTACTGTCCAACATGAAACTCACGGAACCAACTTTTATCTTCCTCGTTTATTCATTCAACTGCTGTTTTCTGAAACAACCTTCCTTCATGTGTATTTCCTGAAAATTACGGTCTACAGAACACAGTACTTATATAACATGGTCAATATCAACAAATATCTTCTTTATCTTCTCAACCTCAAACCCAAGCACGGTACTGAGTACTATAGGTTCTAATACGTCTCGTGTTTGGAGTTTATATATAAAAAAAAAAAAAAAAAAAAAAAATATGCTTTCTCCTGGCCGTAAATGAGAATTGCATCTGCTTTATCCGTATAACTAATATCACAGAGATATGGTGAAATATCTATTCAAGGGCATTGGTTCATTCAAATTTCAGTAACAGTCCTCAAGCAGCTAGATTGAAGTTGCAGACTTTCTCTGAAAGGTATCAAGTAATTCTAAGAATGTTTGGCCATTTTGTTAAAGCAGAAAGTGTGGTTTTCTCATTTATTTGTTCTACCCTTACAGTGGGTGTCTCAGACACCCCTGGTATTCTGCAAGGAATTGATATTATAAAAGAGACTGAAGGTATATTTTTTGCATTGCATTATCAGAATGTTACTCTTTCTGTGTAAAAGAGACTTCTAAAAATATACTCCTTTTAATGACTATTGAATAAGTATGTTTGCTTGTAATTTATTTGCTTTTCTATTATTATTTTTATTTTTTTCTGTCATAGGTGATATTGCTTTCAGGTTTAACCAGGCTCTGAAGATATTTGCAGAAGAAAATCAGGAAAATGCAGGAGATTTTGAGATACCTAATCCGCTGGATAATGAGTTTATCAAAGATTCTCAGTCTGTAAACAGAAGTACATCTTCATCTGAATCACATGTTACTGTTCTCGATATTAATGCTGAAATGCTAAAATTTGGAAGGAGAAAAGCTCAGAATGCTGGAATCTATACAGGTATGAATTTCTTCCTTAGTGAATAAGAAAGGTATTAAAACAGTTCATGAAAGTGCTTATCAGTATTAATAAATGGTTTTTGATACCAGTAACAGTAAACTCTGTAAAATCTGGCAATTTACAGAATTTCTTAAAAGATCTTCCTTAAAGAGATCTTCAAAACTTCATTATTGTATCCCTAAATAGGATATACAAGTATTTATGGCAATGATAGAACTGTAGTGATAAGTTAACTTTTATTAAAAGCAAGCAATATTGTGACGTCTTTGCTATAAACTATGAAATCATTTACTCTTTACTATGAAGTTACTTTCTTAGTTCTGTTATTCCTATAATAAGAGATATTAAAATTCAAAGTTTTTTGTTTTTTTTTCGTATAAGTGCTTTTTTTTTAAATTTTATTTATTTATTTATTTTTTTATGAAAACCCCAAACACGAGAGGTATTAGAACCTATAGTACTTAGTACTGTGCTTGGGTTGGAGGTTGAGAGGACGAAAGAAGATATTTGTTGATTTTAGACTTGAACTTTTGTAGATTGTAATTTTCGTGCAAATACATACGAAGGAAGGTTGTTCCAGAAAACTGCAGTTGAATGAATAAACGAGGAAGATGAAAAGTTTGTTCCGTGAGTTTGGCACTACAAGTAAATTCATTAATATAGGAGTTGGAAGAAAAATGGGATGCTACCAGGTCAGCTTTATCCTTGGCTGAAGTGACAACAGAACCATCTGGTTTGCCAATAGCTTTGGCAAGAGACCAGAATGCTCAGCTACCATTAGGGTAAGAAGCAAGTTTTCTACTCTTAGCCTGTTCAAAAGTGCTATGAGGATGGCTGTTTATTACTGTTGATGTGGTGTGTGTGGTCTACTTTTTGGTTCAGGTGGTTTTTCTTTTTATGGCAGAGGCTGTGGCAGAGGCGGCAGTAGAGTCCTTTGTCTTGTAAAGAGGTCCTGGGCAAATCTAGAAAAGGCGTTATAAGTTTCCGTTGATTCTAGGAGATGGCGTTCCTATTCCTTAGGTTTAAAATGTATCCTCGAAATGAGCAGGCAGTGTAGATCCTCGAAGAGTGGACAGGAATACGTGAGATGATTCCAGGAGGCCACTGGAGCAGAGCGGGTTTGTTAATCCAAAGGTGATTAGTTTCCCCTGATAGCACCATGCCCTGTCGGGAGGTACATGGTGAATAGCCCTGGGGAGAACCAGGGTGGTGAGTCTGGGAAGGTTTTCTGGATGTCTGGTAGGAATTTTCTTGTGATGGCTCCCTTACAGCTTTGTTGCCAGACCTGTTGCAGGTGAGTGAAGAGTCGGGGTTTTTCAGCTGGGTGGTTGTTTGTCAGGTCCAGTGTATGGTTAAGGAAAGTGATTGAGCTTTCTTTGGTAAGATTATACATCTTGCCGCAGCAGATAGTCTTCAGATCCAGGGGAAGACTCCAGCTAGGACCTGGAGGGCATGCGTACTAACCATGTGGCAGGCCCGGTTGATGGTTATCAGGTTAGACTGTTGTCTCCAGTTTTCTGTGGTTAACTGCAGTAGTAGCCCTTTGGAACCATATAGGTGCAGTGTACATGATCACTGGTAGGAAAGCCGCTTTGTAAAAGAGGGATAGGGTTCTCTTTTTAAGTCTCCAGTCTCTTCCTGCTACTCTGATCACCAGTGCTGTGTATTTTTTGATTTTCTTTTGCAAGTAGGTAAGGTGTGGTTGGAAGGTAAGGTTTCGGTCAAAGTATAACCCAAGATATTTGAGTTGTTCAACTAGTTTAACAGTCCTGTTTTGTATCTTTATCTGGAGGGGTCTGCTGAGCTGGAGAATACCCTTCAGTAGGACGGAGCATGTCTTGGTTGGCGATATTTCTAGATTGTGTTGAGAGGCCCAAATTTTCAGGGCTGTCAGTGCCCGGTTTCCAGATACCCCTATTTGGGCTCTGCTTTTGGCAGATAGCATCAGAACTAGATCATCTGCGTAGGCTTGAGTTTTAACTTCTCCCAGATCAAGATTCAAGAAGTCATCAAGCACTACATTCCGCAGAAGGCGGTCCAATATGGAACCCTGAGGGCAGCCTCTGTGGATTTGTCTGGTTACACAGCAGTAGGATGCTTTCACCATAATGTTTCTTTGAGTGAGGTAGTGCCAGATACAATTATAGAGATTTCCCGGTAGGTTTGCTTGTCTGAATCTGCCAAGGATGCTTGGCCACCAGAGGGTGTCAAATGCCCTGGCAAAGTCGACTGAAAGAAGAAGGAAGTATTTTTGATCACAGTCACTGGCAGCATTTGTAATGCTTTCTAGGGCATCTATGGCTGATTTTCCCTTTCTGACGCCAAATTGGCTATCCGAAGACAATCCTGCCGAGTTGTAGTGTCGTTCTATTCTTTGGCTGAGCAAGTGCTCATAGATTTTGCTGGTAACAGAGAGCAGTGCAGTTGGGTGATAGGATTCAGGGAGGTCTTGCCATTTCATGGGATTTTCTAGTATTAGACGTACCCCAGCTTTCTTCCAATCAGTTGGGAACCAGCCAGAGTGTAGGCAGTGATTATATAAGTTGAGGAAAATGTATGGAATATATTCTATGGCTTTCCTGATAATCTCAGGCTCAAGGAGATCCAGGCCTGGAGTCTTTTTGTTTTTGGTTTTCTGTGCTGCAGTGAAGAGCTCCATCTCTGTGAATATCTTCTCAATGTGGTCAGGATTATATTGCTCATTTTCTGCACAGAGTTGTAGCTGTTCAGACATGGTGGGTTGTGCTGGTTGCTTGAAGATTGCATCTAGAGTGTTATTTATAGATTCCTGCCAGGTTATGGTCTTTGTGTTCTGTGGGGTTTTTGTGGAGGAGATGACTTTGCCCCTGGGGAGCTTATTGGTGATGATCCGATAAACCACCCCTCAGGGGTCTTCCTTGCCAGTGGTGGAGCCCAGATGTTCCCAGGGTAGCTTCTTCTGCTGCCTGATCATTGCAATATACTGGTTCCAAACTTCCCTGTATCGTTTTTTCAGGATTTCGACTTCAGCTTGAGGCCAGGATTGTCTTGCACGTTGGAACGCACATCTCTTTTGGTTGACATTATTTCGGAGGGTTTGGAGTTCCCTGGACACCAGACAGTTGCTCTGGAGATTGATATTTTTTGTTTAATGGCAGTATTGGCTGTGCAGGTGATGGCATTTGTGACTTCATGTTGGTGCCAGTCCAGGTCTCCTTCCTGTAGGTTGCTGGCTCGGAGGACCCGGGCACGGTCAGTGAGCTCCTCCTGAAACAGATCCCAGTCAGCCCTGCCCACGGAGTATCTGTGTTGCAGTTGTCCTGGAGTTGAAGCGTGAGATATGGATCTGAGGGCTTGAAAGGTAATTGTTCGGTGGTCTGAGGTGGACCAGCCTTCTTGGACCATCCAGTTAGAGATATGGCCTGCAAGTGACCTAGTTGCAAATGTTACATTCAGAGTAACTTCCCACATGGTACTGGAGAAAATGGGGAGATTGTTCAGTCAATTGATGATTTCAAAAGTGCTGTTGGCAGGGTATTCTTCCAATTGCTGCCCATTTTGGGAGAGCGGCAATTGACATCTATGCAAACAAGGATTCTGGCATTTGGCAGTTCTGTAGTGAGGTTTTGGAGGTAGTTTATGGCTGGGAAGATGTCTTCCCCAGGCTGGCAATACATGGAGACTGCATAGAATTCTCCCACAGGTCCAACTATGTGGGTGCGGGCTGCCCAGGAAAGGCAGAGATGAGAGATCCTTGTCACTGTTAGCTGTGGGTTGCGGATGAGGACCGCAGCTGAGGGAGTGTCATCCAAGCATTGTATTATTTTGTAGTTCAAGGGATATCCCCTGGCTTCTTTGGCATGGGGGTAGGGTTCCTGAATGAGGAGTATATCAACATTTTCCTCATCAGCTTTGATACAGAGTTGGCTTGTGACTGCTTTGGCTCTTTGCACATTGATTTGGAGAAAATTTAGCTTTTGATTATTATATTGTTTAAGGGTGCGGCCCATAATTTATTCTACTTTGGTGGATGCTTTTAGCCTTAAGATAGACAGGACATTTATTGTCTCTGATGGAATGGGGATGTGGAAAGTTTTGTGCCTTGCAGTTGAAGCAGATTGGATCCTCTGTTTTATTTGGGCAGGCATTGAAATTATGGCCCTTTCGTGCACAGTGGCCACACATAGGTTCACTCTGTTTGCAGGTGTGGCCAAAGCAGGGGCATCGGAAGCATTTGGAGACAACCACATGCTCCTTGAAGCGGTGGCTGCCCCAGTTTATGAAGGCTCTGGTTTGTTGCTGCAAAACATGCCAGGCCCTGAGGGACAGTTCAACAACCCAGTTTATTAAGTTTCCCAGGCGTGACCTCATACTGTACTTAGTATTTATCAGAGTAGCAGCATTGTCTTCCAGGTAGTGTTGGCAGAGATTTCTTTGGAAAAGCTGCTCTCTGATCATAGCTGGGTCAATGTCCTTTTCCACATCATAGATCAGGATTGACAGGCCTCTCTGTCTTGGGGGCAAGCTGTCAGTCCCAGGATGGGGATCTTAGTATTTTTGAGGATTTGAGCAGCGTCTTCCTCTGTCTCGGTTTCTATAATCACACTGGTGTTTCTCGTCTTTCATATAGACTTGATCTTTGTGGTTCTTAGATTGCAAGAGAGAGAGATTTGCTGTGATGGAGTCCTTAATCTGCTCACTGGTCTGAGGAGTCTCCGGGGGTCGCTGGTTTAAGTAGTACCAAGTGTGGTGTTGGCAGAAGGATTTTCTTTTTTGGCAGGTTGAACTGCTGTATTAGCATTTTGGGTTGTTTTCCTCAGTGCGTCAAAGTAGGGCATGATGTGGCATTGGTGTGTCCCTACTTTCCAGGTATGCTTCTAATTTGGAAACAAATTTCTCATTCTACGTGTACATTGTGGAGGGTGATCTCAAGCTTCGTCCAGAGGCCAACTACGTTGCTGTGAAGGGCAGTTGTGACACGATTTGTACTGTTTTTCATCAGGTTTTCTAGTTGCATGTGCAAGAAGAGGATTTGTTCAAGGACTGTGCCCTCAGGAAGAGAGGGGTCAGTAGGTTTTGTTTCAGTATGCTTGCTAGTTTCCTCAATAATCTCTGGTTGGGAGTTCTGATGGTCCTGTGAGTCCTTGGGATCACTTCGTGATCTTGTTTCCCTTTCAGACTTCAGGGCCACAAATTTTTTGTATTTCTTTTTAATTGATGTAGGGATCTGTCTCGGGTCTTCAAAATCATCACGAGGATCAACAGTTGTTTGATTGCCTCCAGGTCTGGTCTGTAGATACCGCACTAGATTGGTCTACTTCATTGTTAGGTTGGTTTCCATCTTTTTGTTCCATTTTGTGTAGAAACAGTGAAGATTTAGCTTATTGGGTCTATATTGGTGGGACAGAAAAAAAAGTCAACTTGAACTAACTTACAAAGATATAATTCATAATTTTGTAAAAACTGGTGCCTCTGGTCTGATGCCATGAACTAACAAAGACAATTCATAATTTTTTAACAGCACTGGTCTGATGCCACTCTTTCAGTAAAAGCCAAGTAGTAGCAAATACAGTGGTGGGTCACCTGACAGGTTCTCCCAATTTTTAGCAGTTCGAAAATGTTAAAAATTGCTTCAAAAAATATTGGAATAAAAGGTTTGAAGATTAGGAAGCTAGAAAATTTTTAAGATTTTTAATCATTATTTAAGGGATAACGAAGGAGCATTAGTTTTGAAATGCACCTGTCAGGTGACCTGCCACCATTGCCTTGTTAATATAGCTAGTCTTTTTTAGTATGCGTGCTTATGGCATAGCTTTCAAATGTATTCGAAGTAAATAACATCACAGTTACATGCTGTATTCTTGTTGTGTAGGTATATCATGGGTTCAAGGAGATGCGGAGGAATTGCCTTTTCCTGATAAATCATTTGATGCTTACACAATTGCCTTTGGCATTAGAAATGTTGTCCATATAGAAAAAGTAGGTGCTAATTCTTTTGAATATTATAACTTTCTTAGTGTGTTTTACTTAAATCTTAAATTATTTACCAAAAACTAAAATTGTAAATACTTTAAATAATAAATGTATATTTGAAAAAAAAAAAAAAAAAGAATAAAATTGGAATAAATAATTTAAAAAGCAGAAAGATTTATCCTTTCATTTGGAATTGTGCTGTCCATTAACCCTGCTTAAAATTTGTAGAGTTTGGTTGTGTTTTTTAGAATATAAGGCCATGAGGTGCCAGCATATCATATCTCTAAATTACATTCATTCTTTGTTTATTTTTTCTCTTTTCAGGATGAAAAAAATCCAGATTCTGGGAGTAAAAAAATCCTGTGTGTACCCTGTATGTACGAAAGATATTTTACGTGAAAACATCTTTGCCAAAAATGTGAAACAGAAATGACGTAAATTACGTTGGTGCGGTCACTAATGTTGATTCAGTAGAGTAAGTAGAGGGCGTGAGCCCGCTTTACCAGTGGAAGGTCAAAGATATCGTTAACCAATTCCTGCCCTTTGAACTTGTTCCGGCGCCTCCGTAGCCAGGTGGGAAGGAGCAGCGGTGTGTAGCACACGCTTCTTGATTAGACCGGGGTTCGAGCCCGTCACCACCAAATACGGAGGATGCGGAAAGGTCAGGAAATGACCACCGCATATCCCGGAGCAATATGGCCTTAGTTGCTAATGCTCCTAAAAACCAAATAACTAACTAACTAACTAACTGAACTTGTTCCTTGTCATCCTTTTCTCGTACTTATCAAACCAATTCTCTTTCCAAATGTCGGTAGAATTGCCACCCATGTTTTCTTGTTCCATTTCTTCATTCAATTTTCTATTACGCTTTTGTTCGATAGATCACACGGTAGGTATATAAGCTACAACAACTGAACTCTCAGACGTTGCTTGACAAAACAAATACCAAGCAGCCTCTTGACTAGTAATTTAGACAGAGTTGTCAATGCTTAATTTTCTTCTAATTTCAATGATGCCAAACTCAGGATACTCGTTCATAATTTCAAAAATTTTATGTTGTAAATTGCTAATCTCATGATTGGTCTTATTTACGTATTCGATAACATAAACAGCACAGAATATTTTTCCATGATGAATTGAATGTCCATGTTAGACTTTAAAATGCTAAACACAAAAGGATTGAAGGGGTTATGTCATTTTTGATGAGGTTCTCTTTTCAGTAAGACTTTTGGCCGAGTAATACCAGCTCGAAGTAAGTCGATATAATATGATTCTGAATGAATGCAATTTTCTTTAAAGAATTGATCAATGTTAGTTATATTGATTTTTCTTTAGATTCTTCCACAAGAGCTTCAAAACTCCAAACTCATAAACAAATAAAACTATGTTTATGAGTTTGGAGTCTGATATTACCAGAGGCTTTTGCAGTAGAAATGGACACAAGCTGATTTATCATAGATATCGTTGCATTGATAACATTTCTCATAGGTTCTTTAGGAGCATTGTTAAGCCACAAAAGAATATGAGCATGTGGACTGCCACGATGTTGAAATTCGATCCATTGAAAATAATTGACGACATAATATTGTCAAAATGGACTTAAACACTTAGACTGAAGTAAAGTTAAATTACAATCTACAAGTTTATTAAAATGAAACGCACACGTTACTGCATCTTCATTACTAATGTCACCTTTTCCATAAAATGAAGAGCTTCTGCTCGCTCATTAGGGATATCCAAGCCATCATCTTTTAATTTTTATAAAATTTTAGCAATTTAGGCCATTTGATTTTGTGTGCTGAAAGTTAAGAAGAACGTAGGTTTACCCAATTGCCTGATCGCAAACAGATCTCCTTTATGTTGTGTCCAGTAATAAGTTGAATTAGGAATCGATTTCAAAAACACTAAATTCTTTTCAATGCAGTTATTGACGTATTCTTGAGATTGGTTTTGCGACTAAACTTTATATAGCTTCACTCATTTCATCACATGTAGGAGCATCATCGTGTTCCATATCTTCATCGAAGAATGCTCCTACACGTTAATAATCATCTATTCTCCAAGGCATAATAATCAATCATCGAATTAACATTTATAATTTCGTCCAAAAGTCAGTATTGGCCGAAACCATGTCTTAGTCTTCTAATTTGCATGAATGGTATACTAGGAGAAATGAGCCCCTCTCTCACTAAATCCAATCGAGGCAGATGAGATGGAATAGCAGGATAAATGAAACCGTTGCTCTTTGAAAATGTTGGAATGGAATCATTTTTGAGAGATGCTCGACAAGTATTACAAGCCTTCGTAGTTATGTCTGCAGTTGGAAATTCTAGAAGTAACAGACTACAAATGTATTTTTCAGAGTTTAATAAAATCTGCTTCTCAAATTCTTGAGAAGCAGATTTTATTGAACGCTGCATTTTTTTTTTATTCTCTATATTTTTGAACTCATTCTTTTGTCAACATGGGAGGCTTCTTCGGCGGCTTTGAAGCTTTTATTCTTGCATACTTCTCTGGATTTCGCTCAGCTGGAGTTTTAGCCATCTTCAAAATGCTCTTATAGGTTGTTAAATGAAATTAGATTTGATGTTTTTATAATTCAGTAGTTATCAAAATCCATTTGTAGACTAGTATGGCGTCATAACCAAAAACTACTGCAAAAAGTGACTATTGTTTGTTCAAGTGATTGTTTTGTTGTTGCGTTCTTGAATCAAAACACTTTATATTTTTAAATATTTACATTTTTAATCGAAACTTATTTACGTACACTACTTAGAAAGTTGATGTTGATCAAAATCTCGAGAAGCAGATTTTATTAAAGTCTGCATTTTTTTTGTTCTCTATATTTTTGAACTTTTCCTTTTCGACACGAGAGGCTTCTTTGGTGGCTTTGAAGCTTTTATTCTTGCATAGTATTACTATCTACTGCTAACTCTACTGAATAAATGTTAGTGACTGAGTTAGCGTCATTTAGGAAGTGACGTAATTTCCGTTACTATGAACAATGCAATGTTTTATTCTCACGCCCACTACTTACTCTACCGAATCAACATTAGTGACTGAGTTAACATTGTTAGCACCAGTGGTGAGCTATAGTGGGCTCGCAAGAGCCCATTGTTGAGACGATCTTTTTTTTTTTTAATTTGCGAGCCCATTGTTGAGATTTATTTTACAAATGAAATCCTGAATGCAATTATTGAGTATCCAGAACCGAAACTACGGTGGGGCAAGCGGGACCCCATTCCCAACATTTTAATGGTGCAGTTGATCAGTTATGTATTTTAAAATTGCTTCATTTTTGATTTAAGTGCAGTCAGACCTCTGTTTAACAAACTTCTTTATAGCAATTTTTTTGATTCCCCTTGGTAATTACATTTAAAATAGTTTCCGCTGAAAGAAGAAAATTTACATGTAACGAACGGATTAAGAGAGACAACTGTGTATGCATTGTTCTCACCTCTGGCCTTCAAACAATTTAGGTAATTAGAAAGTGCGAATTAAGGGTGAAAGGGATTACCGTTTCACAATGTTAGTGGTGTCCGTAAAACCTATGCAGTTACATACTGAGAAATCGTTCTAGTCAGTATACTTTCCATAGCCAGTTAGAGGGTTAAGAAGATTCTCGACACAGATTATAGCCTCTGGTCAACCTGTGTTGTGGTTCCCCTTTACTCCGACAAACGGACTTATGTTTTTCGGAGAAGTGAGTGATCCACACCTTCCAGTAAATTTCTCTTGTCTGTGTTTACATGGTCACAGTAGCTGAATATCCGTGTGATTCCGACATTTTGCACTGTATTCAAAGAACTAGTGACAGTAGCAACGTAGAGTGGAGGATTGAGGCAACTAATCTATCATTACTATTCTTGGATATAGGAAAACATAGGAAATTTCAAGGTCATTAAATTTTTAAAGAACTATAATTAGTCACTGGGAATTATTAGTGGAATAGTTGTGCTACCTGATAGCTTTGCGGTAGAAGTTTTCAGGATACCAAATTGTATGTAAAAATACTCACGTGTTGCTGAGTTATTTATATTATATAAACTTTACGAAGATGAAATGTTGGCAGATTTTGAAACTTTGTCGAGCCTTTCACTGTGTAGAAAATGTTCTAAAATATAATGGCATACAGGCAATAATTAAAAAAAAAAAAAAAAACTGTATCGCCAATCTCCAAAAAACTAGCGCGAATTAAGGATGATTGCTAAAGAACTTGATGTGGAAACTGTAAAGATCGATCATGTGTTCGGGCCACAATGGTCAGCTTTTAGCTTGCAGACGGAAATTGTGGGTTGGAGGAATTATCCCGTTTTGTGCAAACATTTTGAATCAGAAGTTAAATATTCCGGATTATTAAATCGACTTTTAAATTTGGAATTTCTTAACCATTTAGCACTAATGGTCGACATCCTGCAAGAGCTCTCTTACCTTTCAGAAGCTTTACAGAATCACTATGGTAAAAGCAGATAAATTAATTCTTCGAACTATCAATGCTATTGCTAATTTGAAAAATTCTGAAGGAAATTATGAAGCTAAAATTGAGAACATGTTGAGGTGGAAAGAATTTGAAGGAATCAAAATTGAAAGTAAAAAAAGAAATTGTGACAAGTTATTAAATGCATTGTTTTATCCTTAAAGGATAACTCATTAATGGAACATGGTGATTTTAAATTAAATAAAGAAAATAACGATACCATTGAAAGAAATTTTAAACATATGCTACCCAAAATCGTGAATTTGAAAGAACTTTCGTCTTGATGGCAAGACAGTGAAAACTGAATAAGAAATTTAAGTTTTCTGATAAAATATGAAATAATTAATGATTTTAGAGATTTTGTCGAAGACAGTTTATCTTTAAAATCGAGTGAAATTACCCTTTCAATTAAGAAAGCCAGAATTATCTTTGAAACCATTGCCATTAGCAGTGCTGAAGCTGTGCAAGCTTTCGGCGTAATGAATACTATTGAGTAAATGAATGAATAATGTTGACAATTAAACATGTTGAAATGGAAAACCATTGCTTAAATTTGATCCGGATCGTTACGTCAAATCATTCCTCTGTAATCATTGCTCAGCTATTGAGCAAAGCAAAAGATCGACAACAAATATTAATGAAGAAGTAAATTGGCAATTTTTAGAATAAATTTTTCTTGAATATTTGTGAAATAATTTTTTTTCATGTAATCTGTGATTTTTTTTGTGTACTTTTTCTAGGAAGTTTTTTTTTTATGTAATATTTGTTTTTATATTGTGGAATGCTTTGTGATAGTTTTTATGTTATTTGTGATATGGGAAATATTTCATGTTATTTTTTATTCGCAATATAAAATTTTATCATGAAAAAAATATATCCATTATATTTCCCTAATTGGTAAAAAAAAAGTTGCGCGTATGCCGAGCACATGCGGTAGATGGTTTATGCGAAACGTCCTTCGCGTTTCTTTTATGCATTTTGATTTTTATATATCGATTACGAAATAAAAGAGCTTTTTTATTGTAAATATTTTATTGATCATTCACAGATTTTTATAATTTCTGGAAGATACAATAGATTTATGATAACTAAAGTAAGAGATGTATACTTGCGAGTGCAACATATCTAAATATCTCTGTAAAATAGCACCGATTGATGTACCGATCTTGTAGTTGAAGCGACATATGCAACTGTTAAAGGGCACCTAACAATGGAATGTAACGAAAATGCGAGACGAAAAAAAGAAATTGTTGACAAATATTTGTATTGTTGAAATCATATTTACTGCAGTAGTAACTTCAGGAAGCATGATTGTGACGTCATACTATTCAAAAATTCTAAAAAGTTAGAACTCCAGACACCGTCATATCCAGTTATCATCGTAAGGCGGCGTTTGAGTTACCATGACAACCAGGTTTATTTGCCATTTCTTTTTTATAATTTGTCCAAACCTTCTTTCTCTAAATTTATTAAAACTGAAACTTCCACAACATTAGATGGAAGTTTGTTCCAGCATTTGATTACTCCCTGGCTGATTGTAAATTTTTGGACATCTATTTTGTAGGTATTCTCTTTCAATTTAAATGTATACCCCCTTGTGCACATCATTTTAATTTTATTGAAACATACTAGAAGGATACAAGCCCTTGATCCAGCACTCTCAATTTAATGAAATTGTATAGGCTATGTTTTGGATCCTCTATGGCAGTAGTCTCAAACTGGCGTGCCGCATCTGCCCCCCCCCCCGAAGCAATTTTACACGGCCCGCGAATACATTTCAGTTATGTATTTGTTGTAAATACGGTGCTTATAATTTTAGAGACATAGAGATATGGAGTGAGCTTATGTGCGCAACTGCCATTGAAGGAAAAAGAGATAAAATGAATAGGTTGGGGCTTTGTCTTTGTCACTGTATGCTTGTATGCCAGGCCACGTGACTGGGGTAAGGTAGGAGAACTTCCCACGTCGGTACAATCAGTAAATTTAGTTCGCCAGCCGACAGTTGGTGGCGCTTCAGTATTGTGGTGTTTCCGATTTTTTCTATTGAGTTGGTACTTCTGATATATATTTTCCTTGAGTCAGTCACTAGTTGGTTAGCTGGATGCACAGCTGCGCAGTTCATATTGCTATATAGATGGAGACAAACTAACGTATAGCCTGTCAGCTGCTTTCATATCATGCATTCGGCCTGCATGCAATTTGAGTTTGAGACCACTGCTCTATGGAACCCTTCTTCAGACCAAGTGGAGAGGAAGGAGTTGATGGTCCTTAATAAAACAGCATAGCATATACACTGGTATGCAAAATTTAAGGACCAGTCAAGTTTCCACCCGTAGCTTCTCATAGGAGTGGCCTGGATATGCGAAAAGCATACCAAAGGAATCTTGTGAGGTACAGAAATGGTGAAGGAAACAACAGCAACACAACAACGGAAACAAAACAGTACAGAAGGACTTTATTCAAAAATGGCAACATAGCACTGGCTGCCATGATACAGATGCATCACTGCCAAAGATGGAACAAAGGGAAGAGGTTGTCCTCAGTAGGAGATATGGCCCCCCCTAATGTCGATGCAGGCTTTGCACCATCTGTCCATACTTAGAACAATGTTGTTGATAAGTTCTTGCCGTAACATCGTCCATTCCTCTGTCAGCGCCATCTTCAGCTGGTGAACATTTTCTGGTGGGTGTGGACGTGCCACTAGGCATCTCCCCAGAGCATCCCATATGTATTTGATGGGATTTAGATTGGAGGAACAGGCAGGTCAATCCATATGAACAATGTCCTCACTTTCCAAAAGCATATCACAGCTGCTGTGCGATGGGGTGTGACGTTATCGTCCATAAACACGAACTCGGGGCCAATGGCACCTCGGAACAGATGCACATGGAGAAGGATTACCTCAGTACAGTAGCGTGCACTGGTTACAGTACTGCCTTCCAGTATATGGAGTTGTGTATGTCCATCCAAGATAACGCCTCCTCAGACAAGAACACCTCGACTGCCATATCGATCCCTTTCAGTGATGTTTGCAGGGTGGTAACGTGTGCCAACCTCTTGCCAGATTAGCTGGCATCCAGAATCGCTGCTGAGACTGAATCTACTCTCATCACTAAAAAAGCGTACCTTAAGTAAAGATTTTGTGGTGCTAACCTTTAGAACTCGACTTCATCCTCACTAACTGAAGATATATTGAGAATGATGTTACTGTCCTGAACAAGGTAAATGTTGGAAATGATCACAGATGCACACTTGATATAGATGTAAGAAAAGAAAGGAAAAAACTGACTCAAGTAAATAGTACGAAAGTCTTTGAGATAACAAAAGAGGAGAAAAAGCAGTATGTACTGGAACTTAAGAACAAGTTTGAGTTTCTGCTGACTGCTCAGGACCAAGATATCAACGAGGAATATTACAACTTTCTGAAAGTCATAAAGCCCAAGAAACCTATAAGTAAAAAGAAATCCAAAGAAGAAAAAAATTAGTCAAGAAACACTTGTCATGATGAACTGAAGATGACAAATGAAGAGCAAGATAAACACTGACAAGGAGAAAATTGAGTATATTGAGTTATGCAAACCATTAGAAAGAGACTCAATTTAATACAAGAAAAGTAGCACAAGCATTAAGGGAAAACAAAGGACTTAAATCAGCAGCTATGAGCAGTAATACAGAAAGAAATATGATACTGAAACTGAAGAATACCAATGGTGTACTTATAAATAGCAGAGAAGGCATTATTCAAATAGCAGAAGACTACTATAGCAAATTATACAAGGAGTGAGGGAATGATGCCAGCAGTGGGGAAGATGGATTGCAAATTAGTAACACATACGACATACCCGATATCCTTCCTGATGAGGTAGAACATGCATTGAAGAAAATGAAGAATCAGAAAGCCCCAGGGGAAGATGAAGCTACTGTAGAGTTGTTAAAATTGGGAGGAAGAGAGACAACACAAAAACTGGCAAGACTTTTCACAAAATGCATTAGAAAAGGTGTGATACTTAAGGACTGGAATAATGCAATCATAGTTTTGCTGCATAAGAAAGGAGATAAATTAGAAATTGGAAATTATAGACCAATTAGCTTGTTATCCCACATTTACAAGTTGTTCACAATGGTCATTACTAACAAATTAGAAAGCATACTTGATGAGAATCAACCAAAAGAGCAAGCTGGCTTTAGGACAGGATTCTCAACTATGGATCACCTTCACGTAATATCACAGGTAATGGAGAAAGCAAATGAATAAAAAACACCATTATGCCTGGTATTTGTGGATTATGAAAAGGCATTTGACTCCATACAGCGTAAGGCAATGTTTCAGGCACTGGAAAGACAAGGCATAGATACCCCATATATTATGATTTTGAAGAAAATATATGAGAACGCTACCTCCTTTATTAGACTAAACAAAGACGGTAGGAAATTTAAAATTGAGAAAGGAGTTTGACAAGGAGACACAATATCTCTGAAGTTGTTTACAGCTGCCCTTGCGGAAGCTTTCAGCAGATTAGACTGGTTGCAGAAAGGAGTCAATGTGAATGGAGAGTACCTAAACCATTTATGATTTGCAGATGACATTGTGGTCATAAGCCACGATCCCAAAGAATTAGAGGAAAATCTTAATCAGTTATGCACAGTTAGTAAGGATTTTGGACTAAAGATGAATATAGCTAAAACAAAAGTAATGATGAATAAGTATGCCATAGAAAGGGATGTAATGATTGAAGGAGCAGTAATTGAAAAGGTGGAGTCATATACTTATCTGGGACAAGTCATCAGCTGTAATAATGGTAAATGGCTGGAAGTCAAGAGAAGAATAAATTTTGGATGGATAGCATTCAGGAAATATAGTTACATACTGAGGAGCAATATCCCAATTTGTCTGAAACGTAAAATAATGAACCAATGTATATTCCCCACCATGACTTATGGAAGTGAAACTTGGGCACTCACCAAAAGAATGGAAGAGAAGCTAAGAACTACACATCGAAGAATGGAACGAATTATATTGGGAATCAGACTGTTAGATAAGAAAAGAAACACATGGATTAGGCAGCAAACTCAAGTAAAGGACATTCTTATCAAAACTAAAGAACTAAAATGGTCTTGGGTAGGACACAGCTCGAAGACATGATGACAGGTGGACTAAGAAAATAACAGAATGGTACCCAAGAGGAGCTAAAAGAAACCCTGGAAGACAACGCCAATGGACAGATGACATTCATGAGTTTGTGGTTAGTAAATGGATGGCCATTGCACAAAACAGAAGCAACTGGAAAGTTGCTGGAGAGGCCTTCATCCTGCAGTGGATTGAAAATGGCTGATGATGATGAACCTTTAGAAATAGTGTTGGTCCTTAAGTTTTGCACACCAGTGTAGTTACCTCTAACAGTGCCAAGGTATGAGTACATAAGTGAAAAAAAAAAAAAATCACATATATATACATATATATATATATATATATATATATGCTTCAGCTACTGCTCCTTTTGAGTTACAGACTGAAACCAAATATTTCCAAAAGGTTTTGATACTAACTCCAGTAAATCAGCCCTTTTGAGACAGCTGTGTCACACCTCTCCTTCTCCATCAGTAATAATCTCAAGTGAAGGTTTGAGTAGGGTGAACCCCCATTAAGGATAATGCTTTTGTGTGTCCCACTAGCTCAAAATGTTTGAGCACCCCTGGTACACAGTATTTTTCATATAACTTCTCTTGTTTAGAGAATTAAACAATCCACTTGATACTCTTTACTTAGTACATTTGTGCTGTTTAGTATTTAATTAATTTAATTTTTATTTTAAAAGGCTCTTTCAGAAGCCGAGAGAGTTTTAAAGCCAGGAGGAAGATTCCTGTGTCTTGAATTTAGCCATGTCACCAATCCTTTAATGGAACGGCAAGTATTATTTATTAAAATATAATGTTATTCTTATATCAGGGTCTTTTTATAAATTTAACGTGACAGTTGATCTGGAATCAGATAAGAAATGGGATATTATTCCTTATCCTTATATTTTGATCTCTAGTATAATGAATACGATGATTTTGTATAATACACTGTCTTGTGGTACTGGAAGGTATAGATTAATTCAACTGTTATGTAAACATGATGTGAGAATGTCACCTAAGTGTTAATTTTAATTGTTATGCTTTTTGCATTAATGTCAATTCCACTACTGAACAATTTCGTAGAACTATAAACAGTACCCATGACGTTGATGATTTTAGCCTATTCTCCCTGTCCTCTAACATGAAGGTTATCGAGAGACAATTGCAACATGCTGTTGATTGCCCTGAATTTTTGGACAAAGACTAATGGCTTCAGGTACTCACCCAGAAGTCAGTTTTAATGCATTTTTGTCTTAAGCACAATCTTCATCTTCATTCTGAACCTGAATTGGGGTTTGGACAGAATATGATTCCAGTAGTACCTGAGACTAGATTTTTGGAGCTTATATTTGAGAGAAAGTTGACCTTTCTACAACATATCTGCCAACTGCATACACTGTGCATGAGAAGCTTGAATATCCTTTGTGCAATCTCCTCTACTTATTGGGATGCACCTTACCATGCCTCTATCATGCACTTGTGTGATCTAAACTAGATTATGGGTCCCAGGTATGTGCGTCTGCTAGGCACTGCATACCTACTCTAATGGTTAGATCCCATTCACCATCAGGTGATCCATATTGCTGTTGGAGCACTTTTAACTTCTCCTGTGCAAAGCCTTTATTTTGAAGCAGCGAACCATCTTTATCGCTTTGATGGAGACATTTTCTCTACAATGCACTTTTAAATTGAAATCCATGACAGACTATCTCACATGGATGTCTCTTTCTGAGCCACATTAGGAAAATATTTACAACACACATTAGACTGCCACCTGTCCATTTGGTTTTAATCATAACCAAGAGCTACTCAGAGGTTTAGATATCATAGTAAACAAGATTGTCATAAACCTTGTCACCATCACAACTTCCTCCACTCTGTCATGCTTGTGTTCCAGCCTATGATTTCTCCATTAACAAATGGAGGAAGGCTGACGCTCCATCTTCTATATCCATTTTTACGAATTATTTGTTGAAACCTTTGAATTTATCCAAACTACCCACTTCCATAACATCAGGCAGAAGTTTATTCCAACAATCAGTAACCCTCTGGATGAATGCAAATTCCCTCACATCTATTCTGCAAACATTGTTTTCAATTGATATTTATGATCTCTTATATGTGCCATCTGAGAGAGAGAGAGAGAGAGAGAGAGGATGCCATCAACTTTTAGATTTCTTAACCTTTTTAATGCTTTAGATCTCTGAGACTTGTGACAGACATTCAGGAATGGCAAGCAAAGGCTTGCTACCTGGAAATCTAAAACACTGATGAAACTGACATTCAGGTGATGCTTGTGAGCTAAGTAGACCAAATTTTGGTGAAATATAGTAGTTCTGTTACAACCAGATTGTCTGCTTGCACTTTATGATGGTGGGACTGTTAGTAATCTTAAGTATACTCCCATCCCACATGCAAGTTCTGAAACACTGCACCTAGTATACCGGAGGTGACCATCCAGCCATGAACCAAAGAAAGCAGAGGTCAACGTGTGGCATACAAACTATGCAGAAAAATGCAGCCCCTCTGTGTCACTAGGCAACAGTAGGTGGCAGATTATTCTCATTAATTAGAACAAACCAGCACTTTGCTTATTGGAAACTTGAAGTGGTGAAACCCATTTTTATTCTCAGAGCAAAGCACCGTCAACTCTCATCTGCAGTATGATTAATGTCTTTTGAGGTTATGGTGAGATTGTGTCCTTACATTTTGAGGTAACAGCTCTAAAATGGGTTTTGCAGGCTGCTACGAGATAGTTCACCTAGCATACAATCTCACTGCCTCTACTTAGCCATATAGTGACTAGAGATGTCAAGAAATGCTTGTGTAGAGAGCATTGTTGTTATGTCAAGGAACTGGGTATATTCTTGCTGTGTACTCCATATCCAAAAATT
The DNA here is from genome assembly GCF_048544385.1 of Mastigoproctus giganteus. Taxonomy (NCBI): domain Eukaryota; kingdom Metazoa; phylum Arthropoda; class Arachnida; order Uropygi; family Thelyphonidae; genus Mastigoproctus; species Mastigoproctus giganteus. Next base: position 7,390,194 of record NW_028328292.1, on the reverse strand, counting down.
TCATTATTTCATATATGTTCCCCCCCCTCCCCTTTTTACATGGTCTCAGTTCCAATCTCAATGATGTACATTTCTATTTACGCACTGCCAAGCCCCATTTTTTCTGACAGAATCCCAATTATTAGTTGCCTCAACCACTGATCATCCTAGATGCCTAATTATTCACTCAATGATTCCTTTTGATTCAAAGGTGGTACTTATGCATGTCTGTCCTGATATTCCCTGTCCGGGTTGCTAATTGGAAATCTCTTTTTGATCTCCAAGTCCAACACTATTTTAGGTTCAAAATTCATCTAGTCCTCTATTACAAAAGTGTTGGTCTTTGTGAGCTTTGCATCCAGACCCCTCAATGTGCTAAGGCTATTCAAGGTAAGATTGTTGCATATCACAATTGGCTTGCATCCAAATCTCCAGGTTCATTTTCTGCCTCAACCAAAACTTGCAAAAATTGCAATGCACTTATTAATCAATCCAAACTAGATTTGGACCAGGCTAAGAGTAGAAAACCTGCCTCTCATTCAAATAGTAGTTGAACATTCTTGTCTCTTTCCAAAGCTGTTGGCTATAATTTTTGTCCATCTATACTCCCACCTCTGTTAAAACCTGACAGTTCTGTTGTCTTCTCAGTTAAAGAAAGCTGACTTACTAGCATCCTACTTTTCATTTGACTCTTTGTATTTTCAATCTTTGTAAGCCACCTCCTACCATTCCCAGTAATTTTTGTCCATCTATACTCCCACCTCTGTTAAAACCTAACAGTTCTGTTGTCTTCTCAGTTAAAGAAAGCTGACTTACTAGCATCCTACTTTTCATTTGACTCTTTGTATTTTCAATCTTTGTAAGCCACCTCCTACCATTCCCAGTACACTCACACTCGGTGCCTCCTGTAGTCCTGTGTCAATTGGATATCAGAAGAATTTTGAACAATCTTGTTTCCAGGAAAGCTCCAGGGCCTGATGGTATTGCCCCACTTGTTTTCAAAACCTGTGTTCCTGAGCTTCCTCCCATTCTGTGTTGTTTTTTATCACTTTCTTATTCTACTGATGTTTTTCCTTCTTCTTGGAAATTTGCTCATATCCAGCCAGTTCCTAAAAAAAAGGTGATAAATCCCTCCCATCCAGTTGTCTCATTGCACTTACCTCTACTCCTTCCAAAGTAATAGAGAAATCCATTAGCTGACACTCCTAAGCTATCTTGACACGTTCCATCTGATCAGCAATCACCAATATAGATTCTATCAGTGTCAATCCACTGGTGTGATATATTGGCTTAAGTTAATCACTATGGACAAATTTAATGGAAAAGTTTGGTGAAACTCAAGCAACTGCTGTTGACATTTCTAAAGCTTTTGATTGTCTTTGACATAAAGGTCTTCCAAATAAGCTCCTCCCATCTGACTGTTTTTTGCAAATGAGTATCTGGTTTTCTCTCTTCTTTCTGCAGGCAATGGTATATGGCTCTCTGTCTTCTAATCTAACTTCTCCACTACTGTTGGTGTTCCCAAAGGTTCAGTTTTTTTCTTTCACTCTTTTCCTCTTGCATATTGATGACCATCTTCCACTGACTGGGAACTCTCTCCATAGTTTTGCTGATGATAGCACATTGCAGTCTGGCTTCCAGTTTGAGAGACTTTTCCCTGGAAAGCATAAACTTCTTGAATATCCACTGCCAATTCTTCAATGGGGCAAAGGTAACTTAGTTACTTTCAATTCTTCTAAACCTCAGTCCTATCTTATATCTCGCAAGGCGCCTCCGTAGCCAGGTGGGCAGGAGCAGCAGTGCGTAGCACACGCTTCTTGATTAGACCGGGGTTCGAGCCCGTGACCACCAAATACGGAGGATGCGGAAAGGTCAGGGAATGACCACCGCATATCCCCGGAGCAATATGGAGAAATAGATACTACCTTTCATAGTCTAATGATTAAACTATGAAAGGTAGTATCTATTTCTAACCACTTTCTCCTACTTAACTATCCCTTATCTATGACAGTAACTGGCCTATAGTGCTACATTGCTCTAATTTATGCAACAGTTATTCACAGCATCAAAGGCTTTACTGAAATCTAAGTATATGATGTTAGAATTATGAAATGCTTATAGCAGCTAATCAGATTGGTGAGGCATAATCTTCCTTTAAATAAATCCATGCTGTGATTGCCTTATAGCTTTACTCCTATCAAGATGATCTTGCATTACTTCTTTAACCATTGACTATTTTTCATGGCACAGATGTCACAGGTCTATACAGCCTACAGGTCTGTATTTACCCACTTCACCCTTTGATCCAGCCATTTGAATATTGAATGTGCACATCAGAAATCTATGGAGATGCTCCCTGAATTTTAGGGTGCTCTGATTATTATAACTAAAGGGGTGCTGTCTACATCTGTTTCATCTTCTTTTAATGCTCTGGCTAGTGAATGTGGTCTGTTCTGTATACCAAAAACAGTAAAATTTATATATCTATTAGAATTATATCATTGCCACTTTATTATTACTCCAGTATGCTGTTCATGTTTGGTTCTCATTATTAATTGTTTTTCAATTGGCGAAGTTTGGCAATAAGAAAATTCTTTATGGTGTTCGTCAAAAATCACCCATTGATATGGTAACTTTTCCCCTGCTGCACTACCTGATTTTTGGCTGTACAGTACAGTACAGTAAACCCCCCACTATTCGCAGTCGCTGATTTAATATAAAATGAAACCTAAAAAAATGTGAATTTTAAAGTGCCGTGAACATTTTCCGTCATAAAAAACATTGGCATGGCTAAAATCATCTTTCCCAGTCAAAACAGTGTTCAGTAGGTGGGGGGGTGTGACAAAATCGCGAGTGCCGATGTTTCCCGCTAATCCTTGTTCAGTATGTGTTATGCGTTTGTCATGGAAGGTTTCGTCATTTGCTTTTAATTTATATGCTTATAAATTGAATAAATTTATCAATTTATAAATTGATATGCTTACAAAAGTGATAAATCTACCGTTTTGCAGTGTAAAACAGACTTTTTCGAGCGTGTTAACGGAAGAAAGTGACTTTATTGTGGACAAGTTCTTTCTAACCCGTACAAAAATATGGCTACGAATAACGAGGGAAATGTGAAAATATCAAAGAAGGTGATGACATTAGCGAATAAAATTGAGTTATTAGACAAAATTTCTAATGGTGAAAGTGTCTCCTCGGTGGCAAAATATAAAATCAATGAGTCAACGGTACGATCAATCAAGAAATCGGAAGTAAAAATCTCTAGTGTCCGTGAAAATGCACTAATTGCTTCAAAAATTTGCTCTGTAACTTGTGATGTTAAATTAGAAAATATGGAAAAGGCTTTAAATCTGTGGATAGAAGACCGAATTCAAAATAAAATTCCATTAAGTTCACTCATCATTCGGGAAATGGCAAAACACCTTTATCAACACTTTAGCGAAACTGGTGATAGCACTGGCTGGATAAGTTTTTTAGCTAGCAAAGGCACTGGTTTGAAAGATTTGTTTGAAATTTCTAATAAATATTACATTTAATATTAAATTGTTTCTTATTTTCATTTCGATGTGTTATGCTTGTATTTCACTATGTATATAGTCATATTATGAAGGTACATATAATACATATAGACAAACTATTTTTTCTTATATATTTCATACTTTGGAACGTAACCCCTTTGTTACTATGGGAGGCATAACTCAGTATTCGCGACATTTCTCAGGAACGTTGGTTTACTGTAGTTGGGATTTTTTTTTTTTTTTTTTGGGTAACAAGGCTGTTGTTTCTAATGATGAGTTTTAATCTTATTGTACAATATAGTGTTTCAAGTTTTTCGATTGAATTTTTTTTTTTTTTTTTGCAGTTTTGAACATAACAATAAATTATGACTGATTACATGTCAGAGCTTAAAGTTATTGAGATACTGAGTCAGTTGGGATGATAAGTTATAGTTTTGCCAGTAATCTCAAAATTAAAAAAAAAAATTAGTGAGGTCTCACAGAAATTTATACTTTGGGTTAAGGATTAAAATTAAAAAAAAACAAAAAAAATCTGTAATTCCTTTGATAAATGAAAATGTGATTTGCTGCTTGATGATAATCTGTATAACACAGATTTCATAATTTCAATAAATAATATCGAACAACTTGCTTGCGGTCTCAAGTTTTTGCAAGTGCATTTCATGAGTTATTCATGTAAAACCTCGAAACTAATGATCCATGAGCATACCGTAAGTGTTCCACGAAATGTTCCATCAAAAATGAGAATTTGTTTGCATTTCAATATTTTTATGTTCTTTGAAATAAAAAGAAATTATACTCTATATATAACTGTACTAAAAACAAATTCTCATGATGTAATTCAATTCTCATGATGTAATTCATTTGAATTATTTTGTTTCTAGCCATGAAGGCTTGTTTTGTTACTCATTTTCTTACTCATTTCAAAGTGTTTCATTAATGAAAAAGAGTTAAATCACTTCTCTAAACATATGGGGATAATATAAACTTAATTAAATTAAAAAAAAAAAAAACTAAGCCTGTTCTTTATACAATTTACAAAATATTCAGTACTGCAAAACTGCAGTACTGTTGCCTGATAACTGGTAATTAAAAGAATGGGTACACCCAGTGGCAAAAAATACGTTACCAGAAGCTTAACTCATTTATTATATATGTATACATGGTAGACACATCGTGTCCCTTAGCTTATGCTTATTATGAATTGGAAAAAATCCATATTTTAGTGCCTTTTGAATGATATTCCTTTAAATTTTATTTAGTAGGACAAGATATAAATTATTGTAGAATGTTCATATAACATGTCATGTTAACATTAAGAATTTCCAGAAGAACACAGAGAGTGAGCAAAACAGAAAGAGAGACTGGAAGAAAAGTGAATATTTCTTTATCATTTATTCATTATAAAAACTGGCAAGGAAATTGTTATTTTATGACCTCTTTGAGAACAGATTAATATTTTCAAACAATGTTTCTGAAACAGTTTTTACTGTATTTTTGTACACTTCATTAACTCATGTAATGGCCATATGCAGAATTTATAATAAAAAAATATAGATACTTATTATTTTTCTGTTGATGCATCTCAAATGCAATGAAAATAGAATGCTCTTATGAGTAGCATATATGACTGACTTCGGACCTTCCACTCATGCATTTTTGCACCTCCGTAGCCAGGTGGGAAGGAGCAGCAGTGCGTAGCACATGCTTCTTGATTAAAACGGGGTTCAGCCCGTCACCACCAAATACGGAGGATGCGGAAAGGTCAGGGAATGACCACCGCATATCCCGGAGCAATATGGCCTTAGTTGCTAATGCTCCTAAAAACTAAATAACAAACAAACAACTCATGCATTTGCTTCACTTCATTTTCATTTAGACCCACATGAATGTAAGTGTAAACATGAAGGCTTGTAAGTATAAGTATTGGTTCCAATCAGTGCGTGAAGTCAATCAATAAAAGCAGAAACATTGAAACTAAAGGTACACTCATTTGGAATGACAATACCACAATGATAATTGCAGAATATCCCTTCAAGTTTAAAATAAGTGTTTTTAAATTGTAAATTGATGAATATATATCTCACTTTAATTACACTATACTTGTGTAAATATAATTAGTGTTTTTTTTTTTTTTTTAATGCCATTCTTTTCTTTAAATAAAATTTTCTATTTCCATCATATGTGTCTGCAAAAATTCCTTCCAGACAACTGCATGTCTACAATTTATTTTAGGCAACATTGATTGTTATGCAACATGCAGAGTCCTAGCTGTTTCCTGCTGTTATCTGTTGGAGAATATGGAAACTCTTTTAGAACTTTGTTTTCTTGTCATTTATTTGAGAACTCAAAAACTATATAGCAAAAGATATATATTTGTGTGGATTTAATCGAAAAGGACCATACCATATATGCTACATACCATACTTATGGTATTTTGAAAATTACTTGCACGATCACTGCACCCTTAGTTTGATCTGCAAGATCAGCATAAAAATTGCATTTATTATATGCATAAATAGGTAAATGAAAAAGCAGTTAGTCAGAATTACTGAATGGCATACAACTATAACATTAGTCTCAAAATTTTGGATAATATATTTTGTTAAATAGTTTTGAGCATACTTGAAAATCCTCTTTATGAACTAAATCTGAGTTGTCTACGGCTAAAATTCTTTCCGTTACAATAATTCACATATTGTTAGGCATGTGAATTATTGTAGATTCTTGAAGATTTTTAAATTAATAAAAATTTTAATAAAATATAAATTAAAAACAGAATTAGATCTGTTTTTAATTTATTATTTTTTTTTTTTTAGGTTCTATGATTTTTATTCCTTTAATATAATTCCTGTAATGGGTCAGTTGATAGCAAAGGATTGGAAATCATATCAGTATTTAGTGGAAAGCATTAGAAAGTTTCCTGATCAGGTAATAAATTTAATAATATCTATTATAGTATTAAGTTGATAAATTTTAAAATAAAACTAGGGATGTAGACATTTTGTAGCCTTTATTTGATAATCATATTCAATGATTGGTCCTCTTTGAAAAAAACTTTTTAAGAATCCCTGAATTAATGTTGTGTGTTATAAATTCACACACTAATTTTCATATAATAATGTGGAATTTTAATTAGCCATGCCTTATTCAATTTCTCATTAGCATATACTTTCTTGTTTAACTGGATGTTACTGTATGATGTCACAAATATTGCCAATAATTTTTGCAAGTATCAAAACTCATAAAATGGGGTTCCATCTACCTGGATCTGGATAGCACAAATGTTACAGTTTTGCCAACCACCACCATTACTAGAAGTCCCTTGTTACTCAGCAACACAGAGCATTTTCTTGAACAGATCTGGGAGTTCCGGCTACCACTTAGGGATTTGTTTGTTACTTTTTGACATCAGGCCAATATTCTTTAATATTCTCCTCCACAATGTGAAGATTAACCTGACTAACAGTACCATCCATTTTGGCTTTCTTAAACCACTCCCACTCAAAAAAAGGAGGATACATAAATGGATCCTCTCAGCAAGGGGCACTAAGTTTCTAGATGAATTCAACAACCAGTCCTCAGCCCTTAGCATGGGAAATCTCTCTCTCTCTCCTCGGTGTGCATAATAAAAATTGAGCCGTTTTGTAGTTTCTACCATTTAAGCCATAGAGACAATTGAATTAAACCTATTTGTGCGTAATAGGATTTTTACGTGAATAAATCCCCTAAAAAAGAAGTCTTTGATCATTCAAGTTGCAATATTGGCCCAGTGTTGCTCTATAAAGTAAACACCACTTCTCTTAAAGCGTGTTTATTTATTTACTGCAATGTTGAGAATTTTTTTATTCTAGCACTTTATAGATCTATTTATAATACACTCTCTCTCTCTCTCTCTCTCTCTCACTTCTCCCCACCAGGTGAGGTGGCAATAACTATTGAAATAGATTCAAGGAAGTTGGAGAAATAGTGACAGCACATTACAAATAAATAGGATCACATTTTTTTATGATATGTACTGTTTATTTGTTGCACAATATGGGGGCCACTCATGGTGATAATATTGTAGCTTGAGTCACACCATAATTACAAGTAGACTTATTTAAGCCATGCAGTTCATTTGTTCCCTCACTCTCAGTGGACCTCTTAATTTCTGACCTTGAATCTAAAGTTTTAGATCCCTTTTATTGTAGATGAGCTTAGCAGCTTCCTTACTTTATTGGATATTCTCCTTTCAAGATTGAGCAATATTATAAAAAGTGTACCAAAAACCAGCAGACTCTGGTAAAATGTAATTTCTTCTTAACTGCACTTCACATTTCTTTTACAGCATCAAGGTTAAAATCATTTATTTCTACACTTTTAGAACTCAGTAAGCCAGGCAGCTAATCCTGATGCAGAAATGAGAGTTGCTGTCATCAATTTCACTGATAATAGCTACCCCCCAAAACTTCCTCTTCCAATTCAGTAGCCAGACTTTTAAGGTTTTCAGATTAGCTTCATGTCCAGATTAACTTTCACAGCTACCAAGCCATGCTTTGATTCTCTTCATTCGGGAAATCAGCCACAGAACCATATGAGATACAAAGAAATGCAACAACAAGACTTAAACCTCAAAAGAGCACTTTTCAGTAATAACAAACCTGTAGATCACACACTAAAACATTTCACAGCTTAGAATTCTGGGTGAAAAAACACTAAGTTGGTGTCAGACATGCCTGTTATTCCCAGTCAGATCTAGCATCCTGTTTCTAGAGTTCAAACTTAAAAATCAAGTTGTTTATAAGTTTATGTTTACAAATATTTTTGAATGTTTTATGTAAGTTTAGTTTATGTTTTTAAATATTTGTCCTGTTTGAAATGTGCATGCCACAAGGAGGATACATCATTCTTACTGGGATGGTTTTATTATGTGAATTTTTTTTCAACTTTAATGCCTAATTAATGGAAAATATGCCGATGCTTTGTGGCCTTAGTGTCCTTGTAGCTTTCTGGACCTAGCACAATATGCCTGTATACAACATATGCAAACTACCACTTGTCATTCATTCATTTATGCCGAGAGCCTTCCTTTAATTGCTAAATATTTTGCTCCTTGCCTTTAAAAAGCCCTCTGTTCATTATTTTTGCAACATTAATTCTTTCTTCAATCTCTAACACAATGTTCACATATCTTGTTTTCTGTCTCTAGTACAATTTTGATTTATTTTCTGATCTACATTTCCAGCCTGTGTTGGGATATATGAATGCTGAAAAGTGGGAACAGTTCACTTTTTTTTATATAGCTATATCTGTGTGAAAAATGAAATGTGTAAATAAATTTCCAAACCTACTATTGATATGCATCTTAAATTCTTAAAGGAAGTCAATATGCTGAAGTACACATCCTTGTCTAAGATGTGCATCTTGTATAAGACAACTGCCAGGTGTTTTTAGTCATTAGGTAAATGTGATATATAACTGCCACCTTCAAATAGTAAACTTTATTAAAACAATAAATAGAAATTATGTAGCATTTTGTTACTTGAAACAGAAATACCCACAAATAAGAGATGCAAAATTAAAAGAAGAAAGTTTTTGGGACTGAAAATTAAAAAAAATTCTGAGAATTAAAAAAAAAAGTTGATTACTTAAAGAGATATTGAGTAAGAATGCTATTGTTATTTAGTTTACTCAAGCCATTTAAAGCCTTAAGCACTTTGATCTTAACAGGTAAAATCATGTTGGTTTTTAATGAGCATGGATAATCCACAAATCTCTGGGATGGGGAGCAGAATTTGTAGTTTTGCTGCTGATGCTCATTGGTCGGTAAAATCACAATTGACTAACAATCAATTGTTAGTGATTTTATTGGCTGGTATGCTTATTTGATGAATGGCATTTTATTTTCTGAAGACCTCATTACAATCAACATATAAATTACTAAACAACTGACTTTTTATTTCATATGCCACCAGAGCCCATTCTCCTTCTGCACATATTGCGGCATTACAGCAGTGTAGTAAACTCCACTGTTGTAACACTTACATACACACTACACTCACTGGCCTTCACAAAGTGACACATAAAACACTGAAATTTTTACAAGCAGCATAAGAGGATGCCTAGCTTTTAACTTTTGTTCATTTATGTGGAATGTATTTCTTTGGACCTTTGATAATTTCAAAGCATTATGTGGCTTTCTAATTCCATTTGGAGGAATTACACACAGAGGTCAGCCATACCTATCACTGGGTGAATATGACTGCCAGCAAGTGCTACTTTTAATACATAAAGAAATGTATTAAAAGTATTAAATGTATTGGCTTGAATTTCTTTGTGATTAACTTATATTTCTATGTTTGAGATATCCTCTTACACTGTTATTCCAAAATAATCTTGGGGTGGTGGGTATTGTGAACTCTTAATTCCCACTAGAGCAGATTACATCTGAAAGCCTCTTTTACTAGTCGCTGATATAAATATCTGACATAAATTTGCCATATGTTCAACAAGGAGAATCAATCTGGTTCCTCTTTTCTGAATGGATTTAATTCTCGTTCTGCAAGCAAACAGTTGCATGAGCATCAACTACATCATTAACAAGTGGTGGGGGGTGATATTCTTTTTTTAGGAATTTAAGAAATAACTTCACTTTTTTCATAAGTTTCAAAGAAACTGCTTTATATATGAATGAAATTTCAGTAAAATCATGAAAAGCAAAAACAAAACCCAAATCATGAAAATTAATTACTATAATTAATAACCACTCTTATACCACATGAAATTAATAATATAGTTTATTAAGCTTATAGTCCAAACCACTATACATTTAAAGTGACATTTCGAGCATCTTACCAATACCCATCATCATACCGTGCTGCTGTCAGACTCCTGCTTGCCAATGCTTTCAAAACCTGATGTGCATACTCCAGTAGAATCCTGCAAGGAAATGACAAGATTGGAAGCATTTTAAGCTGTTATAAAAAAAGTTCTGAGAATTAAAAGTAAAGAATTGAGAATTAAAAGGAGTATGCACATCAGGTCTTGGAAGCATTGGCAAGCTGGAGTCTGACAGTAACAGGGTCTGATGATGGGTATTGGTAAGATGCCTGAAACATCACTTTAAGTGTATAGTAGTTTGGACTAATAAACTATATTATTAATTTCATGTGGTATATGAGTGGTTATTAATTATAGTAATTAATTTTCATGGAAAACAACCATGTTAATGTCCTTCCCTAACTATATTAAAACCCAAATCATTAGAATTACATGTGAAGCGATTTGATGGATTAGATCAGTGGTGTCCAACCTATGGCCCCTGGACCGTATCCGGCCTGCGAATAATTTTTAAAAGGCCCGTGCACGGAAAATGAACTAAAACAGCATTTTAGAATCATGCCACTGCATGCAAGGCGAAACTGAATATGAAGATGTACAGGCATGCAAGCGTCGAGCTTGACTGTATGGAACACGCACATGTAGTCCAGTGCAGCCATATGTACGCTAAATACATTTATGTATGTATCAATCTTTTCATATTGTGAAATTCTGCTGTTTTAATATAATTTGTTCCTTGTATTGAATTAAAAAATCATCCTTAAAAATGTTCCCAAAGAGGAACGTCAATTTGCAATGTCATGTTTTTAATCAAAGGTGAACTGAAGACTATTTGTTCATTGAGTGCAATGAAAAAGCAGTGTGTTTGGTGTGCAAAGGGACTGTCAGTTTTTAAAGAATGTAATTTTAAATGACACTGTGATTCCAAGTATAAATCTTATGGTCAATATAAAGGAGTGTTACAATACGATCTAAGCCAGAATGCTGAGAAGTGATATAAAGGAGTGTTGCGAAAAGAAAAGTGTTCCAAGTTATAAAACGAATCAAGAAAACCCCAAAACACACTGACAACGGATCAGTCAAGAAATTTATCTGCAGTAAGTGCCAGTTATCAAGTTGCACATTTGATTGCTTTTGAAAGTAAACCGCTCAGTGATAGTGAATTTGTTGAAAGTTGTGGAAGAAATTTGTCCGGAGAAACAAACAACGATACAAGACATTAATTTGTCTTGATAAACAATTATGCAAAGAGTAGAAGATATTGGAAAGAATTTGTTCAAACAGCTTTTTGGAAATATAAAACAAATGAATTATTTTAGTGTGGCACTGGATGACAGTACTGGTATAAATGACACAGCCCAACTCCTTATCTTCATACATGGAATTAATGATAATTTTGTACCAGTTGAACATTTATCTGATCTACAGAGTATGCACAGAAGAACTACAGGTGAAAATCTTTTTTAAAATTTTTGCCAATCTATTGAAAAGTTATGATTAAATATTAAAATCCTGGTAGGAGTCACAACTTACAGTGCAAAAAATATGATTGGTAAAAACATTGGGTAGAATAATCAAGAAAATGATAGACATCAGAGCTGAACTTCCGATTAGAATTCACTGCATTTTGCATCAAGAAGCTCTCTGCATGAAAGTATTGGATCTCAAACACGTTATGAATGTGGTTATTTCAACTAAATTTTATATGATCACATTGGCCTTAATCACTGTATGTTTCAACAGTTTCATTCAGAAATTGAAGCTGAATACGAAGATGGAATTTTACATTGTGCAGCGAGATGACTTAGTCGTGGCAAAGTGTTATATCGTTTCTTTAAACTGCATCATGAGATTGATATTTTTATGACAGAAAAAAGGAAACCAATAAAACAATTATCAAATATGGAGTGATTGTTTGATCTTGCAATTCTTACAGACATTTCTAATCATTTAAATGCTCTTAATTTAAAACTACAAGGGAAAGGAAAATTGGTCTCTGATTTGTATGGTGACATAAAATCATTTCAGAATAAGTTATTATTTAAATACAAATTGAGCAAGTCAGTTTAGTCCACTTTGAGTGTTGTATTGAGCTAAAAGAGAAACACACATTTTCAAAGAATCGTTGCCTCTCATTATTACAATTACCTTTTGATGAGTTTGAACGTCAATTTGCTGATATAAGATCCCATGAAAAAGACACAAGCTTGTTTGAGAATCCATTTACTTCTATGGCTCAAAACTACAATCCCAGCTTGCAACTTGAAATTATTGATCTTCAAGCCAAAACATGGTTCAAAAATAAGTATATAGACTACGAAAATAAGCTGCTTGAATTCTACAAGGCCCTTCCATCTGAAGATTTTGTTCTAATAAAAGAAAATTCCATGAAAATTCTACTTTGTTCAGGTCAACATATGTTTGCGAGCAAAGTTTTTCACACATGAAATCAAATAAATATTTAAAAAGAAACAGAATAACAGACCAGCATCTTCATTCTGTATTGAGAATTAGCGTCACAAATTTTCAATCAAATTTTGAGCAATTTATCTAAAAATATCCAGCCTCAATTGTCTCATTAAATGTTAAGTTTTGTTCAGTAAATGTTATTGTACTTAATACAATTTTCGAATATTTTCAATTTTAGGTGTATCATTATATTATTTATTTATTCATCTTAATATTGAAAGCAATGATTCTTTTCAGCTTGTAAATTTTGTGAAGTGAGCATTTAAAAGCAAAAGTAAAGTATTTTTAATAAAACAAAAGTAAGTCATATTTCTATAATTTTAATAAAATCTAAAAAAAAAAAAATCACTGACATAGATTTGATACACATAAAAGTGTTGGGAATATGCATTTTTTATATACAGCTCTTGAAAATAAAAAAACGATAACATGAAAATAGAAACTTCATTTTACATGTAACAAGTTATGGAAAATTTAACACTAATTTTTATCGAATCACTAGTGCGGCCCACGAAACAAGTCTATCTTTGAATATATGGCCCCTGTATAGGAAAAGGTTGGACACCACTGGATGAGATCATTATTCCCACCCCCTTCAAATCCAGGGGCAAAATGGTTTCAACATAAACATGGAAAATAAACATATCTCATTCTGTAATTCTGGAGATAGAATTAAATAATAAAAAAATTATTAAAATAAATTAAATTAGGACTATTAAAGTTAAACATAAAAAATTTAGTTATAACATTAATAAATTATAAAAATAAAATAAAATGATAGATAAAAATGAAGTTGAATATTAAATCATATCGAGTTAGGAGGATTATTCTATCCTATCCTCTTCTTTTTTTTTTTGCAGCCAGCAGGCAATGGTCTTAAAGCAGACTTTGCCATTACAAGTTGCATTGGTATTGTACTACTTTCAAACAAATGGCATTGCAAAAAGGTTAACCTGCCATTTATTTAAAAGATAATTCTGATCTGTTATTCAGCAATGGCTAAATAACAGATCAGAATTCTGCTGAATAACATATCAGAATTTTAAACTGAACATTTTAAATGTATTTGAAAGCAGTATACTAATCATGAAAGCAAAGTTTGAGGCCACTTTTGCCATACCCTACTTATGCAGACATAGTGTGGTAAGCAAACACATCATTGACTACATGAGAAAGGAGAGAGTGCTCATTACATGCGATGTGTTGAATAGTGGCCTGAAAAAAGAGTAGTCTTAAAGTTTGATGATGATGATGATGATGATTAGCAGTTGTTAAGAGTTACCTTTCCAGGGAGGTAGTTAAATCTGAGGACATCTGGTAAACAGTAATCACAACAGTGAAAGCCACTGGGGTTCAGTGAGCACTTGATAGGAAGTTACTACTATGACATCACATTTTATTTTGCTAAAAATTCTTTACTTTTTTTTTTTTAATTGCTAGCTTGAAATTCAGGAAGGACTAGATCACTTCCATTAATATTGATATATTAATTAAGAATTCATAAATACTGACCATGATGGCAAAAAAATATATATAATAAATTATGGTAAACCTTAGTAATTTGGACTAATGGGGAAAGAGATAATAATTATTATTATTTTAATGATCCCTAAGCATAACTCATATTTGTATGTGTATATTGTCTGTAGCACTGTATGTTCGAATGCTGATAAACCCAGAATAACTTAGGGATCATTTCAGGAGGGGTTACTTCCTTGGCCTGAGATCGGCTAATACAGCCTTGATTGAAGAGGACTTTTATAAATTCCTCCAGTTGTCGACAGGACTCAAACACAGATCTCTCCAAACAGTTGGCCAAACTGCTAAGGAGGATTGGGTAGTCCTCCTTGACAGTATAGTTTAGCAAACTTATACAGCATAAGCCCTAAAAAAATAAATAAATTACCCACTTAATTTGCCTATTCCATTTGTTAGAATGGAATTTGTTGAAACCTTCTTTAAATCTATTCAAAGTATCCACTTCCACAACACTAGATGGAAGCCAATTATTCTTTGGCTGAAGGCAAATTTCTTCACATCAGCTATCCAGCAGCCGTCCTTTTCCAATTTGTTGTATGTTTTGACTAAGAAAATTAGGATGCCATCAGCAGTTTACTCCACTCCATTTAAATCCTTAAATACATCGTTAAGGTCTCCTTGTAGATGTCTGAATTTACAGAAATCCTAGTCTTTCTTTGTAAAGATATTCTTTTATGCCCCAACTAATCTCGTTGCCCTTCTCTACACCCTTTCCACCAGATCTACATCCTTCCTGAAATGAGGTTTCTAAACCAGATGTGGTATTCCAGAAATTACTTTAGGGACTTTTTCAACATCGCATTGTTGGCTATTGTTAAATGTAACATAAACCTATATCTAGAATGTGTTTGGTGGTTTAATGAGAAATTTTTGGCGATGGATTTGATTCAGTCTCTTCTTCATATTTAGATCCCTGTTTTGGTTATGGCCTGTGTGATTTCTGTATCATCCATAACTGTAACTTCATATTTCAACAAATCATCATTGTATGCCTTCTTTCTATAAATTTTTCATTTTGCCTGAAATTATTTAAAAAACTATGTTCTTCATAATCGTCTTCCAGTTCAAGCCTTTCATTAGCAATATCAACCTCAAGCTAAATTTTTTCCAAGATTTAATAAATTCATTAAAGAGGCCTCCGGAGTTAGGAATTTGATAATTCATTTTTAATGTCACTAACCACTGACTCAAAACTGCATATACAGGGTGATTCACTACCAGTGCAACAAACTTGCAGGAGGTGTAGGGGGCACAAAGACCAATCGGAATCACATAGCATTGCAGGGTCCGAAATGGATTCGTCATGCGGTAGAGGACATTGAACGGGAGGTCGCGGGAACAGCGATCCCGCTGGAAGTCAGCATTTGCGAACCGTTTCTGTTGAAGAAACCAAGTAGCAAAAGTCCTCCAGAGTGGATAATCCGCAGGCTCCAATGATTGGACGTGTTGCAGATGGTATGAACTCATTTGGTTTGTTGACAGTATCCTCCATACAGTGGAATTGGAAATACCCAATCGTTGGCCTGTTGCTCGAGTACTCGTACTGCCTTCTGCAAGATGTAGGACATTCTCCTCATTGTCTGGCGTCCTCGCCATTCGCTCTCGATTCATGGTACCTCTCGTGAAACAACCAGTCTCACGTAACCTTCTGTGCACATGTGCGAAAATCATATGAGGAGGGGCACGCCTGTGCGGGAAACGTTCCTGGTACAAGCGCAGAGCGTTGCGCCCATTACAGTCCGCAGCTCCATACGCGAGGTGCATGTCGGCTAGTTCAACGTTTGAATACTCGTCCATCCTACCGCCTCGGGAACCAGTTCGCAAATGCTGACTTCCAGCGGGATCGCTGTTCTCGCAACCTCCCATTCAACGTCCTCTACCGCATGACGAAGGCATTTCAGATCCTGCAATGCTATGTGATTCCGATTTGTCTTTGTGCCCCTACACCTCCTGCAAGTTTGTCGCACTGGTAGTGAATCACCCTGTATAACTTTATTTACAATAAAACATACTATAAAATAAAATAATATCTTCAAAACTGCATTATACTATAATTAAAACAAAACCGAAATAAAGTAAAATAAAGTGTATATTACGATAATATAAAATCACTGATTAAAAATTTTAAATTTAAAGGTTTGAAATCACTTAAAACCACTACAATAGCTTTTGGCAGCAACAGCTGCCTTCATCAGCTGAGATGGTTATGGGTTATCCACTATATATATACCTACACATATCCCAGAAATTCTGCGACGTCCACTACTAACTTCCTGTACATTGGAAACGGCTAGGGTACGCATCTTTCTAAATTGCTCGTCCCTCCCTAAAATGAGGTACTCAAAAAGGTGGATGAATGCAGCAGTCCTTATCCCTATTAATACTATAGCGTCTGGATGAACATATCCGTATGCTCTCCAGCCACTTCCAGTTCCAGAAACTACTAGCTCTGTCGACAATCAATGCTCCTTTGGCTGAAATATCATGCCCCATTTCCCAAGCATGTTTGGCTATAGCTGAACTTTTATAATCAGCCGTCTTGATGGCTCTATCATGTTCATCTAGGCGATCGCACAATCTACACTGTTTCTCCCACATTCTGAGCTTTCAATCTCATATATGACCCTGCTAGTGTCACCGGTATCAGTGGAATATTTAACCATGGACACCACCGTGTGAAGTCTCCGACCAGGAAGCTGCACACAGCGCATTTGACACAAGCGTAAAATACATGCAATTGGTTCCGAGATACCCAGATAGTAGAGAATGTACCCGGTAGCCCTAGGCATAAAAACATCTGTATGCCCACTATTCGTATCCTTTTGACAACCATCAGTGCTCTGGAGGTAGACACACATCTTGAGGTCAGCCGTAACCCATCTAATCTCGTCATCCCCCTCCTCAGGGGGGCCACCTCCGTAGCCAGGTGGGCAGGAGCAGCAGTGCGTAGCACACACTTCTTGATTAGACCGGGGTTCGAGCCTGTGCCCACCAAATTCGGAGGATGCGGAAAGGTCAGGGAATGACCACCGCATATCCCCGGAGCAATATCGCCTTAGTTGCTAATGCTCCTAAAAAAAAAAAAAAACCAAACCAAATCCTCAGGGGAGGAACAATGTAACCCCACCCTTCCCATCAAAGCCTTGACTACACTTTTCCACTAGCTGTTAGTGACATTAAAAATGATTTAATAAATGTTGAACTTGGCATTTCATTCACCCAGTGCTATGATGTGAACATCTTTGATATTGATGACTTCGGAGTCTATAAAACCTGTATTCTTGTCTTTTTTTCCTAACCAAACTTGGAACACAAAAACTTTCACCATTCTAGATAGAACCCCTTGATTCATGGGCTGGATCAAAGACATTAGCATTAGTTGAGGCATGTGATGCAAGAAAGCAAGCTTATACAGCATCAGCCAAGAAAAAAAAAAAAAAAATCCTTCCCATTTTGCCCATCCGGTCAAATTGGGAAAGTTTTTTTTTTTCTTGGCTGATTTTGTATAAGCTTGCTTTCTTGCATCATATGCCTCAACTGATACCAACGCTAATAAATATCTTTGATCCAACCCATGAATCAAGGGGTTCTAGAATATTACATTGTGGTAAAAATATGGCTTTATCCCATCTAAGTTCCTCACAATTGGGATCTGAAGAAACATCATCCAGAAAGAAAATAGGCTTTTGTACAGAAGGTACAAATTTATTAAAAAAGAGGATAAAAGAAAAAAAAAAATTCTTCGAATAATATATCCATCCATGCTGATTTTTGTGAGTGGTAGTAAACTGGTAAAGATAAACAGTTCATATTGTTTAAAAGCCCTAGGATTAGTTGATGTATCAACAATTTGTAAGTTCTAGTTGGACTGCTGCAAGCAGCTACCATGATTCAATCCTTAAATTTTTTATATCCTAGTGCTGCTGTCTCTGCCTTTTTTGCCATCATTTTTGTAGGTAACATCATGATTCCACTATGCCCCACCCATACTATAATTGTACTCCAATCAATTTCCCTCTGTTGATAAGAGATCTGAAATCTGACATTAAAGAGTTGCAGGTCAATCAGTAGATAATCCCTCCCTGCTAATACTCAATACTGACATTTTTTCTAATGTCCAAGCCATCCTTCACTTGCTGTAAAACTCTGTACCATCAATACTTTAATGCAAGACTAAGGCTTTACCTTTGATATTGCTTTTATAGGTCTACTGATTGGAGTTCTGTAATGGCCCTTGCAAAACAAACTGAGTGAAAATCCTAGAATTTTTCCATTTGTTTTGCCAACAACTAATTCAGCAGGTTTTCTTTTTTTTTTTTGAAACTCACTTGTCTTTCCAGAACATCAAACTATGTTTTCATACAAACAACATTTTTTTTCTTGCCCATATTTTATTAATTTATGTAATATTTAATTAAATATAATGCTGTAATTACAATGACAATTTTGCTGGTGCAAACCCAGCTTGGAACACACACACAACTCACCACTTAGGAAGTAAACAACTTCCTGAGTGGTGAGTTGCACATTAGCCTACAACTGCAACCATACTAGATTAGTATTCACAGCAGTACTGGGGATATCAGACAATATGGGGTTGTGTTGGTTAATACAGGAAGTTAGCTAAGAGTGCTTTTACTGTAATTAAATAAAGGAACCAGGAACTCACAAGCATTATGTCTATGTGGGGACATCAGCACTTGTTAACTCTGCAGTGATCATGTCTCAGTCGCTGATCGCTATTCAGCAAGTTTTCAATGGATGTGCCTATACAATGTGAACAAAAAAAACCCACAAAATTATAAAGTATGTTATGGCTGCTGCCCTTTCTTCATTTAATAAGCAAACATAATAGACAGAAATGCAAATTTAAACATCCACTCAGCTGGTTGATAGGTCTAAACCAGATGCAAATTAACATTAAACTAAATTAAAATCAAATGATTATTTAATACAAATGTTTTTATTGCCGGGATTGTGGTAATATCAATAAGGCTTATCAAAAAGAAAACACTAACCATGTAACAAATACAGCAAATTCACTGTAACATTCTTATAAAAGAGAAGTCCTTTGTTTCTTTCTTCTCCACCCCCCCAGTTTGATTTTTTCTGTTCCTCTTTTGTTTGAATGTTCATGACCACCACTTGGTTTCTTCAGTTTTAATTATCTGGTTTGCATTAATTGCACATAATTTTAATTTAGTTATGGTTTAAACCTGGCTGATGTTATGTTTGCTTATTTAACCTATAGAGGGCAATGGAATTATTTGTTATTCTCTAATTCAATCATATAGCGACATCCATTCAACATGACCGATACTCATTAATGACTGAAATAAAATCCATCTTGGAATTCACAACTGCTGATGTCCCTTTGCAGAGGTAGTATTTGTGAGTTCCTGGTTCTATTGTTTATTATTTTGATAATATAGACCAGAGCTGTAATGTTCAATATGTTCTACGTTGATATCAATATTTGTAAAATAATAAGAGAACACTTTAGCATTAGTAGAGGCATATGATGCAAGAAAGCAAGCTTATACAGCATCAGCCAAAAAAAAATTTAAAAAAACCCGCTCCCATTTCACCCCTCCGTTCGTTCCAAATACCTGTCCAGTTCAGCCTTAAATTTATTTAAGGCTGAACTGGACAGGTATTTGGACAAAAGATGGAAGTCTTTTGTCCAAATACCTGTCCACCACCACCTCGCAGGTGCCTAGTCTCCAGACACTGTAATCTGCAAAACTTAAGCCTTTCTTCGTAAGAGCAATCCTTCCTAAAATGAGGCCTCCAGACCTGTATACAGTACTCAAGGCGTGGCCTGACCATTGCCTTAAGAAGGGGATAATCAGCTTCTTATCTCTGCTAGAAAAATTCCTGTATATCATTGACAAGGCACCATGAGCTACTCTTGCAGACCGTCTGCACTGGTCAGAGAACTTCATATCTGCCTGCACAATTACCCCCAGGTCCTTTTCATTCTCTACCACTGTCAGTGTAGTACCACAGAATTGATACGTTACTCTGGGGTTACTGCTTCCCATATAGAGTACAATAAACCCCCTCTATTCGCGGGGGTTACGTTCCTGAGAAATGCCGCGAATACTGAGTTATGGCTCCCATAGTAATAAAGGGGTTCCATTCCAAAGTATGAAATATATAAGAAAAACTAGTCTAAAATTTTGTCTATGTATGTATTATATGTACCTTCATAATATGACTATGTACATAGTGAAATGCAAGCATATGGCATCGAAATGAAAATAAGAAACAATTTAATATTAAATGTAATATTTATTAGAAATTTCAAACAAATCTTTCAAACCAGTGCCTTTGCTAGCTAAAAAATTATCCTGCCAGTGCTATCACCAGTTTCGCTAAAGTGTTGATAAAGGAGATTTGCCTTTTCACGAATGATTATGAGTGAACTTAACGGAATTTTATTTTGAGTTCAGTCTTCTATCGACAGATTTAAAGCTTTTTCCATTTTTTCTAATTTAACATCACGAGTTACAGAGCAAATTTTTGAAGCAATTAGCACGTTTTCACGTAAACTACGGCGGATTTTTTCTTCCAATTTTTTGATTGATCATACCATTGACTCATTGATTTTACAATGTTTTGCCACTGAGGAGACACTTTCACCATTAGAAATTTTGTCTAATAACTCAATTTTATTCGCTAATGTCATCATCTTCTTTGATATTTTCACATTTCCCTCGTTATTCGTAGCCATATTTTTGTACGGGTTAGAAAGAACTTGTCCACAATAAAGTCACTTTCTTCCGTTAACATGCTCGAAAAAGTATGTTTTACACTACAGAACGGTAGATTTATCACTTTTGTAAGCATATCAATTTATAAATTGATAAATTTATAAGCATATAAATTAAAAGCAAATGACGAAACCTTCCATGACAAGCGCATAACACATATTGAACAAGGATTAGCGAGAAACATCCACGCTCGCGATTTTGTCACCCATCTCCCCAACCTACTGAGCGCTGTTTTGAATGGGAAAGATAATTTTAGCCACGCCCATGTTTTTTTATGGCAGAAAATGTTCACAGCACTTTAAATTTCACATTTTTTTATGTTTCATTTTATATTAAATCAGCGACTGTGAATACAGATACCGTGAATAGCCGGGGTTTTACTGTACTTTGCATTTCTCAAGGTTAAACTTCAGTTGCCATTTCTCAGCCCGTCTGCCTAACTTTTCTAGATCCTGCTGCAGTAGCATACTGTCTTTACTGTCATTAATAACCCTGCCAATCTACATATCATCTGCAAACTTGGACATTAAGCCTGATATATCAATATCATTTATAAATACAGAAAACAACAATGGACCCAAAACTGAACCCTGAAGGACTCCACTAATAACATTAGTCCACGAAGAGCAGTTTCAGTTACCACTCTCTGTTTTCTCCCACGCAACCATCCCTTTATCCATAGCAGCAATTTGCCTCCTATGCCACCCTGCTCCAATTTATGCAGCAGTCTTCCTTGTGCAACAGTATCAAAAGCCTTTCTAAGATCCAAATTATGATATCAAAGTTATTCCCCGCATCCAATCAAATTGATCAGACAAGACTTCTCCTTAACAAAAGCATGCTGTGTCCAAGCTATAACTGAAGTCTTGTCTAGATGATCCTGCAGTGCTTCTTTTACCAGTGCCTCCATTAATTTCCCTGGAGCAGAAGTTAAACTAACAGGTCTATAATTACTTGTTGCCCTTTGATCCTCCTTTGTGAATTGGGGTCACATTTTCACATCTCCAGTCCATGGGTACCTCCCCTGAGTCCAAGGAAGCCCTCATAATTATGGCTAATGGTTTGCTTATTTCCTTTGCTGCCTCCTTTAATATATCTGGATAGATCCCATCCACCCCGGGTGCCTTTTTTATGTTTATCTTCAACAATTTCTTCTCCACTTTCCTCTGTTATTACAAAATCATCTAGCTCAATGCCAGAGTTTAATTTATCTCTGGCATTCTCCTCCCTGAATAACTCGTTATGTGTGAATGTAGATGCAAAATACTCATTTAGTTTGTTAGCCACCTGAGCAGGATCATCAACAGTTGAACCATCAATACCAATGGACCAATCTGATTCATCCCTTTCCTTCTAGAGTTTACATAGGTAAAGAACTCTTTGCTGTTTTTCTCTGCCAAAGATTTCTTATAATCTGCCTAATCTTCTTTGTGACTTGGTTACAGACCAGCTTATATCTATCATAGGCTTCCATGTCACCCATTAATTTATATGTATCCCATGCATTTTTCTTCTTCTCTGCCACATGTCTTATTAGTTCATCTAACATCCATTTAGGCTCAAATCTTGAACAATATTTCTTAGGTGGTATGAAAAGCCTAGTAGCTTCCAAGGTTAATTCTTTGAATTCCTCCCATTTTGAATTTGCTGTTGATAACATCATCAGTTGGTCCCACCATATAGAATTTAAATGCTGTCTCAGACCACTGTAGTAAAACCCTTCCCTTTACCCCTGATGGTAGTTACCTCTTTGAGTAAATCCCACTTCAGCACACTGTGATCATTTCCACCTTGTGGTTCCTTTATCAGCAGATTCTTAATGCATGAAGAATCACTACTGATAATCAGATCAAGAGTGTTACTCTCACTAGTTACCTCCCAAACATGATGTAGAAAACAGTCATCCAATAAATCCACAAAAACCTTGCTAGTGTGTGACCAATCCACAAATTCCAGTCAATATCCGGGAAATTAAAATCCCCCATTATAAGACTCTGATTTACTGGCCCACTCTATTTCTCTGTACAGTTTCTTATTATACTCATATCATATAACACTCTCAATTTTGATCTCCCAATGCTTATGTCACACCAAACTGACTTGACACTGCACTGCCCAGCAATGTCGACTGGCTGCACTTCCTTGGATTTCATTTCTTAACTAATAGCATAGCCCCTCCCCTCTTCCTATCCTGTCTATACACATTGTACTCCCCAAATTCCAGTTCTGCATTCCTTATATCTGTGTGACACCACGTCTCTGATATCCCAACAATATCTGCATTTGATGTTTTGACCAACACCTCAAATTCATCAAATTTATTTACCAAACTCCTAGCATTTGTGTAAATGCAAGTATACATGCACCTGTTCCTATTCTTAGCTACCCTAACACATCCCATGTGTTTACTTGTACTGCAGTCTCTGAAATAGCCTGCATCTTGCTGCTCATTCCAATAGAAGCAGTGCAATAATTGCTTTCACCTCTGCCAGCAGCTACTGTTATTCTATTAGTCCTTGTATCCCTACAAGCTAGCAGTTTTCTGACCCACCTAACACTGCCTCTATAGCATCAGCAAATATTCTTGCACCCTTTCTATTTAAGTGTATCCCATAACTGTAGAAGCAGTCTCCTGTTTCAGGAGAGACTGCTTCTAGTTATGGGATACCTAACAAGCACAGACCAGGCTGAGAAAAATTCTACCTCTTTAGCCTTGCACAATCTCTCCAGGGACGAATTGATCGACAGGGCTGTCATCATATACTCCCTCCTATCGTGTCTGGGCAGAAAAGTGTCACTCATTCTTTTGTGGGCATGGGTATGCATCTGCACTGCTGGGGTTGAATATTGCTTTCTTTTTTTCATTTAGGTGATGGCTTGGTACATAGAAGCAGAACTTCACCTTGCCTAACCTTAGCAGGAATTTACTGTATTTGTTACATTTTTTAGTGTTTTCCGAAGTCCTAACCATGTGAAACATATTGCTGTGATTGCTATAAAACTCAATCTTCCTGTATTACTTCTTTAACGATTGACTTCATTATTTACCCTGAAACATATGTGAAGCCTACAGATCTATAATTTTTTTTTTGAAACCCCCAGACATGAAAGGTATCAAAACTGATACTACTAGTTCTGTGTGTGGGTTGATGGGGGATGTCAGAAACTTTGCTTTGGAGGCTAAACGTGGGTTTCACCACTTCTAGCCTCCAATAAGCAAAGTATTGCACCAGTTCATATACCACCTAGTTGTTAGTATAATACTATATTATTAGTGTAGTAGTGGCATGTGATGCAAGAAAGCAAGTGTATGAGCTTATGCAGCATCAGCCAAAAAAAATAAAAAAATCACACCATTCCCTCCAAATGCCTGTCCAGTTCCTACTTAAATTTTTCAACCTATCAACTTCCACAACAGATGGAAGTTTGTTCCAGCAATTAACCACCCGCTGGCTAAAGGCAAATTTCTATACATCTATTCTTTCTTAATTTGAATTTATGCCCCCTTAGGTTCATAATCTAAACAAGTGGAAGGATCCCATCAGAATTCAGCGTGCTCAACCCATTCAAGGCCTTATACACCTCAATCAGATCACTGCGCAGGTGCCTAGTCTCCAGCCACTGCAATTTTCAGAACTTGAGGCTCTCTTGGTAAGAGGATCCCTTCATTCCCCTCACCAATCTTGTTGCCCTTCTCTGTACACGCTCAGGTAAATCTACATCCTTCCTAAAATGAGGCCTCCAGACCTGTACGCAATACTCAAGGCGTGGCCTGACCGTTGCCTTATGCAGAGGGATAATCACCTCCTAGCAAAATTCCTATATATCATTGACAAAACCCCATGACCTACCCTGGTAGCCTGTCTGCATTGCTCAGAAAACTTCATATCTGACTGCACAATTACTCCCAGGTTTTTTTCATTTTCTACCACCTTAAGTGTAGTACCACACAGTTGGTACGTTTCTCTGGGGTTACTTCTACCCATATGCAGTACTTTGCATTTGTCCAGGTTAACCTTCAGTTGCCACTTCTTAGCCCATCTGCCCAAATTATCTAGATCCTGTTGCAGTAGCACGCTGCCATTATTGTCATTAACAACCCTGCCGACCTTTGTATCATCTGCAAACTTCGATATTAAGCCTGATATACCTTCATCAATATCATTGATAAATATACAAAACAGCAGTGGACCCAACACCAAACCTTGTGGGACTCCACTAATAACATTAGTCCACGAAGAGCAGCACCCATTGATTACCACCCATCTTCTCCCACTTAACCATCCTTTTTTCCATTGTAGCAACTTACCCTTAATACCATTCTGCTCCAATTTGTACAATAGTCTTCAATGCGCAACAGTGTCAAAAGCTTTCCTGAAATCCAAATACAGTCGATTCTGGATATTTGGGACACATCGGAACTAGTGCATTTTGGCCCAATTAAGCGGCTACCCCAATTATCCAAAGTTTCACGTAAATACAGTAGTTAAAAATACAATGTACCCCCCTTTACAATTAGTTCACTGTACAATCAAATCACGTTACGACGAACGCACCATAGTAAAGTACCGTTCACTATACGATGTGCAGTAAGTGCCGGTCATTATGATCACGTTTGTGAATTGAATTTTATTTCTATTAAACAGCGATTGTAATTAGCAAAAATAGGAGGAATGTTATCTGCAGGCTATAAAAGTAAAGATATATTAAGCACAAATTTACCCATTATTACCTTACCAATTAAAAAATTAAATGATACCGGAAATTCGGAAGAATATACGTGATAATCGGAATAATTAATACGTACTGTAATATGTACATACTAACTAAACTAGTTGACATTTCTGTTCACTGACATTTGTTGGTGGGGGCTGAAATTTTAAACAGTAAAAAGATAAGCAATCAATAACAAAAAACACTGCACACACAAATTGCAAGTAACACAATACACGCAAGTGGGAACGGTGTAACGAGTTACAAAGCTTTAAAAATAGGAACGAAGAGAAGATTCTGAAAATTATTTTTTTTATATGATTGAAGATTCCATGTAAACACATTACACCATAATAACCCACAGCATTCCAGCTGTCAGTATTATCACAAATTCAATAAGATCTGAGTTTACTATCCGTTTACGATAGATTGCACTAACAGAAAAGCTGAAAAAACAGGTGACTGCTAATTGTTTTATGGTTGTGACCTCCAAAAATCTGACCAAACTACTTGGTTCGGTCAGAGAAAATCTTATGGTAATCTCCAGTGGTGCGGTCTTCTGCCCCGATTAAATGGCATTTTGTCTCAATTAAACAAAGTAAACTCTGGCTATTTTCTCGATTGGGTTCTGTTTTTTAAGATTTACCCCAAATAAACAGATGCCCCAAATAACCGGAATCCACTGTATATGATATCAAAATTATTTTTTGCATCCAGTTCCTTCGTAACCACATCATAATATCCTATCATATTTGTCAGACAAGACTTTCCCTTAACAAACCCATGCTGTGTCTGACTTATTGCTGCAGTCTTGTCTAGATGATCCTGCAATGTATCTTTAACCAGTGACTCCATTATTTTACCCGGAACAGAAGTTAAACTAACTGGTCTGTAATTACTCGTGTCACCCTTCGATCCCCCTTTGTGAATTGGGGATACATTTGCACATCTCCAGTCCATGGGAACCTCCCTGGAGTCCAAGGATGCTCTCATAATTATGGCTAAGGGTTTGCTTTGCTGCCTCCTTTAATATAACTGGATAGATCCCATCCACCCCCGGTGCTTTTCTTATGTTTAACTTCAACAATTTCTCCTCCACTTTGCTCTGTTATTACAAAATCATTAAATATCCTGCTACAATTTGATAACCTTTTGCCATTTTCAAACCTTAATAATTCCTAATGTGTGAATGTAGATGCAAAATACTCATGTCAATGTCAAGTGGACCAATCAGATTCATCCCCTTCCTTTTAGTTTATGTAAGTAAAGAAATCCTTGCTGTTTTTCTTAGCATTTAGCATATTTTGCCAAGGATTTCTTGTAATCTGCCTAACCTTTGTGACCTGATTACAAACTAGCTTATATCTGCCCTAGGCTACAAGTCGCTTGATAATTTATGTGCATCCCATGCATTTTTCTTCTGTTATGAGTCTCATTAGTCATTAGATAACCATTTAGGCCTAAACCTTGAACAATATTTCTTAATAGGTATGAAACTTTTAGTAGCATCCATGATTAATTTCTTGAATGCTTCCCACTTAGAATTTACTGTTGGTAACATCAGTTGATCCCACTGTACAGAATTTAAAAACTGTCTGAGACCACTACTCACCTTTACGGAAGCCAAAACCCTTTCCTTTACCCCTGATGGTAATTAAATTTTTAAGTAAATCCCACATCAGTACACCTAGTGGTTCCTTTATCTGCAAATTGTTAATACATGATCACTGCTGATAACTAGATCAAGTCTTTGGTTGTCTCTCAAACATGCTGCTGCTGCAGAAAACAATCATCCAATCAATCCACAAGTCTGACTAGTGTGTGAGTGACCAATCCACAAGATCCAGTGAATATCTGGGAAGTTAAAATCCCGACATTCTGATTTACTAGTTCACTATTTCTCTGTACAATTGTTCATTGTACTCATTAGTCCTATAACACACGCCTACTCTTATTTTTGCTTTTGCAGTGCACTGTTCATCTATATCAACTGGGTGTTTTTGATTTTCTTAATTAACAGCATAACACCTCCTCCCTTTCTATACTCCCCAAATTCCAGTTCTGCATAATATCTATGTGAAACCGCGTCTCTGCTATCCCAACAATATCCACCTTTGATGTCTTGACCAACACTTCAAATTCATCAAATTTATTTACTATACTTCTAGCATTGGTGTACATGCAATTTTGTTTTTAGGAGCATTAGCAACTAAGACCATATTGCACCGGTTTAATCAAGAAGCGTGTGCTATGTACTGCTGCTCCTTCCCACCTGGCTACGGAGGCATCTACAAGCATATATGCTCCTATTCCTAGTTACCCTAACACATCCCATATACCCACCTATTTCCCGATGACTGCCATGCGTACCTGAAACACCCAACACCCCTCACTCCAGGCCACTACTTATTCTAATAGAAGTTGTGCAAGAATCACCTTCACCTCTGCCTGCGACTACTGTTAAACTATTAGTCCTTGTATTCCCCCACGATACATTTTCCGACCCACCTAACACTGCCTCAATAGCATCAGCAAATATTCTTGCACCCTTTCTATTTAAGTGTATCCCATCCCTGTAGAAGTAGTCTCTCCTGTTAACAAGTACAGACCAGGCTGAAAAAAATTCTATCCCTTGAGCCTTCCACAATCTTTCCAGGGCCGAATTGATCGACAAGGCTCTCATCATATACTCCCTCCTATCGTGTCCGGGCAGAATTGCAGACACTTTCAAATTCAACCCTAATTCTCAGCTTTTGTTCAACAGTGACCTGTACTTGTTAAGTAATTCCGCCGGTCTCCTCCTCTTAATATCATTAGTGCCAATGTGTACAACTATATCACCTTTTCTGCCCTTAAAAGATGATATCCGCTCTAGTGTCATCAACCTTTGCCCCTGGCAGACATACCCTGGTCCTGTTCCACCTATCCTTTTTACAAAGCATGTTCCCCTGACAATAGTCAACAACAACTACTAGGTCCTGTGGGACCAGCGCATTCTGCCTTGGGGGTTTCCGCAGTGTTGCGTGATGACGAACACGCAACACTGTTTACAATACTATTAATATAATATACATGCAACACCCTGTGTTGAGTGTATATTTTAGTATTGTTACTAGTAGTAACATGCATTTGTTGAAGGGGGGATGCCAGAAACTTTGCTCTGGAGACTAAACATGTTACTCAATTAGTTATGTGAATGTTTTTAATTTGGTGTAATTTACAATCCTATGGAGAAAAATTTTTTTTTGTTATTCAACAATTCATCATCCAAAATGTAATGATGAATACAATATGCCATACGTGGCCATCCAAAATACAACCAATTCCCACATCAGATCTGCTAGGTTTGTATATGCATTATTCATGTTGATCTTATAGGGTATCACTACTATGCAGCTGTTATGTGCCAAAGTATGGCAGTGAGGCTTAAATCTTATGCACTTCCATTACTCTAAACTTCAATTAGTGTGTCTGACATGCAGTGGAGGCTAAACCACTTCAAATAAATTTTAACTTTCTTTTGCACATAGATACCTTCGTAAAAGTTCATTTAGAGTTGTTGGCCTAGCTTGAATGTGGCCAAATCACTCTGACCTTTAGAGACGAAATTTTTTTCAAAAATTTTTTTTGCCCTGCTATAAGATGTGCAAAATGACCATAAAAATTAAACCCAGTTCTTTTTATTAGTATTTTTCTGTTATTTACTTGGCACTATTTTAGCTGTTGCAGTTTACCAGGAAAGATGAACCAGAACCAGCCTTCATTTTTTTTTTAAGTAAATGGGTAAGGGTAATAGTATACATTTAACAGATAATGCAGAAGTAGAATGCTTTTTGGAATAAGCTTGGAGGATTCATCCTTGGCAGCTTGCAAGAGCAGCTAATATGCTTTCATAGAGGAGAGATCTGCTACCTGGCCAGTTTAATGTAATTACTGTTATGATGCATTGTTATATTGAGGTTTTTGTGCAACATGATGGAGGCTTGCTTTAACATGTTTTAAAACTGTAAGTGTCTAATCACATTCTTTCCCACAAAATTATTTGTTTTAAACAGACTAGTGATTTTAACTTTATTGATACCGACAAGCTATATGTGCAAAAATAATTCAACACCTCATCCACTCTTTATTCTGGTAATTTTGTAATTTTGGAGGTGCCTCCGTAGCCAGGTGGAAAGGAGCAGCAGTGTGTAGCACACGCTTCTTGATTAGATTGGGGTTCGAACCCGCCACCACCAAATACGGAAAGGTCAGGGAATGACCACCCCATATCCCGGAGCAATATGGCCTTAGTTGCTAATGCTCCT
The DNA here is from genome assembly GCF_048544385.1 of Mastigoproctus giganteus. NCBI lineage: Eukaryota > Metazoa > Arthropoda > Arachnida > Uropygi > Thelyphonidae > Mastigoproctus > Mastigoproctus giganteus. The sequence continues at coordinate 7,360,068 of NW_028328292.1, read as the reverse complement.
AAAAACCAAATACCAACTTGTCTCTAAGTTGATGTTAATAGTATGAACTTTCCTTTTTTTTTTTTTTAAGACAAGGGAGGGAGAACGATTACAATAAAACTCATCTGAAGTTGGCCAAAAATTTGAGGTTTCATCAGCTGTAGAAAGCATCAATATTTGTATTTTAATTACTGTAAAACTTCCCCAATCTAGCAATCCATTTTCCAGCTATGTTTAGGAAAATGGTTAATGCTTGACAAATGTGCTTTTCAGATTGGCCATTCCCCAAAGCACAGCATTACAGAAAATTGTGTAGGGTGATTTTGCCTCAGAACTGTTAAGTTTTTACTGCGCTCCAAACAGTAAGAAATTTTTTACATAATTCAATGTTTTCTACTAACAAATGTTAGGTGGGTTGGGAAACTGTTAGCTTGGGGGTATTTGCAGACTAATAGATTAACAGTAGCCACAGACAGAGGTGGATATAATTCTTGCATTGCTTCTATTGGAATGAGCAACGGCCCAGAAAGGCAGTTGCTGGGGATTTCGGGAACTGCTCAGGGTCATGAAACAAGTAAATACATGGGCTGTGTTAGAGTAACTAAGAGTAAGAACAGGTGCATGTATACTTGCATGTACACCAATGCTAGGAGTATAGTAAATAAATTTGAAGTGCTGTTTGGGATATCAGAGATGTGGTGCCACTCAGATATAAGGGATGCAGAATTGGAATTTGGAGAGTGCAATGTGTACAGAAAGGGAGGAGGGGCTATGTTGTTAAGAAACACATAAAAATCTAAGGAAGTGCATCATTGACATAGATGGACAGTACAATGTTCAGTCAGTTTGTTGTGACATAACACTGGGAAAGCAAAAATGAGGGTAAGAGTTTGTTATAGGCCTAATGACTCTGATGAGTACAATGAACAATATACACAGAAAGAGTGGGCCAGTAAATCAGATTGTCTTAAAAGGGGGGTTTTAACCTCCCAGATATAGACTGGAATTTGTGGTTTCTTCACTGAAACACACTAGCAAGACTTCTGGATTTATTGGACGATTGTTTTCTATAGCAGCATGTTAGAGGCAACAAGAGGAAGTAACACTCTTGATCTGATTATCAGCAGTGATTATTAGTGTATAAGGAATTTACAGATGGAGGAACTACTGGGTGGTAGTGATCAGTGTACTGATGTGGGATCTAAAGAGGTAACTACCATCAGGGGTAAGTAAAGGAAAGGGTTTTTGCTTGCTTTTGTAAAGGCAACTACAGTGGTCTCAGCCAACATCAGACAAAGTGAAAAAACAAAAAAAATATATTAAATAACTTTTATTCTTTCCTGTCTTGCAGTTAAGAGATTTTTTAAGTTCTATACAGTGGGACCAACTGATGTTACCAACAGCAAATTCTAAATGGGAAGCATTCAAGAAAGTAATTTTGGAAGCTACTAGGCTTTTTATTCCCACTAAGAAATATCACTCTAGGTTTAGGCCCAAATTGATGTCAGATGAACTAGCAATTAATCAGATTGGTCCACTTGATACCAATGGTTTGACTGCAGATGATCATTCATTTGCATCTACATTCACACATGAGGAGTTAGTCAAGGGGGAGGGGACCAGATGTTTATCAAACTCTAACAGGCAGTTAAATGATTTTGTAAAACTAAGAGCAATGTGGAGGAGAAATTGAAGCTAAACATAAGAAAGGCACCTGGGCTAGATGGATCTATCCAGTTATATTAAAGGAGGTGGAAAAGGAAGTAAGCAAACCCTTAGCCATAATGACAGCATCCTTAGACTCAGGGGAAGTCCCCCACAGATTGGAGATGTGCAAATGTATCTCCAATTCAAAAAGGGGGAATCGAAGGGTGACACGAGCAATTACAGACTTGCTAGTTTGACTTCTCTTCCATGGAAAATAATGGAATCACTGGGTAATGACAGTATGCTGCTGCAACAGGATCTGGAAAAGTTGGGTAGATGGACTGAGAAACTCAGATATTAAGTTTTCTGAGCAGTAGCAAAAAAAAAAAAAAATCATTACAAGCTTGTATTGTGGTTGAGGGAGGGAACATTGAGTCTGTTTTACCAAACCATACTGGCTCTTATTATGACCTAAATGAATAAGAGGTAGTTTATCTACCTCAGTGTTGAACCTACCACTACAAAATGTGGACCTAGGCTCAATGGTTGGTCTTTTATTTTTGCCTAATGTTATGATCATATGGTTGGTTTTTTGATGTATTAAAAAATATTTCTTGGCTAAAAATATGAAAGTTTGTTTATGCATGGCTACTGCATATGATTTCTACTACCCAGGTAGTAACAAATGCATTGTTAATATCATATTGTGAATCAACTGGTATTATATTGTATCATAATATTGTGAATGGCCAAGGTACTGCACTGCTTTCACTAGAGAAGACTACTGTTACTTATTCTCGGCAGATACCACCACCCATGTACAGTAAACCTTCGCTAGTCCGGATTAATTGACAAAAGTAAAAGACAATAGAACACAAATATATGGAAAATTTAATCATATAGGTAGTGCTGATGAAAATAAATAAATAAAAAATCACTGTAGAGCTTTTATTTAAAAACTGTAAAAAGATAATACATTTATCTATCGATAGATGCATAGTCTTTTTATATATTTATCAATGGCATCAACACAATGCCACTTAAATACAGCTTCTTCCAGCAACACTTATTTATTTTGGCTTTTTTAATGGCAGTCTAGTTGATGCACTGCTATTATCACTCTCCACATTGAATTTTAAAGCAAATGCTTTTATAGATTGTTTTTAAATCTAACAGTCTTTTGGACTATACAAAATTCTTCAATTTTTTCCATAAACACCATTTTCAGGTTGTTTAAGTAATAACGTTTTCTTTTTATTCCACTTTTCCAATTCTTTAGAACCCACTATTATAGAAAATATATTAACTTATATACATATAAAAGTATGTAAATAAAGCAATAACATCCGTCCCACTCAGTCAACAACGATACAGAACAACACAATGTAATGTATATTCCATCTCTTTCTGCACAGTCAGAGTGACTCTTTGCCTGCCTAAATCCTGTGTGTCTTTCAAAGTACTCAAACCTGTGAACAGAATTTTTCCTATTTCGATCCAGATTATCTGACATCCAAATTAGGGAGGGCTTACTGTATGTGCAGTACCCATGCATAAACAAACTCTTTCAAATCTTGGAGTCTTTATTTCTGATGTGATTAGAAATAAACAAAAGATGAGGGCTGCCTTTTTTAAATTCAGCAGCTGAGCCCTGCTACGATTTTTTGACCCCAGAGAAGAAAGGTCTGTGTTCACCAGAATTTCTGGTGAACACACAGGCTAACCAACCGCACCCTCTTATTCTATCCAACAGGCTGGAAAATGCTGAGTGAGAAATGAAGCCCCCCCACCACCAGATTAAGGGGTGCATCATCTTTCTGCAGCCACATTTCCTGATTTGTGGAGGAGCACTATAGCAGTGGCAGCTCTCCTCCTGTAAAAACCATAGGTGATGACCAGCTATCAAAACAGCCTTCAAATACAAATGGGCCAACAAGTAACAGGACCAGAAGTGCATGTCTGAAATTGTGCGGAGATTCGTACAAGCCCACAAATGTGCATTTTGCAACCTTAAGAATAACTGCTCACGTGCATTACAGCACACTGCACGAGTGGATTTTGAAAACTAGTGATATTCTTTGACACACAACCATCTGTTACCTTAACATGTTCACTGCAAATGTATTCAAAATGCACTCATGCAGTGTGTCGTAATGCAGATGAGCAGTCATTCTTAAGTGGCCAACCAATGAGCACTGTAAACATAAAGGCACATGAAATTAACTACTCAGTACTGGCAGTGTTTTGCAGTTGTTTTTTATAGACTTTCCAGTTTTATTTGCTTGTGTTGATGTTACTTCATGTACATGAATTATTTTTTTAATACTAAAAGTAAACACAAGTGTTTGCTTTTAGTAATAAATCCCAAACTTAAGTTTCAACCATGTTTGAATTTTTGGAATGCTGATTTTATTATTATTATTTTTTTAATATTCCAAAAATAACAGCACATTGAAAGTGTTCTCGCTGACTAGTTGGCAGCAAAAGTTACATAAATCTCTCGAAGCAACTTGCAATTCAGTTCTATCAAACATCTGTGTGCACAAACAAATCCCATCATAAGCTTGTGAAAAACGTTATCCTTAAACTTTTGATTTTGTTCGGTAGTATTATTCTAAAATGCAGTTTCCCTAATTATTAAATTTTTGCTTGGAAGTAGTTATCAACTGAGTGCACTTACCCCAGCTTGAATAAGAATTTTTGTAGTATTAGTACAGGAAGAGTGTGCATAGAGACATCACACTAGCAGTGAGTGACACACTGCTTCTCAAAAATTTCCTCTAGTCAGCACCAAAGAGAACAAAACTGAGAAAAATACAGTATGGTGATGCCTACGTTGAAATAATTTTCCTTCATTAGTAATGAAGGCAATTTAAGTAAAAATTTCATTAAAGGAGTGGTTGAAAGTGGTGTCCCATCATCTGTGATGCACTGCATTATAAATGCAGTTTGATGAACACATGCTGTTCTAGCATAGTAATCCATATACCTAGCACACTAAGAAAGCCACATAAAACTGTTTAGAAGTGACTGTAGAGATGATCATGTACTAACATCATAGTACCTCTTACTGCTGAGAGACAGCAACATACTGATTGTCAGCAATGTGGCATCCTCACTGTGCACAGGCCTAACAAGAAGCCTCTAATATTTTATTTATCTTCATGCATAGTCTGAAGGCTTTACCCACTTGTTAAAGTAAATTCAAGACAAAATAATTTGCAGGTACACATTCCTGAAATAACATGTACAGTGCTTAAGATATGGGTTACACTAAACATTAACATGTTGTGTGGTGGGGGAGAAAATGCAAATGAGTTGGTTATTGCATTTATAAACTTATTAGTTTTATATAATATGGCATAATGTGTTTTAAGAATAAAGTTAACATTTTCATTGGCTATTTATTGACAAACTTGTTTCTAGGTTGGAGAACTACATTAGAGACTATGCATTTGATATAAAATGTTCCAAAAATCTAACTAAAAATCAACATATCAAATAACAAATTAACCTGAGAAATGATTACTGCAACTCAATAGCACAATCTGGGCAATTTTATGTTCAAGAGATACACTGATCAGCACGACCTTCCCCCCACCTCACAACAACAACAAAAAAAAAAAAAAAAAAAAAAATTTTTTTGAAATGAACTGATAGTAAATGCAATCTTATGAATTTGAGTTATTTAAATGAAACTAAGCATGAAGTACACCAATATTTTCAATTGTTTAATGTTCACTATTTTATTATTAATCAGAAAACCTTTTTAAGAAACTGAATTTATGAAGAAAGGCCTACATTTTGTATTGTTAACTATAAAAGGGAATATTGTTATAGGAGCAGTTTCAAGAAATGCTTCAAGATGTAGGACTTGGAATGGTGACATATGAAAACCTCTTGTGTGGAGTTGCAGCAATCCATTCAGGCTTTAAAGTAGGATACTGATCATTGTGCTTTTATTTTTTAGCTTGTATAAAAACAAGTTGTGTTCACTCAAGGGGTGGGGGGAGTGAAGCAAGCACAACCCTATACATTCTGTACAGCTAATGAAAATAAATTATTAAAAAAAGTGATGATCTACTGTTCATAACTGTATGGAAGCATTTACTAGAAGACAGTTAAATGGTAAGCTTTGATCAAATAAACAATTCACATTCTTATTTAGACTAGTTTTGACACCTACTTTACCATTTTATAACTTGACAATACAAGATGAATGCACAAACACTCTTCACAACATAGCTGCAACATTAGTTCCCAACCCTCCCAAATGAACAACAAAAAGGGGAAAAAATAATGGAAGCTTAAAAATATTTAACCAGATTTAAAGAGAAGAATTGCCACTTGGCCCAGGTAGAAGTATATGAAGTGTTTTGTTTCATGAGTTACATAGCTGCCAAAATTACGGCCCACTATACAATGCCATGTAGGATTATACTTCTTATCAAATTCTTTCTTGATATATGCAGCAATGTCTTTTTCAATATTATATTTTTCCAAAGCTTGCGTGGCAATATCGACTGCATCCTGTTGCATTTCTTCTGACATATCTGCATTCTTTATGACAGCTTTACGATCAGATGACATCTTGGTAACCTGTAAGCAACAAAATTTCAAATTAATTCAAAGAACAAATATCTATTCAAAGAAATACGTATTAAATTGTGAATCACTTACTACTAAGAATGAACTGAGCTAATACCGATATCCTTTATAAATACTTAAACTGGCACAATTAGGAAATTCCCTTTAATTTTTTCTAAGTGGTGATTATAAGTATTAATAAATTGATTGAAAATAGGTTAACAAAAGGTTACAAACAGAAGTTGAACAATTGTTTGAAAAGAATTTGTACACATTGCTTTTCTTGTTGCATAAAACAGTTACCTATTAATATAGCCATAGACTCTTGAAAATATTGTTAAGAACAGAAAAGTTGAAAAAAATAATTTGAAACAGCACTTTGTCTTTAAATTAGAGGAGTACATATTGGTTCATTAAGACTATTATATGCAATTTTGAGAAAAGATTTAGAAATCTGGATATTGTGATAACATACTTATTAGGGAAACCCCAAATAAATCTTATTTGCAAGTTGGTCAAAATTTAAAATGGGATTGGCAGTCAGATATACAGTCAAACTTCCCTATAACGAATTCGATAAATCCAGCAAAAAAAATTCATTATACAGAGAATCTTTTTTATTGGAAATTGTTATCTAATTAGAAAATGAAAACTAATCTATTTTGTTTCAAAAACAAAATATTTAAATTATCACAAATAAAAAAAAATAAAATAAAAAATGGTAATTTGTTTGCACAGTACAATTAAAAAAAATTGTCTGATTCTCAAAGAAAACCCCACATTTATTCAGAGCATTAAAAACATTAGGAACATTTTCACAAAACCATAGGCCCAGATGAACCATTTTAAAAGTGTGAATCATTTATTTGTGATTTGGCTTTTCTACCTATTAATATAGCCATAGACTCATCAGGTTTCTGGTGTCTTCAGCTTCATCGTTAATTTCTTCGTGATCATGGTCGCATCTATTAGCACTGGTCAGCAGTATTTCTTCTTCATTTGGATGTTCTGTTGTAGCCAGATCTTGATCTACATAAACATAACCATCCAGTATTATTTCATTTGATGTTTCCGGACAATTATAATAATGTCCAAAATTTTCAATTGTGAAAGGGGCGGCAGTTCATCTTGTTCGTCCGGTTGTTGCTTGACTTTGGTATTCAATGCAATGACAGTTTGTCCAAACTTTAGTCAGTTCAAAGATGCAATCTCTAAGGTTAATTGTAACCTCCAAGTTTCTATTTTCTTGTAACGCATTTGACAACCTTCATTATTATTCGCCTTCGATAATGAAATTTAAAATTTTTAATAATGCCTTGGTCCATTGGCTGGAGTTTTGACGTTACATTTGGTGGTAAAAACAACAACTTCACACTTAAGTTTGGCAGGATATTCTGGACAGTTGTCGGTAATCAACACGATTTTTGTTTTATTATAATATCCATTCTTCGAAAACATTAGTATAGTCAACTTCCAAATATTTTGTCTAAAATTTTTCACTTCCTGTCATATTGGCTCCAAACAAGCAGTGATTCTTTCTTTGCTTTGTTTTCCACCAAAACATTTATCATCCTTAAAAGCAAGTGTTCTATTAGGTAAACATTTAAAGAATAAACCCATCTCGTCAGCATTAAAAACATCCTTAGGTTCATATTCCTCCAAAATCTTGTTTTATGGTGTTGTTCCTACAAATGTTGCAATTTTCTTTGCTTATATTTAACACTTTCTCCATAAATAACCTTTTCCATAATTCTGCAGCGCTTCTTAAATTTATCATCAATTATTTACCACCCAGTGCTCACATTAAATTCTGTATGTCCAAGAGACTGCAAACTTCAGAGTTTGTTGCTTAATTATTGGACCTCATATTGGTATATTTTTTTCACGTATCATTTGCACCCATTTTGGAACAGCTTTATCAACAACTTTGTATATACACAACTAATTCGCTTCTTGTCTGCTCCCCCTTCAATTGCATTTAAAATTGATTCTTGATTTTTTAAAATCGTAGATAAACTGCTTGCAGGTATGCTATATTTCTCTGCAATATCTTTTTTCTTAAAACCCTGGTCAATATCATGAAGAATCTTGACTTTATCGTTAATACTTAAAACACTTTCTCTTCGACATTGTTTCTGCAACTTCAAAAATTACTCTACTACAACTCTTGCCGATATATACACTGCAAACTTCGCTGCACTGGCCATATAGTGAATTCTTAGTAATGCCTACTCAATGACATTCACTTGCCAATTCAACACTATCATGTGACCTTTCCTATCAATCACTTTGAAGAAATATACGAATGTGAATTTCTTTTATTCTACTTTCATTTTTATATACACGAAAGAAAATTTATGGTTAATGTATGCCGTGTTACTTTTCAAAAAAAAAAAAAAGCATCTAGCCCAGTGGTTTTCAACCGGGGTGCCGTGGCACACTAGGTGCCACAACAACATTCTTGGGGTGCCATGTAATTTGGGTTTAAGTTACTTAAAGTTATTATTTTGAAATTTATATATTTATTTCATTATAAAAGGGTACGGTACAATATCTATTGTACTGTATCTTTTTAATTTTGTGGTGATCTATAATTTATCTTTATTTAGTATCTCTATATAAAGAATAAAATTATTATATAGGTTGAAAACCACTGTGTTAGGTATTTATTTTGGCCTAGGGGTGCCCTGAAAAAAAATTACTGGGACATTAAGGGCGCCATGAACCAAGAAAGGTTGGAAACCTCTGATCTAGCCTATGTGATTGATGACAAATCGTTCTAAAAGAACGAAATAAAAAAAAAAATTCATGAAAATCATCCACTGGGAGCCCAATTGGATGAAAACAGACATGTACAAAAAACTAATCATTTAAAGATTGATAAGGTCACATGGTACAGTTGAGGTGAGAAGCGAATGTTACTCAGTAGGCGTTACTAAAAACCGACTATTGAAGCATTGTATGTACTGCTGCCACAGTGCGCTAAAGATTTTCCGCAGCGAATTTCGTTTTCCCCTTAGCAACATCAATTTACAAATCTACCCTATTTATTGCAAAGTTTGGCCACTTTTAAGAAAACCCATTTGGTTTTATAACTGTAACAAAAATGAAACAAACACCCTCCTACAGGTGTCAATGGCCACAAGTGACTAAAAAGATAATTAATCCCAGCTGCTAATGAGCAATTTCAGAGGGAAGGAGGCAGTATATTTGAGCAGCTGCTTAGCAGTAAATGCTTGAAATTTTTCAAAAATGCTTTTGCTAATTTTTTTTAAAGTTTATAGACTAACACTTCGCTACATGGGGTTAATTTTACATGTAATTTCATTTCAAGGTGCAGTGTTTTGCAAAAAAATTTGTAATATAGAGAAATTCATTTAAAAGTTCCACTGTATTAGTTATTTAATTTTTATTTAGTGTTTGACTACAAAATACAGACCACAGTAGTAACAAAACACAGAAGTCAGTGATATTGCTTGCTTTTTTTTAGAAAAAAATTTCTTCATTTCTTCCAGTTTATTGATTTTTTTTTTACTTCATTGGTACAGTTTAAGGATTTCTACAATAAATGTGAATAACTGATTCACATGGTGGACTTTCCTACTATTTAAGCAATTCGATAAAAACTTTTTTAGTAAAAATAGCGTGATTTCATGTAATCAGACTAGTTTTATCATTGGCATCTGTATGAGTCTCTTGTGTTAAAACTGCAAAAGACTGCCCTTTCTATTGAACCTTTAGCTCATCAATAAACATGAAAAAGGTGTTATGGTACTCTATGTGGATAAACAACATTTCAATGGAGGTTAGTAGCAAGTTGCTCACGATTGTCATAATTGGACTAAGAAAGCCCTCATTTGTTTTCATCTGTGCTAGATGAGTGGTGTTAACAAACAGCTACCACCTGCACATACAATTTGAGCACCCATATTTGTCCTTTGATTATGGAAATAAAAGGGGGAGTGTTCTGGTTCTAGAAACACTCCTTTTATGCTAATGCAATTACCAACTGCAAGTAAAGAGAGTATGAATAAGTCAAACGAAGTGAAATTCATTATGTCCCACCAGATGATCTGTGAAATAAACAGTTTAAACTTTAATTTTTCTTTTTAAACTAAAACCATAATTCATGAGGATGCACATTTTGGCCAAGGAGACTTGTGCAATTAAACCCCAACCAATAATTTTTCACAAGTGTTATGCCATTGTGTAACAAGGTAAATGGAGTTCTTAAAATCTATATGAAAACATGCCAATGAAATGGAAATCAGGTCACTTGCAGTGATTCCTTCGCCAAAGCAAATCTGGTAGATGACTTTCATCAATCAGTGAAATACCACCACTTTGCTTATTGGAGGCTTGAAGTGGTGAAACCCATGTTTAGTCTCTAGAGCAAAGTTTCCGGCATCCCCCTCCCCATGCACGGTACTAAGTACTATAGGTTTTGATATCAACCTTTCGTGTTTGGGGTTTTCATAAAAAAAACCACCAAACATTTGTATATTTATTAAATACATTAATTACTTGGCATCAACCCAACAAAAAAAAAAAAAGTACCTTCTGTAATTGTTCTTTTACGATTACAAATTTTGTAAAATGATAGAATTAAAATTTAAATAATTTTGCCCTTTAAGCACACATTTTATTTGCTTATGAATAAATTCCTGTTTAGAGTAGGGAGTAAACTAAATAAATGCTCTTGGCATCCTAACTCTTTCTCAATTAGCATACATAAGGAGACTAAAACTTAATTGATTGATGGAACATCTGGCGTTAAGGTGGCTGGTTTGGAGATGGAAAGAGAACGGATTTTTTTTTTTTTTTGCTGATGTAGAAGTTTGCTTCCTTGCATCATTTTACATTACTAATACTGAAATGTGAAGTGATTCTCTATAAAATATACAATAGAGGTACATATCAATATTAGGTAATGAGGCATCTATTATGTGCAGTAAAAAAAAATAAAAAAAAAGTTCAGGTGCAGGCAAAGCAATGTACAACAGCAGCCACAGACCCTGCCATTGTGGCTAATGTGGTACAGCTAGTCCTTGAAGACGGAAGTGCAACTTTAAACTTAATAGCACACAAAGTGACCATTAGTCAGGGGTTGTTTGCACCTAATTCATGAGCTCTTGTACACATCCAATGTGGCAGCCTGATGGATTTTGAGATTGTTGACACCTATTCAAAAGCTCCAATAGTGTGTGCACAATTGTTGAGAGAATGTTGATAATTTTTGTGACTGAATTGTGATGGTTGAATGCTGGGTACATCACTATGGCCCAGAAACAAAAAACTTAAGCGATGGAAACATTCATCTTCACCAACCTCCCAAAAAGGACAGGGTTCTATTGTTTGGAAACAAGGTCACTTTGTCATCTTCTGACAAAGTGACAGATTACCTCCCAAAAGGTAACAGCATCACTGGAGTACTACTACTATAGAGACCCCCCCACCTCCCCCAGGAAAGTTGAAGCTATCAAGTGAGAGATGCAGGAAGCTATCCAAAAGCTAGCCTGCTGGCCGACAGTGCCCCTGCTCACAAAGTGGACTCTGCAATCGGGTGTGACTGAAAATATACAGAACCCAACTTATTCTCCTGATCTCTTCACCTTCAGACATATTCCTCTTCCTAAAATGAAGGAACCATTATGGGGCTGTAGATTTCAGACTGAAGTAATTAATGAAGCGGAAGCCCAATTTTTTTGCCAAAATTGAGGAATTCTATTCAAGAGGCCCAAAAGATTATCCAGATTGTGGTGGTGGTGGGGGGCATAAGCTATATAAAAGAATGAAATTGTCAACCAAGTTTCAAATACTATCCAGAAGCTATCCAACAGGCTAGCTTTTGGATAGCTTCCTGCATCTCTCAGATATTTCTAGGTGAGGGTAAGTACTTACTGACTGTCCCTCACAGATACTCAATTCCCCTCCAGAAAAGCAGCTTACTTCAAAAGGTATTGAATTTTGTGGCAATGCACGATCCCTTGTGAATGTTAACCTTCTGTCACTTTTACTGTCAATTTTAACAGATGCTCATGTGGCATCCGTGAGAGAGTTTTTAGTTTAAAAATTGTGTATGTTTATTTTTGTCAGCTGTCTGTGTTTAGCCAGACACCTATTGCTGATGTCTCACAGGTGACACTGGCAATGGAAGCTACCTAGAAAAAATGCTTTTTGCACAGCTAACGTTCCAAAAACCAAAATTTTCTTATATTTAAGAGTATACCAAAATGAAAACAGAAAGCACTATTATAATCAGTTAGAGAATACTGTAGACAAAAGGTACGTGAGATCTGATTTTATTTATAATCAAAAAAGTAATAATAATAAAAATTTTAAATTGCCATACTAGGAGCAGAGAGTTAATCATGTCTGAATGGGGGAGGATTTGATTTCAATTTTCTTATTTCAGCAAATAGAAAATCAAAATTTGTATGCATTACCTGTATTCAAATTTGATCAAAGTGAGAACTTCTGTTCTCACTGAACAGTAAGAGTGCAGTCTTCATGGCAAACTTAAACAATTTGCAGTTTTTCCTAAGTAGCTTCATTTTACACTTGGCATCAGCACATTATGCCATCAAAAATTTTGCAAACTGCATAAGGAATTTTATGCTACATGCTTGTGATAAAAAAAAAAAATATATATATATATATATATATATATATATATATATATAAAATAAACAAAAAAAAATTTATATGATAATATAGGTTACTGATTAAATATTAGTCTTCATTTAACTCAGCAGTTCCCAACTGGTGGTTTGTAAACCCCCAGGGGTTCGCACTAAAAATTCTGTAATGGTGTCTGCTTAGATTTACACGGGTATATTTGTAAACTACAAAATACAGTGGATTCCGGTTATTTGGGCCACCGGTTAATCGGGGCAGCCGTTTATTTGGAGCAAATCTTAAAAAACAGAACCCAATCGAGAAAATAGCCAGAGTTTACTTCGCTTAATTGGGACAAAATGCCGTTTAATCGGGGCAGGAGACCGCACCACTGGAGATTACCCTAAGATTTTCTCTGACTGTACCACGTACAGCTAGGCCTCGCATAACGCGACATTCAGTTAACGCTATTTGAAAAATGATACCACCTTTCACGATGAAAATTTCCAGTTAACGCAATCTTTTTTTTTTTATGCGATAGTTAAGCTTACCACGAGTCGTACGGTCAATAAACATTTGCCTGCTGCCCGTCTCAATGTGTTCCATCAACCACCGGAAGAAGATGTTTGTCTCCTGCTAATAAAGTCAATGCAGACTTGCATTTAAAAATGCAGATTTTTAAATGAGCCAGATGAAAAAAAATGTTACCGCGAAGGAGATAACGGTAAAAGAATTAGATGAAATCTTTCGTATTGCATAGAACCTAAAAAAAGTTTGATGTTCTCTGCGATATTTATTTCGCCAGGGCCCAGAGAAGATTGTTGTCAGCTATTGGAAATTGATTGATGAAAAGAGAAAGTCAACACTGTTCAAATATTTCCGCAACAGTAATTTCTTCATTGTGTATTTTATGTCAGAGGTTCCCAAAGTTTCTTGGTTCACGGCACTTTTAATGTCTCAGTAATTTTTTCAAGGCGCACCCAGACCAAAAGAAATACCTAACAGTTTCGTTTAGTAGTTAGGTCCAAACAACTTAATAAGAAATGCTGAAACTGTGAACTACCTCGAGCTAGTAGTTCGTGCGTGTCCGACAGATGTCGAGTATCGCTGTGTTTCCCTCAAATTTAAAATATTCCGGGGCGCACAGTTTAAGAACCGCTGTTTTATGCAATAAACATTTAATTCCATAATTATTTTCATTATCTTTTACATTATATACAGTTAAAGTTATTTAAAAAAGGTATTTTTAAAATTCTTTATGGACATTCCAGAAGGTCAAGGACCAATTATAATTTTTCCTATTGGTTATGATATTCGATTAACGCGTTTCCGTTTTGCATGATGCGCTCGGAGGACGAATTAATCGCGTTAATCGAGGCCCGCCTGTAGTTTGTTCAGATTTTTGGAGGTCACAACCATAAAACAATTAGCAGTCACCTGTTTATTGGACTTTTCTGTTAGTGCAATCTATCATAAACGGATAGTAAACTCGATCTTATTGAATTTGCAATAATACTGACAGCTGGAATTCTGTGGGTTATGGTATAACGTGTTTTCACTTCCATGGAATCTTCAATCATATAAAAAAATAATCATTTTCAGAATCTTCTCTTCATTCCTATTTTTAAAGCTTTGTAACTCGTTACTCTGTTCCCACTTGCACGTATTGTGTTACTTGCAATTTGTGTGTGCAGTGTTTTTTTGTTATTGATTGCTTATCTTTTTACTGTTTTAAATTTCAGCCTCCACCAACAAATGTCAGTGAGTAGAAATGTCAACTTGTTTAGTTAGTATGTACATATTACAATATGTATTAATTATTCCGATTATCACGTATATTCTTCCGAATTTCCCGTATCATTTAATTTTTTAATTGGTAAGGTAATAATGGGTAAATTTGTGCTTAATATATCTTTACTTTTATAGCCTGCAGATAACATTCCTCCTATTGTCGCTAATTAGAATCTGTTTAATAGAATTAATGTTCAATTCACAAACGTGATCATAATGACCGGCGCTTACTGCACACCATATAGTGAACGGTACTTTACTATGGCGAGTTCGTTGTAACGTGATTTGATTGTACAGTGAACTAATTGTTAAGAGGGGGGGATACATTGTATTTTTAACTACTGTATTTACGTGAAACTTCGGATAATTGGGCCAAAATGCACTAGTCCCGATGTGTCCCATATAACCGGAATAGACTGTAGTTTAATATTAATTTATGCGATTTGGTTCGGTTCAAAATTTATATTTAGTTGTGGTTTGGGTTACGCACCCTTACATGGCGAGCATGAATGACAGGTGTCCATGTAAGTTAATGGGAGTGCATACATTAATGCTTTTGTGTTAACAAATTAAGCTTTCTGATTCCCATGGGAAATACAGATCACTCAACTGGGCACACATTGCTCTCACCTCTGGCATTTATTAGAAATGCTCTTGCTGTAGAAAGCAAGAATTCTTTGTGACATAAAGAAAACTTGGAATACAGAAGTTTTAATTATGGATACTGAAATTTTAATTTCAAAATTTATGTAAAACGCACAATATGGGGCAAACGTGTCAAACTGTATTCAAACAGGAATACCATGGAGAAATGCTGACAAGAAAAAAATATATATATATACATATATAAAACATAATACCATCTATTTTATTTTTTTTTTTTTTATATTTATCTGTAAAGTGCTAATAAATAAGTAGTAGTCCGTTAGTACATGTTTTAGTAATCGAATTTGAAACAACGTTTCTCGATTCGGTCTGATATATTTAAAAATTACCCTTCACAACCGTCCAATTTGTTGCATAAATTACGATATTCAAAACTTTGTCTACTATAGTAGACAAAATGTATCTCACTGATATCTCAGACACATTGCAGCATTCATAGACAAGCTCTAGCGTAGAGATGAATGTCAACAACTTAAGTGCACTTGATGATGCTGTCAAAATAGTTAACTTTATAAAATCGAGACCAACAAATTCCAGACTATTCACTTTATGTAAAGAAATGGGCAGTGAGCATGTAACTCTTTTGACACATGGATATTAGATGGCAGTCAAAGTGGCAAAGTAATTACACATTTATTTGAACTAAGACAAGAATTAATTCTTTTCTTCATGGATCATCCTTTTCATCTCTGTGTACAACAGAACAAATATGCCTTCAAAATTAAACTTATTTGTCAGATTCTTTTTCTTAGATAAATGAACTCAATTTATCATTACAAGGTGCAAATACAACAGTTTTCACTGATCAAGACAGAGTGGAAAGTATGATAAAAAAATTAAAATTTTGGGAAGACTTTATTGATAACGGTACCAAGTGCTTTAGCACTTTACACAATTTAACTAAAAATGAACAGACTTTGGATAAATTTGTTAAGAAAAATATTAAAGAGCATCTCAACTTCCTACAGGCCACTTTTAGAGAGTATTTTCCACAAATATCAAAAAATCTGAACTGGATTTGTAATCCATTTGACAATGGATGACCTAAAAGTAACAGAAAACCTTTTTGATATATCAACAGCATTTGAACTTCAAAACCTATTCAAGACTGAAAATCTTACAACCTTTTGGCTTGGATTAAAAACAGAATATCCACTTAGCAAAAAAGCTGTGAAAATCCTGGTGCCATTTTCAACTACATATGTGTGAGAGAGCTTTTGCAATTTATACCTCACTGAAGTCTCAATATCGGAACAAACTTGATGCAGAACAAGATTTGGGGCTCTGTCTGTCTTCCGTCGAACCAAATATTGCTACTCTTTGTTTGGCAAAAAAAAAAAAAAAAAAACCAAACACAACAATCACATTAAATTTATGATTTTTTTTTATTTATAACATTAAGGATTTTATTACATACTATTATTATAAAATTGGAATTTGTAAAATTCCAATAAGAATGTATGTTTGAATGAGATGAAATGTTTGCTCATTTGTAAAATTGTGTTAATAATAGATGTTTTGTTGATCATTATTAGTGTCCGCATAATTATTCATAAGCTATTGATATACACATTTTCTCAAAAAAAAAAAGAAAAGTAGTAACTGACATTTATTACCCATATCTTGGATCGGACAAAGCAGTGAGGTAGCTTGTGGTAAAAGGGTTATAAAAACTATAACCAATAATAAACAAAGATAGAATAAAGTAAAATAAAATATAAAGTAAAGCACTGCCAACTAAAGAAACCACATCTATAATTTCTTAATAGTTTACTGTCTTACAGTATATGGTGTTAAATGTTTTCCACACTAATTTCCCCCCCATTCTCAAAGACCATTTTGTATAGGTACTTTATAATTTTATATTAATACGTAATATCGCTTATAAACGTGTAGTACTAGAAATATTTTATAATAAAAATTCAGTACTGTACTATTATGATTTCATAAAATATAGGCTTAGGGGGTTCGCAAGTCAAAAAAAGGGTTGGGAAACCCTGATTTAACTGATGTTATGAGAAGCTCACTAGCACCCTTAATTACCTGAACTAAATTAAAACTAAAATATGAACCAGTACATAAAGGTTCATGTCACATTGAAACATGGAATTTCTGGTAATAAAAGTGAAATTTAAACTGTCACGTGTTTAACTTTTCTGATGTTATTCACGTGCCAAAAATAATTCAACACTCTACCCCCCTTTGTTTCTTAAGTTGATGGTACATGTAATGGTACAATTTCATTTGAAATTTAAAAAATAATAATAACAATAACCAGATTGTAGATATAGCTTATCTTAATTTTAGCTAAGCTATAACAATACCCAAAAAAATATGTACAGAGAAGTAAATGAGAAGGGAACCTCCTCCTCATTTACGTGTTACCAGGCAGAAGCTTAACAAAGGCTGTCAAAGAAAAATGTCCAGATCACACCTATCTTTAATTATGAAGCATGTAAGGAAACTTAATTGGAAATTGTATTAATCAATAATTGCATTTTAATTAATTATAGCAATATATACATTGAAAGGAAGAGGGAAAACAACTCTGATATGATGCCTAAAATTTGTTAACATCCTTTTGAAAGCTCTGCTGTGTGTGGA
Organism: Mastigoproctus giganteus; assembly: GCF_048544385.1. Taxonomy (NCBI): domain Eukaryota; kingdom Metazoa; phylum Arthropoda; class Arachnida; order Uropygi; family Thelyphonidae; genus Mastigoproctus; species Mastigoproctus giganteus. The sequence continues at coordinate 7,342,176 of NW_028328292.1, read as the reverse complement.
GCCTTTTCTGTTTTTTCAGACTGGTATATTTTTTTTCATTGAATCCTTTAAAGTTGTTCACTTTTTGATACACCCCTTTATTCTATTATATAGAATTGTGAAAAATCCATTTATATTAAAAAATTAAATTATTTTTAAATATAATATCCAGTGCAGCATATATAATATCACCTCTTATTTGTGAGTTTTGAATGTCATTTCCCTTACTGACTGAAAACAAGTGAAATGTCAATTGAAGAACCTGTGGGCTTTAACAATTGGATAAGGTGAGTCAACAAACAATAAAGAGTAAGCACTTCAATAACTGGATGCAAGGTTTCTGTTAATTTTAAGCTTTTTTCAGCATGTGCATAAAATATTACAAATAAGCTTAACTTGATCCAGCATTTTTCCTGTTTTGGTAAAAACAACAAACAAAGATTTCTGTAATTTCCAAATGGCAAAAAGAGAGACAGGTACAGGGAGTTGCAGTGTGTAGACTGAGCACAAAACTAATGAAATACTTGTAAAAATAAAATTTCATTTGAATCACCATATAGGTACTTCTGCTCTATAGGTAACAGGAGAATAAAGATAAAATGTTTCAGTTTACTGAAACAGATTAAGCCTGCCTCTTCCTTAATTCACATCTTTCAAGACCTGTTTAGTACTCTAATTATATCAAGTGTTGGGGGAGCACAATCTGGCTTCCTTTCATTCCTGTAGAAACACTGACAGGTGTGACCCAACTGCAAGAAAGTTGTGCACTGAAGAGACAGCAAAGTGTTTAGTGCACAAATCACTCATTTTGTGAGCAAATTTAACTTGTGCTAAAGGTGGAAATGATGAGAAGATGGTCATGATGACAACTGATTATTTGGCATGCCCTAAATCAGTGGTTCTCAGACAGATGTTAGCAGCACCCTCTGGGCAAATGTTCAGTTCCACAATTCTCCCCACCCGATTTGTTTATGTAAAAAATCGAATTTCTGCAAAAAATGGGATTTTACAATAAGCTAAATTCTGCCCCCGAAATTACTTTAACATTTTTAATGCACATACACACATTTTGAGATATTTATCATTACTGAGACATATCTACTTGTTATTTATTCCATTGGAATAACATATATTTTTAAAATTATAAATAAAAGTTAAAGAATATCATCTTTTAAACAGAACTTGCCAATTCTGGGCACACAATATATCCTATCAACATCTATAAATTTGTTTCTTGCTTTATATTTAATTGACATTAAACTAAAAAATTTAATGTTTACAAAGATTAGTGGAAAAACCACTAGGGAATTTGCTTACAATAAAATCAGCTATGCTTACTGACCAAGGCAAAAAGCACAACTAACGCTAAGGACTGACCACATAGAAATAAGTAGTGTGAAAATATACAGTATGCTGTCAAACAGCACCCAAAACAGAACATTCAAATTAACGGCACACTGAAATCAGACGTTTATGCACCACACAGATGTCTTGCAGTGCCAAAAAAAAAAAAAAAAGAAAAAATGGCAAGGCACATGATTACTGTATTTGTTTACAATCGCCATTTTGAAAGTGAATTCTGTACTGATATGATGGATGACACTGCACCCCTCATATTGGCTCCTAAAGTTAAACCTCATACAGAGAAAACAAAGCCTAGTGGCAAACTTTATATAATCCCAACTATTACATTAGTCATCCAGTTAATTCATATATATACACACACTGTCATCTGTAAATTGCATCTGGTCAATTTGCCTGTTTTGGTGGATGAAAAAAAAAAACCCTAGTTTCTGGGGGGGGGGGGGGCAGTGCTATCTGAAATGTTCCTCGCATCATTGACAGAATTCAAACCCAGGCCTTTTCCACCTGGTGTGAGAAGAAGAGTAATGATACCACTGTGCTACCCATGCAGATTAAACTTGATATAATAAAGAAAATATAACAGGGCATAAGCAGGAGTATATTAATGGCAGATGGATCATCAACATGTTTGCTTTTTGTGCAATTAATAAAATTGCATTCTTAATTTCTCATTTAGCCTTATTATTTCTGCATTAAATATTAAAAAATAAAAAAAAACTTTACAGAAAATGGGAAAAATTGAAATAACGTCACCTTGAATCCTTGAAGGTGCAGTCATTCTGAAAGTCTACTGTAGTGTCTTTAGAATTAATGGATTGTAACATCTGGGATCTTAACAGTAACTTAATCCACACAGCCATGCAAATGAGGCTGACATAGCTCCACATGGACAAATACTAATTTAAAAAAAAAACTGCTACAGATATCTTTTTAAACTTTCACCTAAATGTTTACATTGCATAATCACTGGATTGACTATTCCAACTACAGCAGGGGTTGGCAACCTGCAGCTCTCTGAACATGTAACTGCGGCTCTAACCTTTATCCCAAATGTACAAGCACAGTGGGTGGCAACACGAATATAGCATTAGTTTCAGTGCAAGCATTTTTGACCAACTGTATTAAAAATAAATCAAGAAACCGTCTGAGCAATGTTGGTCTCTCAGCATGCTTAAAGATGAAAATTACGGCATACTCACCTATGTTCAAAGACTTGCTTGAGAAGTTCAGCAGCAAGTCACTGACATTAATTCTATCTAGTTGGTTATGTTTTTTCAGTATTAATAAATAATATTTCAAAAAAAAAAAAAAAAAATTTTAACAACTCTTTCCCACTATTCCATTTCTTAAAAAAAAAAAAAACCCAGCTTGAGCTTAGGTGTGGCTCTTCACTCAAAAAAGGCTACTAAACCCTGCACTACAGCAGTCAAGGATTGGGCAAATGAGGAAAATAATTGTTAGAACTAGCAAAGACTGCTTGCAATCCCTGCAAATTTATCTTGCGAACCAGCCCTACACCTGAGAACCTAAATCATACTACAGAAAAAGATGAATGCTCCCTGCAAGTGAATAATTATTTTGTGTATGTATTTAAAAATAGACAAAATTGTTCACATCACTTCTTCCACCCTTGATAATTTTCTGTACTTAGCTTGATGTAAAGGAGATTTTTTTTTTTTTTTTTTTTTTAAATATGAAACCCCAAACATGAAAGGCATTAGAACCTACAGTACTTAGTACTGTGTGTGGGTTGAAGGTTGAGAAAATTGAAAGATACTTTTTGATATTCTGTAGATTGTAAACTTCAGGAAATATATATGAAAGGAGGTTGTTCCAGAAAAACAGAATTTGAAGGAATAAACAAGGAAGAAGAAAGTTTGTTTCTGTGGGCTTCAAGTTGGCCTGAAAAAAAAAAGGATGCTTACTGGTTCCAGCACATGTTTGGACTTGGTTTTTGGTTTTTTTTATGAGCATTAGCAACTAAGGCCATATTGCTCCGGTGCGGTGGTCATTCCCTGACCTTTCCGCATGCTCCGTATTTGGTGGTGACGGGCTCGAACCCTGGTCTAATCAAGAAGCGTGTGCTACGCACTGCTGCTCCTTCCCACCTGGCTACGGAGGCGCCGCACATGTTTGGACTGGTTTAGAGGGAGGGGGGAGGGAATTACAGAAGTCAATTCAGAAGTATCTAGAGGAAAACCATGCAGTAGAAAAAGAATGTCCATGAGACAAAGTGTTGAGAGACTTTGTAAAAGATGTGTCATTAATTAACCTAACTGAATGGAGTCTAGAAGCCTGAGAGAGGTTGAGAACAATGTTCCAAAGTGGGGCAGATTTAAGATTTGTACAGAGTGAGTAATTATTTAGAAGAACAGTAAGGCAAGAGCAAAAGAGAAACCCAGTTTTTTTTTTTAAATGGAGAGGAAGCAATATTTGTCATACTTATGCAAAGACAGATTAGAAGTCAGGGTAATCACTAATAGAGATATGTAATCTTGTCTAGAAATCTATGTATCATTGAAGATAAACATAGGAGCCGTAGAATCCTTTCTGTGATATAAGACAGGAGTGAATTTTAGGATTGAAATTAAATGTTATCTTTGCCCCATCAAAGAATTATTATTTGGTATTCCCTAAACCATTCTAGAGAAAAAGATGCATGTTCCCTGAAGTGTATCTGTATATAACCATTTAAGGCAGTGCTTCTCAAACTATCTGTGAAGGACCAGTTCCTTTTATTTCTAATCTGTCGTGGATTGGTACTTTTATAAAAATACAATCATCGTGGACCAGTAACAGAAGAATTGTCACAGACCAGCATCAGACCACACTGAGTAGCACCAATTTAAGGAACTGGTGGTGGATATTCAAGAAGCTGAAGCTTTTTTTTGTGCAGGTTTCTCACAATGGAAATTGGAATGCAATGTGCTATTGGCAGCAAAACTATGATTAGTATTTCCGGTCAGTGGAAAAAGACCATTAATATACAACAGGAAAACAGTGGGAGAAAGGGAAACGCCAGCATTAGTGGACAAGTTAAAAGACAGCCATCTACTATCGCCTGCAGAAGGCAGTCAGAGAGAAAACTGGACACCCAATTAAAAAAAAAAAAATTTTTTTAGCAATTTATATCATCGTCATCATCAGCCATTTTCAATCCACTGCAGAATGAAGGCCTCTCCAGCAACTTTCCAGTTCCTTCTGTTTTGTGCAATGGCCATCCAATTACTACCCACAAAATCATGAATGTCATCTGTCCATTGCCGTTGTCTTCCAGGGTTTCTCTTAGCTCCTCTTGGGCACCATTCTGTTATTTTCTTAGTCCATCTGGCATCATGTCTTTGAGCTGTGTCATACCCAAGACCATTTTAGTTCTTTAGTTTTGATAAAAATGTCCTATAATTGAGTTTGTTGCATAATCCATGTGTTTCTCTTCTGATCTAACAGTCTGATTCCCAATATAATTCGTTCCATTCTTCGCTGTGTAGTTCTCAGCTTCTCTTCCATAACAGATGGTGGGGAGTATACATTGGTTCATTATTTTGTTTCAGACAAATTGGGATATTGCTCCTCAGTATGTGATTACATTTCCTGAATGCTATCCATCCAAAATTTATTCTTCTCTTGACTTCCAGCCATTTATCATTATTACAGCTAATGACTTGTCCCAGATAAGTATATGACTCCACCTTTTCAATTACTGCTCCTTCAATCATTATATCCCTTTCTGTGGCATACTTGTTCATTATTACTTTTGTTATAGCCATATTCATCTTTAGTCCAAAATCCTTACTAACTGTGCATAACTGATTACGATTTTCCTCTAATTCTTTGGTATCGTGGCTTATGACCACAATGTCATCTGCAAATCTTAAAATGGTTTAGGTACTCTCCATTTACATTGACTCCTTTCTGCGACCAGTCTAATCTTCTGAAAGCTTCCTCAAGGGCAACAGTAAACAACTTCAGAGATATTGTGTCTCCTTGTCAAACTCCTTTCTCAATTTTAAATTTACTGTCTTTGTCTAGTCTAATAAAGGAGGTAGCATTTCATATATTTTCTTCAAAATCATAATATATGGGGTATTTATGCTTTGTCTTTCCAGTGCCCGAAACATTGCCTTATGCTGTATGGAGTCAAATGCCTTTTCATAATCCACAAATGCCAGACACAATGGTGTTTTATATTCATTTGCTTTCTCCATTGGCTGTGACATTACGTGAAGGTGATCTATAGTTGAGAATCCTGTCCTAAAGCCAGCTTGCTCTTTTGGTTGCAATTTATATGATGGTGCCAAACAAAAGCCTTCAAAACGTCAACAGCAGCTACTTGAGTGTCACCACACTTTTTCATTAAATTTCTCCATAGCAGGTAACATAAGCCAATATATCGACAGTGACAGAATATATATTGGCAATCATTGATCAGATGGAAGATTTAGTCTTTTTTTTTTTTTTTTTTTAGCAACTGGTTGGATACAAGCAAATTTCAAAGTAGAAGAAAAAACACCAGTCAAAAAAGAAAGTGTGAAAAGGCAACACAGAGCAGCATGAGTAAACTGAAGAGCACAGATTTTGAAAACGTGGAGAAATATTATCAGGACCTGAAGCTTTCTTGGTGTCAAAGTTTTTCAAAATTCTGACATCCTTTTGCCAGAAGACCACAGGAGGCACTGAGTGGAGAATACTGGGAATGGTAAGAGGTGGCTTATCAAGATTGTCCACATAAGAGTTAGAAGAAAAGTAGGATGCTATAGGTCAGCTTTACCTTTAAATGAGGCGGCAGTAGAACCATCAGGTTTTAACAGTACAAAAGTTGCAATCAATGGCTTTGGCAAAGGACCAGAATGCTTTTCTACCGTTTGGGCAAGAAACAAGTTTTCTACTCAGCCTGTTCAAAATCTAGTTTGGACTGATTAATAACTGCTTTACAATTGTTGAAAGGTTTGGTGCAGCAGAAAATGAACTGTGATATCTATGCAAGCCAATCGCAATTTGTAATATTACCTTGCAGGGCCTTAGCACATCCATTGGGATACCAATGGTTTAGATGGATGAGATTTTAAGGGAGTGTAGAATAAAAGACTTCATCCCTACAAGTATAATTTCATTGACACAATCTGAGCAAACATTGATATCAGATGTAAAACCATAATTCAACCAACAAAAAGAATAGAAATCTTAAAGAGATCCCATTTGGCATTCTTGTAATGCCATACAAGGGGCTGAGAATGGGAAGAGTAAAGCTCCATTGGAGAAGAGATTATCGCTAAGCTGTGACCTGAAGTGCCCAGAGCAGTGGTCTCAACTTTGTTGGTCATGTACCTTTTTTTTTTTTTTTTTTTTTATTTAAAAGGATTGATGCACATCCCAGAATATAAAAAAAAAAAAAAAAAAAAATAAGTTTAATATTTTTTTTTGATTTATAAAAAATTTACGTGGAAGGCATATCTAAAATCACATATAATTTTAAAAGATCACAAATAAAAAAATACAAAACAAAATTAAATTGAAGTTCAAAATTATATGAAATCATTAACATAACAAGTGTAGTAAATGTAATACTATTTGTTTTACTTATAAATAATTTACATGGTATGCATGTAATCCTAGAATCGTATATAATTTGAAAAGATCACAATCTAATCCTATGCAAAAATACAAAACAAATTAAAGTACAAAGTGGTATAAATCAAATCAACAGCATTTTTTAGTGGGAACAGATGTTCTTGAATATTTTTCATTATTGTTGTGTATCTTGGTTTCATATGTTGGGACACAGCTACCCAAAGATCTATTCCAAGTTAAGTTTATTTCTAAATGTGCTTTTAATAATAGTCATTGTACAGAAAGTCACCTCACATAGGCAAGTTGATCCAAATGGAAGGATTGCATCACTCACTCTGCTTATCAAATCACCATGGATCATCTTGGCACCCCACTTTAGAGACTACTGGCATAAAGGACCACTCACTCTGATCATGTACTTGAAAGGGTTGTTTGTAAAAAATAGGAGCACTGACTATGTGGTTAGGATAGTATTCTGGAATAATCTGTGCATGGTCATTAGTAAATGCAAAAGCCTTAGCAACTCGACCAGCTGTGTCCGTGAACATTAAGATCCCCAAGGAACATTACCTCACTATTAAGGAAAGTTCAGCTTCAAAGAGAGGAACTCAGTGTTCCAAGTGATTAGCAAAACTGATGAATTGGGCAGAATGGGGTAGAGAGATTTTAAGCCAGAAGAGGTCAAAAAGAGAAGATTCCGAGATACTAAGTCTTCACAGGGAATATCAGAGTGGACATATTTACAAGTACCACTTTTGAAGTGAAAGGAATCATACAGCAAATAAGACAACTGAAATGAGCAGTGGTTGAATCAACCAATTATTGGCATTATATCAGAAAAAGTGAGTTTGACTAGTGAAAATGGACATCGTTGAAATATAAAATTTTGGACTTGGCATAAACACATGAAGAATGTATCCAGCTCTTTGACAATGCCTCCCCCCCCCCGAAATGCAAACTACTCTTACTATTTCTAGTCACTGCCTGGCAAGATAGAAGCAGCAAGATTATAGCTAGCTAATCCAGATTGCTTCCTAGAGTTACCAATAGGTTTGGTCTGGTGGACAATCTAGCAGCTGGCCTACAAAGTACCCTCAAAATAAGGGAGACTGGATTTGCCATGATCCCCATAATCACCTCAAAAGAATCATACTGTATGAAGAAAGTGATGGGGAAGGTTGGCTGGAGCTTTTTGCCCTGAAGACTAAACAGGTTTTGCCACTTCAACCCTCCAATAAGCAAAGTGGTGGTACTGCTCTGGTTGAGTCATCCTCCACCTATTGTCTGGTAGCACAGAGGCACAGCATTCCTCAATGTGGTGTGAATATTATCAGCCAAGCAAATCCAAAAAAAAAATAATAAATAAATAAATAAATAAATAAACTCCAGAGGACAAGAATTTGATAAGAACAGAAGAGAACAGAAATCAACAGGTGAATACGAAATTAATGAATTGTTAATTTTTTTAAACTGTTATGCAAGAAACACTTAAAACTGGGCCACTAATCAAAGGAAAAAGCCTTTAAAATTTGCTAGACTTGACTCTTCATCATTAATCAATATATAAATTTTTTTTTTTTTTAACTTTCTGTAATTGTCATTTTTATTAGAGGTTCCAAAAACTGTTTACTCAGAATTAATGCAAAGAATCTGTCAGGTCCCAAAACTATTTACTGCTTTTGCCTCAACATGCTTATTTTGCTTTCACTGCCATATAAAGATGTTTCTTTTTATGCGATTGGAAAAAGCCAGTGCTATGGGTTGTGTCCAAAGCTGTTTTATCTTACTCAGTTTGCTACTAAAGCACTGATCTCATACTGCAGAGGCAACTTTGTCACAAATCCTTAGAATAGCTTTTTAAAGAAGTGCACTTATTCAGTGGAGAGGTATACTGCTGTTTTAACTATTAAATGTTTGTCAGCATCCAGATGAGTTAAATTACTTAATTTTATTTTTGTGTACCCTCTTGCATCTCATATATTGAGATTACTTGTCACTGAGTTGTTAAAACTTCACATTGTCTGCCCGTTCTCTGTTGAGACTTGGGAGTTGAAACTGTAGTCTGGGCAGTGGCAAACCACTTTAAATAAAACAATAACGTACTTCTCCACTGCAGAAGTGCATTTTATTTAGAGTAGTGCCATACCAAGGGAACTCGTGGTGAAGGTGCCTCCACAATATAAGATCAGGCACTTAGTAGCATTACAATAATACATGCTCCTATGTGTAGTTTGAAACTGGCAGATCAGCTGACATGTGGCAGAAGAATCTACCTGGAAAGCAGTTCATGACAGTTCTTTGAAATGGAAAAGATATTTTTTGTTTAAAAACACATAAAAAGCAGCATTTAAATTTTTTTATTAAAAATTACATAATTAGTACTGCAAAGTAATGGATTCATCATAAATAGAATTATTGGTATATCACAAGATAAATTTAAAAAAAAAAACCTTTTCCAGAAAAAAAAAACAAGAGGGGTGGGGGGAAATAAAGGTTAAGTTTCAAGCATTTATAACAGTGACAACTGCTGCAAGGTTAAATAAGTTAGTTAACGTACGAAATGCACTGCACTTCAGGTGTGTTTGATTTTTCTTAAATGATTAAAGAAAATTTCCTTTTTCTGTGATTAAAATAAGTAAATATGGTTATTTCCTAATCAATTTAGGAATTGATCTCTGATCATCTCTGGCTTAAAATCTCTCTACCTCATTGTGTAAAATTCATCTGTTGTATCTACCGTTCTCCCAACTCCACTAATCACTTGGAGTTCTTTGACTTCCTCTCTTTGCAACTTGATTTTTCTCCAGTCCAACTTTCCTAACAGTGAGGTAATTTTAACGTTCACAACTAAAGCTGGCTTCCGTTTTCTAGTCACACCGACCCAGCTGGTCGAGATGCTGAGGCTTTTCCAATTACTAATGACCTAGCACAGATTGTTCATTTACCTACAAGAATACTTGACAATCCTAATCATACAGCCAATACGCTTGATCTTTTTCTCACAAACAACCCTTCTAAGTACAAGGTTGAAGTGAGAGGTCCTTTAGGCACTTCAGATCACAACTTGGTGTTTGTTTCTTCTCCAGTGGAACCTTTATCTCATGGCTATTCCCAACCTCGTATTGTTTGGCATTACAAGAATGCAAAATGGGATGACCTGCGAGACTTCTTTTCCTTGGTCGGATTACTGTTTCAAAACTTCTGATGTCAATGTTTGCTCAGATCGTGGCAGTGAAATTATTCTTGCAGGAATGGAATCCTTTATCCCACACTCCACTTTAAAATCTCGTCCTTTATCTAAACCTTGGTTTTCCAATAAATGTGCTAAGGCTGTCCAAGAGAAGAATGTTGCATATCGTAATTGGCTTCTTGCTAATTCTTCAGTTTCATTTTCTGCCTACACCAAATCTCGCAACAATTGTAAAGCAGTTATTAATCAGTCCAAACTAGAGTTTGAACAGGCTAAGAGTAGAAAACTTGCTTCTTGCCCTAATGGCAGCCGAGCATTCTGGTCTCTTGCCAAAGCTATTGGCCGCAACTTTTGCCCATCTCTGCTCCCACCTCTGTCCAAACCAGATGGTTCTGTTGTCACTTCAGCCAAGGATAAAGCTGACCTGCTAGCATTCCATTTTTCTTCCAGCTAATGTATTAATGATCTTGGTAAAACACCTCCCACCAATCCTAACACGCTCCATTCAATGCCTCCTGTGGTCTTCCGTCAAAAGGATATCAGAAGGATTTTGATGAATCTTGATGCTAGCTGTGCTCCGGAACTTACTCCTATTCTTTGCTGCCTTTTTTCACTTTCTTATTCCAAAGGTGTTTTTCCTTCTGCTTGGAAATTTGCTCATATCCAGCCAGTTCCTAAAAAGGGTGACAAATCCCTCCCATCCAATTATCGTCCCATTGCAATTACTTCTACTCTTTCTAAAGTAATGGAGAAATCAATTAACTGCCAACTCTTAAACTACCTAGAAACCTTCCGTCTGATCAACGATCGCCAGTATGGATTCCGTCAGTGTCGATCCACTGGTGATATTCTGGCTTATGTTACCCATTTATGGACTAATTCAATGGAAAGGTTCGGTGAAACACAAGTAGTTGCTCTTGACATCTCAAAGGCTTTTGATTGTGTTTGGCATAAAGGTCTTCTAAACAAGCTTCCATCTTATGGTTTGCCAACTGTTTTTAGTAATTGGTTATCCAGTTTTCTCTCTAATCGCTCACTGAGGGTGATGGTAGATGGATCTCTGTCTTCTAACTTCTCCACTAATGCCGGTGTCCCCCAAGGTTCAGTTCTTTCCCCCCACTCTTTTCCTCTTGTATATCAATGACCTTCTTCCATTGACTGGAAATCCTATCCATAGTTTTGCCGATGATAGCACATTGCATTCAACTTTCCATTTTGAGAAACCTTGTCCAGCTCAATCAGCTTCAAGTTCTCGAAAATCTGCTGCCAATTCCTTAAATGCCGATCTTCAGGTAATTCTCCAGTGGGGCAAAGACAACTTAGTTGATTTCAACCCTACTAAAACTCAATCTTGTCTTATATCTCGCAAAAAGGATTCTTCTGCTCCTATGCTTATCTTTAGTGACACTCCGATTTCTAGGCAAAATGATATATCTCTTTTGGGGATTACCCTGACTTCTAATCTCTTGGCACAAGCACATTACAAATATTGCTTCCTCTGCATCTAAAAAACTTGGTTTTCTCTTTCGCTCTCGGCGTTACTTTTCTTCCAAACAGCTGCTCACTCTGTATAAATCGCAAATCCGCCCTGCCATGGAATATTGTTCCCACATCTGGGGTGGTGCCCCCAAAACCTCTTTCAGGCTTCTTGATTCCATTCAGAAGAGGACAGTTAGGTTAATTAATGATTCATCTCTAACAGAGTCTCTCCACTCGCTTTCTCATAGACGCACTGTTTCTGCTGCATGCCTCTTCTACAGATACAGTAAACCCCCGCTATTCGCGGGGGTTACGTTCCTGAGAAATGTCGCGAATACCGGAAACGCGAATACTGAGTTATTGCTCCCATAGTAATAAAGGGGTTCCGTTCCAAAGTATGAAATATATAAGAAAAAGTAGTCTAAAATTTTGTCTATGTATGTATTATATGTATCTTCATAATATGACTATGTACATAGACAGTACATAGTGAAATGCAAGCATATGACATCTAAATAAAAATAAGAAAAAATTTAATATTAAACGTAATATTTATTAGAAATTTCAAACAAATCTTTCAAACCAGCGCCTTTGCTAGCTAAAAAACTTATCCTGCCAGTGCTATCACCAGTTTCGCTAGTGTTGATAAAGGAGTTTTGCCTTTTCACGAATAATGAGTGAACTTAATGGAATTTTATTTTGAGTTCGGTCTTGTATCCACCGATTTAAAGCTTTTTCCATTTTTTCTAATTTAACATCACGAGTTACAGAGCAAATTTTTGAAGCAATTAGCGCGTTTTCACGGACACTACGGCGGATTTTTTCTTCCGATTTCTTGATTGATCGTACCGTTGACTCATTGATTTTATAATGTTTTGCCACAGAGGAGACACTTTCACCATTCGAAATTTTATCTAATAACTCAGTTTTATTCGCTAATGTCATCACATTTCTCTTGTTATTCGTAGCCATATTTTTGTAGGGGTTAGAAAGAACTTGTCCACAATAAAGTCACTTTCTTCCGTTAACACTCGAAAAAGTCTGTTTTATACTGCAAAACGGTAGGTTTATCATTTTTTAAGCATATCAATTTATAAATTGATAAATTTATAAGCATATAAATTAAAAGCAAACGACGAAACCTTCCATGACAAGCGCATAACACATACTGAACAAGGATTAGCGAGAAACATCCACGCTCGCGATTTTGTCACCCCTCTCCCCCCACCCACTGAGCGCTGTTTTGACCGGGAAAGATAATTTTAGGCACGCCCATGTTTTTTTATGGCGAAAAATATTCACGGCGCTTTAAAATTCACATTTTTTAAGGTTTCATTTTATATTAAATCGGCGATCGCGAATACAGATACCGCGAATAGCGGGGGTTTACTGTACTTCCATGGGCACTGTTCTTCTGAATTGGCTTCTATAATTCCTGCTCTCTCTTTCAAAACTGTCCGAACACATGCTGCCACCAGCCAACATCCATTTACTGTCCAACTTCAAACCCACAGAACCAACTTTTCATCTTCCTCATTTATTCATTCAACTGCCGTTTTCTGGAACAACCTTCCTTCATACGTATTTCCTGAAAATTACAATCTACAGAAGTTCAAGTCCAATATCAACAAATATCTTCTTTCATCTTCTCAACCTCCAACCCAAGCACGGTACTAAGTACTATAGGTTCTAATACCTCTCGTGTTTGGGGTTCTCATAAAAAAAAAAAAAAAAAAAAAATTACAAAGATATTACAACTTTATAGAACACAACCTAACTTAGCCATTCAATTTAATTGCAACATAGTAGTTATTACTCTCCTCACATATACCCTTTTCTCTATATACATTTCTCTTTGAAAGTGACACCACATTTACAAGTCTTACATAACAATACACATGAAGTGTACATGGAGTGTCTAAAGCTAAGAAAAACTGCAGTATTATTACAGTCAATTCTATGATTTTTTTTACCCACAAATTTTAATAGCCAAATTTCTATTTATTCAATTTTAATTAAATTAGGAATGGCTCAACTATTTTTTTAAATGGCCCAAGTATAAAATTTAATGAAAATATGTCCACTGGGAATCAGGTTGTTACACGCAGGGAGATGGACAAACATGACTTGATCCTCGAGGTTGTCACATTCTCTCAGATATGCCAGACATGCTACCAGGGAATATAAAATGCTGACAGAACTGATATTCAGGTGACACTCAAGTAGACTCAATTTCGGCAAAATCCGGACGGACTGCGACAGCTACATCCTCTGTTTGCACCTTCACAATGGTGGGACTGTTAGTAATCCTGGGTATAGTCCCCATGCACAAGCACACTGTGGGGGACCACCCAGGTGTGAACCAACGTAAGCAGGGATCAAGGTGTTGCACCCAGACCACATGGAAGAATGCATTTTTGGTGTTCGGCCGCTAGTTAGTACACCACACCTATTGGTAACTCTATAAGAAGCTTCCAGATCAGCTAGTGTATAATCTTGCTACCTCTACTCTGCCGGATAGTGACTGGAGGGAATCTGAGTTGTATGTGTGTGGGGGGGGCATTGTCGAGGCCATGTTATGTCAAGGATCTGGGTATATTCTTATGGTGTGTACGCCATATTCAAAAATTCCATTTCTTCATACAGCATGTCCCCCACTTTTTCTTACTATTGAATACACCATGAATTGTCAAAATAATAGAGCCAGCTTAATCTGCAAAAAGATCTAAACCTCCCAAACACTTCCTGGTTCATTTCACAAATATGCATGGTCTCAGTTCTAATCTCAATGATGTCCATTTACACTTAGTTTGCCAAACCCCATGTACTTTTTCTGACATAATCTCAGTTAACAGTTGATTCAACCACCGCTCATCTCAGTTGCCCAAATTATTCATTGTATGATTCCTTTTGCCTCAAAGGTGGTACACTTGTGCATATAATCTTCTCTGGCTAAAATCTCTCTACCTCATTCTGTCAAATTCATCTGTTGTCTCTACCATTCTCCCAACTCCACTATAATCACTTGGAGCTTTTTGACTTCTTCTCTTTGCAATTTGACTAAAAGAATACCAGACAATCCTAACCATACAGACAACATGCTTGATCTATTTCTCACAAACAGCCCTTTTAAGTACATGGTCAAAGTGAGTGGTCCTTTAGGCACCTCAGATCACAACTTGGTGATTATTTCTTTGGATTATCTCCAATGGCACCTTTATCTCATGGCTGTTCCCAACTTGATGTCTGGCATTACAAGAATGCAAAGTGGGATGACTTGTAAGATTTTTTTTTTTTTTTCTTGGTCAGATTACTGTTTCAAAACTTCTGATGTAAACGTTTGCTCAGATTGTTGGTGAAATTATTCTTATAGGAATGGAATCCTTTATTCCACACTCCACTTTAAAAAAAAAAAAAAAAAAAATCTCATCCTTTATCTAAACCAGGCCTGGGCAAACTTTTTGGCTGAAGGGCCACATTAGGAATTCAAAAAGGCAGGCCACACGTAAAATACCATATTTAGATATTATTTGTTATCATGAAGAAGAAATATAACATAAAAAAATTATTATCTAAAAACCCAGAATTTAATGAGATGAATGGAACTGTTTTACATCTTTTAACATTTTTTAAATTTCTGGTGTTAATTTTGTAGTTGAGATTCTTAAAAGTGCTTGTAAATGTTCGTTCACATATGTAGGTTGATCCAAAAATAACCAACATTTTTCGGGCAAAATCTTTAAGTTCGTTGACTTTGTACGAATTAAGAGTATTGTAAAATTTACAGATTTCCTCACGACGGTGCAATTCCCTTAAATCGGTATCACACTGCAGATTTATAATCTGAAGTTGTAGTCTCAGTGCACTATCAATTTCTATTGAAAATGGGTCATGCACTATTGCCAAACTTGTCTAAATTTTTCGGATGTCGCCAAAACTTCGTGAAAGGTCGTCATTCAGCACTTTGATAATTTCACAATATTTTTCCAATTTATTTTCTGGAATCTTCAGCAACTTCATGGTTGGAAAGTGGTCTACCTTGTCAATCAATAAATGTCGAAGGAACAACTGGAGTTTTAATTGAAATCCATTCAAACTTTTTACCATATCATGGGTGTATAAATTTTTCCCTTGTAACACGGTGTTGAAAGTATTTAAGTGTCACAATGTCCAGGGTAAACGCAAAATCACAAATCCAGTTATTATCAGTTAATTTGGGAAAGTCCATAATATTTTTCAGTTTTAAAAATAGAATGTCATCTTTAAGATCCCTATAAATTTTTCCCTTGTAACATGGTGTTGAAAGTATTTAAGTGTATAAATTCTTCAACTTCTCAAATGTCCACTACCAATTCCTTAAATGCCAATCTCCAGTGGGGCAAAGACAACTTAGTTGATTTCAATCCTTCTAAAACTCAGTCTTTTCTTATATCTCACAAAAAGGATTCTTCTGCTCCTATCTTTGGTGACACTGATTTCTAGGCAAGTTGATATTTCTTTTGACTTCTAATCTCTCTTGGCACAAGCACATTACATATTGCTTCCTCTGCATCTAAAAAAAAAAAAGTTTTTCCCCCCCTCTCTTTGTTACTTTTCTTCCATACAACTGTTCACTCTGTACAAATCGCAAATCCACCCTACCATGGAATATTGTTCTCACATCTGGGAGGGTCCCCCAAAACCTTTCTCATGCTTCTAGATTCCATTCAGAAGAGGGTAGTTAGGTTAATTAATGACTCATCTCCAAGTCTCTCCACTCATTGTCTCAGACAGTACTGTTTCTGCTGCATGACTTTTCTACAGATACTTCCATGGGCACTGTTCTTCTGAATTGGCTTCTATAGTTCCCGCTCTTTCAAAACAGTCTGAACACGTGCTGCCACCAGCCAACATCCATTTACTGTCTAACTTCAAACTCACAAAACCAGCTTTTCATCTTCCTCGTTTATTCACTCAACTGCCATTTTCTGTAACAACCTACCTTCATACGTATTTCCTGAAAATTACAGTCCACAGAAGTTCAAGTCTAATGTCAACAAATATCTTTTCTCATCTTCTCAACCTCCAACCCAAGCACGGTACTAAGTACTATAGGTTCTAATATCTCTCGTGTTTGGGGCTTTCAGAAGAAAAAAAAAAAAAAACGAAGATAATAGGTGCACATGCATGTGAAACGGCCTAAAATGAATTAAATCTTCCAATATATGGAGTCAGTCTTTTTTAAAAACAATGACTTCGTTTATGATGGTGGATCTAGTTTTTCCTTCCATGCAGAAGGAAAAACACTAGTGGTATAGGAGACTAAAAGGTAACAGGAGCAAGCTCTGGAGCACAAGTGGAGAAATGGTATAAAGGCTTAGATAATTCACAAAACAGCTTTCCTTGAGGTATTTTCTAACAACTTCCTGTTGGAAGATTACAACACAGTGGAACGTGTCCAATATGATAGGAGACAAATTCCCAAGATTGCTGACAGAAGTCGGAGGAAAGTAGGATGCTAATAAATTGCTTTCTTTCAATGAAGATGCATTAGAACTATCATATCAGGTTGTAATGGAGGTGGAACAAAGTTGCAGATAGCTGTTTTGCCACAGGCCAGATAGCTCACCTACCACTTTTACAAGGATTGTTTTCTATTCGTAGCAGAGTTTGAATTGATAACTTTTTCTACTACTGTAATAAGATTCAGTGTAGGTATTTTACTGGTAATGCAAAGGTTTCAAAAGGATTTTATCCCTACAAGAATAATTTCAGACAACCAAAGCAAATATTGATCAGGATCAAAAGATTTAAACAGTCAATCCAAGGAAAAGAGGATCGGAACCCAAAGAGAGAGAGGCTCCAACTGAGAACAGCATTACAAGTTGTGATCAGGAGGCTAGTAACATTAACTCTTCAATTTGGAAGAGTATTAAGCATGTCATTAGGAATATCTGGTAAACAAGTTGTGCAAAGGCCATTAGTAATTCAAGAAGCCTATACCAACAAGGTCAATGCAACTAGAAAATGAGCTGGAGTTGAGATCATTAAAATCATCAATGAGATTTGCTCCACTGATTGGAGAAAGTAAAAAAAAAAGTTTTGGGTTATCTGTATAGTTAGGAAAGCAGTATTATAAGCAACAGATGAATCTGACAGAATTGGGTAAAGAATTTAATCTAGAAGAGATTCCAGAGATGCTCTGAAATTAATATTAGAGTAGACATATGGACAAGTACCTTTTCTTTTTTTGAAGGGGGGTAACGGTTAAAGTGATGGCCAGCTTAGAGTCAGCCTTTAACAGAGAATTCCTATCAGAAGATCCTTTTATCAATTCCAAATAATTATGATATACAGAAATTTAAGTGCAATGTCCAAAAGCATCTTTGCCTTCTCATTCTTTAACCCATGCACATTACTACAGGTTTTAATACCTTTAGTGTTTGGGGCTTCACAGAAGGGAAGGAGGGGGGGGGGGGAGGTAGTGGCAGAGCAATGTATTCATTGCACTAAAAGAAGCACAGGCAGAAGTAGAGGAAATATTTGTTTCCTCAACAAAAATGATTTATCTGGTATATATGCAAATTATTTTCTTGCCAAGGTGTTGAGGAGAGGAATTTGCAATTCTAAATAGAGAATACAGCAAGGTCCCGTGAGTGATCTGGGCTTTCAGAAGCCAAAACTGAAGAATTTCTTTGGAATTCAAATACAGAAGATTGAGTTAGCAACCTCCAAGTGAATAAAAAGATAGTCACAAGAAAGGAACAACACATTTTATTAAATTTTTTAAAAATTCTCAGATAATCCTACATGTGTTGGAGAATAAGGTTAAAAAGGGGGGGGCTTAATATTTTAAAGACTATGAATTTTAATTTTACAAATTTCAAAGTCCCACAAAATGCTAGTCAGGGCCCACAACTACCAAGAACTCACCATTAGGTGCCCACCCATGTTTGGTAAATTCATTCATGAATGGGTTAAGGATTACTAACTACACTGAGTGATTACTGAATTATGACCACCTACCTAATACTTCATAGGTCCTCCTTTTGCCCTCAGTATAGCAGCTATCCGACATGGCATTGATTCAACAAGATGTTGGAAGCTTTCAGGAGGCATGGCCAACCAAGCTGTGTGTAATGCAGGTGATTGGTGTATTCAGACACCCGATATGCTTTTGCACAGTGTCCCACAAGAGCTCTATGGGATTGATATCCGGGGGAGTTCAGAGGCCAATCGATATGCTGTTAGTCAGAACTGTGTTCCTCAAACCATTCCTGCACAAGTGCCCGATGGCTCCGAGCATAGTCATCTTGGAAGACACCATCGCCATCAGGAAAAAGTGTAACATAACGGGGTGTACACAGTCAGCAAGCAGTTGACAATAGTGGAGACCACTTATACATTGTTCCACATGCACTAGGAGTTCAAGTTCCTGCCAGTGAAACATGCCCCACACCATACAACTGCTTGCCATGCATGATAGATCAAGAGCCTCATGTTGTTGACGCCAAATCCATACACAACCATCCACGGTGTGGAGTAAATAACGTGACTCATCCAACCAATACAATTTCTTCCAGTCTTCTAACGTCCAACTTGCATGCTCTTTGCACCAGGCAAGTCTTATGCCAATGAACCTTGGTTAGGAGAAGATGCCATAGGGGTCATCTGCTGGTATAGCTCATACGTGCGACACAGTCATGCCAGATATTGTTCTGGGTTGGCCCACGTTGTATTGGGTAGTCAACTCTTCAACAGTGTTGAACCTGTACGAGTTGTCAGACCCGCCACTCACCTCTAACATCAACTTTTTGCTGACCTTTGCAGTTTTGCCATCAGGTCATTGTTTGACCATATCGATGCCAGTCCTGGTACACTTTAACAACAGCAGCTCTCTAACACCATTTGGGAAATCGAGGCACTGGCTCGTCGAGCACCCACAATCTATCCTTTATCAGTCTGATAAATCCTTCCTTTTACCCCTCATGCTCTGAATTTTACTACCTACTGAACCACTGACACCTTATCTATGCTACATAGGTCGACTAACTCTGCACTCTCGTACCTCATATGATCAATGGATTGCATTCAATTTTCATAGAGGTGGTCATAATTCGGTGATCACTATGTACACTTGATGTTTAAGGAAAACAATTGTTAATTCTCAAAATACTTTTGTTTTGAAGGATTCTATTTTTTTGGAATCCTTTTTCCACTTGAAGGGCACAAGGTAGCTTTCCTGAATAGTAATAATAAAAAAATAATAAATTACTGCTTGAAAACAAATGCACACGAAATGCTCTATTTTTCTTATTTTATGCATAGGATATTTGTTTACTATTATGGATTTAAAAAAAAAAAAATTTTTACTTGAAGATTAATATGTGAATAATGGAACTTTTTCATCGAAGGTTCAGGCTTCTGATTGTTACTGCCTACAAACAAAAGAGAATTAGGTGCAACAAGTTATTTAGCCCTTTTACGAGGCAAATTAGAGAATTTGAAAGTTAAAAAACTATTGCACCCAAAGTTAACATTCTTGTGTATATAAAAAAAAATAATAATAAATAAATTCCTCTATATGTGTATTTGACCCGGTTTAATCAACATCTCCATTTCAGCTTGGGTAAATCCATGCCATTTGGAATCTCATTAAAAGGATATAATCTTGTATGCAAATTTTCAAAACTGTCATACATAAAAATGGCCATTACTTGTCAACACAGTTGATGGCACTCAAAAAAATCTGTACATAGAACTTTTTTTATATTGCATTTAAAGGATCTTCAAATGTATATATACTTGCATTAACACCTTTACCTTTGGTCACCTACATTAAAAAAAAAAAAAAAATTGCAGGTGCTTAATTTAATTAAACTGACACAGGAAGTGATAAATTTTAATATAAAAAAAAAACCAACAATCTAAATGAACACTTTCATTACCTGATTAAAAACCATGAGTAGTCTTACATTTTTCTGACTGAATGGATCTGCATCCAATCTTTTTTAGGTACATCTGAATATTTTAAGTTACAACTGCTGAGTGGTGGGAGGCAAAAGTTACAGTGGTAAAAAAAGTGCCAACCTTTCTTTTATCTTTATACCTGTAGAAGATGCCACTTTAAACATCTCTCCCTCCTTGCTTTGCTTAATGCAAGTGTGAAAAAACATTTGCCAGGGCTGTTACATAAAGTGCAATGAACATTTTAGACTTGTATTATAAGTTTTGTTATGCATACAGATACTGCTCGAGGTATTTGTGAAAACTTGTTGATTTAGTTTTGATGTAAACTCTCTTACTTTCAAAAAATGAGCAAATAAATGCTCAAGCCTATTTATATTTAATACAATATAGACACGGTAGTACCTGCACCCATGTTTCATTCTACATGGCAAAGCAGGGAAGGAAGTCTCATGAAGAAAGGCACCGATCGTGTAAGACAATCACCAAGCTACCTTATTAAGTAACATTTCTCCAAAAAGAGAAGATTCCTTTCATAAGCCTTAGCATCTTTTCTCTGCCATAATATAAAACATAGATGTAAGTCTTAGTTATCAATGCTCTTTGTGGACTAATGTTATTAGTGGAGTTCTCTAGGGTTCAGTGCTGGACCCATTGTTTTCAATATTTATCAATGAAGTTATATCAGACTTAATGTTCAAGTTTACAGATGATGCAAAAGTTGGCAGGGTGGTTAACAACTGTCATCAAGGTGAGCTAATGCAACAAGATCTAGGAAAATTGGGTCAATGAACTGAGAAACAGCAGTTGAACATTGACAAATGCAAGGTACTGCAAATGGGTAGCAGTAAGTTGAATGTTAATGGCATTCTTCCACTTGCTGAGACTACACACAAGGAGACATAAATTCAAGTTGAAGGATGGTTGCAGGATAGTTGTGTGGAAGTTTGCCTTCAGCCAGCAGGTGGTTGATTGTTGGAAGAGGCTTCCATCTGTTGTAGAAGTGGATGGGCTGAATAAATTCAAGGAAGAACTAGACTAATTCTTGGAAGGTATGGATGGGTGAACTGTATAATTTTTTTTTTTTTTTTTTTTTTTTTTACATGCTATAGAAGCTTGCTTTCTTGTTTCATTTACCATTACTACTTTATTTGAAAAAACCAGGTATGAAAGAACGAAATATTTCAAATAATCTCCGAAAAATGGACTACACACATTTCTTACAACTATTGGTATTCAAAAATATATAGTTCACAAGAATTCATCTGTACCATTATGTAAATGGCATATTATTTATGTCCATATTCGCTTGCTGGATCAGATTTAGGATTATGAATTCGATATTGCCCGTTAATATTACCTAAAGATGTCAGTCGTCTGTGTATAGTCCCCAATTTGGCCTTGAACAATTTCTTGTGTAGTTACGTGTGCACCACACGATGAACGTTGTATGCAGGCTGTTTTTATTTTCATCAAATTTTGCAGTTACTATTTCTTCCTCTCCAAAAATTATATATTCAATATACCACTAATACTATAACGTGAATTTTGGCATTGCACTATTTCCTATCAATTTTTAAATGAATGTTAACAGACCAAATATCGATACTAGCTTCACTGTTTACTGATGAAACAACCGTTGAAGTTATACAATATATTTGAAGTATAAAGGGGGGAAAAATTATTTTCTTCAATTCATTGTCTTAGGAGTTTGAATTTTTGCCCTTTCTTTCGAGCACGTACCTTTCAAACAAAGTAAACAAGGCGCATCTGAAGAAAAAAACTGAAACCACAAAAATTCTATAGTTAATGTCTGCAGTGATTGACACCACTAATTATTTTCCATGTTGTGCTTCAGTCGTGTTAAAAAAAAATAAAAAATAAAAAAAAAACCTCCTGTTAATCGTTACTTACATAACGTTATTACTTACTTTTACACTTCAAATATTAGCAAAGACAAGCTCCGAACATGCTTTTTAAAAGCAAAAAATAAGATTGCCGACTCAGTTTTTTTTTTTAATGCTTTCGCCTTTTCTCCAAAGTGGAAAGATAAAATGTAAGTTTTCTACTACACGTAAACTAGTAAAACTATATTAGTAAAACTTCTATTTAAGAAAATAATTCAGCATGGTTAACATGCTCCCCACCCCCAGAAAATGACATCCAAGTTTGAGAGTTAGTCAACTTTAATGAAAATACAGTAAACAGCTTCGAAATTACTTACTGATATAGAAAGAGAGGCTACTTAAATGAGATTCTAGTTGAAATCGTCACAAAAACTGAAACGATAAGATATTCACTCGTAGAAGACTTCAGACACTTTCAAACATACAACAATTGATGCGGTAGTTTTCGTAAAGACTGCAGAGTGGTCAGTGATAAAAGGAGATCGTGTCTGGATGTGAGGATAGTGATTGGTTGAACTCGTCTTATTCGTAGTAATCATTGGTTTAGGAATATGAGTTCTGGCCAGGTTCTGTCTACCCATAATACTGTGCATTAACAAACTCCAACCACACTACCGCCACCAGTAATTTATCGAGTTTTCATTCAATATAAGCTTAGTAATTCTAAGTATTCCGAAATTTAGATAATCTAGTTAAAATGTCATATAGGAATAATGATTGTAGAATATATGTTGGTAACCTTCCACCAGATATTCGTACGAAAGATATTGAAGATTTATTTTACAAATTTGGTAAAATCAGTTTCATCGATTTAAAGAACCGAAGAGGACCGCCATTTGCCTTTGTTGAATTTGAGGATCCGAGGTAGTTATAATGCAAATTTGATTAATATTGTCCTTAAAGACTCATCATAATTACAGTGTATATATATTTTTGAAGTCTATCTTTAGCTTCTGGATGAAAATTTAGTTTTTGTTAGCCTGAACAAGCAAGCCTAATTTTTGTTTACAGAATGTAATTTGATCATTACCAAATTATTGAAAATTTCATGTATTGCGAGTTTGACTATTCACGTATATCCCGAAATCTTAAAAAAAAAAATTGAAAGCATTCTTTTGTTATTGTCGGGATTTCAGTATATAAAATTTCGATTATCTAAATTTCATGCTTAATCCTAGCTGTAGACCTACTTTCTTTCAGAATGGCCATATAAATTTTAAAAATGTATGTACAATTATTAGTTGATTATTGATGTAAGGTGGGGGATGCATGTAAAACATTCAGAACAAAATGCAAGATTCTAAGATTTCTCTCTGATTACATTAAACTTTGTTTATACTCTTGAGAAGTAACCTCGTTTTTCCGTAGCCCAAACGACTCGCGTCATAACAGGACCGTATTAGAGTTGGGCGCTGATTTTGATGTTGACACCAGTAAAAGTTGGCATGCAAAAAAAAAGAAAAAAACATTCTGGCGAACAACTGCAGTTGCATAATCATTAATATCACACTGTGCTTTATTGTTATTATTAGCCATATGGTGCAAGGAAGCCTGAAGGTTTTGCTGCACCAGCCAAAAAAAAAAAAAAAATTCTGAGTTACCCTGAGAGAGAACAAACAAGAGTAAGAAGTAGAAAGGAATCACCAAGGGATGAGAAGAATGATGATATCTAGCTCAGCTGATGTTGGTTTGCTTCCTTCAACCCGTGTACTCCAGACTAAATCGCATACTAGATCACCACATTGCTACTTTTTCATAGATGTCATTACCTCTACGCATACTTCTCTATGCAAAGCCCGCGAAAATAGTGTTCCGCAGTCTATTTAATTATTAGTCTATGCCAGTATATTAATAACTGAAAAAACAATTATGTTAAATATTATAATGATACAAAAGTGGTGTACACTGCAATATGCAAAATTTATTTATTATTATTTTTTTTAAATTATTGATTACGTTTCGTGGAACACTTTGTTCACATCTCATGGAACACAGTTTGAGAAACGCTACACTACGTGAAGCCTCTGCTGGCACCTTACAATCCTCACCTGACTAAATCTTTGATTTTCTCCAGTCTGCTGCCCATATGGGTATTTCAGGGTGGGTTTCTACAGTCACTGGCCCTCCTTCATGTGACGTTTCACTAGATGCATTGTTCTTATCATGCTCCTATCACTGTAGACATTCTTTTGCCAGATGGAATTTTCTGGTGATGGCCTTCATAATTTTCATTCAGACACTATTGCTTCTATGTCTAGATGCCACTGACCTAGAAACCTCCCAGGTGGGCATGTTTTTTTTTTTTTTTTTTATGTAAACCCCAAACACAAGAGGAATTAGAACCTATAGTGCTTAGTACCGTGCTTGGGTTGGAGGTTGAGAAGATATTTGTTGGTATTGGACTTTAACTTCTGCAGACTGTAATTTTCAGGAAATACATATGAAGGAAGGTTGGTCCGGAAAAAGGCAGTTGAATGAATAAATGAGGAAGATGAAAAGTTGGTTCTGTGAGTTTGAAGTTGGACAGTAAATGAATGTTGGCTGGTGGCTGCACATGTTCGGACTGTTTTGAAAGAGAGAGTGGGAATTATAGAAGCCACTTCAGAAGAACAGTGCCCACGGAAATATCTGTACAAGAGGCATGCAGCAGAAACAGTACTTCTATGAGACAGTGAGTGGAGAGACACTGTTAGAGATGAATCAATAATTAACCTAACTGCACTCTCTTGAATGGAATCAAGAAGCCAGAAAGGTTTTGGGGGCACCACCCCAGATGTGGGAACAATATTCCATTGTAGGGTGGATTTGCGATTTTTACAGGGTGAGCAGCTGTTTGGAAGAAAAGTAACGCTGAGAGCGAAAGAGAAAACCAACTTTTTTTTTAGATGCAGAGGAAGCAATATTTGTAATGTGCTTGTGCCAAGAGAGATTAGAAGTCAGGGTAATCCCCAAGAGAGATATCATTTTGCCTAGAAATCTGAGTGTCACCAAAGATAAGCATAGGAGCAGAAGAATCCTTTTTACGAGATATAAGACATAGAAGTTTTAGACTGAGTTTTAGAAGGATTGAAATCAACTAAGTTGTCTCTGCCCCATTGGAGAATTACCTGAAGATCCGCATTTAAGGAATTGGTGGCAGATTTTCGAGAAGTTGAAGCTGATTGAGCATGGCAAGGTTTCTCAAAGTGGAATGCAATGTGCTATCGTCAGCAAAACTATGGATAGGATTTCCAGTCAATGGAAGAAGGACATTAATATACAAGAGGAAAAGAGTGGGGGAAAGAACTGAACCTTGGGGACATCGGCATTAGTGGAGAAGTTAGAAGACAGAGCCATCACCCGCAGTGAGCGATCAAAGAGAAAACTGGATAACTGATTACAAAAACAAATGGCAAACCATAAGATGAAAGTTTGTTTAGAAGATCTTTATGCCAAACACAGTCGAAAGCCTTTGAGATGTCAAGAGCAACTACTTGTGTTTCACCGAACCTTTCCATTGAATTAGTCCATAAATGGGTAACATAAGCCATAATATCACCAGTGGATCGACACTGACAGAATCCATACTGGCGATCATTGATCAGATGGAAGGTTTCTAGGTAGTTTAAGAGTTGGTGGTTAAAGGATTTCTCCATTACTTTAGAAAGAGTAAAAGTGATTGCAATGAGACGATAATTGGATGGGAGAGATTTTTCACCCTTTTTAGGAACTAGCTAGATATGAGCAAATTTCCAAGCAGAAGGAAAAACACCTTTGGAATAAGAAAGTGAAAAAAGGCTGCAAAAAATAGGAGTGAGTTCAGGAGCATAGATATTGAGAACAAGTGGAGAAATACCATCGGGACCTGGAGCTTTCTTAGCATCAAGATTCTTCAAAATCCTTTTGACAGAGGACCATAGGAAACATTGAATGGAGCGTGTTGGGAATGGATGGAGGTGTTTTACTGAGATCATTAATACATGAGTTGGAAGAAAAATGGGATGCTAGCAGATCAGCTTTATTCTTGGCTGAAGTGACAACAGAACTATCTGGTTTTGACAGAGGTGGGAGCAGAGATGGGCAAAATTTGCAGCCAATAGCTTTGGCAAAAGACCAGAATGCTCAGCTACCATTAGTGCAAAAAGCAAGTTTTCTACTCAGCCTGTTCGAACTCTAGTTTGGACTGATTAATAACTGCTTTACAATTGTTGTGAGCTTTGGTGTAGGCAGAAAATGAAGCTGAAGAATTAGAAACAAGCCAATTACAATATGCAACGTTCTTCTCTTGAACAGCCTTAGCACATTTATTGGAAAACCAAGGTTTAGATAAAGGACGAGATTTTAAAGAGGAGTGTGGGATAAAGGATTACATTCCTGCAAGGATAATTTCACTGACACTATCTGAGCAAATGTTGAAACAGTAATCCGACCAAGGAAGAGAAGAAAAGAAATCTTGCAGGCATCCCATTTTGCATTCATGTAATGCCGAACAACACGAGGTTGGGAATAGCTATGAGATAGAGGTTCCATTGGAGAAGAGACAATCACCAAGTTGTGATCAGAAGTGCCTAAAGGACCCCTCACTTCAACCGTGTACTTAAAAGGGTTGTTTGTGAGAAAAAGATCAAGTGTGTTGGCTGTATGATTAGGATTTTCCAGTATTCTTGTAGGTAAATGAACAATCTGTGCAAGGTTATTAGTAATTGCAAAAGCCTCAGCATCTCGACCAGCTGGGTCGGTGTGACTAGAAAACGGAAGCCAGCTGGAGTTGTGAACATTAAAATCACCAAGGAAAATTACCTCACTGTTAGGAAAGTTGGACTGGAGAAAGCCAAGTGTCAAAGAGCAAGTGATTAGTGGAGTTTGGAGAACAGTAGGGAAAACAGATGAATTTGACACAGAGGTAGAGAGATTTTAAGCCAGAGAAGATCGAAAAGAGGAGATTCCGAATTACCAAGTCTCTGACAGGGAATATCAGAACGGACATATGCACAAGTACTACCTTTGAGGCGAAAGGAATCATACAGCGAATAATTTGGGCATCTGAGATGAGCAGTAGTTGAATCAACCGATAGCTGAGATTCTGTCAGAAAAAGTACATGGGGTTTCGCAGACCAAGTGGAAATGGTCATCATTGTGATTAGAATTGAGACCACGTATATTTGTGAACTGAATTAGGAAGTGTGTGGGAGATTTAAATCTTTTGACAATTCATGGCGTATTCAATAGTAAGAAAAAGTGGGTGGGACATGATGTATGAAGTAATGATTTTGCATATGGCGTACACATGGTAAGAATATACTCAGATCCTTGACATAATATGGCCTTGACGATGCCTCCCGCACACGCACACACATATACACACTACTTGGACTCCCTCCAGTCACTATCTGGCAGAGTAGAGGTAGCAAGATTATACACTAGCTGATCCAGAAGCCTCCTAGAGTTACAATAGGTTCTGTCCGGTGCACTAACTAGCGGCTGGCCTGTGAACACCATTTTAGAGCTATACCCTCAAAATGTAAGGAATAATGGATCTCGCCACAATGTTCATCATAACCTTTGATAACCTCAAAGGTCATCAGTCATACTGCGTGATGGAAGAGATGGGCAAGGATTGACCAGAACTTAGCTCTAGAGACTAAACATGGCTTCCACCATTTTCAAGCCTCCGGTAAGCAAAGTGGTGGTATTACACCTGTTGATGTGAGTCATCTACCGCCTAGTACTGCCTGGTAACATAGAGGGGTGGCATTCCTCCATGTAGTGTGGGCACCACACCCCGACCCCTGCTTATGTTGGTTCACACCTGATGGTTACCCACCATGTACTTGTGCATGGAGGTTATACCCAGGATTACTAACAGTCCCACCATCGTGAAGGTGCAAGCAGATGATTTGTCTGTCACATACCGTCCGTACTTCACCGAAATTGGGTCCACTTGACTTGCTTGTCACCCGAATATCAGTTCCATCAGCGTTTGAGACTCTCAGGCAGCAAGTACAGCTTGTCTGGCATATCTGAGAGAATGTCTGTGACAACCTCGAGAACCATTGCTGATGGCAGTTTGTTGTGGGGTATATTCTTTCTGTTTTTTGTTGTTTAGATTTTCCATGTTGTGAGTCCTTGTAAAGATATTACTTCAAGGCGTTGTCATTTCTTGCCTAAGTATCCATGACCACATTTTACTCTACTTGCTGACTTGAAAGTTCCAGTAGTGGGTATGCTGCTGACCCTGAAGAGGAGAGGGGGGGCAAAATTATTGGTGTCTTATGTGAAATTTGTTGAGCTTATAGTGTATTCAAAGAATAGCATAAGGAAGTGTCATTTCTGCTGAATGCAAAGAGTGATAGATGTTTATTCTTAAGCTAATACAGTAAAAAACTAAATCTGTGAATCTGCCATCCTTGGAGATTAGACTTGCTGGGATTTTAAAAGTTTGCAGATTTTAGCAAGGTATACCTTAGTGGTTAATCTTGTTTAGAAGAGCATATATCAATAAATATTAAGCACAGTGCACAATTAACTGAACTTATTTACATCTGTAAACATTTATGATCGGCTTATTTTATTTTTTATTTTTATTTTTTTTTTTTTTTGCAGTGAAGCACAACTTAAACTGTATGGATAATAAAAGTAAAAAAGTAAAGTGCAGCCATTATCAACCCACTGCAGGGTGGAAGCCTCCTCAACAATTCATGCTGAGGGAAATGGACCGTAATCTGCCACGCTGGTCCAGTGCGGGTTGGCAGATCGACCGTATTCAGCAGTCAGGGGCTTGAACCCCGGTCTACTCAAAGAGCGTGTGCTACTGCACTCCCGCTCCTGCCCACTCGGCTACGGAGGCCGTTTACTGTATGGATAATACAGGGTCTTAATTTGCAGAGCAGAACAAGCGTTCTTTGTAGGAAGTTGCCCATATCACAATACTTTCTGCAGACAGCTTTATCTATATTACAACTTTTAAAACTGATTTCATATACCACATCACGGCGCACAAAAACAACTTTTTTTTTTGTGATTGTTTTGTGCATGTTGTTACCAGAGACTACCTGCTAATATAATGAGAGAATAGTTAGTCCTGAAATAAGCTATTATAGCAGCCTTGTCCTTTAAAAAAATGGCTAAATTAACCTTTTGGAGAAGCCATCTCTTTGAAAGTAGGTAATACCAGGGCAAATTTGTTCTGCTGTGATAATTAAGACCATTGCCTTATATGTGCAGTTTAAATCCTGCTGGCTGCAGAAACAGATTAAAGGAATAATGGGCCTGCAAACATCTTATAAATAAAGAAATGTCACTTTTTTTTTTTTTTGCATGGTTTCTTAAAAAGTAATGATCGTTGATACAAATGCAAGAGATAGTAATTCATGCAGTCTTTTGTTTTTAAAAGAGGATTTCAACATTAAGAAATTTGGTGTTATAAAATAGAATGCACAATTATTATTTTTTTTTTTTTTTTTAGTAAGTGGCAATTTAGTACCTAAATTGAAATCAAAGATAGCTTCTCAATTTGGAAAATTGTATGGTAGTTGCCAAGAAATTGTATATTTTAAACAAGAAAAGATTATATTCTTTTTTTTTCTTTTTTTTTTATGTTTTAACAGCAGTTGAGGTTGAAACGAAAATTGAACTTTAAAGAGCTGGTTGAAATTGTGAACAACATTTTGAAAAACAAAACAAGAAATTTAAATATTTATCTTATGGTCTGCAGACAACTTCTTTCCTCTAAATGTAACATTTCTGACTCCAAGGAAGAATAAAAGTGGAATGACAGTATAGGCGGGCCTCGATTAATTCATCCCGCGAACGCATCGTGCAAAATGGAAATGCGTTAATCGAATATCATAACCAATAGGAAAAAGGAAATTCCAGAAGGTCAAGGACCAATATAATTGATCCTTGATCTTCTGGAATGTCCATAAAGAATTTTAAAAATACCTTTTTTAAATAACTTTTAAAAAAGTTATTTAAAAAAGGTATTTTTTAAATAACAATAAATATATAATTATAAAACAACTGTATATAATGTAAAAGATAATAAATAATTATGGAATTAAATGTTTATTGCATAAAACAGCAGTTTTTAAACTGTGCGACCCGGAATATTTTAAATTTTCGAGGGAAACACAGCGATACTCGACATCTGTCTGACACGCACGAACTACTAGCTCGAGGTAGTTCACAGTTTCAGCATTTCTTATTAAGTTGTTTGGACCTAACTACTAAACAAAACTGTTAGGTATTTCTTTTGGTCTGGGTGCACCTTGAAAAAATGACTGGGACATTAAAGGCGCCGTGAACCGAGAAACTTTGGGAACCTCTGACATAAAATACGCAATGAAGAAATTACTGTTGCGGAAATATTTAAACAGTGTTGACTTTCTCTTTTCATCAATCAATTTCCTATAGCCGACAACAATCTTCTCTGGGCCCTGGCGAAATAAATATCGCAGAGAACATCAAACTTTTTTTTGAGGTTCTATGCGATACGAAAGATTTCATCTAATTCTTTTACCGTTATCTCCTTCGCGGTAACATTTTCATCTGGCTCATTTAAAAATTTGAATTTTTAAGTGCAAGTCTGCATTGACTTTATTAGCAGGAAACAAACACGTCTTCTTCCGATGGTTGATGGAACACACACTGAGGTGGACAGCAGGCAAATGTTTGTTTATTTATTGTACGACTCGCGGTAAGCTTAACTATCGCATAAAAAAAAGATTGCATTAACTGGAAATTTG
Source organism: Mastigoproctus giganteus (assembly GCF_048544385.1). NCBI lineage: Eukaryota > Metazoa > Arthropoda > Arachnida > Uropygi > Thelyphonidae > Mastigoproctus > Mastigoproctus giganteus. The sequence goes on along the minus strand of NW_028328292.1, from coordinate 7,311,019 downwards.
CATAGTGAAAAGTGGTATCATTTTTCAAATAGCGTTAACTGAATGTCGCGTTAATCGAACTAGTGTTATGCGAGGCCTAGCTATATAAGTTTATACCAGGAGATTGTACTATGTACCATGAAATCATGAAGCATTTGAGAGATATAATGAGAGGACCTGATCTGTCAGTGAAAAATTGATAGTTGCTTTAAAACTGGCAGTCTAGGGACCATGTGTTTCAATTTTCAGAGCATTTTACTGCATATAAGTAACCCAAGTGGTAATACTTAGAGGAAATGCGCTAATACAAAATTTACATAAAATTCATAAGTTATACAAATCTTCATAAATGTTGATGGTTGTGAGATCTCAAATTTTTGCACATGGAGAAAATACTTTTTGCTGGATAATGCCACTGATATGCTGTTTGCACACTAGTGTGGCCTGTGAATACTTGAGGTTGACACTCCTGGTTTATAACAATATTCCTACTTATGTGCCACATGTGCTTTACTTTGTTATGTCAATTTTATTTCATGCACAGTTTGTTTATAAACATTTGCGGTCTGTTTTCGGTAGAAATGCTCGTGTGGTTCCTTTGTTTTTATTTACTTGGAGGGGGGAGCATGCTTAAAATGTTAAGTTACAGGAGATCACATAACATTCTTATTGAATACTTTATATCTTTGTACAGAGATGCTGAAGATGCTGTCCAGGCACGTGATGGGTATGATTATGATGGCTACAGGTTAAGGGTGGAGTTTCCTCGTGGCAATGGACCTGGTCGAGGAATGGGAAGCCCTCGTGGAAGGGGGCGAGGACCCCCTGCAAGACGTTCTCAATACAGAGTACTGGTTTCTGGTAAGGTATTTCCTAAATGTGGTACATAATTGATCAGGTATGTGTGTGTGCAAGCATATACACAATTCAGTAACACTTAGTATCATATGTGTCTTGTTTTGTTCATAATTGTAATATTTGAATTTAACATTTTTAAACTTGTTTTAATGTAAATTAAAACTGTGGAGCCACTTGTGAACAGATCTTATACAGAAAATTGAATTTCTTGAATAACAATTGTCAGGACTACATGGTCAGCAGTTTAAAAGAAAAATCCATGAGTAGCTTCCACTGTTTCATCCTGAACCCAGCTTTACGTTCATTTTGAAATTCTGTATAATGGAGCATATATGCCTTTAGGAATATCTTTATTCCCAAATCTTATGTTGACTAGAATTAGACTCGAAATTCTCCTTGGCCACAGAGAAATGTAGGTTTGTGATTTGAATTCTATTGGAAAAATAGCAAATTTTGATTTGTTTATGCTTTGCACCTTCAGAGCTGCCATTTTCCACACTAACCCATGTGGACCATGAGTTAGAGACACCTGAATTCACAGATAGATGTAGAAATCATCTAATCAGTAAAATCAGAAGTTAAATCTCTGGAATTTTAGATGAATACACTGAATACTTTCAGTGACTCTGAGTTTGGTTTGTCCACTATTTTTAACTTGAGTACCATTTATCAAAAAAAAAAAAAAAATCTAGTACTTTTTTTTTAATATTACTAGGGGAGCTCCCCCTGCCCGCTACGCTTGCTTCTTTTGATGAAGTAAAATAAAATACTTACAGAAGCTTTCGACACTGTACACGTCTCTTCCTCTGCTATGAATATAAAAATATATATTACATATGGAAATCAAGCATGGTACCGTGTGGTCATGTTAGATAAACATATTGCATGGCCACACTTAAATAGAAGCTTCTTTCACCACAGTAAAAGAAGCTTCTGTTTAATCCCCATCTCTCTTATTGGCTGAATAAATATCACTAGGAGGAAAATTATTTTAATGTATGCAATTTTCTTGTAACCCTATTGCACAGTGTATGTATATTATGCAATGGTATGCATACCAGATGTGGGAACTATTGCCTTAGATAACAAACATATGGGAATTCAGTGATAATATTAAGTTACAAATGTGTGGGAGGGAATCATATGTGGCAAGTAGACATTCAAAAGTATTCCTCCATATCCCAAATTTTTTTTTTTTTTTTTTTTCAGGCAGTAGTGGTGTGTTGTTTTTTTTTTTTTTTTTGTTGGCGCATCAGCTTCTGTGGCCATAATGCACCTCCCGAGGTTTTGCAGTACTTTGATCCAAGCCCGAGGCGGGATTCGAACACGCGACCTTTGGGTTGCTAGGTAGGCACTTTACCCATCCGGCTAGCCCTGTCGGGACGCAGTAGTGGTGATATCTCTCTCGATGCAAGGTTTACTAATGTAATTGAGTGTATATTATCCATTCCTGAATAATGGATTCCATCCTTTTTTCCCTAGCTCATTTTAGAACATACTGCTAACTTTTCTCTATTTTATGTAAATTCAATTTGAACCTCTTGATGCTGAGGAGAAAACCTAATTTGCTCACAGCTGTGTACAGAAAGCCTTTTTCCCTTGACTTAGTGACATGTTAACTGAAACATGTGAGCAACTAAGATTGTGCATTGCCAGTTGATTGCAATTTAACTAAAAGGAAATGAAATTGGGCATGCATGTTATGAAAAGCAGCATAATTTTGTTGCAATATATAGTAGTGATGTAATTTGAAGAAATATTTTATTTAATACAGTATTACTTATCAGTTTTATTAAGTATAACCTACAGATAAGACATAAATATATATTTTTGGACCCTTAGCAAATTTAATGACTACCCATGTTTGTTTTGGGAACATGGGTTGGGAATTCCTGCATTAACATTAGTAGGGCATATGATGCAAGAAAGCAAGCTTATATAGCATCGGCCAAAGAGGGGGGGGGACTCTCTTCCTGTTTCACCCATCCATTCACTCCAAATATTTGTCTAGTTCTGCCTTGAAGTTATTTAAGTTGCTGACCTCCACTACAACAGATGGAAGTTTGTTCCAACTATCAACCACCTGCTGGTTAAGATAAATTTCTGCCTGTCTATTCTACAATTGTCTTTCTTCAATTTGAATTTATGTCCCCTCATGTTAGTAATCTGAGCAAGTGGAAGAATCCCATTAGCATTGAGCTTGCTCAATCCATTCAAAGCCTTATACACCTCAATTAGATCACCTTGCAGGTACCAAGTCTCCACAAGCTGCAGTTTGCAGAACTTAAGCTTTTCTTGGTAACACCAACCCTTTGTTCTGCTCACCAATATCATTGCCCTTCTCTGTACTCGTTCCAGCAGCTCCACATCTTTCCTAAAATGGGGCCTCCAGACCTGTATATAGTACTTCCCTTGTATATAGTACAAGGGAACAATCACCCCCTTATCCCTACTAGCAAAATTCCTGTGTATCATTGACAAGACACCATGAGTTACTCTTGCGGCCTTTTTGCCCTGCACAGTTACCCCCCCAGGTCATTAGCATTAGTAGAGGCATTTCATGCAAGAAAGCAAGCTTATGCAGCATCAGCCAAAAAAAAAAAAAAAAAAAAACCCACTTCCACTTCACCCCTCTGTTCGTTCAAAATACCTGTCCAGCCGAGCCTTAAACTTATTTAGGCTATCAACCTCCACCACAAGGGATGGAAGTTTGTTCCACCAACCAACCACCCGCTGGCTAAAGGCAAATTTCCGCATGTCTATCCTACATCTGTCTTTCCTCAGTTTGAATTTATGCCCTCTCAGGTGATTTTTCTGAGCTAGAGGAAGAATCCCATCAGCATTGGGCATGCTTAAAGCATTCAAGGCTTTATACACCTCTATCAGATCACCTCGCTGGTGCCTAGTCTCCAGACACTGTAATTTGCAAAACTTAAGCCTTTGTTCCATTCACTAATCTTGTTGCCCTTCTCTCTACTCTTTCCAGCAGCTCTACATCCTTCTTGAAATGAGGCCTCCAAACCTGTATACAAGACTCTAGGTGTGGCCTGACCATTGCCTTATACAATGGAATAATCACCTCCTTATCCCTGCTGGAAAAATTCCTGTATATCATTGACAATACTCCATGAGCTACTCTTGCAGCCCGTCTGCACTGCTCAGAGAACTTCATATCTGCCTGCACAACCACCCCCAAGTCCCTTTCATTCTCTACCACTGTCAGTGTAGTTCCACAGAGTTGATACGTTGCTCTGGGGTTGCTGTTTCCCATGTGTAGTACTTTACATTTGTCGATGTTAAACTTCATTTGCCACCTCTCAGCCCATCTGCTCAAACTTTCTAGATCCTGTTGCAGCAGCATAGTGTCAGTAGTGTCCTTGACAACCCTGCCAACCTTTGTATCGTCTGCAAACTTGGACATTAAGCTTGATATACCATCATCAATATCATTTATAAATACAGAAAACAATAATGGACCCAACACTGAGCCCTGAGGGACTCCACTAATAACATTAGTCCACGATGAGCAGTGTCCATTGATTACCACTCTCTGTCTTCTTCCCCTCAACCACCCCTTTATCCATAGCAGCAATTTGCCTCCAATGTCACACTGCTCCAATTTGTGTAGCAGTCTTCCATGTGCAACAGTATCAAAAGCCTTTCTAAGATCCAAGTATATAATATCAAAGTTATTCCCTGCATCCAGTTCTTTTGTGACTGCATCATAGTATCCAATCAAGTTGGTCAGGCAAGACTTCCCTTTAACAAAACCATGCTGTGTCTGAGCTATAACAGAAGTCTTGTCTAAATGATCCTGCAGTGCTTCTTTAACCACTGCCTCCATTAATTTTCCTGGAACAGAAGTTAAGCTCACAGGTCTATAATTACTTGTCAGCCTTTGATCCTCCTTTGTGAATTGGGGTCACATTTGCACATTTCCAGTCTATGGGTACCTCCCTTGAGTCCAAGGAAGCTCTCATAATTATGGCTAAGGGTTTGCTTACTTCCTTTGCTGCCTCCTTTAATATAACTGGATAGATCCCATCCACCCCGGGTGCCTTTCTTGTGTTTATCTTCAACAGTTTCTCCTCCACTTTACTCCCAGTTATTTCAAGATTCTGTAGCTTACTGCTAGAGTTGAATACACCTCTGGCATTCCCCTTGCTGAATAACTCCTCATGTGTGAATGTCGATGCAAAATATTCATTTAGTTTGTTAACTACCTGAGCAGGATCATCAACAGTTGACCCATCGATATCAAGTGGACCAATCTGATTCATCCCCTTCCTTCTAGAGTTTACATAAGTAAAGAACTCTTTGCTGTTTTTCTTTGGATCCCTTGCCAAGGATTTCTCGTAATCTGCCTTTGCCTGCCTAACCTCCTTTTTAACTTGGTTACATATCAACTTGTATCTATCATAGGCTTCTGTGTCATGTGTTAATTTGTAAGTATCCCGTGCATTTTTCTTCTCTGCCATATGCCTCATTAGTTCATCTGACATCCATTTTGGCCTAAACCTTTAACAATATTTCTTAGTTGGTATGTAAAGCCTAGTAGCTTCCAAGATAAGTTCTTTGAATGCTTCCCATTTTGAATTTGCTGTTGGTAACATCATCAGTTGGTCCCACTGTATAGAATTTAAATACTGTCTCAGTCCATCGTAGTCGCCTTTACGGAAGCAATAACCCTTCCCTTTACCCCTAATGGTAGTTACCTCTTTGAGTAAATCCCACTTCAGAACACTGTGATCACTGCCACCTAGTGGTTCATTTATCTGCAGATTCTTAATGCATGAAGAATCACTACTGATAATCAAATCAAGAGTATTACTCCCTCTAGTTGCCTCCCGAACATGCTGATGTAGAAAACAATCATCCAATAAATCCACAAAAGCCTTGCTAGTGTGTGAGTGACCAGCCCCCAAATTCCAGTCAATATCTGGGAAATTAAAATCCCCCATTATAAGACTCTCTGATTTACTGGCCCACTCTATTTCTCTGTACAGTTTCTTATTATACTCATCAGAGTCATTAGGTCTATAGCACACTCCTACTCTCAATTTTGATCTCTCAATGCTTATGTCACACCAAACTGACTCGACACTGCACTGTCCAGCGATGTCGACTGGCTTCACTTCCTTGGATTTTATGTGTTTCTTAACTAATAGCATAACCCCCCCTCCCTTCCTATCCTGTCTGTCCTTTCTGGAGACATTGTACTCCCCAAATTCCAGTTCTGCATTCCTTATATCTGTGTGACACCACGTCTCTGAAATCCCAACAATATCTGCCTTTGATGTTTTGAGCAATACCTCAAATTCATCAAATTTATTTACTAAACTCCTAGCATTGGTGTACACGCAAGTATGCCTGCACCTGTTTCTATTCTTAGCTACCCCAACACAACCCATGTGTTTACTTGTACTGCAATGGCTCCCAGCAGTCTCTGAAATACCATGCATCTTGTTTTTCAGGCTTCTGCTCATTCTAATAGAAGCAGTGCAAGAATCTCTTTCACCTCTGCCAGTGGCTACTGTCAATCTATTGGTCTTTGTCTCCCCCCCAAGCTATCAGTTTTCCGACCCACCTAACACTGCCTCGATAGCATCAGCAAATATTCTTGCACCCTTTCTATTTAAGTGTATCCCATCCCTGTAGAAGCAATCTCTCCTGTTGACAAGTACAGTCCAGGCTGAAAAAAAATTCTACCCCTTGAGCCTTGCACAATCTTTCCAGGGCCGAATTGATCGACAAGGCTCTCATCATATGCTCCCTCCCATCGTGTCTGGGCAGAATTGCAGACACTTTCAAATTCAACCCTAATTCTCGGCTTTTGTTCAACAGTGACCTGTACTTGTTAAGTAATTCTGCCGGTCTCCTACTCTTAATATTATTATTTGTGCCAACGTGTACAACTATATCACCTTTTGTGCCCTTAAAAGATGATATTCACTCTACAACGTCATCAACCTTTGCCCCTGCAGACATACCCTGGTCCTGTTCCACCTATCTTTTTTACAAAGCATGTTCCCCGTTTCCCTGACAATAGTCACCAACAACTACTAGTTCCTTCGGGACCAGCGCATTCTGCATTGGGGGTTGCCTCTGTGTCACGCGATGCCCAGGTGCAAGCTCTGGCGTTGATGTGGGCAGCTGAGAGCTTGATGGGCCCCTCAATTTAGTTTCTTCGAGGGCATCCACCCTGTCCTTCAAGCTCTCATATAGGCCCACAAGAACGCAGAGTTGTTGCCTGATATCGATACACTCCTTGCATCGCGCGCACACAAAGACATCCCCCTTGGCAGTATCATGTACCGTACCCGATTGCTCTGCAAACATCAAGCAAACAGTGCACTTTATAAGGCTGTGAGTCAGAAGACAACTGCCCCCCCCTCAGTTCTGCTCTGAGCCACAGCACTTCCATTAGCTTGAGCCTTTTGCTTTGCTGCTCTGGTCTGAGTCATGATTCTATTAATTATGTTAAATATAATTAATTATATTACGTTTGTAATCTAAGTCGTTATATGTATTTATTTAAACGTACAATTTAACTGCTAACGAAGTTCAACTAATGCTATCTAGCGGTATATAACTATCGTATAACAAAGGCGGGAAAATTACGAACGGTAGCGGAGTTGAAACACGTGGAAACCCTTACCGATACTTTTATGCAATTACAAGGAGGAGTAAAGAATAAATACACCAAATTAATCAGAAAATCACAAAATAATGTTACACTACTAAATTTAAATCAAAAGTTTTAGAAAAACAATAATTTCAAATCAATAAATAAGGGTCCTTTTCATTCTCCACTACCCTCAGTGTAGTATCACCCAGTTGATATGTTACTGTGGGGTTACTGCTACCCATATGCAGTACTTTACATTTGTCAATGTTAAACTTCAGTTGCTACCTCTCAGCCCATCTGCTCAACCTTTCCAGATCCTGTTAACCTTCATCAGTATCATTGATAAATACCAAAAACAACAATGGGTCCAACACCAAACCCTTAGGAACACCACTAATAACATTAGTCCATGAAGAGCAGTGTCTATTGATAACCACTCTGTCTTTTCCCACTCAACCATCCTTTTATCTATTGTAGCAAGTTGTACTTAATACCATATTGCTCCAATTTGTACAATAGTCTTCCATGTGCCACAGTATCAAAAGCTTTCCTGAAATCCAAGTATATGATATCAAAATTATTCTTTGCATCCAATTCCTTTGTGACCACATCATAGTCTTCAATCAAATTTGTCAGATAAGACTTCCCATTAACAAACCCATGCTGTGTCTGAACTATAATTGCAGTCGTATCACCCTTTGATCCCCGTTTGTGAATTGGGGCAAACATTTGTTCATCTCGAATCCATGGTGACCTCCCCCCAAGTCCAAAGGAAGCTTTCATAATTATGGCTAAGGGTTTGCTTGCTTTCTTTGCTTCCTCTTTTAATATAACTGGATAGATCCCATCCACCCCAGGTGCCTTCCTTATGTTTAACTTCAACAATTTCTCCTCCACTTTGCTCTCAGTTATAACAAAATCGCTTAGCTTCCTGTTAGAGTTTGATAAACATCTGGCCCTCTCCTCCTCTAATAATTACCCGTGTGAATGTAGATGCAAATTACTCATTTAGTTTTGCATTAATCCAAGAATGATCATCTGCAGTCAAACCGTTGATATAAAGTGGACCAATCTGATTCATCCCCTTTCTTTTAGAGTTTATATAAGTAAAGAACTCTTTGCTGTTTTTCTTTGCATCCTTTGCCAAAGATTTCTTGTAATCTGCCATAGGCTTCTGTGTCACCTGATAATTTATATACATCCCATGCATTTTTATTCTCTGCCTCAAGCCGCATTAATTCATCTGATATCCATTAGGCCTAAACCTTGAACAATACAAAGGGTACTAGGAAAGTTTTGCAGTACAGCTTTGTTTATTTAATTTTTTCAAAGTAATTTCCTCTACATTCAATACACCTCTCCATCCTCCAAAACCAATCTTTAAACCAGTTCTGCCAAGTTTCACTAGGGAGTAAAGCACACTCGTTGTCCCAAGCCCGTAGAAGGTCCTCATCACTGGAAAACCGCCTCCCTTTTAGCTTCATTTTCACATGCGGGAACAGTGCAAAGTTGCAGGGAACAAGGTCTGGACTGTAGGGAGGGTGCTCAAGAAGTTTGTCCTGTCGTGGTCAAATATTTGGTGCAGGCTTTGGCGCGGTGAGCTGCAGCATTATTGTGATGGAGGTACCAGGTGTCCATTCTTGACTTTGGCCGCAGGTTCTTCATAGATCCAATGACTTTAGGCAGGCATTGTTCAGTATTCCATTTAGCTGTGACTGTCTTCTGCGTGTCCAAAACGACACGTTCCACAATTCCACTCGATTTGAAAAATACAGCTATCATTTTCTTCTTTACAGATCGGGATTTTCTGACAATTACGGGTGTGTCGTCATCATCAAAGACCCAAACTTTGTTTTGAGCCTTGGTCGGCAGATTGTAATAGTACAGCCAAGTCTCGTCACCTGTCACGATATTGTTCACATACCGAGATTGACCCTTATCAAACTTTTTTAACATCTCCCGGCACCAAGTCACACGTCGTGTCATCTGCTCTTCAGTCAGTTGATGTGGCACCCAGAGAGAACAAAGTTTCTTCACGTGCAAATGATCTTGCAGAATCGAACGAATTGCTGGTGCATTTAGGCCCAAAGTATCCTCTATCTGTTGGTAGGTCACTCGCCTGTTTTCGTCAAGCATTTTCCTCACAGCAGTAACGTTTTCCTCTGTAACTGACGTTCGTGGCCTTCCCGGCCTCTAAGAATCCTCCAGAGCGAAATTTCCCCTTTGGAATTCTCTATACCACCTGAATATCGTTGTACGATGTGGACAATCATCATCTAGTGCAAGAGTCATTTCTTCTAAGCACTGGTCTATGGTTAAACCACGCACAAAATTATACCGCAAAACTGTCCTTATCTCATTTCGTGACCACGATGCCATCGCAAGCACTTCGCAAGCACTTTACACTCTCACTACTAATGAATAACTCAGCCCATCGACTTGGCGCGGCGGCTACTATGCACGTATGAACATGTCTCAACAGCTTCCTGTGATTCATTGTTGCGTCATATTGCAAAACTTTCCTAGTACCCTTTGTATTTCTTAGTTGGTATGAAAACCCTAGTAGCCTCCAAGATTAAGTCCCTGAAGGCTTCCCGTTTATAATTTATCGTTGGTAACATAATCAGTTGATCCCACTGTATAGAATTTAACTCTCTGAGACAACTCTAGTTTCCTTTACGAAAGCAAAAATACCTTCACCTTACTCCTGGTATCTTTAAGTAAATCCCACATCAGTGCACTGATCACTGGGACAGTGGTTCCTTTATCTGAAGATTCTTAATGCATGAAGAATCACTGCTGATAATCAGATCAAGATTATTTGTCCCTCTGGTCGCCTCTTGAACATGTTGCTGTAGAAAAGTCATCCAATAAATCCACAAAAGTCCTGCTAGTGTGCAAGTGACCAACCCACAAGTTTCAGTCAATATCTGGAAAGTTAAAATCCCCCATTATAATAATAGACATTCTGTTTTGCTGGCCCACTCTTTCTTTCCACAATTGCTCATTATACTCATTGGATTCATTAAGCCTATAACAATCACCTACTCTCATTTTCCCTTTCCCAGTGCTTATGTCACAACTCACTGACTCAACATTGCATTGTCCACCAATGTCAATTGGATGCACTTCCTTAGATTTTGTGTTTCTTAACTACTAGCATAACCCCTGCTCCCTTCCTGTCCTGTCTATCCTTTCTGTACACATTGTACTTCCCAAATTCCAATTCTGCACTGCTTGTATCCACGTGGCACCACGTCTCTGATATCTCAACAATATCCACTTTTGATGTTTTGCCGAGCACTTCAAATTTATTTACTATACTCCTAGCACTGGTGTACATGCAAGTGTGTGTGTGTGTGTGTGTGTGTGTGTGTGTGTGTGTGTGTGTGTGTGTGTGTGTGTGTGTGTGTGTGTGTGTGTGTGTGTGTGTGTGTGTGTGTGTGTGTGTGTGTGTGTGTGTGTGTGTACACACACCTATTCTTACTCTGTTACCCTAACACAACCCATATATTTACTTGTTCCATGATGAATCCCAGCAGCCCCTGAAATCCCCAGTACCTCGCTTTGTAGGCTGCTACTCATTCCAGTAGAAGCAGTGCAAGAATCGCTTTCACCTCTTCTTGTGGCTGCTGTTTGTCTGTGAATCCCCCTCCCAAAGCTATCAGTTTTTTGACCCACATAACACTGCCTTGATAGCATCAGCAAATATTCTTGCACCTTTTCTATTTAAGTCTATCCCATCTCTGTAGAAACATGCTCTTCTGTTTACAAGCACAGACCAGGCTGAGAAAAATTCTATCCCATGAGCCTTGCACAATCTCTCTAGGGCCGAATTGATTGTCGAGGTTCTCATCATATACTCCGTCCTATCATGCCTGGGCTGAATTGCATTCACTTTCAAATTTATCTGTAACTCATGACTTTTTTTCAACATTGACTTGTACTTGTTAAGTAAGTCTGCAGATCTCCTACTCTTAATGTCATTAGTGCCAACGTGTACAACATCATCTTTTATGTCCTTAAAAGATGATATCTGCTTTACATCAACTTTTGCATCTGGCAATCATACCCTGGTCCTATTCCACCTATCCTTTTTGCACAATATATTTCCCATCTCCCTGACAATAGTCACTGGCAGTGACTAGCTCCTGTGAGAGCAGTGCAAGCTCTGGCATTGATGTGGGCAGCTGAGAGCTTGATGGGTCCCTCAATTTTTAGTCCTTCAAGGGCATCTACCCTTTCCTTCAAGCTCTTGTAAAGGTCCATTACAACGACGAGTTGGTGCCTAACTTCTTCACACTGCTTACATTGAGCACACACACACACACACAAAGACATTCCCCCTGGCAACATCTTATCCCGTCCCAGAAAGGTCTTTCACAAGTTGCACATTTCTTTAGGCTGTGATGCGTTTGAGTATCGCCCCCTTTGGTTCTCCCCTGAGCCACAGCACTTCTGCTATTTTGTGCATGTTGCTTTTCTGCTCTAGTCTGGGTCATGATTTCTGTTTAAATATGATTTAATTAATAAGGCTAATAATAATAATTAATTAATTTACTATACTAAGCTAATGTGCTAATATATATTCTGCTACATAGTTTTACATTATACCTTAGCTATCAAACTCGAGATATACATTAAGTTACACTATACCGTAATGATCAAAATGCTAAATTAATTATATCCAGTGGTGGGATTCCGCTGGTTTGCATTGGTTCGCACCAGCCTGTTCCTAGAATTTGCCGAACCCGTCTCTGAAGGCCGTTTCACACCGAATGCCTACTTCTGGTTGCTGTCATCCATGTTCTGCTCATTTTGCACTTGCAGACACGTGCCCTCAGCTATTCTATTCTTAGTCGTGATGGAGATTTATTGCTACTTACATATTTCCTTCTGCAGGAAAAGAAAATAGGTTGACAGATGTAATTCAAAGTGCCAGTTACACAGCAAAATTCAGAACTTAATACCTGATATTAGCAAAAGTGATAAGTTTAGACAGACTATTTTATGGATAGTTAAATAATTGACTACCTGGCATTTGATGAACAACATATGAAAGACGGAAGGATTTTGCTGATAATTCTAATTCAGTACTTTACTGGAGAAGTAAGTGGTTGTGAGTCAGTATGCACTTATGCTAGATTCATTTTTCACACAAAATTCAAACATTTCCAACTTTGTTACAGCAATATATTTTTTCTTAAAATCAAAAATAATACAAATAAAACACTTTTGAAAAGGACAGTTATTTTAATGCTGCCAGAATCCTAAAGTCTAATATATTTTTTCATTCATTTAAATGGTACTGTTTATGAAGTTAAAATTAATTTTTATATAAGTTTTATGTAGTCCTTTGTATTTTGTAGTTTATAATAAATTTATAAGAAATAATTAAAACTAAACAGTTTACATATTGCAGCCTCAAAAATAAAGCGAAAACAAGTTTTAGAGGAATTTTCCAAGAAATAACAGATCTGTGATTTTGAATGAAATTTCATTTTCCAATACTGCACTAGTTAGAGATGAAGATCCAGATCTTCCTGATTGCTGAAATATGAAGCAGGTCAAGGAATTTAAGAAGAAATATGATGTTTTGGTTGTTCCCAACAAAAAACTGGGTTGTTGATCAGTGTGCAAAATTTTACTCTGTAAACATGAAGGAAATTCATGTATTGAAGGAATGGAAAAGTTGCAGTATTGGGGCAACTGGAAAAACTAAAGCCGTCCAGCAAGCTTCTCAGAAAAATGATGAGTGAACACCTCTCGGTAGATCTACTGAGAGGACATACAGATGATTTAATTAGCAAATGCATGGATAAAATGAATGAAAAATATATCAGCAGTACATAGAAGATGAAATTGAACTGCAAGTAAAAAATGGTTTGGATATGGGAGGAGGACTCCATTCTCAGAAAACTACTGTTAAAATAGTTGATCATATTGCAAGAGAAATTAAAAAGGAAATATTTACTAAAGTAATCGAAAAAAAATTAAAACTTTGTGTCATCATTGACGAAGCTTCAACCATATATAATAAACCAGTGATCATAACTTTTATCAAAGATGAAGATTTTAATCTATCACCAACAATTTTTCTTGATTTGTTTGAGATGGAAGCACAGGATGCTGAGACTATACCAATTGTTAAAAAGTTTGAATGATGTTGGATATTTGAGAATCAACCTGATTGCATTCTGTTGTGATGGTGCATGTGTGATGCTTGGTTGCAAATCAGGGGTGACCACCAGACTTATAAAAGATTTTCCTGTTGTCATCGTTGGCAGTTTTTTTTTCTTTTCTTTCTTCTAATCACTGCCTACAACTAGTCTTAAATGATTCTATTACTGAAATAAAACAGGTGAATTGCTTCAAAATCTTCATATTTAAAATCCAGTTTTTCACCAATCCAACAAAAATCAAATGGAACTTTTCAAAATTTCTGAAGAACTTGGGCTAGAAATTACAAAGGTTTGTAGAGTTTTTGGACCAATATGGGCTGCTTGCAGCTTAAGAGCAACACTTGCTGTGTGGTGCACTTATCCAGCTTTGTACAAATACCTCCCGTCTTTGCAACAGATTCTTCATAGATGATTTAGCATTGATGATAGATATATTGGAAGAAATTTACCTACTTTCTAATGGGCTTCAAAACAGAAATTTAAGTTTGACAAGAGCCAAAAAAATAATAAAAAGATCCATTATAGCATTTGAAATGCTCAAAGAAAGTTCTGGAAGCCTTGAGAAGAAAGTTGGTCCTATCATAACTTCTGACTCTTTTACGAGTATTGGCTTTGTTGAGAATCAATATGGAAGCCAGTTCCTAGAAAGGATGACAAATCACTCCCATCCAATTATCATTGCATTGCAATTACTTCTACTCTTTCTAAAGTAATGGAGAAATCAATTAACCGCCAACTCTTGAACTACCTAGAAATCTTCCGTCTGATCAAAAATCACCATTATGGATTCTGTCAGTGTCAATCCACTGGTGTTATTCTGGCTTATGTTACCCATTTATGGACAAATTGAATGGAAAAGTTCAGTGAAGCACAAGCAGTTGCCCTTGACATATCAAAGGCTTTCGATCATGTTTGGCATAAAGGTCTTCTAAACAAGCTTCCATCTTATGGTTTACGAACTGTTTTTTGTAATTGTTTATCCAGTTTTCTCTCTGATCGCTCACTGAGGGTGATCGTAGATGACTCTCTGTCTTCTAACTTCCCCCTCTAATGCTGGTGTCCCCCAAGGTTCAGTTCTTTCCCCTTCTGTTTTCCTCTTGTATATTAATGACCTTCTTCCATTGACTGGAAATCCTATCAGTAGTTTTCCCGGTGATAGCGCATTGCATTCCACTTTCCATTTTGAGAAACCTCGCCCTGCTCAATCAGCTTCAATTTCTCGAATATCCACTGCCAATTCCTTAAATGCCCTCATTTAATTACCCTCACTTCTAATCTCTTTTGTGCATAAGCACGTTACAAATATTACTTTTCTTCCAAACAGCTGTTCACTCTGTACAAATTGCAAATCCACCCTACCATACCATGGAATATTGTTCCCACACCTGGGGCAGTGCCCCCAAAACCTCTGTCAGGCTTCTAGATTCCATTCAGAAGAGGGCAGTTGGGTTAATTAATGACTCATCTCCAACAGTCTCTCCACTCTGTCTCAGACTTTCTGTTGCACGCCTTTTCTACAGATACTTCCATGGGCACTGTTCTTCTGAATTGGCTTCTATAGTTCCCGCTCTCTCTTTCAAAACAGTCCGAACACGTGCCGCCAGCATCATCCATTTACTGTCAAACTTCAAACTCACAGAACCAATTTTTCATCTTCCTTGTTTGTTCATTCAATTGCTGTTTTCTGGAACAACCTTCCTTCATGTGTATTTCCTGAAAATTACAGTCTATAGAAGTTAGTCTAATGTCAATAAATATCTTCTTTTGTCTTCTCAACCTCTAACCCATGCACAGTACTAAGTACTATAGGTTCTAATACCTCTCGTTTGTGGTTTTCATAAAAAAAAAAAAATGCACCAAATATAGATAATAAAATTCATGGAGTGGTAAGATTACTAGAACCAGACTGTTAGAATATTGGTGAGGTTATTGTCGCTTGGAAAGCTGCCAAAAAAAATTTTGTGAATTTCATAAACTTTTCCATCGTGAAATTAATGTCAATGATTTCTGCGACTGTGTGGAAAGTTTTCTTAAAAATAAAAAAACTGCCACAACCATGAAATTTTAAGTACTATACAAAAGGCGAAAAATATCAATACAGTTGCTGTTAGTTCTGCAGAAAGAGGTTTTTCTAGGATGAATATTATATTTTCAGATAAAAGAAGCTGCCTCAGTCCAGAATGCTGCAAATTTGATGGCGATTGGATTCCTGGCACCCCACTCATCTGTTCAAACATGGCCTCTTGTCACCACTCAGCTGGTGACAAGAGGGTGAAAAATGGAGGAAATAAACAGCATGATGATAATCAACTTGCAGTTTGGAAGTACTTGAAGGGAAAATAAAATATTTAATAAACTGTTTGGTTTTTCTTTTTTACCTATAAAAGGGGGAGTAAGGTGCTAGAGAACTGATTCTTAAACTTTTTGATTCCCACCACTGGTTATATCCTTAGCTAAATAAAAAAGGTATATTCCCAAAAATTGATTAAAACCTTAAATACTTATTTATTACAGTTGAAACCCTACTATTCTTCTATGCTATGATATTCCATCCAAAACACCAATACGATAGCGGTAAGAGAGATACTGTTATAGACTTTCCTTCTTCTGAAATGGAGTCAAAGTATCAACTTACACAAGGAAAGATGGAAGTTTGTTCCATCAATTAATCACCCGCTGGCTAAAGGCAAATTTCCGCACATCTATTCTACATCTGTCTTTCCTCAATTGACTTTTCAAGAAGCCATTCGAGTGGCAGGTGTAAGCAAATCAGTTGATCATGTGAAGGAAATCTTTCCGAAGCGGCTTCAGTAATTATGCCAAGCAGGTTAGGACATATTTTTGTATATTTGATATTGGCAAGCATGGTGCGTAGCCCCCTAGTATTAAACTGACTATGCCCCATCTTGTTGGAGGACCACAAGGTCAACAATGATCAGGGAATCACTGCATTTCAAATATTAAACAAATCAACACATCGCTGAACTACACAGGAAATACAGCTGTAGGAATGTGGATTGCAAAAGAATATCCCATAATTATTGCTAATTATTTACTTGATAATGTTTACTATCATGCCTTGCTCGAGCACTCTTATTTGTTCTATAATGAGAGTACAAAAATGTACAGAGTTTTAAAAAATTTTATAACGGGCTTTTTTTGTTTATGTCCAGTAACATAAAAAATGTGCTTGTTTTGGAGAAAAGCAAGTTATCCACAGTATTTTGAAGGTGTACCTGGTGACTACTCAAGTGGGACCCCTTGGATAATAGTCTTTGATCTTCAGTGATTTGTTACTGATAGGGAAAATATGTTGAAATATATTATTCTGCTATTTATCAACTGTACAGCATGCATTAGTAATGTGTAACTGAAGCACATTACTGTTAGTTTTCTACTTTTAATTTTGATATAATTGATCTATCAATACAATCAAGAATTATTCCATTGTTGAAAGTTTATTTTTATTTTTGATGATTATATATGTGTACTATGTCGATAGCAAATTACTATATAAGAGCTTTTTATCAAAGTTCTTTGAGTGATTGTAATAAGTGGCATGGACTATATTAAGTTACTGTGCAGGAAAAGTTTTACCATTGGAAATTGGTAAAATTTACTTGCTGACAATTTAAATTGATTTATTTGTTTAGAAATGTACTTCTTGTATCCTTTGCCCATATGTGGGAATGCATGTGCGTTCATTGAACACCACTTATTGTTATCACTTCAGGACTGATTAACTGATAACAATAACTGAAGAAACAAGAATACAGCTGTTTAGCATTTATTGATGCAGAGTGGAAATTGTGCGATTAAAAAGTGGAAGTGAACAGAAAGAAAACATTAAAATCAAGAATGAGAAAAGGATTAATGTCCTGCTGTAAACCAGTCAGATTGGTAAGAGTACAGATACAGGCAACCCCCGTATAACATGGTAGTTGTACACGCAGTTTCGCTCTAACACGATTGATAAATTGCGGTAATCCTCGCACAACACTCTACTTATATAACATGGTTTTGCTTTAGCACGGTTAGAGAATGCAGAAAACCTCGCATAACACGGTATTTTTGTGCTGGGGAAAACCCTGCTATTGTGTTAGGTGTGATTTTTCAGTGTTTCCATTCCTTTTTGTGAATCCCCGCTAGTTGTTATTGCATTTGTGCTATTTTTTTAAAGCACATTAAGCAGAGGTCACTACCATAAAATAATTTGCAGGTTCTGGTTTATTGGGCAAGATCGATCTTATTGCATTTGTGATAGTTTCGATGGCTGGAATTCTGTCTATTTTCGCGATATTATGGTGAAATGTGTATTCCCCTTCCATGAAATATTCAATCATATAAAAACAACAACATAAATAAATTTTCAGTAACTCGTTACTCGTTATCTCACTTGTATATATCGTGTTTGTTGCACCTTGTGCATGCCATATTCTTTGTTATTAATTGCTTATCATTTTTACTGTTTTAAATTTTACAACCAAAAAAAAAAAATATGTGAACAGAAATATCAGTTAGTTGGTATATACATATTACAGTACAATTAATTCAGCTATGTATGTAAGCATAAATTTATTTTTATTTTACTAACTGGAAAATATTCTTCCGATTTTTGCATATCATTTAACTTTGTTAATTGGTAAGGTAATAGAGTTAAATTTGCTTTGTATTGTGCCTTTGGATGATATTCCAAAGGCACACTATTTTATTATGAGGAGTCCATCATAAAGTTATTTGATTAAAGTGAACCAATTGTAAAACAGGGGTCCACTGTATTTTGTTGGGCGATCCTGGGTACTATTGAACTTGTGCTTGTTTGAGACCATAAAAATTTTGACTTCAAAGCATGCAGTTTGTGGCTTTTAAGGTTTTTGTAAGGTTACTTTGGTTTTTATTTGGTCGTTTGTAAATTTTTCCAGGTATGTATTACTAAACTTTGTTCTAATATGTAGGTTAGTGTAAATGCATCATTTTAACAGCTATCTACCAAAGTAGTTCATTTAATTAAATTGGCATCATTTTGGTTATATCTCATATTGTGACTGCCTTCACAACGAGTTGCCATTTTATTGTACTACCTCGAATAAGTAACGCTTCACCAGTGGAGAAGACTATTATTATTTATTAGTCTAAATTTTGTTCTTAAGAACCTTATTGGAATAATGTAATTTCTTTGTTGTGAATTAAATTCTAGCCCTAAATTATGTCTAAGGAAAGGAGGGAAAAAAAAACAGTACTCAAAAGAAACTTTATTTCTTTAGAATCGAAGATATAAATTTTGAATCATCTTAAAAAAGGTGAAAAGGTATCATATGTTGAAAAAGTTTTTAAATTTAAATGAACAGAAAATTAGAACTGCTGTTGCTCTTTCTTTTCCGTGAATATAACAGCTCGTCCCTGAGCACCAATAATTGAGAAAGTGGAAAAGGCAGGCAGTAAAAAACTGGTCCCATTAGATGGAAATGTAATTAAACAAAAGGCACTAAAAATTTCTAACCATTTTTAAAAGAAAATGGAGAATCTTCTGTAACCCACAGTTTGTAGCCAGTGAAGGTGGTTTGAGTGATTTAAAAACCACTTCTGGTTACATAATATAAGAATTCAAGAGGCTGATGATGAAGCTGCCAAGAAGTATGCAGAGGAATTTCAAAAAATTATTGAAGAGTATGGATACACACCACATCAACTTTTAAATGCCAATGAGACAGGTCTTTGGTGGAAAAAACTACCAGGTTTTAAGGCATCAAAAGATTGAGTAATGTTACTTACGTGCAGTAACGCATCAGGAGATTACATGATAAAACCTATGCTGGTTTATAGATCCTCTAATTCTCATGTAAATAAAAATGCATTACCAGTACAGGTGACTCTCGGTTTGCGAGCATTCACTATAACGAACGTCACAATCATTCAAACTTTCTTAGTCTCCAATAGATAGTTTCTTATAAATCGTATAGGGAGCATAATTGTAAGATTTAAATAAATAAACTTTTTAAAAATGTATTTATTACAATAATTGTCAGGAATTGTTGAACTGGGCAATAAAATTGATCTTGGTGTGACAAAGCTTTTACACTTGCATTTTGAGGAATTAACAACCAATGAAATAGACACGTCTAAATCTGAAGTAACAGAAGAACCTGATATTCCACAGCCTCCCAGAACATTTACAAGGCAGAAAATAGCTTCAGCTTTTAAATCAATTTCTGAGGAGTTGGCAATCATTGAAGAAGATGATGCAAATATGGAAAGAATTGCAAAAGTGGGGGGGGGGGGCATTTACGACTGTCTAGCATGCTAAAGTGAGATTTTTGAAGAAGGAAAAAAAAAGAATCCAACTGTGCAATCTTCTGTAAAGACATATTTTAAAAAAATTGGAAAACCCAGCTGTTTCTTCATTATCAGACACCCTTCCATCTACCTCATCTGCATCTAGTGTCACTTATGTGGAAAATATTGAATTCTGATGAAGATATTCAAGAATAAAAGTTGAATACATATGTTATGTTAGTACTCATTTTCTTTATTTCTATTTTTAATTAAAATTAACAAGTACAATATCTTGTTTTTTTTTTGTTTTTTTTTAATTTTATTTTACGTTACGTATCATATATGGTAAACCATAACGCATACATACATTATAATAAATGTATTGTATAGACCATTCGATGTTTAGTACATGGTTTTAATGCTTTAAAATGGCTGCTAATTTATCAATACATATTGTAAAAGCTCAGGAATGCAAGATACACATAACGAACAAAGTCTTGGAATGGAACTCGTTCGTAAGCCGAGAGTTGCCTGTATATTGGAAAGCCAAAAAAATAAGTAAAATCGTCAACATTAAATGTGTTGGAAAAATGTATGGCCAGAGTCAGTTCATTCGGGAAATGTGGTCGAACTGGCAGAAAAGGGAATCATTGTGATAGTAGTACTTGCTAAGTTGGTAGGAGGGGAAGGTTGTAATTATGACTACTGAAGATGTTCACAAATTATTGGTAGGAAAAGAGGCTGGTGGAGATGGCATCGGAGGTAAATCAATTCAGATCAGAGGATGATAAGAGCAGATTAAAATTCTGAAGTTCCAAATTTTACACATAAAAAGCATATGGAAAGGCATGAACTTAGCTGAGCAATTAGCATCTTATTTTTCGAATGCAGATCCTTCTACTGAAAGGAGCACAAAGTTCAAACGGGAGCTTCAAAAATGTTTAGCTCCATATCAAGAAATCTACAAAGATCTATCAAGCAAAAGCAAACAAGCCCAGATTACTGGTTTTTTAAAGAGAGCAGAAGGTACATGAAATCTTGATGTTGCAGAAGAAAGTTCAGAAGCCGAAGATATTTTGCAACAGAGAAAACATTCTTGTTTGATTGTGCTTAACAGCGATGAAGAGGAAGAAAATTAAATGAACTTAGATTATCTGATATGTGTATCACAGTTTGTAAGGTAAGACATTTGTTCAGTTATTACTTATTATAAAAATTAAGTTTCCAATAGTTATAAAAAAAATTTGTGTGTTTTTGTTAGCTTTTGGAACGTAACCCCCCCTTTTTTGTATGGGTTCTTAGTTCTGTATAACACGGTTTCGCATTGCACGAGATTTTGTAGGAACCAAACTACAGTGTTATACAAGGGTTACCTGTACAGTACTCTTTCATGGAGTAACTAGGCATGCTGTGTGTCAGAGTTGGATGTTACGTAATCACTTATACTACATTTGCATAAACTGAAGTGCTAATAACAATAAGTGGTCTCTCTCTCTCTCTCTCTCTCTCTCTCTCTCTACGTATTAATATACATCTGAACAACACTTAATAAAAGTGCTGTGTGACAACATTCATAATCACAATAAGTAGCATGCACTGTATGTGCATAAGCATATATTGTCTTTGCCTGTCCATCTGCATGTAAAAACTTGACTCCCATTGGGTGGATTTTTTTTTTTTTAAGATTTGGCAGTTATTTATTTTATATATTTTTATTTTATTTATTTATTATTTTTATTTTTTTTTTTTTTTGCGGTTTGTACAGAAAAGGAAATTCACATAAATATGGTTTCAATGTAGTATTTGTTAGCTTTG
Source organism: Mastigoproctus giganteus (assembly GCF_048544385.1). Classification (NCBI taxonomy): domain Eukaryota; kingdom Metazoa; phylum Arthropoda; class Arachnida; order Uropygi; family Thelyphonidae; genus Mastigoproctus; species Mastigoproctus giganteus. The sequence continues at coordinate 7,289,284 of NW_028328292.1, read as the reverse complement.
ACAATTTGTGAATACTTTGCACATATTATTGTGTAATACATGAATACAATACTCTTGAACGTGATGTTACTTATGAATAGATGGGGGGTGAAGAAGTGACTTAAAAAGGCATATGGGAGAAGAATAAATATATAGAAAAGAAAAAAAGTGAGCATGCCTAAAATGTTAATGCACTAGCATGCATTACCTAACTTTATGTGTGGGTGTCACTTTGTATATTAATATTCATGTGTTATTTATGGTGTATTATTAACCATATTTATAGGTTTGCCCCCAACTGGCAGTTGGCAAGATTTAAAAGACCATATGAGAGAAGCTGGTGATGTCTGTTATGCTGATGTCCATAAAGATGGTACTGGTGTTGTGGAATTTCTTCGCTATGAAGATATGAAGTATGCTGTTAAAAAGCTTGATGACTCCAGGTTTCGTTCCCACGAGGCAAGTTTATGTTTGAATTATTGAAAGAAATGTTTTGACTGTTTTCAGACTAAATTATAACTAGAAGGGATGGGAAAGGGAGCACAAGATTTAATGAGTTAGAATAGTTTTAAAGAAAGGTTAAGCAGTGTATACATGACATTACTCATCTCCACCCCCAATACAGTTGTAAAATGTGTGGGGCTTGGTGTTGTTATTCTTAGTTCCAGTGCTTCGGTGGAAATTGCCATTAAAAATAAAATACAGTCAAAATTCTTTTCTATTGATACCTCCCTCCCAGAAGGATGACAAGAAAATAAACCTTGTACATTTTGCGTTGATTGTATGGTATCTTTGTATAGGTGTAAATTCTTATGTATGTATCACAGCACAGTGGCAGAAACCATAAATTCTGCTTACCACCATGGATTGCCAACCAGCCCCACTTGACCAAAACGGCTGTTGAAGAATTGTTACTACCAAATTCCATTAATGAAATGACAAAAAAAGTATTTCGAAAATAAACAATATGGTACTTCAAACTACCGGGAGTATCTGACTTAAATGTCTTTATATGTCAATGCACACAGAGTATTGACATATAAAGTTAGTCCCACCCTGCCCCAGCCAATGTGAAAGTTGTTTTTTCCGGGCCGAGCAGTTGGATGGCAAAATATAATTGAGTTAATAGTATTTAACTTAGCCCTTCTGAGAGTTCATTGAAAGTTAAATAAATTTTCATTACTATGTATTATATTTAATGCTGTGCAAAGCAACATAAACTTAATTAAGGAAAATATAAATAGAGAATCTGTTAGCAGGCCTGTTCTTTTGGCAGTTGGGCAACTGCTTTTCTGCTAGTTTCTTTATAAGGCTGACTTCCTGTATGTGGGATATGTCGATAAAAATATGGGAATGTGAAGCTTGTAATTGGGGAGAATGTAATTTTTGTACGTCAAATTTCAGTCAGCAACTTTTTTTATAGGATGCTATAGAAGCAGATTCATTGTACCTGGATTTCTCAGTTCTGAGCTGATAGGAGATAAAAGAAATAGGAACATAGTTATGTAATTAATAGATATGTTAATCACAAAGATATGTATCTAATGCTGCTCACTGAGCAAATTATTGACACATTTCCTGTATACCTGTAGATACTGGGTTTTGGTTATTCATGCTTGTTAAGGTTTATTGTCCGTAAACCAATAAATGTTGGTTCCTGGGCTTATCGGTTTTCTGAATCAATCAACAGTTGGGATTCAAGTGATGAATTCAACAGCAGAGGAAACCTGATCTTAGAACACATTCATCATCTGTTTGGATTGCCTTCTTTAATTGTATGACATCTTTTGAATGATAAGTGCAACTAACCGTAATCATCAAAATCTGGACCTTGGGATGGTCAGTTTACTGATTTTTCTTCCATCAAAATGTTTTGATAATACAGTAACTCCCTGGTGAATAAGTGGGGATGTCCCAATCCTGTTGGAAGATGTGATCCAGTACCTCTTTGTGTGGAGTCTGAAATGGCCATTGACAATTTTTAAAAAAAGAAATACTATTCAGTTACCATAGTGGGTGTAAAACTACACCATTATTGCTGTTGTTATTCTCTTCAACTAGTGGGTTTTCTTGAACCCATAAAATACGCTCGTACATTTTAAGAGCACCGTGATGATAGAAGTGAGTTTTGTGGGCTAACGCCTTTAATATTTAATTTAGGAAATATACGGATATGAAATTGAATACAAAGTGTGGCAATAAAATTTGCAGACTGGTGCATGTCGCAGTCATGTTCAATGAGTTTGAAAATAAATGGAAGTGGTATGTTGTTCAGTAGGCTGACAAGTTGAAAGTAACCAGCTTAATTAGTAGTTAATATTCCATGTCACAATTTTTCAAGGGAGCAGTGAATAAATATCAAATGTTACTTTAAACTGGGAAAATATGCAGCAAAAAAGTATGAAATGTTAAAACTTTTTATGGTGATGAAACAGTAAGCCATACTAGTGTATGGTATTATAAGTGGTTCAAAGACAGATGTGGGGACGTTCCTGATGACTCAAGAAGTGGGCATCAGTCACTCTCTTGAAATTATGACAGTTGCAAAGGTTCAGAAAACTGTTGCAAGGGATTCTTTTCACCCTTCAGAAGGATGGCTGATGAGTGGGATGTGAAAGGAGATGATTCTTAAAATTATGCAGACTTTGTCCAGGTTTGTCAAGGGAATCCTAATATCTTCGACTGTATTGTCACTGGAGATGAGTGTTGGGTGTTTTAGTACAACTTAGAGACGAAGTGTTACGGCATGCAGTGTACCCCAAAATCATCCCAAGGCCCAAAAAAAAGGTTTGTTAATGTAAGTCCGGGATCAAGATGATGCTGATCATATTTTTTCAACGAATGGTGTGGTTTAGAAGGAATTTTTACCTAATGATGAAAAAGTCAATGCTGTGTTCTACATGCAGGTGCTTCAAGTATTTGAAGTGTATTCCCCAGGTCAGGCTTCAATTTTGAGAAAAAGGCAGCTGGTTCTGTTGCACCCATTCTGCACTTGTTGTGAAGACATTTCTGATGAAATATGGCATGTGGTACAGATCAACCATCTACCCTACTCTCCCGATCTGGAGGCGCTTCCGTAGCCAGGTGGGCAGGAACAGCAGTGCATAGCACACGCTTCTTGATTAGACCGGGGTTCGAGCCTGTGCCCACCAAATACGGAGGATGTGGAAAGGTCAGTGGATGACTACCGCATATCCCCGGAGCAATATGGCCTTAGTTGCAAATGTTCCTAAAAACCACATAACTAGCTAACTAGCTCCCGATCTGGCACCAGTGGACTTCTTTCTCTTACCTAAGGTGAAACTGCCCTCAAAGGAAAGAGGTTTCAGGATATTGAGAGCATAAAGAAAAACATGTCCGCCGAACAGGACATCATCTACTTAGACACCTTCGTTGACTCTTTTCAAAAACTTTTAGAAGGACGCAATAGTGCATTCAAATCAGGTGGTGATTACTAGGAATAGAAAAAAAAACAGTTTGAGCTCCTTCACTTTGGGTTCTTTTTATTGCACCAGTCCAGGAACTTGATTGCCACGCCTCATACCTATTCCTCATCATTCAATAGCATATAATAGCATGTTTACCTTTAAGGAAGTGCTTTTAGTAATATAAGTAGAAGTCATTTTGTATAATGTTAGGCACTCTGTTCCATGCTGTCCTTTATCTTTGAAGCTCTGAAATAAAGCTTGGTTATTATGTTTTCATGTATGTAGATCAATATGTTTATGCCAAAACATTAATGTTTTTATATTTGGTTACTTTGTGGCCACCCTGAATTATAAAATTTTTATAACTGAAAGTAATTGACTATTTTCTGTTTTTTGCCATCCAAATAATTTTCTAAAAATTCACCAGAACTATGTTGTGATAAATTCCAAGCAGGAGAAGGCAGCTTCATTGGTTTGCACTTCATGTGTTGTTTTATTCTACATGGCACTACATATGTGTATGATATTGCATTTTTGGGTTTACAATGGAAAATTTCTTTTTGACTCATTCTGACCCCTCCTCTGTTTCGCCGTCATAACATTTTTTTACTCTGCCTTTTCACAAAAAAAAAAAAAAAAGTGAAGGATGTGCCATTAAATTCAAAAATTTTTTTAATAAAATTCTGTTTTCTGCTTATTTTTGTTAACAAATTGGCCATTAATCTATTAATCTGCGTTGCACAAATATGTGGTACTTAGAAACATAGCATTGTTTTCTGCTATATGTTGTTTTTTTTTTTTTTTTTAATGAAAACCCCAAACGCAAGAGGTATTAGAACCTATAGTACTTAGTACCGTGCTTGGGTTGGAGGTTGAGAAGACGTAAGAAGATATTTGTTGACATTGGACTTGAACTTCTGTAGACTGTAATTTTCAGAAAATGCATATGAAGGAAGGTTGTTCCAGAAAAAACAGCAATTGAATGAACAATCGAGGAAGATGAAAAGTTGGTTCTGTGAGTTTGAAGTTAGACAGTAAATAGACGTTGGCTGGTGGCAGCACGTGTTCGGACTGTTTTGAAAGAGAGAGCGGGAACTGTAGAAGCCAATTCAGAAGATCATTTTGCCTAGAAATTGGAGTGTCACCAAAGATAAGAATAGGAGCAGAAGAATCCTTTTTGCGAGATATAAGACAAGACTGATTTTTAGGATTGAAATCAACTAAGTTGTCTTTGCCCCACTGGAGATCGGCATTTAAGGAATTGATAGAGGATATTCGAGAAGTTGAATAATCAGGACAATATTTTTCAAAATGGAAAGTGGAATGCAGTGTGCTATCTTCAGCAAAACTATGGATAGGATTTCCAGTCAATGGAGGGTCATTAATATAAAAGTGGGGGAAAGAACTGAACCTTGGGGGACACCAGCATTAGTGGAGAAGTTAAAAGACAGGGAGCCATCTACCATCACCCTCAGTAACCAATCAGAGAGAAAAACTGAAAAACCAATTAGAAAAAACAGTTGGCAAACCATAAGATGGAAGCTTGTTTGGAAGACCTTTATGCCAAACACGATCGAAAGCCTTTGAGATGTCAAGAGCAATTGCTTGTTTTTCACCAAACTTTTCCATTGAATTTGTCCATATATGGGTAACATAAGCCAGAATATCACCAGTGGATATACACTGAGTGAATCCATACTTGCGATCGTTGATCAGACTGAAGGTTTCTGGGTAGTTTAACAGTTGGCAGTTAATTGATTTCTCCATTACTTTAGAAAGAATAGAAGTAATTGGATGGGAGGGACTTGTCACCCTTTTTAGGAACTGGCTGGATATGAGCAAATTTCCAAGCAGAAGGAAAAACACCTTTGGAATAAGAAAGTGAAAAAAGGCGGCAAAGAACAGGAGTAAGTTCAGGAGCACAGGTTTTGAGAACAAGTGGAGAAATACCATCAGGACCTGGAGCTTTCTTAGCATAGAGATTCATCAAAATCCTTTTGACGGAAGACCACAGGAGGCATTGAATGGAGAGTGTTGGGAATGGTGGGAGGTGTTTTACCAAGATCATTAATACATGAGTTGGAAGAAAAATGAAATGCTAACAGGTCCACTTTATCCTTGGCTGAAGTGACAACAGAACCATCTGGTTTTGACAGAGATGGGCAAAAGTTGCAGCCAATAGCTTTGGCAAGAAACTAAAATGCTCGGCTACCATTAGGATAAGAAGCAAGTTTTCTACTTGTTCAAAATCTTGTTTAGACTGATTAATGACCACTTTACAATTGTTGTAAGCTTTTGTGTAGGCAGAAAATGAAACTGAAGAATTGGAAACAAGCCAATTACAATATGCAACATTCTTCTCTTGAACAGTTTTAGCACATTTATTGGTAATTGAAGGAGAGATTTTAAAGTGGAGTATGGAATAAAGGATTCCATTCCTACAGGAATAACTTCACTGATACGATCTGAGCAAACATCGACAACGGAAGTTTTAAAACATTAATCCGACCAAAGAAAAGAAATCTCGCAGGCCATCCCATTTTGCATTCTTGTAATGCCAAACAATACGAGGTTGGGAATAGCTATGAGATAAAGGCTCCATTGGAGAAGATACAATCACCAAGTTGTGATCTGAGGTGCCTAAAGGACCACTCACTCCGACCGTGTACTTAGAAGGGTTGTTTGTGAGAAAAGGATTAAGTGAGTTGGCTGTATGATTGGGATCGTCCGGTATTCTTGTAGGTAAATGAAGAATCTGTGCTGGGTCATTAGGAATTGCAAAAGCCTCAGCATCTTGACCGACTGGTTCGGTGTGATTAGAAAACGGAAGCCAGCTGGAGTTGTGAACAATAAATCGCCAAGGAAAATTACCTCACTGTTAGGAAAGTTGCAAAGAGTGAAAGTCAAAATTGCTCCAAGTGATTAGTGGAGTAGGGAGAACGGTAGAGACAACAGATGAATTTGACACAGCGAAGTAGAGAGATTTTACGCCAGAGAAGATCAAAAAGAGGAGATTACAAAGTCTCTGACAGGGAATATCGGAACTGACATATGCACAAGTACCACCTTTTAGGAGAAAGGAATCATACTGTGAATAATTTGGGCAACTGAGATGAGCAGTAGTTGAATCAACGGATAACTGAGATCCTGTCAGAAAAAGTACATGGGGTTTGGCAGACTGCAAGTGGAAATGGACATCGTTGAGATTAGAATTAAGACCACGTATATTTGTGAAATGAACTAGGAATTGTTTGGGAAGTTTAAATCTTTTTGCAGATAAGCTTACTTTATTAGTTTGTTAATTCATGGTGTATTTAATAGTAAGAAAAGGTGGGGGGGAGCACATGCTGTATGAAGTAATGAAATTTTTGGAGAGGGCATACACGTGGTAAGAATATACCCAGATCCTTGACATAACGGGCCCTCGACAGTGCCCCCTGCTTACACACTACTTGGACCCCCTGCAGTCACTGTCTGGCAGAGTAGAGGTAGCAAGATTATACACTAGCTGATCCGGAAGCCTCCTAAAGAGTTACCAGTAGGTTCGGTCCGATGTACTAACTAGCTGCCGGCCTGCAAACAGTTTTAGAGCTGTACCCTCGAAATTTAAAGAAGATTGGATCCTGCTGTGACGTTCATCATAACCTCAAAAGTCATCAGTCATACTGCATGATGGAACAGATGGGGAAGTGTTGACCGGAACTTAGCTCTGGAGGCTTAACATGGGTTCCACCACTTCGAGCCTTCAATAAGCAAAGTGGTGGTATTGCACCGGTTGATGAGAGTCATCTACCGCCTAGTTTCTTGATTAGACCGGGGTTCGAGCCCGTCACCACCAAATACGGAGGATGCGGAAAGGTCAGGGAATAACCACCACATATTCCCGGAGCAATATGGCCTTAGTTGCTAATGCTCCTAAAAACCAAATAACAACAACAACCACCTGGTATTGCCTGGTAACACAGAGGGTGGCATTCCTCCATGTGGTATGGGTGCCATGCCTTGACCCCTGCTTACATTGGTTCATACCTGGGTGGTCACCCAGTGTGCTTGTGCATGGAGGTTATACCCAGCATTACTAACAGTCCCACTATCGTGAAGGTGCAAACAGAGGATTTGGCTGTCACAGACCGTCCGGACTTCGCTGAAATTGGGTATACTTGACTTGAATATCACCCGAATATCAGTCCCATCAGCATTTTAGACTCCCAGGTAGCAAGTACAGCTTGTCTGGCATATATGAGAGAATGTCTGTGACAACCTCAAGGACCAAATGTCTATATGTGATTGGAACGTTTTGTCATACTTATCTGTGCAAAAGGATTGTAAAATCTGGAAAAGGTACCCTATGTAGATGTGGATCTTTCAATTTCAAACAGCAGGAAATGTGATGTAATTAGACATTTGAAGGAAAATAAGTATATTACAGCATATGGCATATGGAAAGTAATGCTAAAATAGATATAGTACTTCATAGTGAACATGATACTATCAATGCTGAACGATTATTTGCATTGTTTATCATAAGACATAACATGGGCGCCTCTGTAGTCTGGTGGGAAGGAGCAGCAGTGCGTAGCACACGCTTCTTGAATAGATCGGGGTTCGAGCCAGTCACCACCAAATACGGAGGGTGTGGAAAGGTCAAGGGAATGACCACCACGTATTCCCGAGCAATATGGCCTTAGTTGCTAATGCTCCTAAAAAAACAAAAGACATAACATTTCTCTGAATTGTGGCTAATCTTTCAGCTATGTTGTTCAGAAATATTTTTCGTGATGGTGAAATAAAAAAAAACTGCTGCAGTTGTGGAAGAGCAGAAACAGGTAGGCTTTTGTTAGTGATCTTGCATAAAGAGGGAAAAGTGTGAGAAGTTGGGTGGCTTCAGAGTGAAAGACTCTACAAGGTACAACATTGGATGTCTTTTGGAAAAACCTGAAAGCATGTAGGATTCCTTAAATAAAAAAAACTGTCTGCACTTAATATTGATCAGTCCTAAAAACGAGTCATGTGGATATAGAAAGAGAAGACTGGTCAATTTGTGATAATAGGCTGTTGTCTAGAAAGGAGTATTAAAGGGGAAGATAGATGTAGTTTCAGTTAATGCATGCTACTGAAGTAAACTATATCTACAATTTTTCTATTGGTACCAAAATAAAAATTAAAAAAGTTGAAGGGGATTTACTTCAGTAAACAGCGAGGCAATAATGTAAAATTACACTAATTTTTTTTTAATTGGGTGAGATTTGAATTTCTCAAAAAAATTAGATTTTCTTCAAGTGGGACTTGCCAAGTGAAAATCCAGAAATTGGAAGTCAAAAAACAATCAGCTTGCTTTTAACATTGACTAGCACATGAATGTCCACTCTAATGTGGAGAATTTCTGTGCAAAAGCAGTATACTCTATTTTCTTTTGATCTGGCCTTCCATGATTTCTTACTCTGAAAGTTAATTTGTGCTGATTTCACAATGGTTCAGAGAGCTATAATAAATTGGCAGATTATGATGGGTTGGACTTTGGCTCAAAAAATAGTTCAGCCACCCTCAATTGGCCAAATTGCTGCTACTTTTCCTGGCAGTAAGGACTTGGGATATAGAATAGACTGAGATTGAACATTAAAGTCATTATATGAAATTAAAAAGAATTATGCATTTTTGAGGTAGGGAATATATCTCCCCTATGTCCTTGTGCAAAAATCAATAAGTGTATAAACCATTAATGTGAAACATTTCTGAACTTAATATTGCTTTTGTGTTTTTTTTTTTTTTTTTTTCCCAAACAAGCTTATGGAGACTGGGGTATTATCCCAGCACCCCATTTAAAAATTGGAAAAGTGAATGAATCGTTCATGTGGGACTCCTTTTTTAAATTATATTATATATGGTTTCTTGTAAATTCACTACCTTGTTTTATAATTGTACACAAATTCTCCACTTTTCTGCTTGCTTGTGAAGTGTTCTCACAATTGTAGTTCATGGTGACTGCATGAATGCTCAGTAAGTGATTTTGCTACGTGCACACACAATCAAGGAACTTGCCAAGTGCACCTTCTGGGGTAAAATGTTTTGTGGTATTTCCTTACCAGTAAAGAAATGGTAAGAAAATACCACAAAACATTTGACTCCGTTATGTATATATTTTCAATTCAGAAAAACATTACGAACATGGGTTTTGAGTGCTTTATCTTTAAACACGGCTGGTGGCAGCTTTATTGTGTCTTCAATACAAAATTTAAATGTGGTTATTTTTTTTCATTTAAATCTTCAAATGCAGAATCCTGTACTGTATTTGAGAATGGGGATACTTATTTGTTTCTTTTTCTGTAACTTACAATCTTTTATTTTATAGGGTGAAATAGCTTATATTAGAGTTAAAGAAGATTATGGGAGTCGATCGAGGTCAAGAAGTCAAAGTTACTCTCCTTGTCGAACAAGAGGATCACCAACTTATTCACCAGCACATCGTTCACATTCTGCATCTAGGTCACTTTCAAGATCAAGATCTCTCTCCAACTGAACTTTGAAAGGAATTTGACCTGCAACTTGTGGATGCAACATCATCCCAAGTCTAACAGGTTTTAACATTTGTTTGCCATTACATTTTTTTGCTATTAAGTGTCATTATCATTTTAACTTGTGTTAATCTTTTACAATGAAATATACAAACTGGCAGTTATGGAACAATTTTCATTGTGTAAGTTTTTTTTTTTTTTTTAGTCCTAAACTAGTATATGTAGTTAATAAGACCTACTTTAACTATTCTTCCAATTATGAGAAATGTAAATGTGTCTCTGCTGTCTCACAGCTTTGGTTACCATGGATGCTGTCATATGCATTGATATACATTTTTCATAACTTAGCTCCCATTAAAGTGGCTTAAAACAAAACAAAAATTGTGATTTTTATTGGAACATTTTATCATTTGATTTTGTGCATACATATGTTGCATTATGCCAGGCCCTGATTATATTATATATTTCCTATTCTTATAGCAGTAACTTGCTGTATATTATTAAAAATAAATTTAATGTTAAGCTAGAAGAGGATTTTGGGAATATTTTTCTGTGCAACTTTTTTTAGGGGTTGGGGGAAAGATTAGTATCATACTGCTATCCCCTACATAAAAAGAATCTGAATCATTTAAAAGTAGCTATACTGTGTATATTTTTATATATATATATATATATATATACACACACACACACTATCATTGAATTATATTAAATATTAACACAAGTTAAATTATAATAAAGTGAATAAATAAATAATTAAGCATTCATTAGAGGCAGCTTCATATGGAGGAATCGCAAGTTGCTGCCTCTAATGAATGCTTAATTATTTATTCATTTTATTATAATTTAACTTTCGTCAACATTTAATATAATTCAATAGTAATGGGTCGATATGCTAATTTAGCAACGCCTGTGCCGCCATCTATTTTCCTTTTTTCTTCTATAAAAGCTGATTCAACTTACAGTATGTCAGTGGTGTGGCTCTGCTCTAGAGTGCTATCTGTTCTATAGTTTATTTTTCGCTGCATAAGGACCACCGCCGTGCAAATCCTCTGCATTGGTGAATCGATCGGAGGAGGGAGGGTGAATTGGTACTTCGATCTTTTCACCATGGCGGCGATTGAAATGCAGCGATTCCATGACCATTATTGGCCTTGTGGTCCTCTGTCGATATGGGGCATAATGGTCAGTCTATTCTATTTTATTTTAATTTATTTTGATTTTGTTATCGTTTGGTAGTTCCTTTAACCCTCTTTTGGTGATATTTCACGTCTTTTGGAACTGGTACCTCTCGAGGGGGTACCGCTAAATTAATATGTAATTGGCATTATCCTAAAATTTGTATAGTTTTTGTTAATTGGATTTAAAACTCGAAATTATACAAGGGTTTCGGGGCTACTATTTATGTCTATTCTTTCTTTTCGTTCGTTTGTTTATTTGGGTTGTTTTTATTTTAATTTTCGCTCTACAGTTTTTGCCATACTACTGGTTCATGTTTTATTTTATTTAAAATATTGGATATATATTTTTTTTTTTTTTTTTTAAGATATACATAGAGAAATCCATCAGAAATTGATTTTTTTTTTTTTTTTTTTTTTTCTATATATCATGAGTATTATGGAGTGGTTAAATGGTGTAATCTGTTTTAAAACATAGTGCTGTACCATAATTTGTTTTTTGTATAGGTGCTTTTTAATGTTATTGTTTGAATTTGTACTCCAACTAAGTTGCACTATATAAGAACAAAATAATTAGAACCATAAGTTTGTTGTACCATGCATTGTGCAAGAAACTTCATTATACTTAAGATTGCCCAACCTGTGGAGGATCAGAATTCTGCTTGTGCATAAATTTTCTTTGTCATTGAGAAATGAAGCATACATTCATCAAAGAATACTTGAGGTGGCTATCTTTCATTGTAATTTTTTGTTACTGTTTAAGTCCTATAGGGATGGCTGTTTAACACTTCTAACAGGAATTTACAATTTCCCTTTTCATGTGCTTTAAGAATTATTTGCATAATTCTTATTCCAATTTTAGACAGTCCACTTTGTTTTTCACTTTTAATGTAATGATCTTTATGCAACACTTCTATACATAACCTTTCCTTTTATCAGCCATTTGTAAGGACAAAGTAGTACAGAAGTTTGGCAAACCAATGTGCCCCGTTGCACGGAGCACATTGGTTTGTATGCAGACTGATTGGGTGACATCTATATTACAGTTTTGTGTGTAAGTAGAAAGAAAACTGTATTGTTAGCATGAATGGCAACATAAATTCACCTTTTGTAAGCGGAGGACTACTTGTAAATTCATAGTTGTGGAGATTAAAAAAAAAAAAAAAAAAGAACTAATTATTTGTCTGTGAATGGTAGATGAACAATAGTTTAGCAGTGCTGTAACTAGCAATGCTTGGTTTTCACATTTTGGTTTGTTAATTGTAGGTTTTAAGAAAATCTTACCTAGTATGTGTGACTAATTTTTTTCGTATTGTATAGTGCTTTTCATCTTTTCCATTAGATGTGTCAATAGCAAGTAATGGAGAACCGGTGTCGGCAATGTTTTCCCCTTGAATTATTCTACGCTTATTGGCTCGTATAGTAATGTGTTTCCAGTTTGTTTGTAGATAATTATTCTAATGACTTGGGCAAAGTTCATTGCATCACTGTTTTTGTTTTTTTAAGAGAATGTGTTGAGTGGTGTGACTATGCTGTGGTAATTGATTGTCATAAATGTGCATGGCATGCTATAGATAAGTCATGAAACAAAAATTTTCATTTTAAACAAACAGAACACAACTTTAAAATACAGTTTATTGTATTTCATGACAACATATGTAATTTATCTCTGTAGCATATAATATTTATAAATTTGTGAGAGAAGTCTAGAAATACTGTTTGGAGAGTGCTAAAATATAGTTTGGGAGTGTTTTTTTTTTTTTTTTTTTTTTTTTCAATTTTTGAAAGTTGCCGGGTATGCTCATGTAATTAGCATTAGCAGTGGCAAATGATGCAAGAAAGCAGGCTTATACAGCATCAGCCAAAAAAAAAAAAAAAAAAAAAAAAAAAACACATTATATTTCACCTATTCATTCCCTCCAACAGTTCTTCCTTGAATTTATTTAACTAATCAACCATCCATTAGCTAAAGGCAAACTTCCGTGCATCTATTCTGCAGCCGTCCTTCCTCAATTTGAATTTATGAGCCCCCCCCCCTTCACGAGTGTGGTCTGAGCAAGAGGAAGAATCTCATTAGCATTGAGCTTGCTCAATCCATTCAAGGCCTTAAACACCTCAATCAGTGCCTTGTCTTCAGACACTGCAATTTACAGAACTGGTAAGAACAACACTTTGTTCCACACATCAATTTGTCTGCCTTTCTCTGTACTTGTTCCAGCATCTCCACATCCTTCTTAAAATGAAGCCCCCAGACCTCTTTCTTTACTCAAGATGTGGCCTAACCCCATTGCCTTATACTATATTATAATCACCTCCTTATTCCTGCTAGCAAAATTCCTGTGTCAATGACAAAACTCCTTGACTCACTGCCATGATAACTTATGCCACTGCAGACATGTACCATGAGTTAATCATGTCACCTGTCTGCAGTGCTCAGAGAACTTTGTATCTGACTGTACAATTATCTCCGGGTCTTTTTCATTTTCTACTACCATGAGTATAATAACACATAGTTGGTATGTTACTGCTGCAGTACTTTGCATTTATCGGTTTTAAATTATTGCCATTTCTCAGCACATCTGCCTAACTTTTCTAGATCCTGTTGCAGTAGCATACTCATTACTTGTATCATCTGCAAACTTGGACATTAAGCCTGATATGCCTTCATCAATATCATTGATAAATATAGAACACAACAATTGACCCAACACCAAACTCTGGGGGACTTCGCTAATAAGATTTGTCTATAAAGAAATTTCTATTGATTACCACTCTGTCTTCTCTCACCCAACCATCCCCTTTATTCATAGTGGCAATTTGTCCTTAATGCCTCACTGCTCCAATTTGTACAGGAAGGCTTTTATATGCAACAGTATCAAAAGCTTTTCTGAAATCCAAGTATATAATATCAGAATTATTTTTGCATCCAGTTCCTTTGTTACAGCATCGTAGTAGCCAGTCAAATTGCCCAAGCAAGATTTCCCCTTAACAAACAGACACACAGCATGCTGTGTCTGAAGTATAATTCTTTTACCAGTGACTCCATTATTTTCACTGAAACAGAAGTTAAACTAACGGGTCTGTAATTACTTGTCACCCTTTGATCCCCTTTGTGAATTGGGGATACATTTGTGCATTTCAAGTTTGGGGGAAGTAAAGAAGTTTTTGCATCTTTTGCTAAAATTTTCTCGTAATCTGCTTTTGTTTGCCTTACCTCCTTTGTGACTTTAGCATTAATGGAGGCATATGATGCAAGAAAACAAGCTTATACAGCATCAGCCAAAAAAAAAAAAAGTCCTTCACCCATTATTTTCTCCAAAAGTTTGTCCAGTTCTTCCTTGAATTTTTTATGCTATCAACTTCCACAACAACAGATAGAAGTTTGTTCTACCAACCACCCACTGGATAAAGACAAATTTCAAAACAACTATTCTACAGCTGTCTTTCCTCAATAGGGTGCCTCCGTAGCCAGGTGGGAAGGAACAGTAGTGCGTATCACATGCTTCTTGATTAGACCAGGGTTAGAGCCCGTCACCACCAAATACGGAGGATGCGGAAAGGTCAGGGAATGACCACCGCATATCCCGGAGCAATATGGCCTTAGTTGCTAATGCTCCTAAAAACCAAAACAACAACAACTTTCCTCAATTGAATTTATGTTCCCTCAAGTGCATAATCTGAGCAAGAGAAAGAATCTCATCATCATTTAGCTTGCTCAAGCCATTCAAGGCGTTATACCTCAATCAGATCCCCTTGAAGGTGCCTGACACCTGCAAGGTGTGGCCTGACCATTGCCTTATTACAAAGGGATAATCAACTCCTTGTCCCTGCTTGCAAAATTCCTGCATATCATTAACAAGACTCCATGAGCTGCTCTGGCAACCTGTCTGCACTGCTCAGAAACTTCATATCTGACTGCATGATCCCCACGTCTCTTTCATTCTCCACTACCCTGAGGGTAGTACTGCACAGTTGGTTCATTATCCGTGGGTTACTGCTATGCATATGATGCTTTTGTCAATGTTAAACTCAAGTTGCCACTTCCCAACTTTTCTAGATCCTGTTTTTCAATAGCATACTGTCATTAACAACCCTGGAAACTTGAACATTAAGCCCAATATACCTTCATCAATATCATTGATAAATATAGAAAACAACAATGGGGCCCAACACCAAACCCTGGGGACTCCATTAATAACATTAATCCACAGAGAGCAGTGTCCGTTGATTACCACTCAACCATCCATAGCAGCAACTTGCCCTTAATGTCATACTGTCTTAATTTGTACAACAGTATCAAAAATATTCAAGCACTGTGACTTATCTCTTTATCTGAATGATCATAGTCCATTCATTAATTAGAAAATCAGGCTTGTTGTGTGATATTGTGTTCAGATAAAACCTTTGATTTTGTCACAGAATTGTTGAACTAGATTTTCTATACTTAGCTTTTAAATTCCTCCCCCCATCTCTTTCTCTCATTTTCCTGTTATATTTTGAATTTAACTGCTCACGCAATTTCGGTAGTAGTGCAAACTAATAACTTTATTTTTAGTTCAAAACTGATGGGCTCAAAATATGATGCTCGGTTTGATTAAATGGGTCTGAAGTAGCTGTGAAAGATAAGAACTTCAGTGTTATTCGAGAATTTGTTTTTTTTTAAAAGTCAGTTACTCATAGTACTTTATAGATTTTTTACAATTTGCATTTAAAATGTTAAGAATATTTTAGTTCTTCTGAGGTAGACATTTGTGAATAGATGATTTAGTCAGTATTAGAAGATAACATTTTGTACCATGAAGAAATTCTCAATTTCTCATTCAGAACAGATTCGTAAATTTCACCTTTGCCACCATTACTAATACAGCTCAGTGTGTATATAAGCTGTTCATTAAAATAAAGTACTATATTGTTTATTGTGTGTTGTGATGTAATTGTACATATTCCCTATTTAATACTTGCAACCCATACAAAAAGACAACATTCCTGTTTAATCTTTCATCTTTTAACCTGGCTCTGCAAAGCAGTGTTAAACAAGGCGCTCCTGAGAGCAGCTTCCACGTTCATTCTCTTCTGTAAAATAGCAACTTAATTTACGCATGCACAAAAAAAAAAAAAAAACCTTTAATTCCACATAATGTGCATTTTTCTCCCTTCGCTTTCAGATATCCCGAAGTGATCTGAAACTGGTTATCCCTTTCATAATGTATCTCGTATATTGAGCTGCTTGGGTTAGTTTAAAAAAAAACTGGGCAGCCTTTGTTATTGTGTATGAGAGATTTAACTTACCACAATGAGAATTCCTTACAAAAAAATCTCTCCATCTGTTTTTGCATATGTCATCCAATGCAAGAGTTTTTTTTTTTTTTTTTTTTTTCTTTTTTTCTCTTCCCTCTTTTCTGAATTACATTTGTTATTATTCTCTTATATTGACTGGAAGTTACAGGATGATATGCAGCTCCTGTTGTCAAGTTTTGTCATTATGATGTGAATAGTTGGTTTTTAGCAGTTATTTTTGAATTATTTGTACAAAAATATCTGTAAAGCTCTATATCATTAATTGGGAGGGTGGAACTTCGGTGTGTTTCAAATTAACAAGGATAATACCGTTGTATGTTGAACTTCTCGGGGAGCCATGAAATATTTTGTTGTACTTAAATTTCATTCTAATGAATATCACTGAGAATTGTTTTGAAAGAACCATTACTTGTTAAAATGAGTTCTGCTGCACTTTGTAGATCTTGGGGAGAACAGTTGTTCTCCGTCGCATTTAAAACTGTTACCCACAACCGGTTCTCGCACTTGGAGAGCTGAGATCCTAGTCAGTGGTGTAAGTAGTACTTAGACTACTGACTTTGATTCAAAGTGATCTGAAGGACAATAAATCTTCAGTTTGACTCTCATTTTGATTTCAGTGTATGGTGTTCTTTTTCACTAGCTAATCATGTAATTTTATTCCAGTCTTATTTTTCGTACCAGTATTTATTCTAGATCCAGCATTCCTGTTCATTATATAATCACGCAATTAATGTTATCTCAGTGTCAGAAAAATTAGTTTTATTTTGGTGCTGAGAGTGAGATGGCCATTAGTTTATTACTCAGTATACAGATCATAAACTAAATAGTAGTAGTGAGGGTAGGCAGACATGAGTCAGATATCTTGCTCCTGAACATTGAGTAGGGTTTCCAGACTACTGTCATGAATGGCAGAAAAGAACTGAAGAAGAAAAACAGGCTCAGTGAGGCAGTTTTTTTCTAAAGCTGATACCAGCAAGTTTCCTGTTTGATTTACAAATACCGTTTCTACATTTCAACTCTGAAAATCTAAACACTTAATCCTGCATATAGTATAATCTCTAATATCTAGAAGGAATACAGATAGTTCTCAGATATTTCATGATACCACTTGTATGACTTCTTCAGTGACTGAATTGCTCTCCTTATTCCAGTATTGGATGAAGTTGAAATGTAATAAAGACAGCAATTCATTCACTAATAAGTAGTACAGTAAGTTAGACAATGTCTGAAAATTATCTGTGTAACTTTAAGAAATTAAAGACAGAACTTTCTCTATACTTAAGTTGAAGTTCTTAGTTTCCACTTTGATTTACCTGCACACCATGGCTCTTATAGAACAAGTTAATTATTCTACAGTTCCTTCAAAATGTATAGCCATCTTTATTTCTTACCAATGTAAGTGATTTTCTAACACTGACATATGTATGTGCGGCGCGCACACACGCACACACAGCAGTTCCCAACTTTACGAGTTAATTTTATGCTTAAATAATGATTTGTCCACAAGTGAAAATCGTCTTTAAAATCAAGCACTATTACAATAATATAGAAATTATTTGTCATGCAAATGTTTAAAGAATGTTAATTCTTCATCATCATCACTAAATGCACTCATTGATGGTTCATTACTCATTGTTGCTTGGCACTCGGTTTGTTGGAAGCACAAGGAGTCTTCTTCTTCAGAAATGCTTTTTAAGAGTCATTTGTTTCCAAGACAGTCTTCTCTTTTCTATATAAATTTCACAATAGCATACATAAGCATTTTTTAAATCTTTAACAACTTTTCTAGTACGCTCGAAATTTGAATCTTGTGACTTGAAAATCTCAGTTGCTTTTTCTATTTGTTGAAAAGCTTCATCAGACCCCTTGAGAATGAATGAATGAACAGAAATTTGGCTATTAAATCTTCTCTTTCCTCAGCTTCTTCACATTTTGCCATTTCAAGGTCTTTATCTGTGAATTCTCCATTGTGTGCTTGAAGCAGATCAGTGTCAGTTGTAGAAACCTCAAGAGTTTTACAAAAGAAAAAAGCAAATCTGCAAGTGCAAAAATGAATTTTTAAAAATTTCTAAATTAGAGGACAGTCTTTCATATCACTGATGGCATGAAATCATTGCAACCAATATAAAATACTTTGAACTGTCATAATGTTTCTGGAAATCCATCAAAGAAGATATTAAAATGAAGAATTATAAGAGGATTTGGTGTTCTACTCTAAAGTGGTCGCATTGGTAGGAGTGTAGATACTGATGCCAACAACCATATGACTACAAAGCAACTAGACATGTAACATGTCAAGGGTTCAAGAGTAAATCAGGATGTTACATAAGCTGAAGTGCTGATTACAATAAATGTAATTTTTTTTCTATATTCTTATGTTGATTGGAATTTCATAAAAGGGATAACATTATCCATGGTCAGAATTAGTTGTTGGCACATTGGCTTCTGTGGCCATAATGCACCCCTCGTAGTTCTGTATTTTCAAGTGTCAGAATAAGTGGTGTGCACTGTATATGCACCCATTGTTTTGTCAGTGTTTTTGTCTGTATGCATGTGATAGCTCTATTCCGGTGAATGGAATTTATAATGCAATTAATGCAATTTTATGTTTCGGTCTTAGAAAAAAAAAAAAAAAGTTGAGCCATTCCAGATTTCATTAAATTTGGAAAAATAGAAATCCAGCAATTGTCTTTTCATATGCATATAGGCTTCCCAGTTTTAATTTTTGTAAAATTCATCCTCTCCCGTTGAAATTATTTTATTTTTATTTATTTATTTATTTTTTTTTTTTTTTGTGGATAAATTAGAGTTGTTCACAGGATATGTTGCTTTGCTAATTGAAACTCAATTCTGACTATCTTTCAAAATGAGATTGATTCATTTGTGGGTTGTTCAGACTTAGGCGATCATTTTAGGAATTCTGCTGAATGAAGGTGAAATTGGGTAAAGATTTTAGGATTGGTGTAGACAAAATCCTTCCCTTGTGTTAATAGCTTAGCTTAGTGATGACAATGTACACAAACCCACAAATGAGAGAGAGCATTTCAACTAAAAGGCATCTGTGTTTATCTTGCTCAGTTTTAAATTTAAATAATTTTACTTTCGGTTCTCTTTTGTATTTGCACTGAAATTTCTTTGTTTTTTTTTTTCTAATCAACATTCTCTCTCTCTCTCTCTCTCTCTCTCTCTCTCTCTCTCTCTCTCTCTCTCTCTCTCTCTCTCTCTCTCTCTCTCTCTCTCTCTCTCATTCCACATTCTGTACAAGGGCAGTTATTTGTTGTCTCTCTGTGTTTGCAAGTATTATGTTTAATTTTTTCTTTTTTTTTTTTTAATCACTTCAACAAATGCAGTTTACATTTGTTTCCGAAGTACACTAATCATGTTTTTAGACTGAACCAAAGATGGGGAAACAACTTTCCATTTTAGAAAAAGGTGATTGGTTATGCAAAATTTAAATTTATAAATCTAAGTGGCAATACTTAGTTCATCTGACAGTAAGCTTGTGCAATAAAATTATGCTTTAATTCAAATAAGGAATTGATTATTTATTCCAATTGAACCTGCAGTTCCAATATATGGAATCTTGCATGTTAATAGCTTGTATTATATTTTGTAATGATATACTAAACAATTGAATTATGATGTCCCATCATAATTATGTTGTTTAAATTTTATCTGAAAGCAATTAAATTAAGTTTTAAAGAATGCCACCTTGCATTCTGAACACTTAGGTCTTCATACAAGATTCCAGAGTTGAAAGTGGATTCCCCAAAATTTGTTTGAAAAATCAAATGTGCTAGATTGGATTATTGGAATACATATTAAATAATTTAAACCATTTAATTTGTTTACTTGAATCAATAAAGTGATTTATTTAATTTTTTTATTTATTTATTGTTATTTTTTATTTATTTATTTATTTTTTCCTCATTCTACGGAAATCTTATTCTTAAAATATTAATACCTACATGATGCCTGTTACAGAACACTTTAGCAAGAACACTATTTTGTAGAACACTTATTCTACAAAAGCAAATGCAGACTTAATCTGTGCTTTCAAATTGTGTTATTTTGCAAAAAATGTTTATTGAAAATAACATTTTTATTAAATCTTTCTTCCATCTGTACGTGTTTTGGTGGGGTGTCTATTATAAGAATCTAAAGAGGGTGTAGAATGAGGTTCCATAAACTACTTTATTTCTTTAAAAAGTAATTGTCACCATTATGCATATTTTACTTTTAGTGCTTATAATGTGAGGGGGGGTTAAAATATTCACCTACCAATGGCTGTCTGAAATTTTTACCGCTTATTTATTTATTATTTTGCCCAGAGTAAACACTTTTAACCCCTTCATGGATTATTCCGAGATATCTCGTTTTTAGTTTTAAAAGTTATTTGGAAGTACACGAAATATCTCAGGATACAATAATACCTCCAAATGTAGGATTGAGGCTTATTTTCTCGGCATTTATCTGGCTAATTTTGCATTAGCCATATAAATCTTGGAATTTTCTTACATCTGGCAACAGACGACTGGCTTTCATTTTACTTATATTTACTTATTGTACAGCAATGTCAGAACAATAGCACGTATTCCTATGTGTCGCCAGTAAGCAAAATAAAATTTGTCATCCTAAATGCTGAATATGATAAGCTTTAAACAATTAGAAAACTATATCGAAAAATATTTCGGCTTCCTCTTGAACTGCTGCCCGTAAGCAACGCTTACCTTGCCTATCCACTTGTGATAGCTATGTGTCAGAATGTAGTTAGTTCATCACAATTATTGCTTGTGTGTTCCACTTGATTTTTTTAAAATTTATTTATATAATGGGTAGTGAAGAGTTTTCTGTTCCTTTCTTTTAGCTCAAGCGCTAATTTATTTAAAAAATCTGTATAATTTGCAAACTTTTTGGCATGCACAAGATAACTTGGGATAGCCCACATGGGTTAATTACTCCTGTGTATTTTCTACTAAAAATTTATAAAAAAACACAAACTATACAATGAGTATTCGCATGATGCATACTTTTAATCAGTAAAATATAAAAAAGTCGATCCGTTATGGCACATCTTCAGGGGGGGGAATGTTACAGGAAGGGAGGTTTGAAACAAAGCCGTCACATAATATAATGACACTGCAGCTCCACCCACCTGGTTGTGTGACCACGATCTTAATTGTGCACTTATGGGCATAAAAGTAAAGTGTTTTGCTGTTTTACACCCTCCAGGATGGTGAATTTTTCTAGAGTTTATTACTGGTGTATATATTTAAATTTTCAGTTGGAAAAAAGTTTTTTCTTTCTTTCTTCGAGGACTTAATAGCAACGTTTTTTGCTATAGATATTATAATGTAATATATGCCTGGCTGATTTTTTTATTACAGTGCTTGTTTTAATGTGCTTCATATAAATGTGAATATTTTAAAACACTGAGTGGGAATGGGAACACTAAGAAATCAGTCTTTGGCAAATAGGCTAAAAATCTAATGGGTTCCAGAATATTTTATTTTTACAGTATTTCAACTTGTATGTAGTTGCTTTAGCTAAAAGTCATGGTTAAAAATAATCTAAACTAGGGTTTTTGCAATGCATATATGCAGATTCGAATGAGTATGGGGTCAATAACAAATCTGTTGGTATTCATTTTGTGAACTTAAACTGTGTACAGAGGTAGTGACCACATAGGTCAGTGGAGTGGGCTTTTTGCGTTATGAATATGACTTATTTGGCATTTGTGACATTTACTATTAAAGAAAATAGAAACAGTTTTGAGATAACCTTTGGCACCTAAAAGTTGCTCCACTGCTGTCAAGGGACCCAGTGTGCATCATGGAAATACTTCCTATACCAATATAGTGCTGACATCTTCATTGTTGGCACCTGATAGAATGAGCTCTTGCTATTTTTGTCATATTCTGATACACTCATCACAATGAAATGGCAAGATGTGGGATCAATTGGACTGGGCAGTGAATTTCTCTAATCCTCTGCTGTTCACTGTTTGTGTTCCTGACCCCACTGTAACCTTCTCTCCTGTTTTGCTGACAGGGCACAAACCTGCACATGAAGCTTGTCAGCCTCCATTGGCCTTGCATATCAGGCTGTTTCCAACCATGGGATCACAGTTGGATGGGTGTTATTGGAGTGATCTCTATGCACGTGAGAGACAGTTGTATGCAAAACACCAGTAGGGTTGCAGTTTCTATCATGCCTAGCACCAACTGCCATGCCACATTAGAGTTATCTAATTCTTTTGTCTTTCCCATTCTTGCACTAAATTGCACACATTCAGCATCTCTTTATAGCTGACTTCCTGCTTTATGTACATGGTAATAAGCACATGATGATGTTACTGGAGGAGCATGCCATGAAAATGGTAGGTGTGAATTTGCAGCTATTCACTGATACTGGTGGAGGGGGAGGGTTAATTTGCCTATGAAGCCAATGCATAACCCAGTAGTTGATCATATACATCTTGATTGGGTGTTTGTGTGAGGGGTGATCAAGTATTTGAAACTTGACTAGCAATTTCATCCTTCTATGTGGCTACCTTTTTAGAGCCATGCATTTTTCCTGTCTGTGATCTTTCAAGCTTCTTGAATAGAACTTGCTTTAAGGCAGAAAACCAATTAGAGCAATAGCCATGAGTTTGCAAACTGACCCATGGCTGATGTTCAGTTCATTTTCTAAAAAAATTATAGTCATGCATCTGTCTTCAGAGACTGACTGTTCCACTTTACCAATATGGCTAGGGCTTACAATACCGAGATTCTGGGATCCCAATAATTTTTTTCCAATATTCAAATCCCAATATTGATACAAAAATACCAGTTTTTCTGTACTAATTTTAAAAATAATTATCCATGATTTATTCATATAAAGGTTATAAAATCGACACCAATAAGTCATTAATACTGCTGAATTTGCAATGAGGGATTGTTATACACAGTACAAATGCAATGGAAACCTGAAAATGTCATTAAACTGTAAGTAATATAGTGTGTGTGTGGAGGTGAAGCACTTAAGGAATAACGAAAACATCATTACGGAAATATTTCCATTAGTGGCAGTAGGCCTGGTAGTGCAATTGAGGAATATGGTTAACAATGGTACGGCAGGTGCGGAAGAGTTAAAATTAAAAGCTTCTGAACAGTAGTTTAATCCCTCTATTACTTGAAGTTTCCGCACTTAGTGCATTTTGGGAAAGATTGTCAGTATGGAGCAGTTTAAAGGTATTGTGAACAGGTGATCTTGAGGTAAAATAGCCCCACCCCACACACACAACTTAGATTTGGTTTCCTCACCAAGCTTAACCGTCAGTCCCTTTCTTTCGTTAATACGGATATAGTGCTATAAAAAGGAAATATATTTTTTTTTTATTTTTGATAAAAAGGAAATAAGATTTTTTGAAGATGGGGGGGGGGCTAAATTGCAACTCTTCTACAACTATCTCAGTATAAAGCACTAACCAGTACAGAATCCAAAAGGTCGTTTTCTGCCGCTAATTAAATATGTACCAAAATTAGATCCAGTTTAAACGATAACGCTGTCCTGTTTCTTAAGAGCTCATTTTATTCTGACAGGTGGTGTGGATGCTTTTTTTTTTTGTTTTTAGAATAGCTGTATGTTTAATAATTTTTGCTAGAATATTTATTATTGTAATAAAAGTTTGATTTAAAATGCAAATTCAAGTAATTACTTGTTTTTTCCTTACTTTATTGCACCTAATTGTCATCAAAATTTATTGTGAAATTTTTTTTTTTTTTTTTTAATAGTGGTATCCCGGTTTCATAAATTAAAAATACTTAAATACAGTAATACCCCGACTTACGCGAACTCGGAGTTACGCGGTTCTTGATTTTTTCGTTTGGCAACGCTGCCGCCCACTATCTTCAAGGTCGTTTTTCATATGTTATCGATATACGGTGCGACGGCGGAGAATGAGAGCGAAAGATGAACAAAATTCAACTTTGCTGCTTTTATGTTTTTTATATCAGTGAAGGGGAAACATTTCACCATAATAACGTAAAAACCAACACAATTCCAACTATCGGTATAATCGCAAATGCAATTAGATCGAGTTTACTACCAGTTTATAACAGATTTCACTAGCAGAAACGCAACTGGATTTTTATTGTTTTATGGTAGTAACCCCTAGAAATGTGAGGTGTTAATAGTGTATCTCTACCTTTATGGTGTTGTTTATTCAGTTGCTACATGCGCGCAGCTTTGTTTATGCGTATCAAGCGTGCCTCCTCGTTTTGTAATTGTGCTTTATTCCCTAAAAATGAGTAAAATACTTAAAAGGTGTGAAAAGGAAGCGTCTTGGTGAAGATACTGCAGATTTAGAGAGAAAAAGAAAAGCAATTATCGATAAACAGAGGCGGACTGGATCAAAAATTCTTACCCGGGGAAATTTATAGTGGCCTCATACTATGGTTTATGGCCAAAATCACACTGGCCCACCGGGGTTTCCCCGGTAAGGCTTATGGCCAGTCCGCCTCTGTCGAGAGAAAAAATATGAAATTGTGAAACGCTTTGAGCAAAATGAAAGACCATGTGATATTGCACGTGCTACAGGCCTAAATGAAGCAACGGCGAAAAGCACATGACAATTGCAAACTTGACAGGTTGAAAATTGAAAAGGGCTCAATTGTAAAGGGCTTAAAAATTTTAGAAAACATAGACTCCAACGTAGAACGCGTTATAGCTACAAAGCAAGGAATAAAAAAAATTATTAGCTTGCTACGAAGAAATTCTGCGTGAAAAAAAGAACGCGCTGTGTCCTCAGACGAATTTGTTAGATTTTATGAAGCCATCGACATCGAAATAACTTTTTAACGTAAGTAATTTGTTTTTTAATACATATTTTGTATTAATATGTATAAAGAACTGCAATTTTATTAATATTTTTCTTCTAAACTAGTGTTTATGTTAGTCCTTGGTCCCAATTAAGCAAAATTTATATGTATTTATATGCAAAGTTGTACCCCGACTTACGCGAATTCGACTTACGCGATTTTCGTCGGACCCACCTATCGCGTAACTTCGGGGTATTACTGTATTGTATTAAGATTTTGACCGGTATTGTGAACCCTAAATATGGCTGAGATGAGTCTTCCCTCTCTTGGGTCATTGTTCATGCATGCTGCTTTGTCCCTGCCTGAAGTGTCTTTCCAATTTTTCATAGTCTCGTGTGATTGGTACTCCCCCTTATATAGCTTTCGTCCCTTCATGGATTTGTTTTGCTTTGCAAATATTTTATAATGAATCAGACCTCAACCTTCTCTAGAAGAATTTCAAGATTTTTTTTTTTTTTTAAATTATACAAGGACAATAAAGGATGGTCATTTTAAAAGTAGCCCCCATATGATAAAATGCACTTGCTCCAGTGTTTCTGCCATTCTCCAAAATTGTGGTGGAAGCCATTTTTTGACATGTATTTGAGAATCACCTCAGTTGTCTTTTCTGACAACTGGAAATGTTTTCGTTACAGTCCCTTTTTTAACTTTGTAAATAAAGTTAAAAAAGGGACCGAGTCCTTAGCCAACATTAATGTCAAATGCTATCTAAGGACTCGGGCATGAGCAATGTGAAGCCTTGGATTGTCGTGATGCAGCATCTACCCAACTGTGTGTAGTTGTTTGTGACGAATGCGATTCCACAGTGTGTAGTACAGTTCTGTAGTAAGGTTCCGTAGCAGTCGGTATGACATGGCACAACATGCTGGTAAACTATTCCTTGAATTTCAAAAAAGAGATAATCTTCCCTGCAAAACCATATTTTTTGCTTTTTTTCAGTGTTGGCAATGACACGGGCTTAAAAGCAGAATTTTTGCTTACTCTCTGGGTCAAAATGAAGCCATTATCACCTTTTGCAGAACCTCAGGCTTCAAGAATTGTCCATTGCAGCTCCTGACACCTCCATGTGATCTTGCTATTGCTCGGGTGTGTGTAGTCTTTGTACCCAGTATACACAAACGCATATGCAAATGGTCATGGAGAATACTGCGTGTGCTTCCTACTGATATTCTTAACAATCTCACAATTACAGAAGCAGAGTTTGATTTCTGTGGTGACAGCAGTTATTGGAAGGCCCATCGATCTTTGTGAT
Organism: Mastigoproctus giganteus; assembly: GCF_048544385.1. Taxonomy (NCBI): domain Eukaryota; kingdom Metazoa; phylum Arthropoda; class Arachnida; order Uropygi; family Thelyphonidae; genus Mastigoproctus; species Mastigoproctus giganteus. The sequence continues at coordinate 7,262,773 of NW_028328292.1, read as the reverse complement.
TGATGTCCGTCTTTAAACATCCTAAACTACCTATGAGCTGTGCTATATGGAAGCACAGATTCACCATGAGCCTCTTAACATTTCATATGCTTCATCTGATGTTTCAGGTGCCTCCGTAGCCAGGTGGGCAGGCGCAGCAAGTATATAGCACATGCATCTTGATTAGACCGCGGTTCGAGCCCGTGACCACCAAATACAGAGGATGCAGAAAGGTCAGAGAATGACCACCGCATATCCCCGGAGCAATATGGCCTTAGTTGCTAATGCTCCTAAAAACCAAAATAACAACATAACAATCTGATGTTTCCTTGAGATGGAAACAAAATTTGAGAGGAGCATACTGTTCCTTGCTTGTTACATAGGAAAGACTGAACAGGCAAACTTGACCGACCACCAAGGTCACGTTGTGTGCACAGGTCAACTGCACTGTTCCTATGTGATGCAGCTTGGTTTTGTCTTAAATTCCACAGCTCAGCAAGAAATAGTGAACAGTACAGTTGCTCTTGAAAAATTGTGATCATTCTTTATTGAACAGTCCTTGTAGGTTAGAACTATATACTATTCCAGCAAAAGTTGCAGGACACCCAAGTTTTGAATGAAGCTGTTTTAGTAATGACTGCTTCATTGTATCATGGAAGACTTTCTACTAATTTATCCTAGGAAGTTGGTGGTTGCTCTATTCCTTTAATGTATCCACAAGGTCTACTAAAAAAACGAGGGCTTCCTTGGCCTCTTCCCAGTTCTGCAAAGATGTTTAATTGGGTTGAGATTAGTGCTCTAGTTTGGCCACTGTAATGCTTCAGTGTTATTTGTTTCAAACCATACATTCACATGTTCTTTTGACATGAAGCATTGCACTATTGTTCTGGAAGGTGTAGGGAGCACTTCCATAAATTGCCATAGTGTGTATTCAACTTGATGCATTATATACCTTTGTTGCTATTAGACACCAACTAACCAACCAGCCATAATAATCTAAGGCATACCGAATTGTCCAGAACATCAATCTAGGATACAACCATTTCATAGTTCCATGCTTTGTGACCAGTGGACCTAATAAACATGAGAATTAATTCCTGAGAATAAAGAAGGTTCTTGGTCTGGGAGGTCTCTCTTCTCTCCAAGGAACCAATGTCCTTCCTTCAACAGGTTGTGACCTCCACATGAAATATAATTACTCTATCTAGACAGTGAGTAAAATTGTGGACTGATAAACATCCACCTTCCCTACTTATATACAATAAATATTTGATGCTAGCGCCATGCCAAGCAGCAACTCACTCCCGTATACTATTATATGCTTGCTTCCATACAGGTAACTTAAATTTCCTTCAGTGACTGAAGTGCTGGCACAGTAGCTGATTGTTTTTGTCATTCTTGCCTTTTGGCTATCTTGACATTCATGAGATTTATTCTGTGTATCCTGTTTTATTACATTATTTTCCATAATGGAGTGTTTACTTGTCGTGTTAATTAAACCTGTAACATTTCATTAAATGTAGAATTTTTGTTATGCATAATTAACTTAAAAAATCATAATTGTGCATGCATAATCAAGTTTGTTTTGCTTGTTGAATTTGCATCCAACTCTTGCCAGGCTTTTTTTTTTTTTTTTTTTTTCCCATGAAATGATTTTATGCATGGTGACATTAACATATTGGTGACGATGTGGTACAAGACGTGTAATGAACCGCGTCATAGCTAACAAGTTAAGGCCATTTTGAGATCCAACAGTACACTTAGGCTAATTATTATGTATTTCAGTGTTTCACAACCTTTTTGTTGTGGTACTCTTTTAAAGATGCTAAAATTTTGCGGCACACTACATCACTATTATACTCATATGTTTGTAATATATGTATTTTAAATATATAAAAATAAATTATGAATAATATATATTATAATAGTGATTCAAAATTTGCTAATACAAAGGGTACTAGGAAAGTTTTGCAATACAGCTTTGTTTATTTAATTTTTTCAAAGTAATTTCCTCTACATTCAATACACCTCTCCATCCTCCGAAACCAATCTTTAAACCAGTTCTGCCAAGTTTCACTAGGGAGTAAAGCACACTCGTTGTCCCAAGCCCGTAGAAGGTCCTCATCACTGGAAAACCGCCTCCCTTTTAGCTTCATTTTCACATGCGGGAACAGTGCAAAGTCACAGGGAGCAAGGTCTGCACTGTAGGGAGGGTGCTCGAGAAGTTTCAGTCCTGTCGTGGTCAAATATTCGGTGCAGGCTTTGGCGCGGTGAACTGGAGCATTATCGTGATGGAGGTACCAGGTGTCCATTCTTGACTTCGGCCACAGGTTCTTCATAGATCCAATGACTTTAGGCAGGCATTGTTCAGTGTACCACTTAGCTGTGACTGTCTTCTGCGTGTCCAAAACGACACGTTCCACAATTCCACTCGATTTGAAAAATACAGCTATCATTTTCTTCTTTACAGATCGGGATTTTCTGACAATTACGGGTGTGTCGTCATCATCAAAGACCCAAACTTTGTTTTGAGCCTTGATCGGCAGATCATAATAGTACAGCCAAGTCTCATCACCTGTCACGATATTGTTCACATACCGAGATTGTCCCTTATCAAACTTTTTTAACATCTCCCGGCACCAAGTCACACGTCGTGTCATCTGCTCTTCAGTCAGTTGATGCGGCACCCAGAGAGAACAAAGTTTCTTCACGTGCAAATGATCTTGCAGAATCGAACGAATTGCTGGTGCATTTAGGCCCAAAGTATCCTCTATCTGTTGGTAGGTCACTCGCCTGTTTTCGTCAAGCATTTTCCTCACGGCAGTAACGTTTTCCTCCGTAACTGACGTTCGTGGCCTTCCCGGCCTCTCAGAATCCTCCAGAGTGAAATTTCCCCTTTGGAATTCTCTATACCACCTGAATATCGTTGTACGATGTGGACAATCATCATCTAGTGCAAGAGTCATTTCTTCTAAGCACTGGTCTATGGTTAAACCACGTACGAAATTATACCGCAAAACTGTCCTTATCTCATTTCGTGACCACTATGCCATCGCAAGCACTTTACACTCTCACTACTAATGAATAACTGAGCCCATCGACTTGGCATGGCGGCTACTATGCGCGTATGAACATGTCTCAACATGCAGCAACAAGCAGCTTCCTGTGATTCATTGTTGCGTCATATTGCAAAACTTTCCTAGTACCCCTTTGTGTTAGTGTTATTAAAGTGAATTTCCAGCAGCTTGTCACTACGGATCTCAGCCAATTCTTCTTCCTCTTGCAGATTCCAAAGTTCCAATTTCGGAAGGTTTCTTGTTGCAAATGTGGGTCTCTTACCCACAAATATTTTTGGGTATCAGGGGATGGGAAGTAATGCTTACTTTTTGTCTTTAACAGCTGTAATGTTTGGCTTATTGCATTAATTAGTTTAGTATGGCATTTTTACTATATACTCAACTTTTCTTTAAAAGTGAACAACTTATCAGTAAATTTTCCTATGGACCTTGCATGCTGATATTTAATTTATTAAGCTGCACAAATAAATCTTCTAGAAAAGCTAATGTAAAGCACCAAATTTCATCAATTAAATAATCACAAATTTCTGATTGCTCCAGTGAAAATTTTTTTGAGCATTTCCTCACGCAACTCATACATATGCACAAGTACATTTCCTCATTATATATTAAAGAAATGATCAGACTCCAGTTTTTCGCATAATTTTTCAAAAACACGTATTTTTTTGTGGTCTAGTTTTGATAAAAATCACCATTTTAACCGCTTTATCGGGTACGACTGTCTTTGCTAATAGAAGTTCTCTGTGTATAAAACAGTGTGATAATATTTGAATTGTGTCATTTTAATAGGTTTACAAATCCTTTTAGTGCTCCCACGATATTATGGAAGTTGTGTGGTGGCATTTGCACCAGTGGTGCAAATGCCGCCACACGACTTCCATAATATACCACACTTTTGCAAATAATTATTCATTACTTCGAAAATATCTTGCCCAGTTGTTCTTCGACATATAAATAAAACAATATCAATATCATCGGACATTTCTTTTATATGCCTGCTAATTGTGCTGTTCGAAAGTGGTACTGTCTGTTTTTTTTCCCCATCAGTTTGGCTACTGAATTGCTGACTTCTTGAGCTTTATCAGATATTTTAGACACTAAAATTCTGCACCTTGTTTTCTAGTAGAGGCCTGCAAGTCTTTTAAAATGCTCCACAGTTTTGGACGATACATTCTCATGTTTTGTAGAAAAATGACGCTGCAATTTACTAGGCACCATTGATTTTTTTTTGACAATTTTAAACCACGTACCCCACATAAAGGTAGAGGGAAATCTTGGGTACCAGTATACGAAAATCCTATCGCGTGGCCAAATAATCATCATATTTACATGTTTTCTTCTTTTTCGGTGTTGATGGTGGTTTGTTTTTGACATTTTCTCCAAGTCCGTTATCAATTTGCATCTTCTGATTTTTTTTTTTTTTTTTTTTTTTTTTTTCACTAAAAATTTATCCATCGCTAATAATTTCTAATAAAAAATTGCTAAAATTTCTTCTAGAATGTTACTAATACAGTTAATTGAAAATATCTGTTCTTTACGAATGAACTGAATATGACGTTTTAGAGATATAAAATTGTGTTTTTATATCTATACTGTACTTTACTATACTGCTTACAAGTTGGACTTATACAGCTGCCTGTGACAGTCTCTCAAATGATAAAAATAGCTTAATAATGGTGAACAGATCTACTAATAGGAATCAAAAGGTGAACAGATTGTTTCCTAGTAAAAAAAAAAAAAAAAAAGTGTGCGTCACGTTGACCGCTGAAAAGGGCTGGGGTTGGTGCAGCGTAAATAAATGAATTTTTTATTTGAATTTTTGTTATAAAACTTGGATTTATGTTTTTTTTTATATATATATATATATTTGCATTTTCTGTGGCACAATATGTTGAGAAACGGATGTATTTTATTTATTATTTTTTTTTTTCCTGTGTGCACTGTAATCTGTGGCTGACAAAAGAAAGTAGTTGCCTCTAAAACTCTTGCATCTGAAAAATAAATGAAAACCTTGGTTGTGAAATTAGACAGGGATATAATGATAAGGACTCATCAAAAGATTTGTTTTAAAATCTGGCTCCTAAAACTTCAGCTGCTTTACGTACTGCTGAGTGGATTAGAAATATAGTTAGATTTATGGCTAAAATATTACTGATTATAACTATTGACTGTTTGGGAGAACGTGTCACGAACCCAACCCCATTCACATTTTATAGTCTACGTCAGTGGTCTCAAACTCAAAATGCATGATCTGAAAGCAGCTGACGGGCCGGAATTTTTTTTAACAAAATGAGAGTCAATATAAGCACCGTATTTACAACAAATACATAATTGAAATGTATTTGCGGGCCATGTAAAATTGCTTGGGGGGGGATGTGGCCCATTGACAACCCAAAAGATACTTTTAAATTATATCTTTATACAAGTTTCAGTATAAATATTTAAGAGCTAAAAAAAAAAAAAAAAACACTTAAAAACAAAATGACCTTCACATGTGTGGTAGAGAATCAGTTGTATATCAAACTTGACACCTCTACAGTTTATTTGTACTCACTAGGTAAAAGGTTATATGAAAATATTAGAAGCTGTTGATTGTAGTGGGAGGGGGTGCATTTGCTCTGATATTTTAGCATATCACCACCAGGGATGGTTATACCATTGATCGACTAGCATTATTATAAATGATCATTACAATGGGGAAATCCTGATAAATATTAATGCTATTAATTGTTGATTTGATTGAATAGAAATTGTTCTTTGAATGCATAGGAAATTCTAGAAAGCATAAACTTTTAATTAAGTTTAAGATGGGTAACTGAAATTTTTCACTTGTGTAGATATAATGAAAGAAACATGTTTTGAAAAAACCATGTTATAAATTATTGTAAATGAAAATCAAACTTTCCCAGTATCAAACATTTTTATATTTACATCATTAAGTATTGGCTGTTTTAGTATGTGTAAATTCAAGTATTCACTGTAACAAGTACCATTGTATATTTATTTTAAAACAATTTTACCTTATGGCTGTAACCTAATATATATTTCACTTATACTTATCTGTAGACACATATATGGAAACCTGGAATCCAAAGGTCATGGAGATTATGTGTTGCAGATGGATCTGACTGGATTGAGGTTAAGAATGGATGCATGGAGAAGGGGACTATTATTTTGATCCAAGGAGAGGATTTGAGGAGTCCCTGGCAGGCATCCTGCATATTCTTCATCTTAAGGAGTATTCATTTCCTGTTTCTGTCTGGACCTACTCAGGAAGGGTGGATTTGAGGATCCTCACAGGACACCCATTTTCTGGATTGAATCCTTTCTGTTAGGGCATAGTTTTTAGATGTCTTCTGGAGATCAGTGAACAGGGCACTGGTTTAGGAGCATAAACACTGCATAGGGATAACACACAGGAGGAGGATAGATTCAGGATTGTAACTACTGGAGATCTGGATAGAGGGATTAGGCAACAGACTTCCATCTGGAGCTTTGTAGGTATAAGTGTAATATGTATGTATATGTAGACTTGCTTATGCATGACAATTTCATTAGCTTAATCTCTTAATTCAAAACATTCCCCTCTTTACAAATGTCAAGTAATAAATTTTCTTTATTTACTATCGAAGGTTACCTGTTTTGGATCTGTTCCTAAGAAAATAAGGATTCCTTCTGGACCTTTGATCAGGATCTTCAAGTTCAAGAAACAGTATGAACAAATGTCTGTTAGTGCTTTTGGTGGGCATATTTTTATTTGAATAACTGGATTTAGTCAATTTTGATCTGTAGATCACACTACTATTGTACTCTTTGCTTTCTCAATTCAGTTATATTTCTCTAGTAACTTAACTGTTGGTACTCTGGTACTTGTTGACATTCTCCAGTTCTGTGATTGTTGATTCAGGTACCTTTTTTTTTATCCATTGCCTTATAAAGTATCAATCATACACACACATGGAGATAATTAATTGCTTCATTAGTTTTTCTCACAGTAGTAACAGCTATATGGCAGCTGCTTCATTTGAGAGTTCATTGTGAAGTATGCATTATCGAGTTATTGGATATCACACAATTTTCAACTAGTAAAATAACATGGTTATTTTACTAGTTGAAAATTATATGGTTATAACAGACTAAACTTTTTGAGGAATAGTTTTTAGATACATATGAATTACTGTATATACTAGCCTTAAAATGTGTTTGAAGGCTTGTTTTTTTAAAAAAAAATATTTTATAATATATATACAGGTAGTTCCCGACTTTACAAGTTAATTCGTTCCTAGCATGCGCTCGAAAAGCAAAACTCGTAAGACGGGAATGTTAAAAACAGTGTTATGTTCTCAGCAATGAAATTAGTTAGCTAATTAGTTTGTTTAAACATTGATTGATTTATCCAAAGAAATGAGAACAGCCTGTAAAATCGAGTAAATTATAATAATAAAGAACTTATTTGTGACTGACAAATGTTAAAGAATGTTTGTTTATTCTTCATCATCATCGACTAAATGTACACTTGTTGATCATTCATTGTTGGCTCTGTATTCCTTGTTGGTTTGTTGCACAAGAAGTAGTCTTCTTCAGAAATGCTTCAAAAGGCATTTATTTCCAAGGTAATCTTCTCTTTTCTTTATAAATTTCACTATCAAATGCATAAGCATTTTTTTTTTTAACGGCATGCACAAATGGCAACTAACACAATTCACGCAGAATAACAAGTTTATGAAGCTTTAAAAAAAAAAAAAAGAATGAAGGGAAGATTCTGAAATTTTATTTTTTTTAGATTGAAGATTTCATTGAAAGGGAAAAACATTTCACCATAATAAATAAAAACCCACACAATTCCAGCTATCAGTATTCTTGCAAATGTAATAACATCAAGTTCCAATTATAACTGTTTATGCTAACAGAAAAGCCCAATAAACTGGAAAGTGCAAATTGTTTTATGGCCGTGACCTCCAGAAATGTGCTTTAGAAAAATATCACAAGGCGTTCAAAATTGATTCTTATAACAGAACACATATTAACAATGAAACTGTAGTGCATTTTAATTGGTAAGTAATACAATTTACATTATAAAAATGACCTTTTAGAGAGGTAAGTAGCTTAGTTAGAGTGAAAATTGTACCTTCCGAGGTACAGTGTGTTATTGGGTTCACATTATGATATTTTCATGATACAGTGGTGTCTCTGGAACGGATTAATATCATAAAGTGGGGTACACTGTATTGTATAGCTATGTGCATGGTTTGAAATGCAGTAGTTATGAATGTTTAACATTAATTTTTTGGAATTAATGTTCATATTTTTAATTTTGTTGATACTTGGAGGGGGGTGGACTCGTAAACCCGGGAACTGCCTGTATATATTGGGATTCTGCCTTCCTATTTTAGTATCTTTCATTTCTTACTAATTCCTACAATGTGGAATTAGTAAGAAATGAAATTAGTAACTCTGAATTATTTTAATTAGTAACTCTGAATGAGGAGATCAGCGTGTTTCAAAATTGTGTAACATTGCCAAGCATATCATGTAGATCAAAAGTTTTTGATCTTCATTTTGTGGAATTCTGGGTTTTTACACTGTGGTCCCGGGATCTGCAGAGCTTTTGATACTTATGTATATGTAGTTATTATAGTAAACGCAATATATTTGTTTTGAAGGTATCTGTCGGGCTAATTGTCATCTTGCCTGTTTGCCACTAAATTATATCATAATTGAATTTAAGTTTTGGACACAGTTAAATAGGCAGATGGGATACAAAAACAGATAGCTCCGTTAATTGGTGGTGGGATATATTGAGAGGGTTAGCCCTTGAAAAAGTTCCTTTCAATGTATCTCTACACCAATAGTTAACTACATAATCACCATTGTAATGTATTATATACCTTTTTATATTTTATTAATAATAATTATATGTATTATTCCAGGGTTCGGTCTTGTGGGCCAGCATTGGCTTTAGTAGTCCTTATAAGTTATTTTTGGCTGTAATGATTTACTGTTAGCTGTATATTGTTGTGTTCATATACATGTTCAGCTGCTGTATAGTACTTATTGTGTTTACTATAATAACTAGATTACAGACTGATGTAATGTACAATCAGCTATTGATGGCATTAATCTGATCTGAAAATTATGCTTTCATATTTATACTTATCCCTATTGTTATTTTTATATATATATAAATGTAATACACATGTTACAGTCAAATTCTCAGAATCACATTAAATAAGTGAATTTTAATCACTTCCAGAGTACTCTCCTCGGGGCTAATGCATTTTTGCCATAGCTGATAGAATACTCGTTAGTGGTTCTGACTGGATAGTTTGGAGAGCACTTGAGTTGTATCAGTCTCCTTTTGTTTGTTGCAGAGGTGACAGTCTCATAAATGCAGTTTCATCTTCGGTAGAAGAAAAACAAAAAATCTCATGCATGAGGTTCTTGTATGAGAAATGAACTGTGTGCATTCAGGTGCCTTATCACACAATTTGCAGTCTTTTGCTGATCTGCCCCTTGTAGTTAGTAATGCAACACCTGTGTACATCCTTTCTTATTTCACAGTGGCACCTTGTCAGCACAGTACTGTAATGGTCAATATAAACTTACTGCTTTCCCTCTCAAACTGTCTTGGTAAAAAAAATTTTATCATGGCAGATGAAATGATTTCCTTCTCTTTTATATTTTGCTTGTAGGAAGTCATAAGATAAATTCTTCAAACATGCTGAATGATTAGCAAACTTCTATATGTGTGTAGGCGCAGCAGAAAAATGCATTGCATTTGCTGACTGCACTGTGTATTACTGCTTTTAAATATTGGGTTTCAGAATGTTTCTGTGGCTTTGAAATGGTTGAAAGCATTGTTTCAGAAGACAATAAGTACTGACAGTAAATCACCTGATTCAGCAGTAGCAAGACCATGTTAGTGAATACACTGACGTAGATATGATTTGATACAAGTAACTCCAATCAGAAAAGATCTTTCACAGCTGGCAGTTGGTTCAGATTTTAGACAGTCAAATATCACTGTTATATAGAATATTGAAGGGACATTATGGGATGCTAATTTTGCTTATACTAGCTATATATATATATATATATATAAATTGATCTTTTGTGAATTTCTACATAAGGCACTAGCATGGGAGTTACATGCACAGGTGCAAACAGCTGGTGGTTATACTGACCTTTTAGGCAGATGTCTCATTTTAACATCCACAGTCTGACTGCTCAATACCCTAAATTCTGTCCTTGTGTGATGAAGCACTCAGCCATTGACAAGGGATAGGTGATTATACGAAATGGTTTTGTAAGTGGCACTCTTTGAGGAGAAACCACATTCCCTGAACATTGGAAGCATTCATAGTATTCACCGGAGAGCATAATATATTTGACTCTTCCTCCCCCTCCCTCCCACCCATTGTGTGTGTGAAGTATTTTTTTTGGTTGTCCTACATACGTATTTTACAACATACACTTTGGAATGTTTAGTAGCCTCAGATATAACAGTGTTTCATATAATATGGTTGGACATAAAAATCGAACTGTACGATAGACTGTTTAGCGTTGTTCATGGAGGAAATATGCTGAAAACAAGCTTTTTAGTCTGTTATTTAAAATTCCTGTCCCTTTCTGTTTAAAACATACAAAACAGATAGTCCCACTATTTCCATACTTTTGATTTCTTTTTCTGTATTTGAACAGAGCTGGAGTGGCCAACTGCTTCACATGTGCTACTTCTGGCACACAGCTCTTGCTAGTAGCATTGCTTCTCAATGTGAAAAATTATATAGCCAATTTCAAAAATCAGAAATGAAGCTATGCACATTATTTAAACTCCACTATTATTTCCAGAAATTTATGTAAATTTCAATGCGACAAACTATTCATGTTTATTGCCTGTTAGTGTTAAATCAGTGCAGTTAAGTGGGAGTGTTAGTCAACTCCTCATGGCATTGATTCTGTATGGACAAGTGTTTATTTGTTTTGTTAGGCTGTGTTGAATTTATTTTATGAACATAAAAGTAATTTTTTTTATAACAAGCACTTAATTAGCATAAAATACATTTACAGAGTTAGCAAAAACGTCTGGTTGCACCGGGTGTGAATCACTGAGGGGGTTGATTCCCTTTAGTGGTAAACACATTTCTGATTTCTGTGTGGCAAATTGTAGGAAAGGGCTGGCTACCCCTGGAATAGAGGACATATGAGTTTCAGATAGAAATGTGAAAATATTTTTCTCAATTTCAGATTTTTGAAACCAAATTGCTTTTAAATATCAATATTATGAGTAATTATATAATTCCTTCAGTTCAAAAATTTAATTCTCTTAGTGTAATCAAAGTTGGGGTTTCATATCCTAGTGAAATCAGGTCATGAATCTGAGTATTTTATCCTACTGGAAGTCTGTTAACCACAAGAGTGGATAAACTCTGTGGAAATATATGAATATAACAAAGGTGTTCAAAATTGATTCTTGTAACAGAACATATGATAACGATGAAAGTGTAGTGCATTTTAGTGTTTTGAATTGGTAACTAATACACATACAATTTGCACTATAAAAACGACCTTTTAGAGAGTTATATAATGAAGATTTCAACTTCTAAGGTTGTGGAACGAATTACCAAAAAAACAATGTGTTATTGGGTTCACATTCCAATATTTTCTCGATACGATAGTGTCTCTGGAACGGATTAATATTGTAGAGCTGGGTACGCTGTATTGTATAGCTAAATGCGGTATTTATGAATGTTTAACGTTCATTTTTTGTAATTAATGTTCATATTTTCGATTTTGTTGATACTTGATACTTTAAAGAAAGAAAAAACTCGTAAAGGGAGAACTACCTGTAGTTGGAAAAAATAGTCATTGAATAAATGCTATTGCTAACAGATAAGTTACTATACTCATTAAAAATTTAACAAGCAAAAAAAATAAAATAACATGAGTTTTATAAGTGGGATTGCAAACTTGCAAAAATGACAAGTTTGGTCAAAAATATGGGATATGACTGTTTCAGAAACTATTACTGAAACACTTAAAATGTACTCAGTAAGGAATATGCTGGTCTTGAGACTGGTGCATATGAATATTAAAAACTAAGGGGGGAACTACTTACATCCACTGCACTACCCCCTCACCCCTTGGCCTCACTCAGGAGAATCTGTGCCAATGTGTCCTGGTGAAGCCAGCCTTGATATGGGCCCTGTAGACTGCATACTCATGGCATGCTTATCCGTGTTATTTCAATGGGTGGAACTCTGAACAAGACTGAATGCCAATTTCTTTCGGAACGTGGTGTATAGTAGTGGAACGTGAAGTTTTAGAAGTGGTATGGCTACCACTTTAAAAATAACTGCATCTTGGAGGCTTTAGCTGATTCTACCCCTTGTGTTAATATGCACAAATGCATATTAACAATATTATTAAGCATTTGTGTCCCTGACACCCTCCAGATTGGTTATCACCCTTAAGACAGAACTTAGATTTATCTGTAAATGGTACAAGTCCCCTCCAGTATGTGAGTGTGTATCTACTACATTTGTTGCTCTCTGGGTGACATTGAAGTGGGAGATGCACTCTGCATTTCCTTTTATACCAGCAATGCTCCTGCTGCCATTGAATGTTTCCTACCTACCATATTACTTCCATACAGACTTTCCAACCAGATTAGCTGTAAATATTTCCATATTTGTGTGCTACAGCTAGACAAATCACTTGTTTACATGTGAAAATTAAATGAAACTGCTGCTGTCAAGATTTGATTGTTTTCAATCAATTAAAATTTCTATTACAGTAATTTGTGTTTATTGCTTATAATATGAACGATAGCTGTCATTTATTGATAACATGGAAATGTATTATAAAAACTTATTTGTTGAATTTGCATTTGACGTGGAATCATGATTCAGGACTTCGACATTCTTTTCCTCTTCATGGTGATGGGACTGTTAGTAACTCTGGGTGCCATATTTATTTCAGGACTTGCACGTGGGGGTTGAAGTGTGATGCCCATGCCACTTCTCTGTGTTAACAGGCAATACCAGTTAGTAGATGACTCTCATCAACCAGTCAAATACCACCACTTTGCTTATTGGAGGCTTGAAGTGGTAGGACCCATGTTTAGTCTCCAGAGAAGGCTCTGGCAAACCTTCTCCCATCTTTTCTATCACGCAGTATGATTGATGTCTTTTGAGGCCACGATGGATATCATGGCAAGATCCAATCTTACATTTTGAGGGTTCAGCTCTAAAATTGTGTTGCAGGCTGGCTCCTAGATAATTCACCAGGCCGAACCAATTGGTAACTGTCTAGGAGACTTCCAGATCAGCTAGTGTATAATCTCACTGCCTCTGCTCTGTTGTTGAGGTCATGTTATGTCACAGAAAAAGGGTGTATTCTTGCAATGTGTACACCATATCCAAAAATTTCATTACTTCACACAGAAAGGTCCCCTCCACCTTTTTTTACTACTGAATACACCATGAATTGTCAAACTAGTAGAACAAACTTGTCTGCAAAAAGATCTAACCCCTCCCAAACACTTAGTAATTTGGAATTTCCTCTTTTCAATCTCCTCTAGCTTAAAATCTCTCTAAGACATTCTGTCAAATTCATCTGTTGCCTCTAGTGTTCTCCCAACTCCACTAATCACTTGGAACTATTTGACTTCCTCTCTTTGAAACTTAACTTCCTTCAGTCCAACTTTCCTAACAGGGATAGTTTTCCTTGGGATTTTAATGTTCACAACTCCGGCTGGCTTACGTTTTCAAGTCACATGGATCCAGCTGATCAAGATGCAGAGGCTTTTGCAATTACTAATGACCTTGCACAGGTTATTCATTTACCTACCAGAATACCAGACAGTCCTAACCACAGAGCCAACATGCTTGATCTTTTTCTCACAAACAACCCTTCAAGTACACGGTCGAGGTGAGTTGTCCTCTAGGCACCCCAGATCACAACTTGTGATGGTTTCTTCTCCAATGAAGCCTTTTTCTATTGGCCATTCTCAACCTTGGGTTGTTTAGCATTACAAGAATGCAAAATGGGATGATCTGCGAGTTTCTTTTCTTCTTTTCCTTGGTTGGAATACTGTTTCAAAACTTCTGATGTCAGCGTTTGCTCAGATCGTGTCAGTGAAATTATTCTTGCAGGAATGGAATCCTTTATCCCACACTCCTCTTTAAAATCTCTTCCTTTATCTAAACTTTGGTTTTCCAATAAATGTGCTAAGGCTGTCCAAAGATAGAATGTTGCATGTCGTAATTGGCTTGTTTCCAATTCTCCAGGTTCATATTCTGCCTACACCAAAGCTCGCAACAATTGTAAAGCTGTTATTAATCAGCCCAAACTAGATTTCAAACAGGCTAAGAAAATTTGCCATTTTGTCCAAATGGTACCCGAGCATTCTGGTCTCTTGCCAAAGCTATTGGCTGGAACTTTTGCCCATCTCTGTCAAAACCAAATGGTACTATTGCCACTTCAGGCAAAGATAAAAGTTGACCTTCTAGCGTTCTATTTTTCTTCCAACTTGTGTATTGATGATCCTAGTAAACCACCTTTTGTGGTCTTCTGCCAGAAGGAATGCAGAAGAATGGTATTTCTCTTGATTGTTTCTCCGCTTGTTTTCAAAATCTGTGCTTTTGAACTTACTCCTGCTTGTCGTCTTTTTTTCACTTTCTTATTCCAAAGGTGTTTTTCCTTCTGCTTGGATATTTGCTCATATCCAGCCAGTTCCTAAAAGTGGTGACAGATCTCTCTTCTAATTATCATCCCATTGCAATTACTTCTACTCTTTCTTAAAGTAATGGAGAAATCAATTAACTGCCAACTCTTAAACTATCTAGAAACCTTCCATCTGATCAATGATTGACAGTATGGATTCCGTCAGTGGCGATCCCCTAATGATATTATAGCTTATGTTACCATTTATGGACAAATTCAGTGGAAAAGTTTGGTGAAACTCAAGAAGTTGCTTTTGATCATGTTTAGCATAAAGGTTTTTTAAATAGGCTTCCATCATATGGTTTGCCAACTGTTTTTTGTAATTGGATATCCAGTTTTGTTTCTTTCTTCTAACTTCTCTACCAATGATAGTGTTCTCCAAAGTTCAGTTCTTTCTCTCACTCTTTTCCTCTTGTATATTAATGACTTTCTTCCACTGATTGGAAATCCTATCATAGTTTTCAATGATAGCACATTGTACTCCACCTTCCAGTTTGAGAAACCTTACTGTATGCAAACAGCTTCAACTTCTCGAATATCTAAACTCAATTCCTTAAATGCCGATTTCCAGGTAATTCTACAATGGAAACAGGCAAAGACAACTTAGTTGATTTCAATCCTGAAACTGAGTCCTGGCTTATCTCTCAAAAAGGATTCTTCTGCTCCTATGCTTATCTTTGATGATGCTCTAATTTCTAGGCAGGATAATATATCTCTATTGTGGATTAACTTGACTTCTAATCTTTCTTGGCATAAGCACATTACAAATATTGCTTCCTCTGCATCTAAAAAACTTGGTTTTCTCTTTCGCCCTCTGCGTTACTTTTCTTCCAAACAGCTGTTCACTCTGTATAAATCCCAAATCCGCCCTGCAATGGAATGTTGTTCCCACATCTGGGGTGGTGGTGCCCCCAAAATCTCTCTCAGGCTTCTAGATTCCATTCAAAATAGGGCAGTTAGGTCATAACAACAAAAAAAACCCCACAGAATTCCAGCTATTGGTATTATCACAAATGCAATGAGGTAGTTTACTACCCATTTATAATAGATTGCACTAACAGAAAAGCCCAATAAACCATAAAATGCAAATTGTTTTATAGTAGTGACCTCCAGAAATGTGCTTTAGTAAAATATTACAAAGGTGTTCAAAAATGATCTGTATGAACATATAATGATCCAGTGCCTACTTCTTGCACTTGACAATGGGCTTACGATTGTCTCCGACCAGACCTCGTGGTCCTTCCTCTCAGCTAATAGCAGCATTTGTAAGCGTGTTGGCCGCGTGTTTGTTTTTGCATCCTTTAATTTTAGTAATTTTTTGTATTGTGCTTATTTGAAAATACAGTATTCAGTATTCTATATAAAACTAATGCAATTTTCATTATAAAAATTATTTTTTAGAGATAAATAGCTTAGTTATATAGTGAAAATTAACTTCAGAGGCCTTGGAACGAATAACCAAAAAACAATGTGTTATTGGGTTGGTTCACATTGCGATATTTTCAGGATACAATAGTGTCTCTGGAACAGATTAATATTGTAAAGTGGTGTGGGGTCCATTGTGTGTGTATTGAGTATTTTTAAACAATTCAACAAACTTTATTGTGATGTTAGTTATCTTCAAGCATTTTGGGAGTTATCAGGATAAATTCTTGCATACGTGGTAAAATTCTCAGAATAAATTCTATTTGTATTAAATTTGTGAATCCACTTGCCTTTTTTAACCTACAATGCAAGTTTAATTTCATTTCAAACAATAGTTCTTTTCTATAAAACCTTGACAAAACACTGGAAGTACAAAGCTGCTTTTGGAATACAACAAAATATATGAAATGAACCAATTCCACACACAAACCTCTTTCATCCACATCTCATCTTTCTCTCATAGTACCCTTTACTGCGACAATGATGATTCCCATCTTCATTCTGCCTGGCAGGATATTCCCACATCTAACATGACATACCCAGCACTGAGAATTTTTGGACATGGCTAAAGTGAACAGATATGTAGTGTGCAGTAAGGCCATGTTATGGCATAATACTTTTAATTTTTAATACATTTCTGTAAATCTGTATTTTAATGGAGACATCAAAAAAAGGGAAAAGTAGATATTGAATGCCAAGTCTTCAATGGACAATTAATTATTTATTTGCACAAAGTGTTTGTCTTATTTGTAAAGAATCTGTGGCAGTGTTTAATGGCTAAAAGAACTAGGAGAGTTTGGAAAATAAACAGAACATTTTTAAAATATTTACTGATGATGAGTTCTTTAAAAGGTGTTAGCAAGGGCTGAAGATGTATGTTATGACTCAATGAAAACATTTGGGGTATAAGCTTATCTTCAAGTATAGTTACTAGGAGAGTCAAGCATTTGGGATTACATATGAGTTTTCAGTTTAAAGAAAAGGCAAAAGATTTTTTACTAATTTTTTTTTCTCTGAAAGCAAAGATGTCAGCCATACTGCCCAGTTGCTTATTTTTGTTTGTGAAATTAATCAGAATTTTGAAGTAACAAAAGAATTAGTTGCATTAAAGAGTTTAAAAGACACTACAACTATTGAAAATATATTTCTGAATGTATCTGAAACAGTGGATAAACTAGAATTGAATTGGGGTATTCTTACTTGTGTGACTATAGATGGTGCAAAAAATATGGTCTATATTAATGTTGGATTGATTGAATGTATCAATAAATTAGTTGAGGGTAAATGAATCCAGGGAACAGTGCTATTACATTGAATTATTCACCAACAGTCACTATGTGGAAAAGACCTACATTTCAAGTCTGTAATAGCTACTGTCACTTCTGCAGTCAATTATATAAAGAAAAATGGATCGAATCATCATAAATTATGCTGTACTGTACTATACTGAAGTACAGTGTCGAGGCAAACTGTTGAAACTACTTTTTTTTTTTTTTTTTTTTCTGTTTTTTTTAACTCCAAAACGAAGTTGACTTCTTTTATGAAAGAAAAACTTAAACCTATAACAGAAATATCTGATCTGGCTTAGTTGTTTGGAAAGTTATATTTTTAACTTATATAAATGAACATCTCATATTTTCTCAGTGGAAGACTTATACACTAACTATTTTCTGATTAAGTCATTCCAAGTAAAACTGGAACTTTTCAAGAAGCAGATACAACAAAATATTTTCCATGCTTTGACTGTGGAAAAATGTCTATCGAATTTAATTTTTATGTCAAACTCTGTGTTGACAAAATTATTTTATTTTAAAATCCTTTTGGTGGTGTTGATGCAATTATAGTTAATAGATCTGCAAACTAATGTTACCCTTAAATCACTCTTTCATAATGAGAATTAATAAAGTGTTATTCTTTGTTGCCAGAAAATAATTACAGCAATATTAAGAATTTTGCAAGGAAAATGAAATCCATATTCGGAAGCACTTATGTTTATAAACAGACTTTCTCCAGATTGAAAGATATCCATTTGAAAGATTTTTTTAAGAATTGTTGTAATTTGACACCAAATATTGAAGAAGTGATTCAAAGTTCAACTAAGCAGGCACATTGTTCATGTTAGTGCTTTTTAATAGATGTCATTCTTCAGGTATTGATTTTATGCCACCTAGATATTTTAAAATTTTATATTAAACAAGAATTTACTGCATTTATTCTGGCTTATTTTGCATACATATTTCTGTCTTAATTGCACCCATTTATTTTCTTAAGGAACACTAAAATTTATTCATGTTTAATTACAGTTTTCATGCATAATTATAGTTATAAGCTGTACATGTAACAGTCTGAAAATCCTGTTTTTTATTGTATATTTTCTTGTAAAATAACCTTTAATTCATATTTAGCTATTATTGTGCATATTTAACATCTTCCCATTCTATTTTCTTAAGAATAAAAAAAATCTTTGATTTATTCATGTCTAAGTTTATTTTATATAATTATAGGAGAAATATAATAGATGATCTTTTTAAATCAGGCCTGCTTATTACTATCCATGTATTATGTGTCCCTCACCTCAAAGTTTGGGGACATGTGTGAGATGACATCAAGAAGTCCATCCTTCTGTAACAATATATTGAGTTTGTCATTTGTTTGAGGAGGTTTGTGTTTGAATCTTGTCAGACTGTAGGAATTTTGAAAGCCCTCTTCAGTCGGGGTTGTAGGTTGGGAATTTCATGTGAATCATTTTCTGGTTTTTCAGCCTGAACAATATACAAATTGCCCTCTGAACACACTTGTACAGACATAATATGCACAGTGCATTATGTGCTTAGTTGCTAATGTGCTATATAAATAACTACTGCTATTGCCATGCTGTACAGGAATTACAAGGTTCTGTCCAATATGCATGGGCCAGTATACCATCAGGAGTTCTGTGCTGAGGCAAACTTGTGTTGCAAAGGGATTTTACACAACATTAGGTAGGGATACCTAATAAAATTGCCATCGAATGCTGTTCATTAACTGTATTCAAAAGACTGGACTTGTTTTTCACAAACGCTCTTATGTACACTCTTTCATACCTCAGTTTTATTTTGCAGATCAGGCAGATTCTTATGGTGACTGGTTTAGACACATTTGAGAATCTTTCATAGGCTATCAAATGTAATGTCCCAACTAAATTGCCATTTCTGTATCATATGAAAGTATGGTAATGTTCTTATGAAACAATTCTGTATAATTGGATCAGCAGTTTGTAATTTTCAGACATTGATAGCTGATAGTAAAATCAGAAGGAAATGTAAACAACATTGTTTTACTGTTGGCTTTTTGAAAATTATAACTTTCTTTGATTGGTGGTATTTTGAAAACTAGCAAAACCTACTTGCTTAGTTTTCAGAAAACTATATTCTCAATGTCTAATGCAGCTCTCTTTTTTTTTTTTTTTTTTTTTTTAGTTGTATGAAACAAATTGAGTTTTAGTTGAAACAAATTGATACATAATGAAAGAATACATTTCTTATAACTACTTGGATAGTCTTAAGAGACTAAAATTGCTATCACTGTTGCTTGTGTGAAATCATATACAAGATGCCATCAGCTTTGTAATGTTTTCATACACTCCACAGGAAGTATAAGTATAAGAGCAGTCACTTATACTTCCCAGCATTTCCAAAAAAAAGTGATTATCCAGTTCTACTTTGCATTTGAGAGTAAAGTTCCCAAGATCTGCCTTTTTGTTATTCCCCTAAGATTTTATATTCATGTCCCCAAGTTGGATCTCCTGCAGTTGCAAAAATATCACCCTCATTCATTTTACTCATTTCAGCTTCGATATTATATGATTCTTATAGATTGTTATATCATTTATTTTACAGTGTGAATACTTGCTGCTCACCCTGGTTATGGTGGTCTTTCAGCTGCAAATGTCATTCGATACTTGATAATTACTATTATTCAATTCTTCAGGCGGGCTGTCTATGATTCTTCCACTTCGATCAATTAAGGGACATACTTTTTATTATACTCTTGATCTGGTTATCAGCAGTGATCATTTGTGTATTAAGAATTTGCAGATAAAGGAACCACTAGGTGGCAGTGATCACAGTGTACTGATGTAGAATTTACTTAAAGATTTAATTACCATCAGGGGTAAAGGAAAGGGTTTTTGCTTCCGTAAAGGTGAGTACAGTGGTCTCCGACAGTTTTTAAATTCTGTACAGAATCAACTGACGATGTTACCAACAGTAAATTCTAAGTGGTAAGCATTCAAGGAATTAATCGTGGATGCTACTAAAAGTTTCATACCTATTAAGAAATATCGTTCAAAGTTTTAGGCCTAAATGGTTATCTAATGAACTAATGAGACTCGTAACAGAGAAGAAAAATGCATGGGATGCATATAAATTATCAAGCGACTCAGAAGCCTATGGCAGATATAAGCTTGTCTGTAATCAGGTCACAAAGGAGGTTAGGCAGGCGAAGCCAGATTACGAGAAATCCGTGGCAAAAGATGCTAAGAAAAACAGCAAGGATTTCTTTACTTATATAAACTCTAAAAGGAAGGGGATGAATCTGATTGGTCCACTTGACATTGATGGTTCGACTGTTGATGATCCTGCTCAAATAGCAAACAAACTGAATGAGTATTTTGCATCTACATTTACACATGAGGAATTATTAAGGTTTGAAAATGGCAGAAGGTTATCAAATTGTAGCAGGATACTTAATGATTTTGTAATGACTGAAAGCAAAGTGGAGGAGAATTTGTTGAAGTTAAACATAAGAAAAGCACCTGGGGTGGATGGGATCTATCCAGTTATATTAAAGGAGGCGGCAAAGCAACTAAGCAAACCTTTAGCCATAATTATGAGAGCATCCTTGGATTCGGGGGAGGTCCCCACGGACTGGAGATGTGCAAATGTTTTTTTTTTTTTTTTTTTCTCTATGAAAACCCCAAACACGAAAGGTATCAAAACCTAGTACTTAGTACCGTGCATGGGTTGAAGGAGAAGTATGGGGGAGGGGGGGGATGCTGGAAACTTTGCTCTAGAGACTAAACATGGGTTTCACCACTTCAAGCCTCCAATAAGCAAAGTGGTGGTATTTCACCGGTTGATGAAAGTCATCTACCACCTTGCATGTATTATATGTATCCCCAATTCACAAAGGGGGATCGAAGGGTGACACGAGTAATTACAGACCAGTTAGTTTAACTTCTGTTCCGGGTAAAATAATGGAGTCACTGGTTAAACATGCATTGCAGGATCATCTAGACAAGACTGCAGCAATAATTCAGACACAGCATGGGTTTGTTAAGGGAAAGTCTTGTCTGACAAATTTAATAGGATATTATGATGTGGTTACAAAGGAACTGGATGCAAAAAATAATTTTGATAACATATATTTGGATTTCAGGAAAGCTTTTGACACTGTTGCGCATGGAAGACTATTGTACAAATTGGAGCAGAATGGTATTAAGGGTAAGTTGCTACAATGGATAAAAGGATGGTTAAGTGGGAGAAGACATTGAGTGGTAATCAATGGGTGCTGCTCTTCGTGGACTAATGTTATTAGTGGAGTCCCACAGAGTTCAGTGTTAGGTGCACTGTTGTTTTGTATATTTATCAATGATATTGATGAAGGTATATCAGGCTTAATGTCGAAGTTTGCAGATGATACAAAGGTTGGCAGGGTTGTAAATGACAGTAATGGCAGTGTGCTACTGCAACAGGATCTAGATAATTTGGGCAGATGGGCTAAGAAGTGGCAACTGTTAACCCTGACAAATGTAAAGTACTGCATATGGGTAGAAGTAACCCCAGAGAAACGTACCAACTGTGTGGTACTACACTTAAGGTGGTAGAAAATGAAAAAGACCTGGGAGTAATTGTGCAGTCAGATATGAAGTTTTCTGACAATGCAGACAGGCTGCCAGGACAGGTCATGGTGTTTTGTCAATGATATATAGGAATTTTGCTAGCAGGGAGAAGGAGGTGATTGTCCCTCTGTATAAGGCAATGGTCAGGCCACGCCTTGAGTACTGTGTACAGGTCTGGAGGCCTCATTTTAGGAAGAGTGTAGATTTACTTGAGCGTGTACAGAGAAGGGAAACAAGATTGGTGAGGGGAATGAAGGGATCCTCTTACCAAGAGAGGCTTAAGTTCTGCAAATTGCAGTGGCTGGAGACTAGGCACCTGCGTGGTGATCTGATTGAGGTGTATAAGGCCTTGAATGGGTTGAGCACACTGAATTCTGATGGGATCCTTCCACTTGTTCAGATTACGAACCTAAGGGAGCATAAATTCAAATTAAGAAAAGACAGATGTAGAATAGATGTGCGGAGATTTGCCTTTAGCCAGCGGGTGGTTAATTGCTGGAACAAACTTCCATCTGTTGTGGAAGTTGACAGGTTAAATAAATTTAAGGAGGAACTGGACAGGCATTTGGAGGGAATGGTGTGATTTTTTTTTTTTTTTTTTTTTTGGATTTTTTTTTTTTTTTTTTTTTTTTTTTTTTTTGCTGATGCTGCATAAGCTCATACAGATGCTTTCTTGCATCACATGCCACTACTACTATTATTATTATTCACATGTGAATAGAATACCTTGTTCCCATTCTTAGCTCTTTTTGCTTAGCAGTTTCTCAATCTTTTACTCCTGTCTTATTCATGTGTTGCATCTATTGCATCTCCCATCTGAGATGCAATCTCAGATGGGAGAGGAGGGCAAAATTAAATTATTCTGAGGGTTATTGTTTTCTGTTTATTTATTTATTTTTTTTTTCAATTTTTGAATGGTTTACAAAAAAAAAAAAAAAAACTTGCTAAGGTTATTAAGTATAGGAATAAAACAAATCACAATTGGCTGGCATCGTGCTCCAATTTCGTTATCTTATACTAATGCTCGCAATAATTATAAACATTTATTTGAACAAGTCCAAAAGTGGAAACGTGCTGCATGTTAAAAGGGTAGTTGATCCTTCTAGTCTTACTAATTCCCAAAAAGAAAGGGAAACCTCTCCCTTCTACTTGTTTGTTATTCTGTTGCCTTCACAAACTCTTTTAGCACTCCATGGCAATCTAGTTGGCATGATACATTGCATTTGTTGCTCCTTTGTGGAGGTCTGTGTTCGATGCCTGTCAGCTGGAGGAATTTCAAAAGTGGTCTACAATCAAGGCTGTAGTTAGAGGATCTCAGGCAGAAGGCATAAGGTTTTCTTCTTGAGCTATTCTATGTTTTTCGGTCTGCACAACATGTACACATTGTACATGTACAATCAGTACATATGCACACATTTCTACAGACAGTACACTTGCAGTTATGAACACATGCTTTTTTAATGCCAATATTTATTTTACAAGCTTTCCAAAGCAATGATGAACTGTGGCTAAGATAGCATTAACTGGGAGTTCTATCTATGCCTTTCGGGAAAGTATGCAACTTTCCGTTTTGACAATCCCTGCTCTGCATAAAGTCTCTTTAGTTGCAGTTGTAGTTAGGTTTTTCAGTCTGTATGACATGTAGATTGGCTTGTGAACAAACACTTGTTATAGACTGAATAGTTGAATATTGCTTAAGATTTTGTCTAAAATCCCACAATATCTGGAGATAACCCTAGCTTTTTACCCTCCTTGGAATATTACAAATGTTGCTTTCTCTGCATCAACGAAAAATTGGCTTCTCAAACTACTAGAACTGTTGAAAAGAGGGCAGTCGAGTTGATCGATCCCTCACTTAAAAATTTGCTCTTCGCCCAATAACATTAATTAGTTATTTGTTTTCTGTTGCATGCCTTTTAAACAAATGTTTCCTTGAGCACTTCTTCTGAGTTAGAATCTGTGATTTAAGCTCCATGTTTGCATCACACACTTGCTTTCCCAATGCCATAAATCTGTGCTGAGGTAAGTTTGGATCTAGGGATTCTATTGGAAAGTGACTGTCCTGAATATTCTCTGAATGGCCTTGCTCTTTCATATTCTCTAAATTACATAAAAATTGTGGGCAAATTCCTCCCCCACTTGTGTAGTGCTGCTATGACATGAAAATGAAACACAGCATAAAATTAATTTAGATAATACAGGTGTTTGAAGATAATAAAGTACTGGAACCTACTTAGTGCAATTGTTTATTGCCAAATTGGAAATGTGTACATAATGGGGTCAGACATTTCGTGGTATTTTCTTACTACTTCTTCAGTGACTGCAAAGACAGTAACTACAGGTTATTATTATGGAATTCTTAAAATTTTTAGTAAAATTAAGTTTTAGTAAATCACACTTGAGGGGATATCAAAAAGTCCGTACCCTTACCTAAAAATAATAGCCCTAGAAAGTTGAAACTTTGCAGGAACTTTAATTCTTTTCTATGTACTCTCCAAGTAACACATTGCTCCCATCTTGGCTCATCAAAGTCACTTGTACAACCCCACTGGAACTCCCATTTCCACTTTTTTATAGTGTAGTGGGATGGATAATTCTGCCCCTACACAGCTTTCGTTTCTTCATCAATTTTCTGAGATTTTTTTTTTCCTACAAATGCAGGAACTTGATCATTGCTCAATACTCCACTTTGTCAACCATGGTGTCCTTCCTCAGATTCTGTGCTTCACCTCTGGTGTATGATCACCTACAAGGATGAAATTTCACATGTTAATTATTGAATATGTAGATGACTTATATTAAAAACGGCATCTTCCTACTGATGTTTTATCTAGGTCGGGGTACGAGCTTTTTGATATCCCTCCCTCGTAGATCTAATTGGAAGAATTTTGTTTTTAGGTTAATTTTATGTGAGTAAATGATATGTAAATGCTTTCCAGCTGTCTGCAATATCACCATCACAAATGGTTACTTCAGTCATAAGAATATGTTGATTTGTTTATGGTGAAAAATAAATAAAATATATATATACTGTGATTTACTTAATCTTGTTCCGAGGTGGTTTATTATTATTAGCCATATGGTGCAAGGAAGCCTGAGGCTTATTGCTGCACCAACCAAAAAAAAAAAAAAAAAAATTCTGAATTACCCGAGAGAGAAAGAGAAACGCCAAGAAAGAGAAGAATGATGATATCCAGCTCGGGACCCTGGTTGTGCCAAGCCCATACTCACCAGACGTGAGCCCCTGGGGAAATTTGGTAGACAAGTCTGCAGATATTGGCTAAGTGGATAATGGGGGGGGGATACACATTTAAGGGTATGTTTTTAAATTAAATAGAATAACACAAAAATAAACTAAATATTGTTAGGAAACTCTACCACCTAAGATCTGTCTCTATGGTAATTTGTAGGGATTGACCTAAGTTGTAGTGTACTCCTTAGTTGGGGGGGGGGGAATTCAGTTGGAGGGTTGGTTCTGGTTAAGAAGTTTAAACTTATTTTTAATTTGGTTAGAATTATTTTTAAAAAATGTGGCTGTTTTTGGTCTGAATTTTTTTGATGCAGTTAATCTCTGTGGTGGTTCTTATTAAAAAGGCTTCTTTGTACATTCTATGGTTATTGTATCTGTCTGTGGCCAGCACTGATGTTTCAGAAAATGTCCATTTATGGTCCTCTTTCCATGTAGGGAAGCTGGGTCTGGATTTTGTTACTCTGCCTTTTTTGTGTTCCTTTACTCTGAGTTTTATCTTGCTTTGTCATAAAGCTTTAGGGTAATCTCTACATTGTAGCCAGTATATAAAGTTTTTAGTGGTGAAGGTCTTAGAGAGAGAGGGGGGGGCAAGGTGAGGGTTTTTAATGCCTTTTATTGCAGTTTTTGTAAAATATGATAATAAGGTTGTTTTTTAGCTGTTTGAGCTATTTATTCGCTGATACATGGTGCATAGGGGTGTTGGTGAATTGTTTTTCTGCATTAGGAATATTGGAGAATTTTTTTTGTTGTTTTCGATAAGAGTTTATGTGGATATCCGTAGTTACTGAAGTTGACTGCTATCTGGGGGTTTTGTCCTTTAGAGCTTGGCCCATGCAGAGGCAGCAGACTAAGACCATCCTCCACCAAGTACTAGGTGTCCAGATACACACTACCTTCCCCCACCAATCCCTAAATATTTCAGACATTTTTGATTTAATAGAGCAGTCACTAGAGAAATGGTTGCAAAATACGACAAAACATTTGACTCCAGTTATGTGGGTTTGAATTCTTCGTTATCTTCAAACAACACAGTTTACCTATGCACCATGCCACTCAAGGAATATCTTAGAATATACATGTAGCAATATCTCCAGTGGAAAAATAAAAATAATTTGAAACTTCTAGTAAACCGTACCTATAGTTGTAATATTTAGCCACGTTAAAATCTTGATGTGTCACTCCTGTTCATTTTGCAACCGAACTTCAGTAGACTGGACAACTGAACTTCACAAAATAGGTAAAAAGGATCATTATTCCAAACAAAAATAAAGGATACATAGCAAGGTGAATGAATAAAGAATGGAAAACATAAGCAGCTTTAACATGCTATTTTGATTTATTTTAAATTTAATAAAGAATAAATTTAGGCCAGTGCTCACTTCATAACACCAAGTGAAATACTTTTTCAGGTATATAAGGCATCGAGTGGGTGCTGGTCTAAATTTACTCTTTATTGGCTTTTAAATTTAGGATATAATCGCCTTTTGTTTAAAATTTTTGGTGCATACTTTTTCCATGTTATTCTTTGTCTCAATTATTATTTTATTCTCTTTTCCCTCACCCTCTCTCTCTCTCTTTTGTTTTTCCAACTGGTTTTAGTTGTATTTGCTTTTTGCAGCACTTTTCCTTTTTACTTGCTTTAACTTAATTTATGTTTTTATATATATATATATGTCATAATGCACTGCACATTGGGCATTACTCAATTCATTCTTAATATATGAAAGATGATTCTGTGAGCATTCTTATCAGAAACTAATCCAGGGAGAATAGGTATTGTAACCCATGCTATTTTGTTGGTGTGCATAATTAATTTATGGTCTACATTAAATAGTGGTTTCTCTCATCAAATAATCACTACTGAATGTTATAAAATTTTCTACCAGTAATGCAGATTCTAAGACTACTACATAATTTTTCAAAGTTAACTGCACATAGTAATACACAGTCAATAATGCGAATATGTTTTGTAATGAATAGATTATATCAACTTGTTTCTCTAACTAGGAAAGAGTGTTTTGGGGAAACTTCAGGTAGGTATATTCATTATGATATGTTTCATTCATATTGCTTGATTTTTGGAAAATAATTAAAGTGAATAAACAGTGTTAGCCTAGTGAAAGTTTTGACTGCTTAAAAGTTCAACTTCCTTGAATTTGTTATTTGAATAGATTAAATAAATTTTTTTTAAATAAGGAAAAATGTGTTTTCCTTCTTCCCCGATTTATAGAAAGTTCTTATGTGATGTAAAAAAGGAAAGTATTAATTTTGATATCAACATAACAAGCTAAAGTAAAATTTATTAAAAACAAACCCCTTTTACAAGTTGCTTATCTTGTGCAATTGAATATTCTGTGAAGCATGTGGATAATGTCTAAAAGGACAGGTCTCATGTAAAGTCCTCTGCAGTTGAGTGGCCACATTATTGGCTACATACACCCACCCTCTTCTTCAAATGGATTGCAATGCTGTGAGTGAATGGGCAAGATGAAAGGTTTAAGTGACTTTGAACATTGTCTGGCACTGAGAGCCATGCAGACTAACTGCAAAACCATATTAGGGTTTTCACACAAGACTGGCATATCAAGATTGGTGCAAGAGGCCAATGGAAGCTAAAAATATTTGGGTGGGCTATAGTCAGTACAAATACCCCCTCCCCCAAATACTAGAGTTAATAGAAGAGGCATTGTTGATTATTTATTATTTTTTTCCCTGTTGCTTGGAGATCCAGAAAATGGCAAAAAACTGTGGATCTCTGAACCCCGACGTGCCAGTGAAACTATTTTGATGGCATGCATTATGCACATCTCTTCGTGACTGCAGTGTATCTATTTGTGTCCAACAGGATAATGTGCCATATCACAAGAGCAGAAATTGATAGAATTGTTTCAGGAATATAAGAATTCAACCTCCTCCAGTGGTCTTTCCATTCATGTCAATACAGTTGAGCGACTATGGGATTGAGATAGGAAAAGCTCTTTGGGCTTAGATCTGCAACCATCCAGTTTCAACTGGGAAGCATTTGAGCCGTGGGTTAGCATTGCTGTGGCATGCTCTAAACCTCTCCAGGATATGCCACAATGCCTATAGGCTGTTTAAATGGGTGATCTGATTAGATGTTCCTTATAAAGGTTGCAGTTTATAATTTAGCCTTTTTAACCAATTTTCTAGACTCCTGAGAAGCTAATCCACTTAGGGAGTGGAAAGATCATTTCAAGTGATGAAAAACAAAGCATTAAAATATTTGAAAATACCGTATTTCCCCATGTATAAGATGCACCTTTTTTTTTTGAAAAATTTGAGGTATAAAAACTGGGTGCGTCTTATACAGTGGTAGATTTTTTTTTACTTGCGCTTGTTGTCTTTGCGCTCATTGTTTTGCACTTGTTACCGGTATATTAGGTTATGTTTTGCCACGTTCTGCCCAGAAATGGCTCAGAAAAGATTTTCTTACAGTGCTGAATTCAAGTTAAAAGTGATCCAGTTTGCAAAAGTGAATGGAAATCGTGCTCCTGAACATAAGTTTGGTCCTCCTCCAACTGAGAAAACAATCTGAGACTGGCTATGGGAAGAAGAAACCCTACTGAAAATGCCACGGCAGAAGAATTTCATGAAAGGCAAGTCGGCAAAATGGCCTAATTTGGAGAGGGAATTGAAGATATGGATTGAAGAGCAATATGGAATTCCTGTGTCTACAAAGATGGTTCAGCATGAGGCAAGAAGAATTGCTGATGAAAAAGAAGTTAGATTTCAAAGGAGGACACAATTGGTGCTTCAGGTTCATGAAACGGAATGGACTAAGCATGTGTACACGCACCAGACTTGCCCAAAAGGTGCCTGACAGCTATGAGCAGAAGGTCCTTGAATTTCATCGTTTTGTCATTCAATGTCGGAGGACATCAGTTTGAGTTGGGACAGATTGCAAATATGGACAAAGTCCCCCTTCAATTTGATGTCCCAAGTAGCAGAATTGTTGATAAGAAGGGTTGAGGAGTGATTGTCCACGTTCATGACAAGGGTTGGATGAAGATCTGGTTTGGAGCAGGAGACCAGGTGGGCTCTTACACAAACCTGCCCTATTGGTACTTGATCAGTTCAGGGCACACATAACAAAAAATACAAAGAAGATTGCTGCAGAGCAAAAAACAAAACTTGCCATCATATCTGCAGGCTTGACATCCCAGCTCCAGCCACGTGATGTCAGTATTAACAAACCCTTCAAAGCAGCCATGAGAGACGAATGGAACCAATGGATGAAGTCTTCTGGGGAACATTTGACACCAGCAGGAAGAGTGAAGAAACCAACTATAGGAGAAGTTTGTACCTTGGTGAAAAGATCCTGGGATAATATCAAGATTGTTGGAACTGAGGACGAGGCAATATATGAAGAGAGTGATGAGTTGTATGAATTTCATGATGAATAAAACCTGAGTTCAATAACCTTTCAAAAAATGTAATCCATTTTTTTGAAATTTCGGGCCCCAAAATTAAGGTACATCTTATATATGGAGAAATACGGTACTTCCAGTATAACGAGGATTTCTAAATACTGTACTACAATATATTACATGTGACTCAATTTACACAAACTATAATGCATTACTTAGAACTAATAAAAGTTCCTTTATTAACACACGTTATTCATAGGATGAAATACCAGTTAAAAGCAGGCTGCAAGTGTACCCCAATTATGGCCTTTCTGGTGTATGGAAACACCTGATAAGTACTTAAATGCTTAACGAATAGTAAGCATGGCCATTTTCCAGATAGAGTGGGATCCAAAAATTAACTGTTGGAATCAGTCTTCCAATTGGGGATACAAAATAATGCAGTCATAAGGAGATCATTAATGAACAGCATTTGTACAATTGAAATTAGAAATCCCAAGAGTTGCCAGAAAATAATGCAATAGTTACTGCCGCAATGCAGCTGCTCATTGGCTCAGCAGTAGATCCTGATGCAGACAGTGGATTGATGCATTGAATATGAAGTGAGTGAACTCAGCATTTGGTGGGTGTAGATTTACACAGATAAATTGCCCAGTACTTCGTGGTTTCAAATTGTGATTAATGGATCTATGCTTGGAGCTGTTATTACATGGCAGTTCTTTGGGCAGGGTGAAATTCATTCTATACTGTGTCCACTCAAAACAGCAGTCAGGATAACATTTGGGAAAATATAAAACAAATTTTCAATTTTGTTTTATATACATTATTCTAGTAGTACAGAAAAGTAATTTTGTTTCCGAGTACTAAATTTCTACACACTTTCATCCAAAAATTTTCTTCCAAAAACATTCAGAAAATGCTGCTGTTGATTTGCCTAGATTCTGGGCCTCTGCCCAGAATCTAGTGTCATTTGTCCGGTTATGCTGGATTGTCACAAATACGTCAAAAATTAAGTTGATGATATACTGACACTTTTTTTTTTTCACTGTAAAGTGCCGTCAGATTGTTAGTAAGTTGCACTTATTAGTAGAGATGCAAGAAAGTAAGTTTATGTAGTGCAGAAAAGTTTCTAGTTCAGCCTTGAATTTATTTAAGCTGTCAGCTTCCAAACGACAGATGACAGTTTGTTCCAGCAATCAACCACCTGCTAGTTCAAGGCCAATTACTGCACATCTATTTTACAGCAACCATCATCATCCGTTTTCAATCCACTGCAGGATGAAGGCCTCTCCAGCAACTTTCCAGTTCCTTCTGTTTTGAGCACTGGCCATCCATTTACTACCCACAAACTGATGAATTTCATCTATCCATCTCCGCCTTTGTCTTCCAGGATTTCTAGCTCCTCTTGGGTGTCATTCTGTTATTTTTTTAGTCCATCTGTCATGTCTTCGAGCTATGTGTCCTGCCCAAGACCATTTGTCCAGAATGTCCTTTACTTGAGTTTGCCGCCTGATCCATGTGTTTCTCTTATCTAACAGTCTGATTCCCAATATAATTCGTTCCATTCTTTGCTGTGTAGTTCTCAGCTTCTCTTCCATTCTTTTGGTGAGTGCCCAAGTTTCACTTCCATAAGTCATGGTGGGGAGTATACATTGGTTCATTATTTTATGTTTCAGACAAACTGGGATATTGCCTTCAGTATGTGACTATATTTCCTATCCATCCAAAATTTATTATTCTCTTGACTTCCAGCCATTTATCATTATTAAAGCTAATAACTTGTCCCAGATAAGTATATGACTCCACCTTTTCAATTACTGCCCCTTCAATCATCATTTCCCTTTCCGTGGCATACTTGTTCATCATTATTTTTGTTTTAGCCATATTCATCTTTAGTCCAAAATCCTTACTAACTGTGCATAACTGATAAGATTTTCCTCTAATTCTTTGGGACTGTGGCTTATGACCACAATGTCATCTGCAAATCGTAAATGGTTTAGGTACTCTCTATTCACATTGACTCCTTTCTGCAACCAGTCTAATCTTCTGAAAGCTTTCTCAAGGGCAGCAGTAAACAGCTTTGTAGATATTGTGTCTCCTTTCTTGATTTTAAATTTGCTACTGTCTTTGTCTAGTCTAATAAAGGAGGTAGTGTTCTCACATATTTTCTTCAAAATCATAATGTGTAGAGTATCTATGCCTTGTCTTTCTAGTGCCCGAAACATTGCCTTATGCTGTATGGAGTCAAATGCCTTTTCATAATCCACGAATGCCAGGCATAATGGTGTTTTAAATTCATTTGCTTTCTCCATTAGCTGTGATATTACGTGAAAGTGATTCATAGTTGAGAATCTTGTCCTAGAGCCAGCTTGCTCTTTCGGTTGACTCTCATC
Organism: Mastigoproctus giganteus; assembly: GCF_048544385.1. Classification (NCBI taxonomy): domain Eukaryota; kingdom Metazoa; phylum Arthropoda; class Arachnida; order Uropygi; family Thelyphonidae; genus Mastigoproctus; species Mastigoproctus giganteus. Next base: position 7,230,653 of record NW_028328292.1, on the reverse strand, counting down.
AAGTATTCTTTCTAGTCTGTTAGTAATGATCCTTGTGAACAACTTGTAGAGGTGGGATAACAAGCTAACTGGTCTATAACTTCCAATTTCTGATTTATCTCCTTTCTTATGCAGCAAAACTATGATTGCATTATTCCACTGCTTAGGCGTCACACCTTTTCGAATGCACTTTGTGAAGAGCCTTGCCAGTTTTTGTGTTGTCTCTCTTCCTCCCAATTTTAACAACTCTACAGTAACTTCATCTTCACCCGGGGCTTTTTGATTCTTCATTTTCTTCAATGCATGTTCTACCTCAGGAAAAATATCGGGTATGTTGTATGTGTTGCTACTTTGCAATCCATTTTCCTCATTGCTGGCATCATTCCCTCGCTCCTTGTATAATTCTCTGTAGTAGTCTTCTGCTATTTGAATTATGTCCTCTGCTGTTTTTAAGTACCCCATTGCTATTCTTCAGTTTCAGTACCATTTGTCTTTCTGTATTACTGCTCATGGCTGCTGATTTAAATCCTTTGTTTTCCCTTAATGTTTGTTCTACTTTTCTTGTGTTAAATCTTATGTCCTCTATGAGTCTCTTTCTAATGGCTTTGCATAACTCAGTGTACTCAATTTTCTCCTTGTCAGTGTTTTTCTTGCTCTTCATTTGTCGTCTTCTGTTCATCATGACAAGTGTTTCTTGACTAATTTTTTCTTTGGATTTCTTTTTCCCTATAGGTTTCTTGGGCTTTATCACTTTCAGAAAGTTGTAATATTCCTCGTCTATATCTTGGTCCTGAGCAGTCTGCAGAAGCTCAAACTTGTCCTTAACATCCAGTACATACTGCTTTTTCTCCTCTTGTTATCTCAAAGACCTTTTGTATTATTTAGTCGAGTCAGTTTTTTCCTTTCCTACATCTATATCAAGTGTACATCTTACCATTCTGTGATTACTTTCAACATTTACTTTATTCAGGACGGTAACATCATTCACAATATATCTGTTAGTGAGGATGAAGTCGATTTCATTAGTTAATCCATTTGGACTCTTCCATGTCCACTTTCTGTTCACCCTTTTCTTGAAAAAAGTGTTCATTACTGACAGTCCTTGAGATTCTGCAAATTCCACAAGTCTTTCCTCAACTTGAATTTATGGTACGAAATCTGAGCAAGAGGAAGAATCCCATCAGCATTGAGCTTGCTCAAATCATTTGAGGCCTTATACACCTCGTAGGTCCCTAGTCTTCAGACATTGCAATTTGTAAAATTTACGCATTTGTTTTGCATTATTTCATTATACATTTATATGATTACTTCTTAAAAACTCAAAAAAAAAAAAAAAAAAGTCAAGTGCAGCCATTATCAACCCACTGCAGGATGGAAGACTCCTCAACCATTCATGCTGAGGGAAATGGACCATAATCTGCCACGCTGGTCCAGTGCGGGTTGGCAGATCGACCGTATTCAGCAGTCAGGGGCTTGAACCCCAGTCTACTCAAAGAGCGTGTGCTACTGCACTCCCGCTCCTGCCCACTCGGCTACGGAGGCCCACTAATTCTTGGTAAGCAAAACCCTTTGTTCTACTCACCAATCTTATTGCCCTCTGTACTTGTTCCAGCAGCTCTACATCTTTCCTAAATTGAGGCCTGTATGCAGTACTCAAGGTGTGGCTTGACAAAGGGATAATCGCCACCTAATTCCTGTATTTCATTGAAAAGACCCTGTGAACTATTGCAGCCGCTGCACTGCTCAGAAGACTTCACATCTAGCTACAAAATTACCTGCAGGTCTTCATTCTCCATTTCCCTGAGTAGTACCGGGGTTACTACTATCCATACGCAGTACTTTGCATTTGTCAATGTTTAACTTAATTTGCCACATCAAACCATCTGCTCAACTTTTCTAGATCCCGTTGCAGTAGTGTATTGCCAACCTTTTTATCTGCAAATTTCAGCATTAAGCCTGATACCATCACCAATATCGTTGATAAATATGCTAAACAAAACTCAACACCGAACCCTGGGGAACTGTAGTAATAACAGTATATGAAGAGCAGTGTGCATTGATTACCACTGACTTCTCCCCCTCAACCATTCTTTTATCCATTGTAGCAACTTGCCCTTAATGCCATACAGCTCCAACTTGCACAGTAGTCTTCCATGTGCAACGGTATCAAAAGCTTTCCTAAAATCCAAGTATATGATATTAAAATGCAGTCTTGTTTGGATGATCATGCAGTGCTTTAGCCAGTGACTATTATTTTCCTTTTGAGCAGAAGTTTAACTAACATCTGTAATTACTTGTCACCCTTTGATCCTTCTTTGTGAATTGGTGTCACATTTGCACATCTCCAGTCCATGTGTACTTCCTCTGAGTCCAAGGGTGCCCTCATAATTAAGGGTTTGGGCCTGCTGCCTTCTTTTACATAACTGGATAGATCCCAGGTGTCTTCAGCAATTTCTCCTCCCCTTTGCTCTCAGTTATTACAAAATTGGTTAACTCCTTGTTAGAGTTTGAGTAAACTTCTGGCCTCTTCCCTACAGAATTCCTGTGTGTGAATGTAAATGCAAAATACTCAGTTTGTTAGCTACTGAGCAGAATCATCAACCATCGATATCAAGTAGGCCGATCTGATTAATCCCCTTCTAGAGTTTATATAAGTAAGTAGAGAAGTCTTTGCATCCTTTTCCAAATATTTCTTGCAACCTGCCTTCTTTTGCCTAACCTCCTTTGTAATTTGATTACATACTATCTTATATCTATTTCTCCTGATAATTTATGTGCATCCATTGCATTTTACATCTCTGCCACAAGTGTCAGTAGCTTATCTGACATCCCTTTAGGCCTAAACTTTAAACAGTATTCCTTGGTATGAAGAGCCTTGTAGTTTCCAGGATTAATTCCTTGAATGCTTTCCATTTAGAATTTGCTGTTGGTAACATCTCAGTTGGTCCCACTGCATAGAATTTTAAAACTGTCTGAGACCACTAGTCACCTTTTACAAATGCAAAAACCCTTTCCTTTATCCCTGGAATGTAAATTTCATATTTAAGTAAATCTTACATCTGTACACTGATCACTGTCACCCAATAGTTCCTTTATCTGGAAATTCTTAGTGCGCGAATAATCACCGCTGATAATCAGATCAAGAGTATTTCTCCCTCTGGTTACCTCTTGGATGTGCTGCTGTAGAAAACAATCGTCCAGTAAATCGACAACCAAGTAAACACATGGACTGTGTTAGGGTAACTAATAGTAAGAACAGGTGCATGTACACCAATGCTAGGAGTATAGTAAATATATTTTATGAATTTGAAGTGATAATTAGATCAAGATTATTTCTCCAAAAGTCTTGCTAGTGTCTTAAGTGACCAAACGACTCAATTTCCAGTCTATATCTGGGAAGTTAAAATCCCCCATTATAAGACACTGTTTTACTATTTCTCTGGATAATTGTTCATTGTACTCAGTGTCATTAGGCCTATTATAAACTCCTATCCTCATTTTTGCTTTCCCAGTGCTTATGTCGAACCAAACTGACTCGACATTTCACTGCCCGTCTATGTCAGGTGGATGCACTTCCTTAGATTTTGTGTTTATCAATTAACAGCATAACCCCTCTTCTACACATTGTACTCCCCAAATTCGAATTCTGCATTCCTTATATCTATGTGACATGTCTTTGATGTCTTAAGCAGCACTTCAAATTCATAAAATATATTTACTATACTCCTAGCATTGGTGTACATGCACCTGTTCTTACTCTTAGTTACCCTAATACAGTCCATGTGTTTACTTGGTTTCCAGGCTGCTTTTTTTTTTTTTTTTTTTTTTTGATTTGGTAGTTGTAGGCGCATTGGCTTCTGTGGCCATATTGCACCTCCCAAGGTTTTTGCAGTACTTTGATCCAAGCCCGAGGCGAGAATCGAACCCGCGACCTTTGGGTTGCCGGGCAGGTACTTTACCCACTCGGCTAGCCCGGTCGGCTCCAGGCTGCTGCTCATTCCAATTGAAGCAGTGCAAGAATCACTTCCACCTCTGTCTGCAGCTACCTTTAATCTATTACTGTGAATCCACTTGAAGTAACACACTCTGACTACTGTATTCAACTACCATACTCACTTTTGTATCTGCAAACTCAGATTTCAAACTTAAAATGCATGTCGAAATCATTAAACGGGTATGTTGCTAACAGATCTGTATACATGTATTTATGAATGATAATAAGAATAGGAAACAAGGAAATGTTTATCATTTGACATCTAAATACTAATATTTCGCATATAACCGATTAAAATTCGCAAAAAAAAAAAAAAAAAAACCTTTAAATTATGATCTTATTCTTCGCATATCTGTGTATCACTTCATTTATTAATTTTTACGATAACTTATTTGGGTCTTCTAAGCTTATCTACTTGCAATACAGATACATATAAAAAAAACACCATAAAATGTATTGTTTGTTGGTTTTTTTTTTTTTTTTTTTTTTTTTTTGGTAGTTGTTGGGGGATAGGCTTCTGTGGCCATAATGCACCTCCCAGAGTTTTTGCAGTACTTTGATCCAAGCCCGAGGCGGGAATCGAACCCGCGACCTTTGGGTTGCCAGGCAGGCACTTTACCCACCCGGCTAGCCCAGTGGGCTTGTATTGTTTGTAGGCTGCGACCAAAACCGTATTCCATGCGGCATAGAGTTAGAATTAGACTTGCTGTGAAAAAATTGAATAAAGTGAATCTGAATACCATAAAGCCGAACTGCTGACGGTTGAAATTATGGCAACTGCAGACCTCTTTCTCTGCTTAGACATAGTTTAGTCTTTCTTCTGAAAGACTCGTTACACACTCAAATTACAGTACGTTATTGAAGAAGCTAATCACATCCTGTTGTCCAGTCGTTTTTGTTTGTGATAAACAAAGAATTAGTCGCAAGTATGCCGTTTCTGTGAAACACTTAGCATGAGATGGTTTGAATGAAAATAAAGGGAACCATAAAACGAAGTCCGGAAATGGCTTTTAGTTGCAATTTGTGCAGCCAGAAGTATTGCCGATTTAATTATTGAGAAATTTCTTATCAATTTAGTAATTTATTTATTTTTGTATTTATTGAATTCGTGTTATATTATTACTACATTGCGTAGTAATAATATGGGACCCTAAAGAGTGCAATAATTTTTTTAAATTTTAAAAAATGTGGCGAAAATTTCAATGTCGAGGTCTTTAAACAAATATTAAAATTTTTCGCTGGGGTAGGGGAATCGTAAGAGTGGCCTGGATATAGGAAAAGCATACCAAAGGAACTTCGTGAGGTACAGAAATGATCAAGGAAACAAAACGGTAGAGAGGGACTTTATTCAAAAATGGCAACATAGCGCTGGCTGCTCTGATACAGATGCATCACTGCCAAAGATGGAACAAAGGGAAGAGGTGGTCCTCAGAGATATGGCGATCCCTAATGTCGATACAGGCTTTGCACTGCCTGTCCATACTTAGAACAACGTTGTTAAGTTCTTGCGGGAACATCGCCCATTCCTCTGTCAGAGTCAGCTTTGGCTGGTGAACATTTTCTGGTGGGTTTGAATTTGCTGCTAGGCATCTTCCCAGAGCGTCCCATTTGTGTTTGAAGAGGTGGCGTTATCATCCATAAACAGGAACTCGGAACAGACGCACATGTGGAAGGATTACTCGAGTACAGTAGCGTGCACCGGTTACAGTACTGCCTTCCGGTATCTGGAGTTGTGTGAATAAGTCCACAAGTACCTCGCAAGCTGTAATCTCGATAAAGTTCTATTCCCCTTTCTGACAGCTGAAAAAGCATATTGTATAGAGAGAATGCACACTGAAAGAATATTCATGGGTTACCTGGTTCCTGGCGATTCTATGCTGTCACCCCTCACGCTAGTGGACGAAACCTTTGCAGGTATATAGGTACACTGCATTCATGTAGGTGTGATTCGAATGTCAGTATGGATAAACGTGGGTTAACCGACTTTGAAAGAGGGATGATAGTGAGTGCTAGATGCATTGGTCAGTATTGTTGATGTACAGAAATTAACACCCTATCTATCCCCTTTCGACAGTATCAAGAGTGTCGGGGATACGCCATTTCTAAAATATCTCGTTGAGGATGGCGCTGGTCTTGGATGAACGTGGCAGTTGACGTGTCTTGCACTGTCACTGAATTCAACTCATTGAACCAGGGTATTCTGGTTCAATGAGTACCGTTTCCAGTTATTTCAAGCAGGCAGGAGAATGCTTATGTGGTGGAAATTGGACGAACCTATGCACTGTGATGTAAACAAGGAACTGTTCAGGCAGGTGGATGGTCGGTAGTGCATCATGGGTTACCTAGTCGAAATAGTACCTACAAGTAAAGGATATTCTTACCAAAACTAAAGGACCCAAATGGTCTTGGATAAGACATGATGATAGATGGACTGAAAATAATAGAAGTGCTAAAAGAAAACCTGGAAGACAACAATGAACAGATGAAATTCACGTTGAGTTTCATCTGTTCGTAGAAGTTGATGTCCATTGCACAAAGCAGAAGGAAGTGTAAAGTTGCTGGAGAGGCCTTCATCCTGCAGTGCATTGAAAAGCACTGGTGACGATCATCCCGTTCAAAGTACCATACCATGCACTTTAGATTAATATTAACTTTTTAGCACAAAAAAAAACATCCTAACCAACTACTACGAAAAAGAAAGGACATTCTTACGCCTAGATACTGATCGTTCTAGTCTTCTCATTTTTTTTTTATCGGCCTTTAATTAGATCGCGTCTGGACTATGTCTCTCCAGTGCGTGACATCCAGGGAGTGTTAACTTGAACTTGATCAGTATAACGATATCAGAATTCGTTAGGAGCCTTTAGAAGTTCTCTGGCTCGAATCTTATACAGTAATACCCCGACTTGCGTGAACTCAGAGTTATGCGGTTCTTGATTTTTTCGTTTGGTGTATATCTAAAATTAGCATCCCAGTGATTTGGAAGTCAAATCATAAAGCTTGGGTCACAGCTTCCGTTTTTGAGGACTGGTTTGGTCACCACTTCATACCCGAAGTCGAACGTTATCGCAAGTCTAAACAGATTCCATTTAAAGTGATGCTTCTTATTGACAGTGCACTCGGTCACCCTCCTGCCACCCTAATTAATTTCGACCCACGTGTGGAAGTTGTGTTTTTGCCTCCAAACACAACCAGCTTGCTTCAACCAATGGGCCAAGGAGTCATCAAATATTCAAGGCTTACTACACGAGGTGTTCGTTTGCACGTCTGAATGAAGCTATGAGACAAAATGGTCAGATATCTGTTAAAGACTTGGAAACAATTCAATGTTTTAGATGCTGTAAGAATCTTTGGATGAAATTCACAAAAAAAACATTGAATGATGTTTGGAAGTAACTTTGTCCATTTTTTTTTTTTTTTTCAAAACCGAGGTCGCTCATGTGATAGAAGAAATTGTTAATCTTGCCAGGCAATTAATTAGATTTGGAAGTCAATGGTGATGATGTCAACGAGCTGTTGGTTTCACGGAAGCTGACAATGAATGAGCTCATAGAGATGCGTGAGCAAAACGTCACTGAATTATCCGACACTTCAGACCCAGTTCCACAAGAAAAGCACATGACAATTGCAAGCTTGACAGAAGGTCTCAGCTCAATTGAAAAGGGCTTAAAAATTTTAGAAAACAGACTCCAACGAAGAACGTGTTATAGCTACAAAGCAAGGAATAAAAAAAATTAGCTTGCTACGAACAAATTCTGTGTGAAAAAAAGAAGGCGCTGTGTCGGCAGACCAATTTGTTAGATTTTATGAAGCCAACGACATTGAAATAACTTTTACGTAACTCATTTATTTTTTTAATACATATTTTGTATTAATATGTATAAATAACTGCAATTTTATTAAATATTTTTCTTCTAGTGTTTTTGTTAGTCCTTGGTCCCAATTAAACAAAATTTATATGTATTTATATGCAAAGTTGTACCCCGACTTACGCGAATTTCGACTTAAGCGATTTTTGTCGGACCCACCTATCGCGTAACTTCGGGGTATTACTGTATTATATATCACCAACCACCATTACATCTCATTAGGGAATTTTGTTAGTAAACATTCATCATAAGTTTGGAGCCTGCTAACAACCTATTTGACCAGACTCAATGGATAAGCTCAATATAAAAATAAGCTGCATTTCAATAAACCTGCAGGTAAACTCCTTGAGATCATTTTCTGAGTGGAATTAGTATTAGAGATGTACGATGCAAAATAGTAAGCTTATGAAGTATCAGCCAAAGAAAAAAAAACATTTCATCCCTCCATTCGTTCTAAATACCTATCCAGCTCAGGCTTAAATTTTTTTAGGCCATCAATCTCCACAACAAAATATGGAAGTCTGTTCTACCAATCAACTACCCGTTGGCTAAATACAACCTTCTGCACATTATCCTACAACTGTCTTTCCTCAATTTGAATTTATGGCCTCTCATGTGATTAATCTCAGCAAGAAGAATCCCATCAGCATTCAGCTTGCTCAACGAACCCATTCAAGACCTTATACACCTCTCAATCAGTTCAAGTTGCATGTGCCTACTCTCCAGACCTCTACACAGTACTCAAGGTGAGGCCTGACCATTGCGTTGTACAATGGCATTTTCACCTCCCTGCTTCTGCTAGCAAAATTCCTACATATCATTGACAAGACTCCATGACCTGCCTTTGCAGCCCGTCTTCACTGCTCAGCAAACTTTACAATTACCCCCAGATCTTTTCCACTTCCCTGAGTTCAGTACCACAAGGTTCGTTTCTCTTTGGTTATTGCTACCCATATGCAGTACTTTGCATTTGTCAATGTTAAACTTAAGTTGCCATTTCTCAGCCCGTTTTCGCAACTTATCTAGATCCAGTTGGAGTAGCATACTGTCGTTAAGAAGCCTGATATACCTTCATCAATATCATTGATGATGGTATATCAGGCAGATATTGAAGGTATATCAGGCACACAAAACAACGGGCCAAGCACTGAACCCTGAAAGTGACATCCAGGAAGAGTGCAATAACATTGAACTCCATCAATAACATTCGTCCCGGAAGAGCAGTGTCCATTGATTACCACTCTGTCGTCTCCCACTCAACCATCCCTTTAACCATTGTAGCAACTTACCCTTAATGCCATACTGCTCCAATTTGTACAGCAGTATTCCATATGCAACAGTATCCAAAAGCTTTCCTGTAATCCAAGAATAATATCAAAATTATTTTTGGGATTCAGTTCCTTTGTGACCACGTCATAGTATCCAATCAAATTGGTCAGACAAGACCTCCCTTTAACAAACCCATGATGTGTCTTCACTGTTACTGTAGTCTTGTCTAGATGGTCCTGCAACTTCTTTAACCAGTGTTTTGAACTCCCCACCCCGCTTTGTGATACATTTGCACACCTCCAGTCCATGGGGAAACCCCTGAGTCCAAGGAACCTAGTAATTATGGCTAAGTATTTGCTTGCTTACTTTGCCGCCTCCTTTAATATAACTGGATAGTTCCCGTCAACCTCAGGTGCTTTCCTTATGTTTAAATTAAAAAATTTCTCCTCTACTTTGCTCTGAGTTATTACAAAATCACTGGGCTCCCTGAGTTTTATAAACTGGCATTCTCCATCTACAGATTGAAAAAAATCTATCAAGATATGTTCCTCCCTGACCCACTGTTAACTACAATTACAGTTAAATCATATAGTTATTTCTGTTAGTTTGGTAAGCACTCTCTTCAAGCTTAAATATAAGATGTTATGCTGAACATCAGACAACACTGTTAGTTTGAAATGAGAGAAGGCAGTATCTGCTGCAGCAGTCTTACTGCTTTCACTGGTTTTACTTCTCTACAACTGAGTTAAGCAATTTCTGTGTAGAACGTTTTGACATCTGCATAGCTCATTCACCTAGATTCTCTAACCAGCGCACTGGATATCTATACCGATTCTTTAAACTCTGTCAACTCCAAGCAGAATGAAAACAATTACCGTCTGTTGCTCAAACAAATCACATCTAAACATCCTGCTGTAAGATAAACAACCTACGGTGGTATTCTGCTGGTTCTAAGCTCATTGTGGAATACTCGGAAAGGAAAACGATCAGGCATCAAAGCAACCAATAAATTCAAATATAATTGATATGAAGTTTCCTGTGCAAGACTACAAACCATTATACAAAAAGCCTCATACTCTCAGTGGGAAAATATACGACGGAAACATCGCGACAACAAACGCATTGTTGTCGCTATGTTTACGAATCCGCCTTCCTTCTGGACCTCCAGCACCAGAAAAATAAAAGTGGTAGTTGTAGGAGCACGCATTGGACACTCATATAACGCATCTTTAACTTCTCAGAAACGACGGTCCTCCACAGTGTACTCACTTCTATAATGTTCTCTCATAAAACATTTTTTTCTTGATCGATCCTATTATCAGCAGGAATGACTAGAATGATTCCTATCTATAGAAGTTTACAGGAACCTATAACGAAGCACATTTTGGGAAATGAAGCAAACCTAGATGAAAGTTTCTCCTTTGTAATAAAGATAACGGTTTTCTCTCACCTCTAAAAACACAAACGTGAGATTATTATATAACTCCGTGGCTAAGTGAGTCGATCTCAGGCGTAGATCACAAGGTTTACAGACATATCACTTATTAATTTTTTTTTTTTTTTTTGGTAGTTGTTGGTGCATCAGCTTCTGTGGCCATAATGCACCTCCCAAGGTTTTTGCAGTACTTTGATCCAAGCCCGAGGCGGGATTCGAACCCGCGACTTTTGGGTTGCCAGGCAGGCACTTTACCCACCCGGCTAACCCCGTCGGCTATATCACTTATATGGGTATATCTAATGAAAAACTGCACCAACTAGGCCACTGCACGACTGACCTGTGCTACTGTGGAGACAAGGAAAACTGGAGGCACATCCTTTTTGACTGTATTCTGTACGAAGAACCTGAGACAAGGTTTAGTGAATACCATCCCAATATCGGAAAACCAATTAGACCAGATACTCCAAACTCCTGAACGTTTATTTTCTATTCACAACTTTGCAACGGAAGTCTTTGCTCGAAGGAGGAGATCATATAGAGTGGTCAACACCCCTGACATTGGGCCTGAAGTGGATTAGACAATGGTGGTTTTTTTTTTCCCTCCTCCTTGCATTCTGTTTTGAGTCAGCCACTCCACACTTACTTTTATTTATTATATATATATTTTTTTCTCCAAATTTATTTTATTTTATTTTATTTATTAATTTTTTTTGTTTATTATTATTTTATTTATTTTTCCCCCATAACCTGCACCACGGGTGGGGGTTTTTTTGTGTTTATTTTTTTTTAATTTTTATTTATTTATTTATTTTTATTATTATTTTTTATTTATTTTTTTTTTCTTCCCATTACCTACACCACGGGTGTTTTTGTTTTTTTTTTTTTTTGTTTTTCTTCCCCTCTGGAATGGGACCCCCCCCACAGGATCCTGACCTACCTGCTGGCAACATCATGTGGGTCAGGGTCTCTTTTGAGACAGTACGTGCATTACTGGGACTGGCCCACCTTCCCGTGATGTGGATGAGTACCCAGAAACATCAAACACCTGGAGAGATGATTCTAGGTGCCGCCTTTTACAAAAACACATGTCCATGTCCACATATCTAAGGTTTAGTATCCAAAAACATCAACTACAAAATCAATTTGTAGTTGATATTTTTGAAATTAACTAAAAAAAATCGTTTGACATATACTTTGTTTACCGGAAATATACTTGCAGCCTAAGCTAACTTTAAAGTACTAGACAGATGCAGTTCTACAACATGATATGCATTGTTTGTATAAAGTAAAGCTAAAGTTGTCACAAAAAGAAAATGCAGTTTTATAGTTAACGTTTGACATTAGACCCTCGATATGTAAGAAATTACGGGTGGCCCTAATATAATAGTTTGAGTTTTTTTCTTTTTGGTACACAAAAGTGACTTCAAGTACTATCTTGGCCGCTGTAGTCACTAATGAATCCTATAGAACATCTTGATTACTTGAATTGGCTGATCTGGCGTTTGATTCCTTTACTACGGACTGTCAGATCTAGATACAATCCTGGCCACGTGGTGTTACAAACTTTCTGCAATGTTCAAGTGGACTGTATAGTCGGTCTAAAGTGTAGAGAGTTAGGTTTTTCACCCAGGAAAGGGTTTTTCGTCCAGCAAAACAAACAAATCGACCATAAAACACGCACAATAACAGACATTAGACAGAATGGCAGATGAATTTAATTATTCGGATGGCCTAAATATAAGTTTTTTTTTTTTTTTTTTTTTGACTGTATAGTCTTTGTGTGCGTGGGTAGCACAGTCGCATCGTCACGATCCTCTCCACACCGGGTGGAAAAGTCCCGGGGTTTTAATCCCGTCGATGACGCGAGGAACTTTAATGGGCTTTTTTCACTCCGTGGCTAAGTTAGTATTAGTATTAGTAACGGCCGCATGGTGCAAGAAAGCCTATGGCTTATGCTGCACCAGCCAAAAAAAAAAAAAAAAAAAAAAAAAATCCGAACAAAACAATGATAAAAACAAAAAATATATAAAATAAAATAAATAACTAAATAATAATAATTAATAAAAAATAAAAGAAAAGGAAATTAAACCTATCATCCTATGCGCTTCCCTTACCCGAAAGTACTATCCAGATGACCTTTGAATTTCTCCAAACTGTCGGCCTCTACCACCCATGAAGGCAACTTATTCCAGTAATTTATAACTCGCTGGCTAAAATAAAACTTCCTGCAGTCCAATCTAAACATTTCCCCCCTCCGTACCTTGAATTTATGTCCCCTAGTTCTAGCATCATTTATAATCTTGAAAATTTTGTCCTCATTCATTTTACTGATGCCTCTCAGAGCCTTAAACACCTCAATCAAATCTCCTCTAAGGTGTCTAGTTTCCAAACTCTGCAACCCACATATTCGAAGTCTTTCTTCATAAGGAGGCCCTTTTGCCGATCTCACCAGGCGAGTTACCCTTCTTTGCACCCTTTCAAGAAGCTTGATGTCTTTCTTTAGGTGCGGTCTCCATTCTTGAACACAGTATTCTAAGTGTGGTCTAACATAAGCCTTATATAATGGGATTATCACGTCCCTATCTCTATTTGCAAAAGTTCGATAGATCATCGATAGGACACCATGGACCTTCCTTGCAACCGTATCGTAACACCCAAGTCCCTTTCCTCCAGTACTGGGTTTAGTTGAACTCCACCAAGTGAATAAGTTTTTTTAGGATTACTGTTTCCCAGGTGTAATACCTTACACTTTGTTGGATTAAAGCACAGCTGCCATTTTTCTGACCATTCCTGAAGTCTATCTAGGTCTCTCTGAAGAAGCTCAGCTTGACAGTGATCATTAACTACTCTACCAATTTTAACATCATCTGCAAATTTATACATCACGCCCTCTATCCCTTCATCAATGTCGTTTATGAAAATTAAAAACAACAGTGGTCCTAATACTGATCCTTGGGGAACCCCACTTCTTACATCAACCCAATCTGAGGAATAACCATTTATCACAACCCTCTGCCTCCTACCCTGAAGCCATCGTTCTATCCATCTAAGAATTTTCCCAGTGATTCCAACCTGTTCCAGCTTATAAAGCAATCACTCATGTGGGACTGAGTCAAAAGCTTTGCTGAAATCTAAATAAACAATGTGTCGAAATTATTCCCTAAATCCAGCTCGTGAGTGACCTTTCGAAATAGCGAACTAGATGTGTTAAACATGATTTTCCCTTTACAAAACCATGCTGAGTATCCTTGAGAATTTCAATTCGATCCAAATGATCCTGAATTCCACCCTTGATCATTGCCTCCATGATTTTCCCTACTACTGAAGTCAGACTGACAGGTCGATAATTTCCAACTTCACTTTTAGAGCCACCCTTATGTATGGGAGATACATTTGCACTTTTCCAATCCAAGGGAATCTGGCCAGAGTCTAGTGATGCTCGCATAATTAGCCTCAATGGTTCAATGCACTCGCCGCCTCTCTTAAGATTATAGGGTATATTCCATCAACTCCAGGAGCCTTACTGGTCTGTAGGCTCGAAAGTTTTTTCATTAAATAATCTTGCGTTAGTCGGTCTCTGGCATAGATATTAAGGTTTTTTCCCCAGAATCTGGGGTTTTTCGTCCAGCATAAAACACGCGCAATTATCAGACATATGACAGCACGGCAGATGAATTTAATTATTCGGGTGGCCTAAAAAAGATAATATTTTTTCGAGTGTATTGGCCGTGCGGCTCTGGTGTCTGGCGTTTATTAGGTAGGCTGTCATAATGTTATGGCCAGACAGTCTTTATCATCATCGTTATATCGCAACCTCTAGAAACAATTTGGATCCGACCTTGTACGCAATTGGATGATTTCAGTCACCAATATGTTTTTTTTTTTCCCACATGTACACATTGCTATCGTGTTGATTAGCGTAAATGAGGACTCATTGGTTCACGAAAAACGTTGGCTCCATTCCTCCCATTAAGTTTTGCATTCCTGTTACTAAGGCAGTCGTATTTTCTGGCTGGTGTCCATGTTTAGTAGCGCCCCTAAAGGTCTCGCACTCCCATACTTTATTTGCGTGGTGCAGGTATTGATTTCCTGTGATATTCATTCAATCATTCAATGAGGAAATTAATTATTAATCCGTTGGCGACAATATCACATGATAATCCCTTTCAAGTGCCCAGCAGCTCTTATCTCATTACATTATTGGCCGCATCTGCATCTATTTATCTATAACGATGAGCCAATACATTATGACCAGTGAGTCGTTATGCAAATCGAAGCAAAGGCAGGTGTACTACGGCGCGGGTCGGGACACGGTATAAAAAAACACCTAATACTGAACTCCGTTAATCAGTGTTATTTTTGTTCTTCAGGTAGAAAAGGCAGTGGACTTCGGCGAATATGACAAAGGCCAAATTGTAATGGCCGGACGACAGGGTCAGAGCACACCCTAAACGGCACGGCAGGTGGGATGCTTACGGTCGGCCGTGGTGCGTACCTACCGAAAGTGGTCCGAGGAGCGGAACCCACGAATCGCCGATGAAGTGTTGGACGACCACGGCTTATCCATGCTCGAGGCAAACGAAGGCTCTCCCCGAGTGCCCATGCTAACCACGGTTCACTGGCGACAGCACCTGCAGTGGGCACGAGAGCATCGAAACTGGACCTTGAGTGATTGGGAGAAGGTTGTCTGGTCCGATGAATCACGTTTCCTGTTGCACTATGTGGAGGCCGGTTACATGTGCTTCGTTTACCTGTGGAAATTATGGCGCCTGGATGCACCATGTGACGAAAACAAGGCGGTAGTGTTATTCTTTGGGCGATGTTCTTCTGGGATACCCTGGATCCAATCATCCATGTTCCGGGAACTTTGACATCTACCACCTACCTAAAAACCAGAATTGCCTGGTGTTAGCTTTATTATAATTATCTCCCAGATATCTTGTTTATTATTGTGTTTCTAGGCATTCCCCCCCCCCCCAAGTAAATAATGTGTTTCCCAGATTTATAAAGTGTTGGTGAGTCTGTGGGATAGCTTTTTAGGTCTGACAGTGGAGGTGTTGTTGAATAATAGTGATTTTCTAAAATTAGCGTTGACATTGTTGTTTTATGTATTGGCTTATGTTATTCCTTGATTGTCAGACAAATATTTGATTTTGTTGTCTCTTCTCCCCATATTTCGATAGAATAGATCCTAAATATAGATTTTTGGATACTCGAGTGGCTATTTGTGGCAGAGGGGACACTCGGTCATCTTTTATGTTTGTCGATATGCAGTCATTTGAAAAATTAAAATCTTAGGCTCATGCTCTAACATTGAAACTTACTTGATACTATATCTGCCATATTGTCTTTTCCAAACGTCAAAGCCATTCAGATTGTTTGGAGGGAAATTTAGGTGGGAGAGTTTTTAGTGAGTGCTGCCATCTTGTGGCGTGACGTTACAACTGGAATATTGCTATAGGGCGATTAATATATGTGAAATAAATGTATCCTGGTTTCAAATTATTAGATGCTCTTGTATATAGTGTTTTTATTGGGATTGCCATGGTTATAACATGTTTGCAACGCCGGATATTACTTCCTAAAGGTCGCCATTTTCACTGGTATGCAAAAGAAGGTTTTATATATATTCTGTACCATAATATTGGTGTCTTTTTTTTTTATAAATTTTTTTTACTCAAATAACCAATGTACATTGACTTTATTGGCTTAGTTAGTGCCCTATACCTTCTTTGCGTTTTAAAACTGTGTATTTGGGTCATAAAATAAAGTTCAACTTGAAAAATTAGGTGGGAGAGTTTTAATGGGTGCCGTATAACATCATTTGTATCACAGAGACATGGCTGTCCACCAATGAAGAAGACCTCGCATTCTCTCAACCCATTTGCTTCTCGGGCATTTTTGCTTCGAGGGAACCGACGACTGGTGGTGGTGTAGGCATTCTCTTCAACACACAAATATTCTCACTGACTAGCTCAGCCACTCTAAAAACAGAACAGTTTGAAGCTGCAAGAGCCTCACTCAGCATACAAGGCCACAGACTTGACATGTGCACAGTCTACATCCCCCCCTCCCACAGTAAAGAACACATTACAAGAGATCTCCAACTGGATAATTAATCAATGCCACTCTATAGCAACATTACTTGTGTGTGGAAACTTTAATATTAGCTCAAGCCAACACAGTCTTCGCAGATTGTTATCTTCTAATCTGGCTGCAGTAGGTCTGACCCTCCAGAATTTTTCCCCCACCAGAGGCGCTAACCTGTTAGACCTAATATTTGGTAGACACCCTCACCGTTCACAGCCAACCTGAAACAGCCTTCATGTCAGACCATCTACCAGTAGCCCTCATTCTTCCAATCACTTCCAGTACATCCCGGCAACATCAGGCACCAGTAAAGAAGACAGTGATTAGCACCTCTCTCCTCAATCCAGAGAAATACTGCTTCTCAGCATCCACTTTTCCTTGGGAAGCCCTAAACCAATGTCATCCACAGCTCGGGCTGCACTTTCTTACCTGCTGGCTGCAGTCTATTGCTCGAACTGCGGCATCAAAAACAGTTTCGATCTCCTGTCGAAGCAAAGCATGGCGGACCCAAGATCTCAGCCTTAAATTTCAGAATAAACAAAGAGTACATGCAAAATGGAAAGCAAAATCAGATCCAGATTAAAGCACAGCTGCTAGACAGAATTGCATACTCAAGAGCCCAAGCCCAGTTCAATAGAAGCAAATCTGAAGCCATTAAACCCTACATCGACAAAACAATCAAGGTCGGGAAGGCACCGTTTAAGACGAGGCATGATGAATTCCCTCAACAACTTAATCCAATCGAATGGCTAGACTACATCACAAGATTTAAGCCAAAACCAGCGTCAGTCCTAAAGAGCATTCACAACAGTTGTCAGCGAGATGTCCTCGCTTCCATCATCATCATCACAAAAAGAGAGCTTATCCAGGCCATCAATGATATCCCACCAAAGTCTTGCACTGGATATGATGGGGTCCCACAATTCATTCTTAAGAGCGTTAGTGTTTTCGTCATTGATGCACTCCTAGGTATCTTTAATGGAATCCTCACAACGCAAAGTTTCCCAACAGCCTGGAATCAGTATATTGTTCGACCAAAACACAAGGAGCGACATCAATTTCACAATTCCAGCCAATAATGAAAGCTTCATGTCTCCTCAAAGTCATGGAGAAGTGCCTTCTTCCCATCCTGACCAACCAGGTTCTGCCGTGTGAATTTGAAGACATACTGAATTGCCAAGGCAATTCACTATGCCTTGAAACGCAGGTCCACCATTACCAACCTACTGCAAACCACCAACACCATTCTCGGCTCTACAAGATAGGGCTGAGATGGCAATTGATTATCTGGATATCCAGTCTGCATTCGACAGCATAGATATCCAGCACCTCCTGCAACTTTGTTAGGATGGATACCAGATAAAAGGCAATATACTGGAATTCTTGAAGTCGCTACTTACGACCAGGATCCTTCACTTGACTGTGAATAAAAAAATTTTACACAAGGAAAGTTAGTGTAGGTGTACCCTAGGGTGGAGTTCTTTCAGGGCTCCCCTTTACGGCTGCCATCCACCCATTCCTGTGCCAGCAAGCCGATTTATCAGTGATGCTGATGACTTGAAGCTCCTCTATCGGATCAACGGGACTGCCCGACCTGATTCTGTTTCTGAAACCATTCTCAACAGCCTTAAGAATCTGATTACATACTTGGCACAATCTGATTACTTAAGATAAATCCAAAAAAATCTGCACAAATGGTATTTTCACTCAAATCAAACCCAACGCAGCGAAATTTGGAAATCCACGGAATCCCATCACCCCAGTCATCAAGCACAAAGATCTCGGCGTTATATTTGACCCTAAACTCAGTTTCAAACACCATGTTGCAGACATCACAACAAGGTCTGCAGATCAAGATGGCTTGCCAAACAACACCTCCATGTCACAGAGCCTGAGTACACGATCCAATACATATACCGATTTCTGCAGCCAGTCATCACCTACGGTTCAGAAATCTGGGCGTCGGCAACGAAAACCACGCTAAAAATCATTGCATCTCAATAGTACTGGCTACTTTGGTGGGTCCTCTTCAAGTTTAATCTGCCACAACTCACACATACTTCAGATATCGCCCAACTTCTAAATTACAGAAAAGTTTCCAAACGGATATTCGCCCTCCGCTTGCTTGTGTAAATTAAAATGATATTGGGTGAAGTCAATACGCCAAATTTTTGGCAGATGTGCAATTGGAGGATCCCCCTGAAACCCTTAATAGCCCTCCCCTCTCTGCAGTCTGTGGCATGGAGGCTCAGGATAGGGGATAGATTCCTGCCCATGGAGATTCTCCACAACTTCCAGGAGTTAGATGTGGACTACAAAAAGTTCATAGAGAAGAAATCGTACAGAAGACGTATTATCAGGGACCAGCTCTCGTCTTCAATCGAGTGACTGCCATCGTCTCTTCATCGCTTTTCATGTGTTTTCATTTCACATGTTAATATTCATTTTATATGTAAAATATATAATTATAAGTTTTATGTCCTAATATATGTTTTATGTAATTTTTCTTGTATTAGTTATTTCATGTTAAATCCCTAGCATTGTCGCTGTTGTGGGTATTATTGCATCAGGCAATCATGTATCCACTCACTGTCTGCAATAAAGATATTAATTAATTAATTTCCAAAATTGTCATTCATTCCATTTTGGGTTTGTTTCGGCTATCATCCTGTGTAAGTTCGAAACGCTATTGGACGGACGGCGACCATGCAGACAAAAAGAAATTTACTTTATTTTTCAAATTTTTACAGAGCCCTGGCGGTAAATAGCTGAGATAAATTGCCTCATACCCTCGGTACTTTTTAAATATGTTCACATTAAAAATCAATGGAAATCATTGTTGTAACTGTGTTTGGAACTGTCTACTGTTTTTATTCTCTCACTTTATGGAACTGTTACGCAAGTGAATGACTGGTTTTTGACCATGAACTTTGGTCAAAATTGTGATTCTAGTGTTAAACTATAGGACCTTGATTTTACATTCAGGAACGGTATACTCTTATTTTGATCATTTACTGTGTTTTACTTGTGAATATTTTAACCGTTTGACTTCATATGGATCGATACAAAAGAATGAGCTGGTGGATAGTATCCCACCTCTTATGGTTCGATTTCAGGTATTTGATGGTTCTACTGTTGGTGCTTCTGTTACAGTTTTACCTGCACCCAGAGTTGAACTTACTAGAATTGATCCTAATGATCTTCTTCCATTAAGTGGACCTAGTCTTGAAGTTACTTCTGATTCTGCGGTTGCATCTTTGGTTAATCAACCTGTTGAAGCCAAAAAACCTGATGGGGCCATGTCTTTGGCCTCGCATTTTGGATCTTTCCCTGATCAAGTGTTTTCGTTACATGCTGCTCTGACTGAAATTCTCAATGAAGGCGGTAGACTAACTAAAAATACCATAGCGGATATACAAGATATTTGTTCCGCTATGGAACAACTTACTATGAAGGTGATTCTCGATAATGTGAGACCGAAGGGAAATTTGGAGGAAAGAGAACTTTAATTGAATAAAATGATAAAACACACAAGTACTGCTGATCAAGCGATTTTGTCTAACCCCCCTACTTGAAGCTATGCTCAGGCCACGGGTCTGTAAACCCCAGCTGGTATGCGTAAGAAATCCACACCCTCGAAACCATTGAGGGAACATTACGTTATTCTGATAAAGGCCTCTGAGGGAAGCTCGTTCACAACTAGTGAAGAGGTTAAGCAAGAGGTGTGATCCAAATTTTCCCCAGAAATTAAAGACGTCAGGATGAGGAAGATACGTGCCACTGGCATTCTCATTGAAGCTGCATCCTCTGGTGATTTGGAAAAGATCAAAAACTGCAGCAAACTGCAGGGGATTGGTCTGAGAACCGAAACTCCAAGGAAACTTCGGCCTACATTAGTCATTTATGACATTCATAAGGATACCAAAATTGAAGACGTTGTTGCACAGGTCTTTCTGTTATCGTGTGATTGCTTGCTGGGTAACGCTCTTCTAATGGAGATTAAGGCAACCAACTCTTACTATTATTCCACATTCAATGTGTACCATAAGGTTTCCAAGCAAGTTCATTCGGGTATTGATATTCCAGAAAACACCTGTGTTTTATATGATCGACTGGGGTTTATATATTAGGACAACAACCTCGTGTTCTCAAGATCTATTCTGAAACATGGAGCATAGTTTCGCAACATCAAGATCGGCGCTGTGTTATTCACTCTGAAATCCTTCCTGAAGTTAGACCTCAGAGTGCAGCAGAAACGTGATCTTTTATTATAAAACTCGTGCTGTGGCTAATGTGTAGCAAGAATGAATAAACAAAACATGATTTATGAAACATATCATACAAAATAGATAAAAGAAACAAATTGTTGCATCTTTAGTATAGTACAATAAAACTCTATAACTTTATCACTGAATAAACTATAGATTAGTATGGTTATGGTGCATGTGTGCAAATTGGTCTGCGTTCTTCATATAGCCTTTAGTCAACACTCTTGCTCATATTCTATGGGGCCGACAGACATCTCCCTGTTCAAGTATTTGGGTACCAGTGTAAGGATGGCATGTAAGTTTGACAATAACTGATAGTAATACATTTATGACAATGGGTCTTGTTGGTCTTAAATTCCAGGACATACGTGTGACAAAATAGATACTATTCATTCCTGGGTTGGTGGTTCAGAGCAGGATGTCAAACTCTCGAGACGTCCTTTTTTCGTCAGCTGAACTCACCAGAAACTCTCTCAGGGTTCGGCTCTCTTGATTTCTTGGTCTCCCTCTAGATTTCTGCTCTTCTCTCTCCGTCTCTGTTCTCTCCGTACTGTCTCTCTCTCGCGTCACCTCTCTGCTTGTCTGCGCTCTCCTCCCCTCTGCTTATATATATGTCCCCTTTTTTTTGAGTTTCCAATGCACCTATTGGTCCAAAGGTTAATTTCGTGGGGAAATGAAAATCCCAGGGACTGTTATCTTGGAGACCTGACACAGTAAAATGGAATTTATGAGGAGTAAGAGGAACTTCATATCTGCATGGGGTTGCATTTCCTGACTGCCCAGCCGTAGTCACTAGATATAAAGTCCGCTCACTCCTACACGAGGAATCTCCAGACAACAATCAACCTATGGTTACCTGGTTCAGATTACACCCAAACGTATGTTCCTTAACTGACGTTACTCTCCTTTCTCCGACGAAAGTCACATACTTTCTCACCGTTTTTATAAATATTACGTCCACGACGTTTGTCCGATCCGATCGAGTGACGATCTCTTGCTGGGAAACAGCCAGATTCATAACGGTGGAATAGTGTTTCAACTGTTGCTTTCCCTAGTGTGGCGTCAACGAGCGCCTGCTAGAGCGAAAGAAAACAGCCTTCTACAGGAAGTGGATGTTATTCTACAAATATAGTAGTGGCAAAAGTATGGGGTGACTTGGAGCGGTGATTGCTCTTAAAGTCGAACAAAAAGTAAAAATAAAGACATTTTTACAACGTTATTGATGACCTGTACTTTAAAAATCTTAAGGATATGGGCTTCTCCTTTGATGAAATAAACAAATCATTAGACCGAGATTCTCCACCCGCCCAAAACTTAATAAGTCTAGCTTCAACTGGATTCTTGAGGTCTCTGGAAAAATCAGGAGATTTCTTCTCGCCTCACATAGTCTACCTGGGTTGAACATCCCATGCCGTCAAAGATTATACAACGTGCCTATGCTACGGTCATTCAGTTCGTGGCTGTACTCAAGAGCAGAAACGTGTGGACACTGGTACAACCGGACATAACCTCAACGATTTTCCCAATAAAGAGAAGCCGCCTGAATGTCCCAGTTGTAAAAGACGAAAGCGAAATTGTGCTCCCTCGTATGGGGACTCGAAGTGTCAAAAGTACCTCAAAGCGCTAGAAGTAATAAGAGCAAAAACAGCCTATGAATAGTATACCTGTTTCTCCAAACACTACTGGTACCAATAATTTTTATACCATTAAATTCCTTCAACTGAACTGTATGCGGTCGATTTCAGACTTCATGACTTGATTTCTATTGTTCTGGATAATGACATTCAGGTTCTTCCACTACATGAGCCTTATTCCTACAAAGGTGTCATCAAAGGCCTACTCCTGAGATTTAGAATTGTTTCTTCTGATCCAGTTATTGTTGGAACTGATGGAAACACCAGGAAATGTATTTGGTTTGCAGCGGCTATTGCCAATCATTTTGTTGTTACCCGGATTGCCAAATTGTGCACTGGACATGCTGCCTGCATGTTAAGCTGTCCAAAAGAACCTTTGATTGAAGGACTACCGAGAACTGGAAAACAGTTGCTTGATCTGACTAGTTGAAGGCTCAGAATTTGGCGAAAACAACTTGACTCCATTGACCCGTCATGTCTGACAACTACTGTGCAAGGTGGAGGGGGCAGTGTTGTGGTGTGGGGAATGTTTTCTTGGCACACGTTGGGTCCATTAATACCCATAGATTCACGTCTGAATGACACATCATACCTAAACATTGTTGCTGCAAAGTGCATCCGTTCATGTTGAATGTTTATCCTCAGTCAGATGGTTACTTCCAGGAGGATAATGCGCCGGTGCACAAAGCTCAAATCACTATGGAACAGTTCCAGGAACAAGACAATGAGTTTTCTTTGCTACAGTGGCGCGCTCAGTCTGCGGATCTGAATCCTATTGAACATCTTTGGGATGAGCTGGAAAGGGCTGTTCGCTGCAGGCCTGCACTTCCATCGAATCTCAAGGAACTGCGTGACACTTTCCTGTCTGCATGGTACTCCGTTCCTACACAACGTTTTCAGAATCTTGTTCAATCCATGCCTAGATGAATTCAGGCTGTTTTGAAGGCTAAAGGAGGCTCAACAGGCTACTATGTAGGTGTACCTAATAAAGTGGCAGCACAGTGTATGTCAAGGACAGCAAAGTTCTTTCGGCCAAATTACGACAAATCATGCGTAAAGAAGGTTGTTCTAAGAGTGGAACCTTAATGTTATATTATAACTGTATATTTTTAGCAATTCTAGCCTATGGGGCCGGTGCCTGGGGCTATAGATCTTATAAAGTGATAATAATTAAGCAATTGCAAAAAGCTCAGAGAGCAGCCATGCTCCTGATGTCCAGAGTTTGCAAAACTACTACTGCAGCTCTTGAAGTGCTCCTTGCTAAACTTCCAATACAGTACCAGGTGTAATTTAGATATTTAGTTTATCGTCACAGGAGACAAATTCCTGCGACAATTGGTGGCATCAGTCTTAACTTGGAGAATAGCCAAACCCAAGAAAAGAAAAGCGCCGGATGTTTTTTGCCAATAAATGGCAATTGGATTGGACTGCAACTGATGTCGGTATAATCACTAAAGATTTTTTCCAGTTGTTAGGGAATTTGTAAAGAGAGATTCCCTCTAGCTGTTCCCGAGCCTTTATACCACGTTTTTAATTACCAGTCTTGGTAGTTTAAACAGCAGACTGCATAAACTGGCAACTTCCCCATTATGTCATTGTGGTGAAGAAGAAACTGTAGATCACATCGTGTATCACTGTTCATCTTACAGAAACAAGACCTGAATGGACTTAGAGGATCATGTTGATGACTTTTCTCACGGCAATAAAATGGTGTTGGTTGATTCTCAAACTGTCTTTGTAAAATTCAATACATTTACCAATCGTGCTTTCAAAAGAAGAGAACATTTGCAACAAGCTTCTTGATATGGATATGGTGAATTGTTTTGAAAAATTCAAACTTGGAATTACATGTGGAAAAATTTTATTAACGTCTCTTGGATTATTGTGGAAGACATCACTTACATATGTGGCTACTATACTTATCTAGTGAATCTCACAGTGCGCATGAACTTTCGCGACTACTGGAAGTCATTGCTGCTGCCTATCATATAACTCTGAATATACTGGTACTCATCTTCCTCTCGAACTTTCACTTATGAAAGTTGATTATAGGACTTTTGACGAGTTTTATGAGTTATTGAATTGATCCTTCTAGATCTTGTGATACCTTTTTACGATATAAATACATAATATACATAATATATGTATATTATGTATTTATATTGTTAATTAAGGGTCTGTATAACAATTCTAACTGGGGTTTCTATGAACGTTCACCTACTGAAAGTTATGGGAAATTGGTGACCTTTCGAACGTTACCTTCGGAAGCCGAGGGTATTTTGCTATGTGTTATACAGATGATATATTTGCTATGTATTACATTGTTTTTTTTTTTAGTTGTTTTGGCAAATGTTTTTGACATAATATTGTTAAATTTATCACGATGCTAGCGCTTGCTGGGTTAATTTTTGGACCACAATTGTTGGTCTTATGTGGGGTATTAATTAAATTGATATGATGTTTGTTAGCTAAACCTCTTTATTACCTTTTTACTTGAGTCATCTACTATGGGGAATGAACGGATCCTCTTACCAAGAGAGGCTTAAGTTCTGCAAATTGCAGTGGCTGGAGACTAGGTACCTGCGCGGTGAACTGATTGAGGTGTATAAGGCCTTGAATGGGTTCAGCACGCTGAATTCTGATGGGATCCTTCCACTTGTTCAGCTTATGAACCTAAGGGGGCATAAATTCAAATTAAGAAAAGACAGATGTAGAATAGATGTGCGGAAATTTGCCTTTAGCCAGCGGGCGGTTAATTGCTGGAACAAACTTCCATCTGACGTTGTGGAAGTTGATAGGTTGAATAAATTTAAGGGGGAACTGGAGAGGCATTTGGAGGGAATGGTGTGATTTTTTTTTTTTTTTTTTTTTTGGCCGATGCTGCATAAGCTCATTCACTTGCTTTCTTGCATCACATGCCACTACTACTACTACTACTACTACTACTACTACTACTACTACTACTACTACTATATGTTAATTACTTACATCGGAAGTTTATTAATGTAACTGAATTGTCCATTTAACTTGTCATTTTTGTACAGTCTTATGGTGTCAGTTTGATGTCATGCTTCTTACTAGGAATTATTATGTAATGGTAAATGCTATATAAGCTGTAATATGCTGTAAATTATGTTGTAAATTATTGCTTTTCTTCAAAGTTTGAAGATGTGTCTGGAAACCAACTCCCGATGTTATATATATTGTTTCCATATGATGTAAATAGTTGAAACTCTTCATGTTGTAAATAATTGCATCTCTTCAAGGTTTGAAGACTTGATGGAAGATGACGCCTGCTTTTATTTGATGTAATTATATGCTGTACATTACTTCATTTCTTCAGTGTTAGTGGAGGTGACAGGGGACAGTCGACTACCTCCACTCTCTTTGACTTTTGCTGTTTTATATGATGTAAATATACGCTGTAAACAATTTCATTTCTTCAGAATTTGAAGAAGTGACAGGAAGAAACTTCCTCTTTCTGTACTACAACTTTTCCTTATTCATTCTACTAACTTCTATTTCATGATGAGTCTTTCTATGCTCCTTCTCTATTCTTCTCTATTTACTAAATTCCATCCATTACCCATACTTTACCTAATTGTATATATACCCTTTATATTTCTTCTCGATTGCACTTACAGAGCCTTGATCTCTGTAAGTGTGGCAAGATGTAAGTTGATCCTGGTCGCCCTGCATGGCCGGAATTTGTGTTCGCTTCACCACAAGACGTTTACGAGTTGCTAATGGGGGAAACCCTGGGGTCCACTAATTTTAACATATGAATGTGAAATATACATAAAAACCTGGAAGCATTTAATGCACGATTGCCCATCTACGAAAACCTCCGTTTCCATCTCATCACGAATATCCATTTCAACCCAAAGGATTAGGAGCATCTCATACTGCTGGAGGAGGACCATTATCGGGCTATCTCACAATTTGCCCAAAAGATGTTTATCAGACTAAGGACCCTACCGCAACCACCTAATCGTGAAAAAAGAAACAGACACAAGACAAACCACTGGTTACCTATTGGTGTCAATAAATGGCAATCGGTCAATAAGTGGAATCGAATTGGACTGCAACTAATGTCGGTTTAATCATAAACACCAAAATGTCCTCGCGAACACCACCAACTCGCATTACCGAAAACACTGCACGTAACCACACTCACTAATGAATATAAAAGGAACTAAACGAAGACACCTACATCAAGACCAAGAAGAACTGGACTAGAAGACAACATCCCAAACTTAGTCCTGCATCTCAAGCATGAAAACATACTGCACTGGCCCATGAATGATAGTGCAGCTACGCTGCCCAACACCACTATTCGCGATCTGAACGGACTCGCGTGCCTCGTTCTCCTTTTAACTCCTCTTCCCTTGGCAAGGGGGATTTATTTTTATTATTATTATTATTTTTAAGTTTGCCCTTAATTGAATACATTAACCTGTATTTGTGTCTGTAAATTGCGTGTATTCTGTGGTCGATTTGCCTGTTTTGCTGGACAATAAAACCCCAGTTTCTTGAGAGAAAAACTTTGATATCTACGCCTGAGACCGACTAACTCAGCCACGGAGTAAAAAAAGCCCATTAATGTTCCTCGCGTCATCGACGGGATTCGAACCCGGTCCTTTTCCACCCGGTGTGGGGAGGCGGGGAACGTTTCCTCCCCCTGCCGTCCCCTCCTTTCTCCAGGTGAGGCATGGCCCTGCCTCACTTACTCTCTCCAGTCGCCTTCTCTATTGTCCCCATATTTCTACCTCTTTCCCCAGCCTTCAGTCACCTCCACTCTATCTGTATGCCAGCGAACACCCTACACGTCCAAATTTAACAACACGCAAATTTCTGCGCCCACAACTTTTGGGCCCTTCAAATTCTAGCGCTATCCCTGCCGCGATCACTCCACGTGTGTGATTTTTTTTTTTTTTTTTTTTTTTTTTAAGGTTCTAACCGCTGAAATCTCGGGAAATTAGTTGGCAGGACCTGCCAGAGTAATCTTAAAGTACTGGTTACCTGTTCTGCCTCCATGGGGCGAAATTCGGGCAACGTCGGGCCTCATCAAGGGTCCTGCTAAATGGCCAGATGAACAACAGTACACAACACTACACATAAACATTACCATATACGTCTAAATCTATGGCCTTTATGGTGTTCTGTATCTCAAAACAATGTATATCACGGTGATGGGGGGAACCCCTGCCGTTTAACCCTCAACACACTTTACACTTACCGAAACATCATTGTTGACCAGGTACACCTTTTCATGGAAACGGTCTTCCCCTCTGGCCGTGCCGTCTTTCAGCAGGATAATGCGTCATGCCACACCACCTGGATTGTTAGAGACTGGTTTGCAGAACATGAGGAAGACTTCCAGGTATTGCTCTGGCCTCTAAATTCCTCAGACATCAATCTCATCGAGCACCTGTGGTTTGTGTTCTAACAGCAACTCCGATCTGCGGCGCCTTAACAACGGACCTCACAGAAATTAAAGGATCTCCTGGTTACATGTTGGTACCAGATACCACAGGACACATTTAGAAATCTTGTAGCGTCCATGCCTCGCCGGGTATGAGCTGTTTTGGCTGCACGTGGAGGACCAACATCATATTAGGTAGGTGTTCAATAATGTTTTGGCTCATCGGTGTATGTTTGTCACTTCAGTCAGTGAAATGTTTCCTTCTTTTTCTTTCACTTCAGTCAGTGAAAGTGAGCTGATCTGGCTAGTAGTCGAATCACACTGCTTTATATTCTTTTCTGCATACGTAGTCATTTGATCATCGATTTACATATTTTGGAATCGATTGTTGCTATATAGCCCAATTCCGATGGTTCTAAAAAAGTGGCAAAGTAGTTTGCTGCATATATATGCGATCTTTTCACTTAATCTAAGGAGGGTTTCTACTTTTCAATATGTGAATTGTTTTTCTGCTTGTTGTTTACTTGTAGCAAAGATTAATATTCTGTTCTCTACAGAATAGAATATCAATGATTGTTTAATTGATCTTTTTTTAATATTACTTATTTATAATTATTAATAAATCTGATGTGATGTAGTATTATTGTCAAATTTAATTTTCTTTCATTTTTGGGCAAACAGTTGATGCTATGCAAAAACATTACAAATATTACCTTAATCATATTCGTAATACTGTAAGTATTCTCAAATTGATAAAGAAATTCCAAGAACTGCAGATAAGCAGAACCTTTTTGAAAATGTTACGCAGCATTGTTGTTAATGATCTAGATGGTTTTGGCAGACGGCCACAACGGCCATATTGTGACTTACAGGTTATTAACATAAGTCTTAAGTTTATAAGTTATATATGAACATGCTGATCATCACCGTCTTTAGGAAGGTAAGAATTCATCTAGATTTGCTTGATTTCCCATGATATGCTTCACTGATATAGGTTCCTGTAAACTTTTCAGTAATAGAAATATTTCTAGCCTTTCCTGCTGTAATAGGGGCAGTCAAGTAAATGTTTTATTTTAAGAGAAGCATCGTAGTGAGTACACTGTGAAGGGCTAAGGCTCCCTTCCACGGTGTATTCACTACCCCAGGGGCTCACATATGGTGAGTATGGGCTTGGCACACCCAGGGTCCTGAGCTGGATATCATCATTTTTCTCTTTCTTGGTGATTCCTTTCTACTTCTCTCGCTTTCTCTCTCTCTCTCTCTCAGAGTAACTCTGAATTTTTTTTTTTTTTTTTTTTTTTTGGCTGGTGCAGCATAAGCCTCAGGCTTCCTCGCACCATATGGCTAAGCATAATAATAATAATAATAAAAATAATAATAAAACAGTGTTTCTCAAACGGTGTTCCGTGAGATGTGAAAAATCGTATTTAATAATTAAAAAAAATGAAAAAATAAATTTTGCCAATTTTTAGCGTACCCCACTTTTGTATCATTATAATTTTTAACATTTCTTTTTTTGTTATTAATATACTAGCATAGACTAATAATCAAATATACCTCGGAACGCTTTATTTTGGTGGGCTTTCGTAGGTGTCATTACATAGAGGTAATGGCATCTACGAAAAAGTATAAATATAGTGATCTAATATGCCATTCGTACGCGATTTAGCCTGGAGTACACGGGTTGAAGGAGAGGAGGAAGCGAACCGATATCATAACTAAACTCACTTCCTTGTATAATTGGCGCCTCCGTAGCCAGGTGGGCAGGAGTAGAAGTGTGTAGCCCACGCTTCTTGATTAGACCTGATATAAGCTGAAACAGTTCTCTTTATCTGGTACTCTTTCTTGATTCAGTAATGATCTCGTGTGGAATTCACGTTTTCATTATATACACTGTTTACATTGATCAATAAATATATTTTTCCAGATATTTTGTCTGCTTTAACATAATTTTTTTTTAAACAATATATATATTCTAACACTTTCAATTTTAGTATAATTTATGACATTTTCTTTTTAACACATTATTAAGAGTCTACTTTTCTGGTTTCAGTTCTTCACAAGTTCGTAGTTATAGTTCTGATATAAGCTGACACAGTTCTCTTCATCTGGTACTCTTTCTTGTTTGAGTAATGATCTCGTGTGGAATTCACGTTTTCATATAAGGAAGTTCTCTTCTTTTTTTTTTTTTTTTTTTTTTTTTGGCTATTTTTACTACTCTGTACGTCTACATTTCTATATCGGGTCTTTCAGCTCGTCACAGGTGTATCAGGTTTCTTTAGGATTGGTATAACGTGGAGCCTCCCATCTTCTATTTTTCCCAGTCCCGCTTCTGCCCATTGCTGTGCTTTAATCTGTTTTCGGTATATCGAATCTGTGATTGTTTCTTTCAGATATGTGTTCAGTTTTGTCATAGATGTCTGGAGCATCTTCTCTTCCATATGTGCAGTGGACATTGATCAGCCCGAGTCCTCCTGCTTCTATATCATGGTAAATTGTTGTTCGTAGGTCCAGATGGCGTACATCACGTGAATGACAATGATCATTTTTATTTTTCTCAGTTTGCCGTTATTGAGCCAGAATAAGGTACTTTCGTCAATGGTGCAGCTTTCTGTGAATAATGGTTTTTCACTTTCCCAAATTTCAGATGCCACCTAGCAGTAAAGCATGAGGTGGTACAGTGTCTCCGGTTCATTTCAAAAGTGGCATTTGGCTGGTGTTGCCATTGGCATGCCTTTAGCAACGGCCCATATTTTTGTCAGTAGGCAGGCGTGGTGTACTTTATAGAAGAAAATTTTAAATGCCGGTCTCATTGGTAATTTAAAAACATTATTTAGGACTGGTGACAGCTTGATGCGTCCTCTTTCGATCTCCCTGCAATGTGGAGGTGGTAGCACTGCTCGTGATAGTTTATGGTATATAGCTTTGGGTCTCATTTTTAGCAGTTTGCTCATTTCAATCTCTTTTTCAAGAAAACTATAACCCTCTGCAATTTCTTTGAACATGCGTGGTGTCTGTTTGGTGGTTTTCGGGAAGGTGCATATAAATCTGTCTGGCAGTGCTTTCTGCATGTAAAACAGGACATAGGCGCTCCATATTTTCTTTTCTTTGTAGGCTCCCTCTGGGATTTTGGCTCGCTGAATCAAAGTCTTCAAGTGGACATTGATCAGCCCGAGTCCTCCTGCTTCTACATCATGGTAAATTGTTGTTCGTCTCATTGGTTCATATGTTGAATCCCAAATAAATTTCGCACATTCTCTGTGCATTTTACCGACGTATTGTCCATGATATGGGATATTTGTTATAGTGTATTGTGTTTTTAAGAGTAAATATTGATTACATATCCTGGCTTTGCCTCTTACCGATAATTGCCTTCCTCTAAGTGTTCCTATTTTTTTTACTATTTGCTGATAGATATTTTTCCATTGTTGGTTATATGTATTTGCGCCTGCGAGGATTACTCCTAGTACTGGGAATATGTTTTTTGCGTCAATTCCTCTTGGAAGTGCTGGCCTGTTTATCCATTTCCCAATCCACATGGCATTGGTCTTTTGTAGGTTTACTTTGAGCGCTGAGGCATTCTCAAACTTCTGTAGGGTTCCCCATACTTCTTTTACCGATTGTTCGGACGTAATTGTCATGGTAACATCATCGGCGTATGCCATTATTTTGGCACTGCTCTCTCCACGTATCTGCGTTCCATGGAAGCTGGGGTTGTGCACAATTGGCATAATGAGCGGTTCCAATGCAAGGACAAACAGAATCATGGACAAGTTGTGTCCTTGTCTTACGGAGCACTTTATTGGAAATGGCGCCGAGAGCTTTTAATTGACAATAATTTGTGATTCTGCTTTACTATACAGCATTTTAATCCATTTTTGGAATCCGGTTCCAAAACCTGCTGCCTTGATCACGTTTGTCAGGTATTCGTGACTGACGGTGTCAAATGCTCTTTCGATGTCGACGCCTAGAAGGAGGCAAGGTTTCTGGGTCAGAGTGTAGTGCTCGAAGATTAGCATTAGCATTAGCATTAGTAGAGGCATTTGATGCAAGAAAGCAAGCTTATGCAGCATCAGCCAAAAAAAAAAAAAAAAAAAAAGTAACATAAATAAATAAAAATAACCACTTCCACTTCACCCCTCTGTTCGTTCGAAATACCTGTCCAGCTGAGCCTTAAACTTATTTAGGCTATCAACTTCCACGACAAGGGATGGAAGTCTGTTCCACCCACCAACCACCCGCTGGCTAAAGGCAAATTTCCGCACATCTATCCTACATCTGTCTTTCCTCAATTTGAATTTATGCCCTCTCAGGTGATTTTTCTGAGCTAGAGGAAGAATCCCATCAGCATTGAGCATGCTCAAACCATTCAAGGCTTTGTACACCTCTATCAGATCACCCCGCTGGTGCCTAGTTTCCAGACACTGTAATTTACAAAACTTAAGCCTTTCTTCGTAAGAGAACCCCTTTGTCCCATTCACCAATCTAGTTGCCCTTCTCTGTACTCGTTCCAGCAGCTCTACATCCTTCCTGAAATGAGGCCTCCAGGCCTGTATACAGTACTCTAGGTGTGGCCTGACCATTGCCTTATACAAGGGAATAATCACCTCCTTATCCCTGCTAGAAAAATTCCTATATATCATTGACAATACACCATGAGCTACTCTTGCAGCTCGTCTGCACTGCTCAGAGAACTTCATATCTGCCTGCACCACCACCCCCAGGTCCCTTTCATTCTCTACCACTGTCAGTGTAGTACCACAGAGTTGATACGTTGCTCTGGGGTTGCTGTTTCCCATATGTAGTACTTTACATTTGTCAATGTTAAACTTCATTTGCCACCTCGAAGCCCATCTGCTCAACCTTTCCAAATCCTGTTGCAGCAGCATAGTGTCAGTAGTGTCCTTGACAACCCTGCCAACCTTCGTATCGTCTGCAAACTTGGACATTAAGCCTGATATACCATCATCAATATCATTTATAAATACAGAAAACAATAAAGGCCCCAATACTGAACCCTGAGGGACTCCACTAATAACATTAGTCCACGATGAGCAGTGTCCATTGATTACCACTCTCTGTCTTCTCCCCCTCAACCACCCCTTTATCCATAGCAGCAACTTGCCTCCAATGCCACACTGCTCCAATTTGTGCAGCAGTCTTCCATGTGCAACAGTATCAAAAGCCTTTCTAAGATCCAAGTATATAATATCAAAGTTATTCCCTGCATCCAGTTCTTTTGTGACTGCATCATAGTATCCAATCAAATTGGTCAGGCAAGAATTCCCCTTAACAAAACCATGCTGTGTCCTAGCTATAACTGAAGTCTTGTCTAGATGATCCTGCAGTGCTTCTTTCACCAGTGCCTCCATTAATTTTCCGGGAACAGAAGTTAAACTCACAGGTCTATAATTACTTGTGTCAGCCTTTGATCCTCCTTTGTGAATTGGGGTCACATTTGCACATCTCCAGTCCATGGGTACCTCCCCTGAGTCCAAGGAAGCTCTCATAATTATGGCTAAGGGTTTGCTTACCTCCTTTGCTGCCTCCTTTAATATAACTGGATAGATCCCATCCACCCCAGGTGCCTTTCTTGTGTTTATCTTCAACAATTTCTCCTCCACTTTGCTCTCAGTTATTACAAGATTCTCTAGCTTACTGCTAGAGTTGAATACACCTCTGGCATTCCCCTCGCTGAATAACTCCTCATGTGTGAATGTCGATGCAAAATATTCATTTAGTTTGTTAGCTACCCGAGCAGGGTCATCAACAGTTGACCCATCGATCTCAAGTGGACCAATCTGATTCATCCCCTTCCTTCTAGAGTTTACATAAGTAAAGAACTCTTTGCTGTTTTTCTTCGCATCCCTTGCCAAGGATCTCTCGTAATCTGCCTTCGCCTGCCTAACCTCCTTTGTAACTTGGTTACAGATCAACTTGTATCTATCATAGGCGTCCGTGTCACGTGTTAATTTGTATGTATCCCATGCATTTTTCTTCTCTGCCATATGCCTCATTAGTTCATCTGACAACCATTTAGGCCTAAACCTTGAACAATATTTCTTAGTTGGTATGTAAAGCCTAGTAGCTTCCACGATAAGTTCTTTGAATGCTTCCCATTTTGAATTTGCTGTTGGCAATATCATCAGTTGATCCCACTGTATAGAATTTAAATACTGTCTCAGTCCATTGTAGTCGCCTTTACGAAAGCAATACCCCTTCCCTTTACCCCTAATGGTAGTTACCTCTTTGAGTAACTCCCACTTCAGCACACTGTGATCACTGCCACCAAGTGGTTCATTTATCTGCAGATTCTTAATGCATGAAGAATCACTACTGATAATCAAATCAAGAGTATTACTCCCTCTAGTTGCCTCCCGAACATGCTGATGTAGAAAACAATCATCCAATAAATCCACAAAAGCCTTGCTACTGTGTGAGTGACCAGCCCCCAAATTCCAGTCAATATCTGGGAAATTAAAATCCCCCATTATAAGACTCTCTGATTTACTGGCCCACTCTATTTCTCCGAACAGTTTCTTATTATACTCATCAGAGTCATTAGGCCTATAGCACACTCCTACTCTCAATTTTGATCTCCCAATGCTTATGTCACACCAAACTGACTCGACACTGCACTGTCCAGCGATGTCGACTGGCTTCACTTCCTTGGATTTTATGTGTTTTTTAACTAATAGCATAACCCCTCCTCCCTTCCTATCCTGTCTATCCTTTCTGTAGACATTGTACTCCCCAAATTCCAGTTCTGCATTTCTTATATCTGTGTGACACCACGTCTCTGAAATCCCCACAACATCGAACATCGAACATCGATACATCGAACATGTAAGATGGTGTCTTCTATGCTTCTTCCCCGGATTCCACAAGTTTGAGTTTCTGGAATTAATTTCGTGATATGTGTTTGGATGCGGATTGCTAGTATCTTTGTTATTATTTTAAGGTCGGTATTTAGTAGAGTAATTCCTCTCCACTGATTAATATCCCTTAGGATATCTTCATCTTTTGTTTTCGGGATTAGTGTGATGTATCCTAAGTTGAAATCGGGTGGCATAACATCTGTTTCTTCCATCGTTTCGATCATTTTTACAAATAGGTTTTCAAACATCCAGAAGTAACTTTTATAGAATTCGGAGGTGAGTCCGTCTGGTCCTGATGACTTGTGTGTAGGCATCATTTAAACAATTTTTCTGCATTCTTCTTTTGTTATGGGTTTGTCTATTGTTGCTGCGTTTTCTGCTGATAGTTGTTTCATGAACGACAGCATTTCTTCTGTGTCTGATTTATTACTTTGTTTTTGCACAAATAGTTGACTTTAGTGGTTGTGGAATGTTCTAATGAGCTCTTTGTCTCCTTTTATTTCCTTCCCGTTATGTTTAATGGTCGAAATACTTCTCTTTTTGCACCTGTCGATTTCAAATAAGTATGCAGTATTTGTTTTTCCTTCATCATTCTCGATCGTTTTGATTCTAGCCCTTAGCCATGCCCCTTCAATCTCCTCCATTTCGATTTGTCTTAGTTTTTCTTTTAATTCTGCTATGGCCAGTTTGTTTTCGGTTTTGGTCCTATCTGTACGGTATAACGCAGCTAGTTTGTCAACGAACTCTTTTTTTCTCGTGCTTGCAGGTGTTTTTCAGTTGTTTGCCTATTTTAATAGCCGATTTTTTAACTTTTGATTTAAAGGTATGCCAGGCTGAAATTGGGTTGTCTATTGTTTTTACCTCAGCTAAAATGTTTTCAATTTCTATTGCAAATTGTTTTTCGTTTATCAGCCGCTGGTTAAATTTCCACAATGGGTATTTTCTGTTTATGAAGGTTTCTTCTTTGGATTGTCTTTGTGTTAGTTCTACACTCACGCTGTGATGATCACTAAACGATACGGGTTCGTGAAATGCCTTAACGGGATTAATTTCCATGTGTGCGAGGAAGTAAATTCTGTCAAGCCTGGAGGCATTGGTTGGGGAGAAGTGAGTGTATTCTCTTTTTCTTAGAAATAGCACTCTAAAAGCATCAGTTAAGCTGCATTGTTTGAATATATTAATAAATGATGGCATTTATTTTTCCGTCAGCCTTTCTTGGTCTTTGTGGATATCTTCAATGAAATTCATGTCACCAGCAGCAATAGTTGTGTGTTTCTGGCGGACGATTTCTTTGATATTTTCCCAAAATGATTTTTTCTGATCGTGTTTTGTTGGCCCATATATGTTTATGACAGAATATACTTTGTTTTGCCATAAGACTTCCGTTTCTATAACTCTGTGCCGTATTAATGTGTTTTGCCATAAAATTTTTAGACTGCTTTTTTTATCAATTAGTGTCATTACATCTCCTGATCCGTTGACATCAGATGGTTCATTGATAATGTGGTGATAGTTTTCTAGATTTCTCTCAATATTCTTTAGCTGTTGAGTGTCATGCACACGTGTTTCTTGGAACATTATTATGTCTGCTAGAGATTTTAAGGCTAAATTCTTTAAATGCTGTTCGACCCGTTGCAGTTTAGGCTTATTATTTTTATTCTGTCGTTCATGATATTTCAGTTAGTTGTGTTTTTCTGTTTCTGTTTACTTTTTACAGTTGTTTTTCTCTCTTGTCCTTTCTGGCCTGGGTTCTGTTATCACTGGGGTGTACTTTTTTTTTTTCTTTTGCTGTCTTCATCTTCCCTTTCTTTAGTTGTTGATGCCTCTGCTCTGTAATTTTCCTTTGTTGTGTTGTCCTGTGTGTGATTTTGGTTTTCTTCACACTTTTCTTCATTTGTATAGTTTTCTTCGTCATCATCAGTCTGCTGGGGCAGTGAATCTGGTGGGGGTTCGATATTTTCTGATTCATTTTCAGGTGGAGTCATGACAGTACCTGTAGATGTCTCTGCTGTTTCTTCTGCTTTGTTGGTTTTCGTTCCAAATGCATCGTCTTGAACATCGTCAATAATCTCATTCTGACTGACTTCCTTTTGGGTTTGTGGTGGGGTGTTTTATGTGATGAATGCATATGTGCTTCCAGGGCAGTTGTCACTTACGTGTCCTATTTTATAACATTTTTCGCATTTGGGCACCTGACATTCCTTTCTAAGATGACCTACTTTCTTGCACCGAAAACAGGATGGTGGTCTTCCTGGAATGACGACTATTCCTGTCATTCTTTGTACTTTTATAACATAAAGAATGTCTCCAATTTTTGCATTTTTATTTAATTCTATCTTTATTTTCTTTTTATTACTAAGGAAGTGTGCCCAGTCTTTGTCCTTAATTTGGGAGATATTTTTAATAGCTTCGATTTTTCCGAATCTTTCAAAGTGCATTGCTACCAGGCGGTTTGGAATTTGTGGCGGTAACCAGTGGATAGCGATGTCAAGTTTTCGGGTTCTATTAATTGATAGTATTTCACATTTTTCATTTTTAACTTGGAGGGTTTTAAGAGCAAGAATATTTTCTTTGGTGGCATGCTCTTTGAATGATATTAGAAATACGAAATTGTACTTTACGCTACCGAGGTGCCAAACTTCAGAAGCTCTTACCTGGTGTTTTATGGCGTCGATGATGTCCTCTGAGTAAGGTGCTCCGGTGGGATCACATTTTAGGACACAAGATTTGCTCCAGTCGAGTTCTTCCGCTAGGTTTAACGACGAAATTAATTCCAGGTCTGAGAGATCTACGACTTTTGGACTTTTTCCTATTTTATTGGTATTCGCCATTGGTATGGGTATACTTCTGGTTTGCTTCATTATAACGGCTAACAGCTTAAGCGGACACAGGCGTAAAACAGTAGTGGCCTTGGTCCGTAACCCTCTCGTTGTAATCGGCTTAACTCTTTAAGGGAGCACAATAGGGGAACGTCTGCACTCCTTGAGAGGTAAACAGACTGGGGTTCGAGCCCGTGACCACCAAATACGGAGAATGCGGAAAAGTTAGGGAATGACCACCGCACATTCCCGGAGCGATATGGCTTTAGTTGCTAATGCTCCTAAAAAAAAAACCTTGTATAATTTTTTTTTATAATTGTTAGTATTTCGAAAAATTATTTTTAAAATATGTGACTGTGGATTTGTGGTTGAAAAAAAGGAACTTTAAAAGAAAGAGGAGAAAAGTACATACTTCTAGTAGTGCAACTACTAGGAGTATGTCACAGAGCGTCCGGACTTCATCGAAATTGGGTCCACTTGACTTGAATGCCACCCGAATATCAGTTCCATCAGCATAGCAAGTACAATTGTGGTCAATGAAAACGAACGCAATATTGTCACACTTCAAAGTGAGGATGGACAATCGCAGCCTTCTGTTCCCCAAAAATCCGAAGTGAAAAAACAGGAACCTACTAATAAAAGACCAAAACAATATATATATGACATTTATTTGAATTTCTTCTTTACATGTGTTGGAAATAAAGATGCTTCTGATGCACAGTGCGTCGTATGTAATAAAATATTAGCAAACAGTTCTTTGGCTCCCTCTAAACTTGTGTTTCGCAAATATGTTCTGTGAATATGTTGAGATGAAAAGTGTTCCATGACTAAAAAAGTTTGGGAAACGCTGCAATAAGATAGAATACAATAAAGATGTCTTGAGTTATGTAAGTGTGTCCAATGCGTTCTCTAGCAAGAATCACTTCTTCCTGTCCTACTTTCCACAACTTCGTTGCTTGTTATTGAGAGAAATCGGTTTTTGTATGAGGGTTTTATAGTTTGGCCCTGCGATGTTCATATCAATCACATTGAAATATTAGTTGTTTTGCAACCTAATCTAAGTTTCATTTCCTAGTTTTCCAAAATGGGTTGGGATCTAACAGATATTACGGTATGCTTTCTATCTTCTAGCTTAATCCGTGTGGATCTGATTTATTTCAGCAGAGTATTGTGATTGGGGAAATCAAATGGTGTTTGTAATCAACCAATCATAAATGTTCTGATTTTTGGGCTAATATGAATTCGAATTTTGTAACAGCAGGTGGCATTGTAAGGTGGAAAATTATACCTTGCCTAGTTAGATTGTGTTTTGTTTTCGTAAGGGCAGTTATGTTTTATCGTTCATGTCTCTTCCGTGTATTATATTTTAAAGGTGGTAGGGCATTAAGTAGAACAGTAGTTAATAGGGTAGGAAAATACTTAAAGAATTACTTTAAAGTGTTTATAATCCATTCTATTTTCATAGAGCGTATTCTTACATGCAACATGCTTTTTGTCTCTTTTTTTATATAGATGCTACTATTTTTTTTTTTTTTTAATCTCTATGGTATTTGAAGATGTCCGATTTTAAAACAGCGGCAAGTGGGGGATAAACACCCTAAGACTAAACATAGCAGGTTAGGCATGTCAATCACTGCTACCCGCAACGATCGGCTGAACTTAAGAAAAGGGTGCCCCTTCCACACTGTCTCCGTGAACGCAATAATGGACAGCTAAATGCTCCGCCTACTGACGTCATCCCCCCCAGTTCTCCTTGGGTGTTATCGGGGAGTCGTATCACGTGATAAGTCGCATGATCAGTTCCTTTTCCTTCGTCCTCAGCTCCGGCGCATTGATTTGTCACGTGGTGAGCGGGCGGAGTCACAAATCCGTCAATCACTGCTTTCCTCCCTTCTAATCACCGCCATTTTGGAAAGTGAACCCCATTCTAAAGTTTACCGAAGTGGCTGGAAGAAAGTGGCAAGCTTACTGTTTTTCTGCTAAGCACAAGTGTTTCTTTGGTCGAGATTCAGTATCGGGTACGGCGTTGCTAGCGATACGGCTGTGATTGACGGCAGCCGGCTCCACCCAGTGGGCGGAGTCAACTTCCATAATGACATAGAAGCTTGTTCCAGCAATCAACCACTTGCTAGCTAAAGGCAAATTTCTGCTCATTCATTCTGCAACTATCTTTCCTAAATTTGAATTTATGCTCCCTCCTACAGTTGCGTAATCTGAGCAACAAGAAGAATCCCATCAGCATTGAGCTTGCTCAACCCGTTCAGGGTTTTGTACACATCAACCAGATCACCTCACAGGTGCCTAGGTTCCAGACACTGCAATTTGCAGAACTTAAGCCTTTCTTGGTAAGAGAAATCCTTTATTCTGTTCACCAATCTCTTTGCCCACATCTGTAGTCATTCCAGAAGCTCTACATCCTTCCTAAAATGATGCCTACAGACCTGTATGTAGTACTCAAGGTGTGGCCTGACCATTGCTTTATACAAGGGGATAATTACCTTATCCCTGTTTGCAAAATTCCTGTATATCATTGACAAGACCCCATGAACTACTCTTGCAGCATGTCTGCACTGCTCAGAAAACTTCATATCTGACTGCACAATTACCCCCCCCAGTCTTTTTCATTCTCCACTTCCCTGATTGTAGTACTGCATAGTTGGTACATTACTCTGGGGTTACTGTTACCCATATGGAGTACTTTGCATTTGTCAATGTTAAACTTCATTTGCCACCTCTCATCCCATCTGCTCAACTTTTCTAGATTCCATTGCAGTAGCAAACTGCCATTACCGTCATTAACAACCCTACCAACCTTCATATCATCTGCATACTTGGACATTAAGCCTGATATACCTTCATCAATGTCATTGATAAATACAGAAAACTACAATGGGCCCAACAGCAAACTCATGGGGGGGCTTCACTAATAATAGTCCATGAAGAGCAGTGTCCATTGATTACCATTTCTTGTCTTCTTCCCCTCAACCATCCCTTTATCCATAGCAGCATCTTTCCCTTAATGCCATTGTTCTCCAATTTGTATAGTAGTGTTCCATGTGCAACAGTATCCAAAGCTTTCCTAAAATCCAAGTATATGATATCAAAATTATTTTTTAATCCAGTTTCTTTGTGACCACATCATAGTATTCAGTCAAATTGGTCAGACAGTATTTCACCCTAACAAACCCATGCTATGTCGGAGCTATAATTGAAGTCTTGTCTAGATGATCCTGCAGTGCTTCTTTAATCAGTGCCTCCATCAATTACCCTGGAACAGAAGTTAAACTAACAGGTCTGTAATTACTTGTCGCCCTTTGATCCTACTTTGTGAATTGGGGATACATTTGCACACCTCCAGTCTCTGGGCACCTTCCATGAGTTCAAGGAAGCTCTCATAATTATGGCTAAGGGTTTGCTTACTTTCTTTTCTACCTCCTTTAATATAACTGAATAGATCCCATCCACCCTAGGTGCCTTTCTTATGGTTATCTTCAAAAATTTCTCCTCCACTTTGCTCTCAGTTATTACAAAATCATCTGTGCATTATAGCCTAAGTTGCTGATGCACCAACAAATCTAACAACAACAAAATCATCTAATTCACTGCCAGAGTTTAATTCACCTCTGGCATTTCCCTCCCTGAATAATTCCTCATGTGTGAATGTAGATGCAAAATACTCGTTTATGTTAGCTACCTGAGCAGGATAATCAACAGTTAAACCATCGATATCAAGTGGACCAATCTGATTCATCCCCTTCCTTCTAGAGTTTATGTAAGTAAAGAAGTCTTTGCTGTTTTCCTTTGCATTCTTTTGCCAAAAATTACTCGTTATCTGCCTTTGCTTGCCTAGCCATCTTTGTGACTTGATTACAGACTATCTTATATCTTTTACAGGCTTGTGTGTCCCCTGATAATTTATATGCATCCCATGCAATTTTATTCTCTGGCAAGAGCCTCGTTAGTTAATCTGACATCCATTTAGGCCTAACCCTTGAACAGTATTCTTAGTTGGTATGAAAAGCCTAGTAGTTTCCAAAATTAATTCCTTGAATGTTTCTCATTTAGAATTTGCTGTTGGTAACATCATCAGTTGATCCCACTGTATAGAATGTAAAAAATCTCTGTGACCACTGTAGTCACTTTTATGAAAGCAAAAACCTTTCCCTTTGCCCCTGATGGTAGTATATCTTTAAATAATTCCCACATTAGTACACTGTTATCACTGCCACCTAGTGGTTCCTTTATTTGCAGATTCTTAATGCATGAAGAATCACTACTGATAATCAGGTCAAGAGTATTACTCCCTCTAGTTGCCTCCCGAACATGCTGCTGTAGAAAGCAATCATCAAATAAATCCACAAAAGCCTTACTAGTGTGTGAGTGACACCACCCACAAATTCCAGTCAATATCTGGAAAATTAAAATCCCCCATTATATGACACTCTGATTTACTGGCCAACTCTATTTCTCTGTACAGTTGTTTATTATACTCATCAGAGTCATTAAGCCTATAACACACTGCTATTCTCAATTTTGTTTTCTCAGTGCTTATGTCACACCAAACTGACTCGACACTGCTCTGTCCACCCATGTCAACTGGCTGTACTTCCTTGGAATTTTTGTTTCTTAACTAATAGCATAACCCCCCCCCACCCTTCCTATCCTGTCTATCCTTCCTGTACACATTGTACTCCCAAATTCAATTTTTTCATTCATTATATCTGTGTGACACCACATCTCCGATATCCCAACAACATCTGCCTTTGATGTTTTGATAAACACCTCAAATTCATCAAATTTATTTACCAAACTACTACTTGGAGATCGATTGACTAGACATTGTTTGCGCTACAAAGGGGTCTCGTGTAAATTTATTAATATGGTAAAAAAAAAATTTTGAGTTGTTCAATCGATGGCTGTAAATTGTTTTTTAATAAACTTGATTTTCTTTTCTTTTTGCAATAAGTTTATGAGGTTGTCTGGGTCTTTTTGGGACAGACGACAAAGTGCTAGTCAAGACATCAAAGGCAGATATTGTTGGGATATCAGAGACGTGGTGTCACACAGACATAATCAGTGCAGAATTGGAATTTGGGGAATACAATGTGTACAGAAAGCATAGACAGGACAGGAAGGGAGAAGGGGTTATGCTGTTAGTTAAGAAACACATAAAATATAAGGAAGGGCATCCAATTGATGTTGGTGGACAATGCAATGTTGAGTCTGTTTGGTGTGACATAATCACTTTGAAAGGAGAAATGAGAGTAGGTGTGTGTTAATGGTCTGATGAGTATAATGAGCAATTCCGCAGAGAAATAGAAGAGGGCCAGTAAATCAGAATGTCTTATAATGGGGGATTTTAACTTTCTGGATACTGACTGGAACTTGTGGGTTGGTCACTCACACACTAGCAGGACTTTTCTGGATATATTGGATGACTGTTTTCTACAGCAACATGTTCTAGAGGCAACCACAGGGAGTAATACTCTTGATCTGATTATCAGTAGTGATTCTTCATGCATTAAGAATCTGCAGATAAAGAAACCACTAGGTGGCAGTGATCAGTGTCTGAAGTGGAATTTACTCAAAGAGGTAACTAGCATCAGGGGTAATGGTTTTTGCTTTTGTAAAGGTGACTACGGTGGTCTGAGACAGTATTTAAATTCTATTCAGTGGGACCAACTGATGATGTTACCAACAGCAAATTCAAAATGGGAAGCATTCAAAGAATTAATCTTGGAAGCTACTAGACTTTTCATACCAACTAAGAAATATTGTTCAGGGTTTAGGCCTAAATGGTTGTCAAATGAACTAATTAGACATGTGGCAGAGAAGAAAAAT
Organism: Mastigoproctus giganteus; assembly: GCF_048544385.1. NCBI lineage: Eukaryota > Metazoa > Arthropoda > Arachnida > Uropygi > Thelyphonidae > Mastigoproctus > Mastigoproctus giganteus. The sequence continues at coordinate 7,187,149 of NW_028328292.1, read as the reverse complement.
GCATGGGATACATATAAATTAACAGGTGACACAGAAGCCTATGATAGATATAAGCTGGTCTGTAATCAAGTCACAAAGGAGGTTAGGCAGGTAAAGCAGATTACAAGAAATCTTTGGCAAAGGATGCAAAGAAAAACAGCAAAGAGTTCTTTACTTATGTAAATTCTAGAAGGAAAGGGATGAATCTGATTTGACCACTTAACATAGATGAGTTGACTGTTGAATGTCATGCTCAGGTAGCCGATAAACTGAATGAGTATTTTGCCTCTACGTTCACACATGAAGAGTTATTCAATGAGGGGAGTGCCAGAATTTTTTCAAACTCTAACAGGGAGCTAAGTGATTTTGTAATAACTGAGAGCAAAGTGGAGGAGAAATTGTTGAAGTTAAACATAAAAAAGGCACCTGGGTTGGACGGGATCTATCCAATTATATTAAAGGAGGCAGCAAAGGAAGTAAGCAAACCCTTAGCAGTAATGATGAGAGCTTCCCTTGGACTCAAGGGAGTGCCCCCATGGACTGGAGGTGTGCAAAAGTATCACCAATTCATAAATGCAAAAGGTGGCACAACTAACTATAGACCTGTTAGTTTAACTTGTGTTCCAGAGAAAATAATGGAATCACTGGTTAAAGAAGCATTGCAGGATCATCATCTAGACAAGACTGCAGTAATAGTTAAGACACAGCATGGATTTGTTAAAGAGAGGTCTTGTCTAACCAATTTGATTAGATACTATGTGGTTACAAACGAACTGAATGCCAAAAATAATTTTGATATCGTATACTTGGATTTCAGGAAAGCCTTTGATACTGTTTCACGTGGAAGACTGCTGTACAAATTGTAGAGGTATGGCATTAAGAGTAACTTGCTAAAATAAAGAGATGGTTGAGTGGGAGACGACAGAGAGTGATAATCAATGGACACTGCTCTTCGTGGTCAAATGTTATTAGTGGAGTTCCCCAGGGTTCGGCATTGGCTCCATAATTGTTTTCTTTATTTATCAATGATATTGATGAAGGTATATCAAGTTTAATGTCCAAGTTTGCAGATGATACAAAGGTTGGCAGGGTTGTTAACAACAGTAAAGACAGTATGCTACTCCAAGTGGATGGATAAGTTGGATCTAGATAAGTTGCACAAATGGTCTGAGAAGTGGCAACTGAAGTTTAACATTGACAATTGCAAAGTACTGTATATGAGTAGCAATAACCAAGGAGAAATGTACCAACTGTGTGGTGCTACACTGAGGGAAGTGGAAAGTGAAAAAGACCTGGGGGAATTGTGCAGTCAAATATGAAGTTTGCTGAGCAGTGCAGATGGGCAGCCAGGACAGGTCGTGTAGTTTTATCAATGATATATAGGAATTTTGCTAGCAGGAACAGGGAGGTGATTATCTTGTTATACAAGGCAATGGTCAGGCCACACCTAGAGTACTGTCTACAGGTCCGGAGGCCTCATTTTAGGAAGGATGTAGAGTTGCTAGAACGAGTACAAAGAAGGGCAACAAGGTTGTTGAGGGGAACAAATAGGTGCTCTTAACAAGAAAGGCTTAAGTTCTGCAAATTGCAGTGCCTGGAGAGTAGGCACCTGCGAGGTGATCTGATTGAGGTGTATAAGGCCTTGAATGGATTGAGCAAGCTGAATGCTGGGATTCTTCCTCTTGCTCAGATTAAAAATCTGAGCGGTCACAGGTTTTTAATATGAGCAAGATGTGCAGAAATTTGCCTTTGGCCAGTGGGTAGTTGATTGGTGGAACAGACTTCCATCTTGTGTTGTGGAAGTTGATAGTCTAAATAAATTTAAGGCTGAGCTGGACAGGTATTTGGAATGAATGGAGGGGTGGAATGGGGAGTTTTGTTGATGCTGCATAAGCTTGCTTTCTTGCATCGTATGCCTCTACTTTGCTAATAAATAGGGACTATTTCTTTATAGATTGTTTTGGGTGTTTCTCCCTTGCAGAAAGAGGAATTAAATAACTGATATTCCACTTTATTCATTGTGACTCTTCACTTCATTTAGTGCTGCAAAGAAAAAATGAATTGTCAGATTGAAATCAAAATATGTGTGGTTGCTATAGAGATTGTCTCAAACAAAAAATTTAATCTTTATGTCACTACTTCTGGGGTGAATCAAATCTTTATTGAACCTGCCTTGTAAATAAGGCACCTGGGACTGAAGGAATCTCTCGAGTTTTCTTGAAACGAGAAACAAGGGAAATAAGTCAACTTTTTATAATTATGAGAGCATACTTAGATTCAGAGGAGTTCCATATATACTGGAGATGTGCAAATGTCTCTTTTTCACAAAAGGGATCAACAGGTGTAGTGAATAAGTATAGCCCCTCTAAGTGAGATTCTGTGCCAGTGAAGGTAATGGAATCAGTGGTTAGAAAATTAATGTAGGATCATCTTCACCAGAATGCAGTTATATGGCAGTAACAGCACTGCCATATAACTGCATGTCATAGTAGCTGATCATTCCTTTTTTTTAAAGGGATGATTAGCTACTGTGACATACTAGCTGATAGTGAAAAAGGATCTGGATGCAAAAAAAATTTTGAGATGATACCTATATTTCAGTAGAGGTTTTGATACTGTTCCACAGGAATTCTTATACAGACTTGAGCACTTTGGCACTTACTGCTGTATGTAATGGAGTAGTAGAATTGCAGGCAACATTGATTATTAGTGGCCACTGCTCTTCATGTATTGATATTATTAATGAAGTCTCAGGATTTGATGTTGGGCCTTCCTTACTGAAACAATATTTATCAGTGATGTTGAAGGCATATCAAGTTTAATGCTTAAATTTGCAGATACAAAAGTTGGCAGGGTAGTTAATGACAGTAATCAAGGTACGCTACTCCAACAATACCTGGATAAATTAGGCAGATCATCTGTAAAAGTGGCAATTAAGGTTTAACACCGATAAATGCAAGTTGCTTCATTTGGATAACGGTATTCCTAGAATAACATACCAATTGGGTGGTGCCACACCCAAGGTAGTGGAGAACAAAAAAAGATCTGTAATATATAGTCCAATGTGAAGTTCTCTGAGCAGTGTAGACAGGCTGCTAGAATAACAGCTGATGACAGTTTATCAGTGATATAACAGGAATTTTGCCAGCAGAGACAAGGAGGAGATTATTTCATTACGTAAGGTAATTGTTAGGTTACATCATGAGTACTGCACATGGGTCTGGAAGTGTCATTTTAAGGAAGATGTGGATCTGTTGGAATGAGCGCAAAAAAGAGCACCAAGATTAATCAGGGATACAAAAGGGTACTCTTACCAACAGTGATTGAGGTCTAGAAACTAAGCACCTGCAAGGAGACCTTCATGAATTGTTTCAGGCTTTAACTGGATTGAGTAATCTAAATACTGATGGAATCCTTCCTTCTTCTGGTACACCAAGAAATTTAAATTGAAAAAGGATGGTTGCATAGATGTGCAAAAAAAAAAAAAGAAAAAACTTTACAGCAGTTGGAACAAATTTCCATCTGGTGTTGTAGAAGTGAGTATCGAATACAGCAGTTTCACTATATTAAAGTTTGTTAATTTATAATGATCATTCCTAGAAGTCAGTAATGTTAATTTACTTTTTACTATACCTGGTATCAGCATAAAATGATATAACATCAAAACAACATGGTTTATGAACTGGATGAAATGCTTGAATAGTAGTAATGGCAAATGATGTAAGAATACAAGCTTATATAGCATCAGCAAAAAAGAAGAAAAAAAAGAAAACAGTTCACCTATCCGTACTCTCAAAATTTTGTCTAGTTCTCCCTTGAATTTATTCAATCCATCCAATTTCACAACAACAGATGGAAGCCTGTTCCAACAATCAATCACCGACTGGCTGAAGGCAAACATGTTCACACCTATCCTGCAACCATCCTTCCTCAACTTGAATTTATGCCCCCTCGTGTGTAGACTCAGCAAGTGGAAGAATACCATTAACATTCGGTTTACTCAATCCCAAGTCTTTAAACACCTCATGAGATCTCTACACAGGTGTCTGGTCTCGAGACGCTGCAATTTGTAGAACTAAAGCCTTTCTAGGCAAGAACACCCTTTTGTTCCCTTCACCAATCTGGTTGCCCTTCTCTGGACCTGTTCCAGCAGATCTGCATCCTGCCTAAAGTGAGGCCTCCAGACTTGTATACAGTACTCGTTATGCAGCCTAACCATGGCCTTATACAAAGGGATAATCACCTCCTTATCCCTGCTAGCAAAGTTTCTGTATATCATTGACAAAACACCTTGAGCTGGCCTGGCAGCATGTCTGCACTCTCAGAGAATTTCACATCTGACTGCACAGTTACCCAAGGTCTTTTTCATTCTCAACTACCCCGAGTGTAGTACCACACAGTTGATAAGTTACTCTGGAGTTACTGCTACCCATGTGCAGTGCCTTGTATTTGTCAATGTTTAACTTCAGCTGTCATTTCTAAGCCCATCGATCCAGTTTTCCTAGATCTTGTTGCAGTAGCTCACCCTGATTACTGCCCTTAACCACCCTGCCAACCTTTGTATTATCTGCAAACTTAGTCATTAAGCCTGATATACCTTCATCACTATCATCGATAAATATTGAAAACAACAGTGGACCCAGCATTGAACCCAGGGAAACTCCATTAATAACATTAGTCCAATTGAAGAGGTGCCAATTGATAACCACTCTGTCTTCTTTCACTTAACTATACCTTTATCCATAGCAGTAACTTGCCCTTAATGCCACATTGCCCTAGTTTGTACAGCAGTCTTTTAAGTGCAACAATATTAAAAGCCTTCCGAAATCTAAGTATATGATGTCAAAATTATTTTTTGCATCCAATTCCTTGGTCATCGTATCATAGTAACTTATCAGATTTGTTAGACAAGATTGCCCCTTGACAAATCTATGCTATGATTGCAATATATTTGCATGCCTGTCCAGGTGGTAGTGCATTATTTCTTTAACAAGGAATTCCATTATTTTGACTGGAACAGATGTTAAGCTAGCAGGTATGTAATTATTCATGTTGCCTTTTGATTCCCATTTGTGAATTGGGGATGTATTCACACTTCTCCAGTCCTGAATCTAAGAATGATCTCATAATTATGCTAAGGGTTTGCTTATCTCCTGTGCTTGCCTCCCTTAATATAATTGAATGGATTCCATCCACCTCAGGTGTTTTTTTTTTTTTTTATGTCAATCCTCAATTTTTCCTCCACTTTCCTTTCAGTTATCACAGTCATTTAGGTGCTTGTTAGCAACCCGCACTGGACCAGCGTGGCAGATTATGGTCCATTTCCCTCAGCATGAATTGCTGAGGAGGCTTCCATCCTGCAGTGGGTTCATAATGGCTGCACTTTACTTTTTTTACTTTTTAGTTTGATAAACTTCTGGCATCTCTTTCCCCAAAGAATTCCTCATGTGTGAATATAGATGCAAAATACCTATTCAGTTTGTGCACAATCTGAGCAGGATCATCACCAGTTAACCCATGGACATCAAGTGGCCCAAATGGATGTCATCTGACATCTCACTGCACACAATTTAAAAACTGTGCAAGAACTCTGTAGTCACCCTTATAAAAGCAAATGCCTTTTCCTTGACAGTAGTTATATCTTTAATTAAATTCTACATTGGTACACTGTGATCGCTGCCACCCAGTGGGTCTTTTACTTGCAAATTCTTAATGCATGAAGAATCACTGCTGATTACCAGATCAAGAGTATTGCTCCCTCTTGTTGTTAGTAAAAACAGTCATCTTGTTGGATGACTGTTTTTATTAACAGTCATCCAAGAAATCTACAAAAGTCTTGTTAGTCTGTGAGTGACCATCCCACATATTCAAGTCATCTTCAAAGTTAAACTCCCCAATATAAGACATTCTGATTTGCAGACCCACTTTATTTCCCTGTATAGTTGTTTGGTATACTTAACACAGTCATTAGGCCTAGTACACAATCCTACTCTCAAATTTGTTTTCTCAGTGCATATATCACACCAAACTGGTCATCCATGTCAACTGGATGCACTGCTTTTAACTCCTCCTGTTCTGTCAGTCCTTCCTGCATACATTGTACTCTCCATATTCAAATTCAGCATCACTTATGTCCGAGTGGCACTACAACTCTGCTATTCCTGCAGTGTGTGCATTTGACTACTTAATCAGTACTTAAAATTCATCAAATTTATTTACAGTGCTCCTAGCATTAGTGTATATGCAAGTATACATGTACATGTTCTTAATCTTAGTTACCCTAACAAATGATGATCCGTAGCAGAGCCTAAAATCCCGGACACCTTGTGTTCCACATTGCTGCATGTATCAGTATTACATAACTCTGAAATAAAGTTAAGCAGAGGTCTTCCTCTATATTGGAATATCAAGTAGTATGTAAAGGAGTACTGAACTTATTTATTTGTGCAAGTAAATACAAACATCTACTTTGTGGTTCATAAAAATTCGACACAACAATTCTTCATACTTGGGTAATACTTTTTTTATATAAAAGTATCAGTTTAGTAATAAGCAATACTTTGCATTATGTTATTAAAATGATGAAACTTGAAGTTGTTTGCACGCTTTCTATGTTATTGTAAATACTGTAGTCAATTTCATACTGAAAATAATACTGAATAATATATATATATATATATTTTTTTTTTTTTTTTTCTCTTAGGTACCAAAGCAGCCAGTATTTAAAGAAATCCAAAAAGAAATGTTACCCCCTGTAAGTGATTATAATTCTGACTTCTATGAATTTACTATTATTATTTATTTATTTATTTTTATTACCCCAGCCATCACTAGAGGCGCAGAAAACAATAACTCTCAAGGAAAGTATCACAAAGTGTTTAGTTTTTTTATTTCTTTATACTAACATTTCATCTTTAGCTTTAAAGAATTGTTTTGGTCCCATTTTGTAAAGAGTGCACCTTAAAGGATAGCAAGTTGCCAAATTTTGGAGAATGAAGAAATGTCATTTTAAGATAATTGGCATTATTAAATAATGCCTGGATTGTTAGATTGAAGAAAACATACTCTGGAGCAAAATGAAGTGGCTTTTAACATTTTCAGAATTAAGAAAACTGAAACACTCACTCTCAGGACTTTTTTTTTTTTTTTTGGCCAGTGCAGCAAAAAGCCTCAGGCTTCCTTGCACCATATAGCTAATGATAATAAAAAAAAAATGAATCGGTTATTATAAGTTGTGAGTAAAAAGAAATGAAATATAATGAGCATTTTATATATGAAGTTCCTTTGATTGAAATTCCATCTGGTATGGTGCAAAGGCTTCAATAATAGTAGGATAGATGCTGTAGACAAGCAGCAAGTGAGGTGTCTTCACTGATAACCATGTTTGCTACATCAAAGAGGTTATGAGAGATGCATCCAATTGATTGACATTGCAAATGATTTTTCACCAAGTAGTCCTTTGCAGCGGTATAGTGGTTTCACTACAATATTATTATTATTAATAGTCATATGGTGCAAGGAAGCCTGAGGCTTATGCTGCACCAGGAAAAAAAAAAAGTTCCAGAGAGAGAGAGAGAGAGAGAGAGTCAAAAGTAGAAGGGAATCACCAAGAAAGAGAAGAATGATGATATCCAGCTCGGGACCCTGGGTGTGCCAAGCCCATATTCACCAGATGTGAGCCCCATCACATTTGGAGTGGTCTGGGTTCAAACAAACAGAGACTGATAGAAGGGATTGATACATAACCATAACATCATGAGCTCAGGCCATGGTATAGTGTAATAGCTCTATTTTTTATGTAACTTTTTTCATTTTCTCTCTACCTTTTGCTCCCCCCCTAAGCTTAGGGCCATGGTGCATTTTCACCATCTGTACAATAGGATAATACATTACTAAGTGGCTGATCTTGGGCTGAGGGAATATGGGTTTTTGTCCCAAATCAGAGTATTAACACTTTTACAAACATGATAGGGTTCTCCATGAGTTATTCTGGGTTTCACAGCCCATACAACATGCAGACTAACTCATGAACTAACACTTGTACAGGTGTAATACACAATAGAACAATATGATATGTCTCTGATGCTCCTAAAAAATAATAACAACAACTTGAATGGAACTTTCATTTTTGCATTTATCAGGCTGTCACAAGGAAGGAGTATAACACACTATGAGAGGGCAAAATGTGGGTGTATCTTGTGACACCACAGTTTAAACAGGTATCCATAACATGAAAACAGCCATCATCCTTTCCTTAAAAAAAATTGAAACCATTGCCATTAGCAAAGCAGATCATGCCACCACTGTTTGGGAATCACTACGTTGATTCTTATTGATTTTTTTTTTTTTTTTAAATGGGCAAATATGATGTGCTGAATGGGTTTTGGAAAGCTTTTTCCAAACACACTAGTGAGTTACAGAATTACACATGGGGAGTGCTGCACCTCTTGCTACATAGTCCTGACTTGCAACTGATTGATTTTCATTGCTTAGGTTCCCTAAACCTGAGTAGTAATTGATTTAATACCAATGAAGAAGTCTTTAGCCAAGAAATGCAATCACAGTATGGCAAAGTTTTTTACCAATGACCCAAGAGATTATTCTGCATTTTGATAAAAAAAAAAAAAAAAAAAAAAAATGAAAGACTTAAATTCCTTTACATAATTAACTTTTATTTCTGTATTTATTTATTTATTATGCTGGGTATCCACCTTGGACTTGTTGGTCAAGGTGGAAGGTGCAGAGGGACACTGAGTTTAAGGGTATAGCAACTCAGTCAAGTGATTGCCTAGTAGAAAACAGAGTTACTGAAATAGTTGGAAGCATCAGATATTCTGATTTTAGTAGTGTCAGCATGCTTTTCATCTGACTTTATCAGAAAAAAATAAATAGATAAAAATAATAAATGATTATCTTTGCACAAATAAGTTAGTTCTTATGTAATAGAAAGTTGAAAGGTCAGGAAACAGATTTCAGATATTTGTATTTATGCTATGGTGCATTCCTTACTTTCAGTGATTCTTTGAAGTGACATTTTATCCTTTTCGAGACAACTTTGTCTGTTTTGCTGGCTAAGTGCAATCAAAAGGTGCATAAACTTTTGATGTGAAAACGTCTATGGGGCACCTACTACTATACTGGACTGAAGGAAAACCAATTGGTAATGAAATTTTCTTATGGAAATGATACACTGATGTCACTTCCTACTCAGTCACTAACATTGATTCGTTAAAGTAAGTAGCCAGTGTGAGAATAAAACATTACATCCTTCAAACTAAGAGATGGAAATGACACAAATGATGTCACTTCCTAAATGACGTTAACGACACTAACTCAGCCACTAACGTTGATTCAGTAGAGTAAGTAGTGGATACTAATATTATGCAAGAATAAAAGCTTCAAAGCCACCGAAGAAGCCTCTCGTGTCTTCAAAAACATAGAGAATGAAAAAAAATGCCAAGTTTAATGAAGTCTGCTTCTCGAGATTTTGATCAACATCAACCTTCTGAGTAGCATAAGTACGTAGTGGGCTTTAGCATAAAAGATTACATTTTTCATAATTTCAGCTCTAGTTGTTTGATTAAATTGTTTAAAAATTTAAAGGTTTTTTTATTTAAGAACACAACAATAAAACAATCACTTCAACAAACAACAATCACTTCTTGTAGTAGTTTTTTGTTATGACATCATAGCAAAATCCATTTGTGGAATACTAACTATTAAATCTTAAAAATACCAAACCAAATCTAATTTCAATTAACAACCTATAAGAATATTTCGAAGATGGCTAAAACTCCAGCTGAATGAAATCGAGAGAATTATGCAAGAATAAAAGCTTAAAAATCACCAAAGAAGCCTCCCATGTCGACAAAAGAACGAGTTCAAAAACATAGAGATTGAAAAAAAAAAAATGCAGTTTAATAAAATCTGCTTCTCATGATTTTGATCAACATCAACTTCTATGTTGATTTCTCATCAAGAAGCTGGACCGTCAACATCATGAAATTATATTCAAGAATTTTCTGAAGATTTCGATCCAGAAGATTTGAGTTCAAATGAATTTCCTGAGAATTTTCACTTGTTTCCTGAACCGATTAAACAGTTTACTGCAACAACCAGCTTCGATTGCATCATCCAAAAAGAAACAAAATCATATTTCAGCTCACTTGCCTGTTGTAGACCTCCATAGGTTTCAACAGTAGTTCAGTATGAAATCATTTACAAGAACATCGAACATGACCATAACCCCTATAAAGAATTTGAACAACAATTTCTGTAAAATACATTTGGAACTGTTTGTGATATCTGTGATTGATTATGGTATAAAAATGATGTAAAATTGTGCACTCCAGGAAGTTATCCGTTACTTCTTAGAATTATCAACTGCACACTTAATGACTATAAAGGGGCATAATACTTGTCAAGCATCTCTCAAAAAAGATTCCATTCCAACATTTTTGAAGAACAACAGTTTTGTTTATCCTGCCATTCCACTTCATCTGCCTTGATTGGATTTAGTGGCCGAGTGGCTCATTTCTCCTCGTATACCGTTCATGCAAATTAGAAGACTAAGACATGGTTTCGGCCAATACGGAATTTTGGGCCAAATTATAAATGTTCGTGTAAATGTTAATTCGATGATCAGTCATTTTCCTCGAAGTATTGATGACTATTATTGCGTTAACGTTCATATCAAATGTAAAAAAACTCACAAATCGAATTATTTAATGGGTTTGTTTAAAGTATCTACTTACAACTCGTTTGTTTTTTTTTTTTTTTTTTGTAGTTGTTGGCGCATTGGCTTCTGTGGCCATAATGCACCTCCCAAGGTTTTTGCAGTACTTTGATCCAAACCCGAGGCGGGATTCGAACCCGCGACCTTTGGGTTGCCAGGCAGGCACTTTACCCACCCGGCTAGCCCGGTCGGCGACTCTTTTGTATTGTCTGTCTGATATGGAGATTAATGAAGCATTCTTCGATGAAGACATGGAACACAATGCTCCTACATGTGATGAAACGAGTGAAGTTATACCTATTGAAGAAAGTTTAGTCACCCAACAACAAACTCTTTTGTAGAGCAGTGACAAATAAATATTTATGGTTCCTGGTGAACAATTCCACAAAGTTTACTTTTTGATGAACATGCCAAAGAATTGTCCTTTCCTAGCATTTACTGTGGTCACTATCAAGAGTTTACAGATAATTTAAGCCGATCGGGCTAGCCGGGTGGGTAAAGTGCCTGCCTGGCAACCCAAAGGTCGCGGGTTTGAATCCCGCCTCAGGCTTGGATCAGAGTAGTGCAAAAACCTTGGGAGGTGCATTATGGCCACAGAAGCCGATGCGCCAACAACTAACAAAAAAAAAAAAAAAACAGGTAATTTAAAAGTTATACTGTTTATGATGGCATCGAGTGAACTTTATCGTTCAGATCAATGTGCAGTGATGCTTTATCTTTATATGGTTACAAAAATGAGACTAAGAACTGGAGATTCGCTAACAGTTGCTTTTAAATATGTCAGAAAAGACATTAAGCTCACAAAAGAACAAATCCAATCCCAAGAATACGTCAATAACTGCATTAAAAATAATTGTTTTTGTAATCAATTCCTAATTCAACTTATTATTGGACACAATGTAAAAGAGATCTGTTTGTGATGATCAGACAATTGGGTAAACCTACGTTCTTAACTTTGGGTGCAAATGAAATCAGTTGGCCTAAATTGCAAAAAATTTTATACAAATTAAAACACGGCGGTCTGGATATCCCTGGTGAGCAAGCAGCTCTTCATTTTATGGGAAAGGCGACATTAGTTAATGAAGATGCTGTAATGTGTGCAATTCATATGTGGATTGTATTTTAACTTTACTTCAGTCTAAGCATTTCGGTCCATTTCGACAATATTACGTTGTCAAATATTTTAAACGGATCGAATTTTAACATCATGGCTGTACACATGCTAACATTCTTTTGTAGCTTGGTAATGCTCCTAAAGAACCTATGGGAAATAGTATGAATGCAATGCCAGCTATGATAAATCAGCTCGTGTCCGTTTCTACTGCAAAAGCCTCTGGTAATATCAATCTCCACTCTACAATCTCAAGTGTATGTATCATATTTTAGCTGTCACACCCATTGTAAGTAAATTACCTATTGAACATGTATTGCAACCTCAAATTGATGAAACTGTTGAAAAAATAAATCCTTTAAAATGATAAACATGTTCGGATTCTTTTCAGTCCTAACACCCTTTTCAGTCCTAAAACCCTTCAGTCCATAAACATGTCCAAGCCAAGGATATTTTTGCATAAAATAAAACATCTTTCGTGTGTACAGGATACACACGGTGCTTTTTTTTAATGATATGTGGATATACTAATAGAATATTCTGTGAATCCGTTTAGACAGTTTTTCTCTTGGTGTAAAAATGTAGTGTCAAGTTTAAGCAAAATTGTGAACTGACTTCTCTGAGTTGGTGTGGTGGTGCAGAGCCAGTCACTGGTCTGCGCCATAGGCAGAAACAATTGAATATGAAAGGGAGAATGGTGGACTACCTGCATTCTATCCCTCCCACCTTCTTTGGTGGGTATTGGAGATGACTCAGCTGAAAACCTAAATTGATTGCACTTAGCCAATAAAAGAGATAATGTTGTCCCAGCAAGCATAAAATGTCATTTCAAAGCTGTCTTCAAATTGGTGAACTAATTAGAACCTAAATTCCCAAACATTTGAATTTCATCAACCAGAATCCTATCTCTTCAGGTGTCATTGATATCTTATTTTTCAAATTGTGCAGGTTCTAGTTCTTTGTGTCTCATTTTCAGTTCTAGACCTTGTCATAAAGGTCAGTTAATAGGCAATTCCAGGGGAATAGCCTTTCTTTGCGGTGACTTTAGGGTTATTGAAATACTATGTTCTTCCTTTTGTTCACCAAAGCCTTTTTGTGCATGAAAAAATTAGCCTTGTTGATTCAATTCTATTTTCTCTTTGAAATTTTAAGGGAATTTTGGTTCAGATTGCTGTTTTGTTCAGGTTTACCATGCAGTTCAGCATAAAATGCCTTTGATAGATTAAATGCCTTTGAAATTTAGTTTGGTGTTGATGCATTGTAGAAAAAGGATGCTATATAATGGAGGGCCTGTCATTTAGTGTTATCTTTTACAAACACAAATTTCTTATATTTATATTTTAAATTGTAGTTATAGAATATTATTAGACTGTTTTTTTTTTTTGTTACCTTAAATACGAGGTGCTACCCAAAAATTCCCAAAATGTATTTATAAAATAAATTGGAGACTGAAAGTAGTCCCCTTCAGAGCATAAACACCGATCCCAGCGCTTCTCCCATGATTTGAATGCATCCTGAAAGTCCTTTGTCATAGTGTTCAGCACCGCCTGCGATTCACTTTGGATATCCTCTACGCTGTCAAATCTTCAACCCTTCAGCTTGATTTTCATTCTTGGGAAAAGGAAGAAGTTGCAGAGGCGTAATCTGTAAATAAGGGGAGTGGGAGGACAATTGTCATGTTGTTGGATGCCAAAACTGTGCCACATTGAAAGGTGTGTGGGCCGGCACGTCATGATGAAGTACCCAGTTCTTTGTGCGCCACTTGTCTGGATGTTTCCTCCTGACGGCTTCCCTTAACCACCTCAGGACATCGCAGTAGAACTTTGCATTTGACAGTCTGGCCAGGAGGGACGAATTCCTTATGGATAATCCTGTCAATGTCCAAAAAAAAAAAAAAACAGATCAGCATGGACTTCACATTGCTCCTCACTTTTCGGGTTTAATTCGGTTGGGGCAAAGATGGGCTCTTCCACTGGGATGATTGTTGCTTGGTTTCTGGATCATACCTATATACCCAATTCTTGTCACCAGTGATGACTGTAGAAAGGAGGTTTTGATCACTCCTGGCCCGTTCTTGAAGATCTCTTCCATGTGATGCTGCTTTTGGTCTTCACTCAGTAACCGTGGCATGAATTTGGCTGCAATCCTTTTCGTGTTCAACTCGTCTGGCAAAATCTGCTGATGCCTGCTGTACTATAGTCTTGCCATGCCACGAATGTCATGGATGGTCCACCTGCGGTCTTCATGGATCGCCACCCGAAACTTTTGCGACATTTTCCGGGGTGGTGCTCAATAATGGATGCCCAGAGCGATCATCGTCATCAACCAACATTCGACCGTTAAAGCTGTTAAATCAGTAGTAGGTCTGCATCTGGCCCGAAGCATTGTCACCAAAAGATTTTTTTCAACTTCTTATGGGTTTCTGCTGCTATTTTGTTAAGAAGGAAACAAAACTTAATGCAAGCACATTGCTCTCTCACGTCAGCCATCGCAACAATCACAAACTACACAAAACACACCGCCAAAGAATTGCACATAAATACTGAATAACTCTATCTGGCCAAATGCCACGTGGCACACTGATTCACAAAGGATGCATGCAATGTTACCTAGTGCCACATGTCTGTACTAGACGTAGTTCCCGTACAACATTCAAATTTTGGGAACATTTGGGTAGCACCTCATAGATTATTTTAGTGCATTATTATCTATTCCCCCCCCCAATCCTTTTTTGTAAACTATCTTATTGACAATTTCAGCCTACCAAAATCAGTCTGCTAACTGTGAAACAGTTAGAAAAGCTGTCTCTTGTAAACTTTGCAAGTGAAAGGGAACTTAAATGTTTAGAAGAAGCAGTTTGTTTTGCAGATCAGTTATTTTTAGTAGATACAACTGCTGTGGAACCTCTGGTTACAGTATTACAAAACAGGTATGCAATTTTAGAGCTTCAGGAAACAGAATTTATAAAATTTGGTTTTACTATTAGTGGAAATACATAATTTTGTGTTACCAAGAAATCAAAATAAGTTTGCTACAAATTTCATCAATGTTTTATTGTAAAGCTAATGACTATGATTGCCATAGAGCAGATATCATCTTTTAGGGGAACAAAAGGTGATATTGTCGTACACATTGGCAATAATGATATTAAGAGTAGGAGATCTGAGAACTTAATAAGTACAGGGCAATGTTGGAAAAAAGTTGAGTTAAGATTAAAGTTGAAAATGTCTGAGCAGAATTAACATTTAAGATTAAATTTGAAAATGTCTGAGCAGAATTAGCATTAGTAGAGGCATATGATGCAAGGAAGCAAGCTTATATAGCATCAGCCGGGGGGGGGGGGAGTACACAATTCTGCTCAGACCCGATAGGAGGGCATACATGTTGACAGTTTTGTAAATCAATTTGTCCTTGGAGAGAATGTGCAAAGCTCATGGGGTAGAATTTTTCTCAGTGTGGCCTATCCTTGTTAACAGGAGAGACTTTTTACAGGGATGGGATACCCTTAAATATAAGGGGTACAGGAATATTTGCTGACGCTATTGGGGAAATAATAGGTGGGTCGGAAACTGCTAGCTTTGGGGGGGTACACAGACTAATAAATTAACTAGAGCCACTGGCAGAGGAGAAAGTGATTTTTGCACTGCTTTTGTTGGTACATGCAGCAGCCTGGAAAGCAAGGTATTGGGGATTTCAGGCCCTGCTGTGGGTCATCATAGAACAAGTAATTATGCGGGCTGTGTTGGGGAAACTAAGAGTAAGAACACGTGTATGTATACTTGCATATATGCTAATGCTAGTAGCATTGTAAATAAATTTGATGAATTTGAAATACTGATTAAGTCATCAAATGCAGACATTGTAGAGATAGTGGAGTCATCAAATAACAAGGTGTCACTCATACATAAGCAATGCTGTATTTGAACATGGGAAGTACAATGTATACAGGAGGGACACGGGACCAGAGGGATGGAGGGGTTATGCTCTTAATTAAGAATCATTAAATTGAAGGCAGTGCATCCAGACAACTTGGGTGACCAGTGTAACCTTGAATCAGTCTGGTGTGATATAAGCACTGGGAAAACAAAATTGAGGGTAGGAGTGTGTCATGGGCCTAATGACTGTGGTGAGTATACCAATCAGCTATACAGAGAAATAAAGTGGGCCAGTAAATAAGAATGTCTTATATTGGGGGATTTTAACTTTGAAGATGTTGACTGGAATTTGTGGGTTGGTCACCCACACAGCAAAACCTTTGTAGATTGCTTGGATGACTGTTTTCTACAGCAGCAGCAGCATGTTGGAGAGGCAACAAAAGAAAACAATACTTTTGATTTTTTATAAGCAGTAATTTTCATGCATTAAGAATCTGTAGGTAAAAGATCCACTGGGTGGCAGCAATCAGTGTTGTAATGTGAAGTTTAATTAAAGACATTAAAGACTCAGGTTGCTGTCAGGGATAAAGGGAAAGGCTTTTGCTTTCATAATGGTCACTATAGTGCTACCGACTGAGATGTTACCAACAGCAAGTTCTAAATGGGAAGCATTCAGGGAAGCTGCTAGGCTTCTCATACCAACTAAGAAATACCGTTCAAGGCTTAGAACTAAATGGATGTCAGATGGACTATTGAGACATGTGGCAGAAAAGAAAAGTGCACGGGATGCTTATAAATTATCAGGAGATACAGAAGCCTATGGTATACAGGGTGTTTCAAAAGTGATGGTCAATAATTTAAAGGTGAACTGTACAGACTCGAGTATGCAAAAAAAGCTTAGTAAACATGGATCCGTAAGTGAATAGTTTTTGAGATATTGCACATTTCTAGTTGGGATCCACTACTGACTTGTTTAGGTTAGGTTATGCACATTCTCTCCGTTTCCCCTCTCTCAATGCTCTGAGACGTAGCAGGCATACTAGTACTTGTCAAAGGATAGTCAACATGGAAAGAGGTTACATCAGCGAAGAGTATGCGGACATGCACTTCATGTATGGTAAAGCCAATGGCAGTGCACTCGAGGCTGCACATTTGTACCAAGGAGCATTTCCCCTCCAAAGGCAGCCCAACAGGCGCACATTCATCAGGGTACATCAATGCCTAAGAGAACATGGGCGCTTCGCACATGGAGTACAAGCAGGTAAGCCCAGAAGCATAACACCTGATGTTGAGAAAAGGGTGTTAGAAAGAACATCCTGTAACATCTAACATTTGTAAAATGCTGTGGTGTTGAAATTAAAAATGTATTATCTTATGTTTAATAAAACCACCCTAAGGATTCATAGCTTTTTGCTAAACTAGTGCTCCCATAGTCAGTGGCGGATCTTAACAGAAAATGTGCATTATCTCAAATGGTTCATTCACTGGGACCTTTTTGCTTATTTTAGTTTGTACTTTTCACCTTTAAATTATTGACCATCATTTTTGAAACACCCTGTATATATTAATTAGTCTGTAATCAAGTCACAAAGGAGGTTAGGCAAGCTAAGGCAGATTATGAGATGTCTCTGGCAAGGAATACAGAGAAAAGCAGCAAATATTTCTATGCTTATTAACAGTAGCAGAAAGGGGTTGAATCACATTGGGCACTTGATGTCAATGGGTTAACTGTTGATAACTGCTCAGGTTACTGACAAATTGAATAGCTTTCTTGCATCTACATTCACACGTGAGGAATTCTTTAGGGGAGCGGATACTAGCAGTTTATCAAAACCTGACAGGGACTAAACGTGATGGGGAGCTGATGAAAGACATGATGGGAAGAGGTGTGAGTGAGGTAGAGCTATATGTAATTAGTGATTTCATAATTACTGTTAATTAGAAAAATGTTTCGGCATATAGGTAACTAAGGCTCACAGAGTTGATGGCATATACCTAGAAATTTTGAGGGAGACCACCAGGGAGTGTATTGAACCAATGAGGTGAATTATGAGGGCACCTTTGAATTGGGGAAGTGCCAAAGTATCACCAATAAATTAATTGCAGTTCTAAGAGCAAGTTTGGTAATACAGACCAGTTAATCTGACTTCAGTGGTAGGGAAAATCTTAGAGGTAATGATTAAGAGTGAAATCCAGGGACATTTAGATATGGCATTCTGGACACACAACATGGTTTTGTTAAGGGAAAATTATGTTTAACTAACTTAGTAGGCTCTTTTGATACTATTACTTATGAGCTGGATGTAGGGAACAATTTTGACATAGTTTATTTGAATTTTAGCAAACCATTTGACTTGGTCTTTCATGTGAGATAACTGTATAAGCTGGAACTAGTTGGGATTACTGGAAAAATTTTAAGACTGATTGCTGAGGTAACTGCAGGGCAGAAAACAGAGGGTTCTGATTAATAGATATTTTTCGGATTGGTGTAACGTAAGGAGTGGGGTCCTCCAAGAATAAATTCTTGGACCGCTGTTTCTCATTTTCATAAACAAATTCAACGAAGGGATGGCAGGCGTAATGTCAAAATTTGCAGTCAATGTAATGATGGCTGAGTCATTAATGATCAGTGCCAAGCAGTGCTCCTTTGGGATGAGTTGAACAGACTTTAATGATGGTCAAAGAACTGGCAGCTGTGTTTTAATGCAGCAAAATGCAAGGTCTTACACTTGGTAACCCCAAAATAAATTATACACTTGGTGGGATTGAATTAAAAACAGCGCAGGAAGAAAGCAATCTGAGAGTTACAATACGGGTGATGTGAAGTTTTCTTAACAATGTAGACAGGTAGCCAGGAAAGCCCATGTTGTCCTGTTGATGATTTATTGAACATTGTCCTGTAGAGATGGGGGGGGGATCATAATCCCACTGTATAAGGCAATTGTAAGACAACATTTGGAGTGCTGTGTTCAAGTATGGAGACTCATCTGAAAAAAGACATTGAGCTTCTTTCAAGGGCCCAAAGGCAGGCAACTTGAATGATGATATTGGCAAAAGGAGGACCGTATGGGGAAGACTCCAATTATGTGGGCTACAGAGCTTGGCAACCATGCAATTTAGAGGTAATCTGATTGAGATATACAGGGTGTCTCAAAACTATTGGTACAAACGTTTAGGGGAGGTAGGTAACATCTAAAGGAATGTGAATCGCATAGGAACCCATAACCGGAAATGTCACGGGAAAGTAGTAGCAGAGGCACAAGAAGCAGAAATGACACAAGTCAGTAATTAGTGGCAAACATTTATTTGACATAATATTAACAATGGAGTATGAGATGGATGCATTTCATGATGTTACAACAGATACTCGAAGGTTCCGCCATGAGACATGATGCATGCATGACACCGATGCAGCATGGATTGGCAGACACGGTCAAACACACCTGGAGTTTCTTAGACAGTAGCAGCAGCGCAGACGAGTCTCACCACGAGATCCATTTCCATCTCCACAGGCAATTCATACACGATAGATTTGAGGGCCCCCACAGAAAGAAATCAAGACTCGATAAATCAGATGAGCGTAGCGGCCAGGCAACAGGTCCACCACTGCCAATCCATCGACGCCCAAAACGCCTGTTCAAATGGTCATGAACACACCTTCCATAATGGGCAGGTGCCCTGTCATGTTGAAACCAAATGTTGCGTCTCACATATTCTGGAACATCGTCAATTAACCCTTGTAGAACTTGTTCAAGAAAGATCCGATATTTAGCGGAGTTCATGCGGGATGGTAACAGGTATGGACCGACTAAGCAGTCACTGACCATACCGGCCCACACATTTATTGCGAAGCAATGTTGTGCCGCATGGGGACACACACCATGTGGGCCCTCTGTTAATCCATACACTAAGTGCATGTCTGCCAGCTCACAGTTTGTATATCGATGCATGCTCTTCGTGCGGCGACTACTGCTTGAATGAATAAACCAGAAATTTTCCCTCTTGCAAACTGATGAACAGCGCCATGTACTGACTTACGGTGACGTTTCCGGTTATGGGTTCCTATGTGATTCACATTCTTTTAGATGTTACCTACCTCTCCTAAACGTTTGTACCAATATTTTTGAGACACCCTGTATAAGGCTCCGAGAGGGATTAGTAAAATGAATGCATGTGGAATTTTCAGTTCTAAAGAATTCCAGAACTAGGGGCCATAAATTCAAATTACAGGGGTTGAGGTTTAGATTAGATTGTAGGAATTTTTCTTTTAGCCAACAAGTCGTTGCTTGCTGGAACAAGTTGCCCTAACAGGTAGCTTAGACTCACAACTTTTCATAAATTCATAGGTCTACTGGATAGTTATCTATAAGAGGTGGGAAGCATATAATTTGTATTTTCTTATCTTTTTTTTTTTTTTTCCAGTGCAGCAAAAGCCTGTGGCTTCCTTGTACTATATGGTGACTACTATTACTGTTACTAAATGACTTTGTGATAACTGAAAGGAAAGTGGAAGAGAAATTGTTGAAGCTGAATATAAAAAGTTGTCTGGAGTGGATGGACTCTATCTAATTATATTAAGGGAGGTAGCACAGGATGTAAGCAAATGCTTAGCCATAATTATAGGAGCATCCTTGGATTCAGGGGAGGTCCCTATGGACTAGTGATGTGTGAATGTATCCCCAATTCAAAAAGGAGAATCAGAAGGTGACATGAGTAATTAGACCTGTTAGTTTAACGTCTGTTCTAGAGAAAATAATTTAGTCACTGGTTATAGAAGTAATGCAGGACAACCATCTGGACAGGAATGTGGTTATACCGCAATCACAGCATGGATTTATTAAAGGGCGGTCTTTGTCTAATCAAACTGATAGGATATTATGATGCTGTGATCAAGGAACCGGATGCAAAAATAATTTTGATATCTTATTTTTTTTTATTATTATTAGCTATATGGTGCAAGGAAGCCTGAGGCTTATGCTGCACCAGCCAAAAAAAAATTTTTGAATTACCCTGAGAGAGAGAGAGAGAGAGAGAGAGAGAGAGAGAGAGAGAGAGAGAGAGAGAGAGAGAGAAAACAAGTCAGAAGTGGAACGGATTCACCAAGAAAGAGAAAAATGATAATGCTTGGATTTCAGGGAACCTTTTGATACTGTTGCATATAAAAGTCGGCTGTACAATCTGGAGAAATGTGGCTTACCGAAAATCAACCTTTTGTATGCATTATAACTGATATAGTCAGTCTGAAGAGGAACTTTTATTGGGATTATTTGCCACTGGCTCCTCTGTGGCATATTAGTCGGCATGATGCATCACTGCATGCCACTTGTTTTGAAGAGGTTTGGGCTCAATCCTCACCTGTGACTGAAGGAATACATCAGGAGCTCTTCATTCAGTACTATAGTTAACTGATATCAGACAGAAGGAACATAGTTCTTTGTGAGTTATTCGAGGTTTTCCATTTGCATAACATGCAAATTGGCATGTTATGCATGTGTACACACACACATGTACACTCAAGAGACACATGATCTGTGTTAAGATTTATCCAGTTTGGGGGGTGAGATGAAGTGGGAGATGACCATGAAAAGCAAGTTGAATTGCTTCCTTATCCACAGCTGCAGTTGTGAGGCCATCATGTTGTCACTGGATTAATAAGTATTTTAAAAGGATTTCCGTTACTTTTTCTTGTAATGATATTTATGATTATAAAAATATAGTAGAAATTTTAGAAATTGTAAATTTAACATCTTGAGCAGAAGCCATATATGGAAATTAAGATTTTAAGAATAAAACTTCACTTCAAATAAGAAATCAAAAACAAATATGCATTTCAACAGTATGATCACCTATAGTTGTAACAAAAACAGTGATATCTAGTAAAACAGACCTGGAACCATAATTTTTTATTTAACAAAAAGTTTTTTTTTTTTTTTTTTTGCATTCTGCTTTGAGTTTGTTCGTGCTTGATCTTTTGCTGATTTATTTCAATACTTATTAAATTTAACTTTTGATTTTTAAGAAAATTATAATTTTTTTTATTATTATTATTTTTACACCTGTTATTTTCAACAATTCAAGACCTATTATTTTTGCAGGAGGAGGAGAAACATAAACGTGAAACTATTTATTCTCTATATTCATATAAGATTCCATGGAAACAATCTTCAGACTTCTGAAGCTACTGAAATAAGACTGTTTAATTAGGAACATAGAGAGTAATAGCAACTAATCTTCAACCAGCAATTTGACATGCAGTAGATATTTTGCTTAGAGATCTGCCAGAATAGGCACCACCACTAATAAGTTAAACTTTAAATTTGATATATCAGAATCCAAAACAGTGACCAGAATAACTGTTAACACTTTGGACTTTAAGCTCTTTGACACTTACATAAATGAAGTCATTATTGATAGCGGAAAATAACGATGTTGAATTCATTTAATTTAATATTGAAGAAAACACTGAAGATGAATTGATGCTGACAAAGTATTACAGATATACGATCCATAAATTAAATTTAATTGAAAATGCTGACTGCAATAAAAGTCCATACGCCCACATAATAATTTGTAAAACTATGTGCATGCATTTGCCAAATGTGCCTAATTGTGATAAAAAAATAGGAAAACTTTAAACAATTGAAATAATACCAGTGATTTTAGGACATCTGTAAGTTATTCGTTATTATAAGGTGGAGGAGTAGCTGTTGTTGGTGGCTCTGCTGTCAGTGACAAGGGAAATATGTTGTGCAAAAAGGATATGTGGAAATGGGACCAGGATATGTCTGTCAAGGTGTTGTTGTACACATTGGTACTAATGATATTAAGAATAGGAGTTCTGAGGATATACCTAACAGGTGTAGGGCAGTGTTGAGAAAAGCCATGAGTTAAGGTAATTTTTCACAGCATGGTCTGCATTTGTTAACAAAGAGACTTTTTACAGGGATGGTGTACTTAAATAGAAGAGGTGCAAGAATATTGGAAAACTGCTAGGTTGGAAGGGGGATGCTCAGACTAACAGTTTAACAACAGCCACAAGCAGAAAAATTAATTGTTGCACCATTTTTGGTAAGTGGCAACCTGGAAAGGTGTGGATTACAAGTACTACTAAGTGGGGGGAGGCCCACATGTGACAAGCAAATACATGGGTTATTTAAAGGTTATTAGGAGCAAAAACAGGTGCACATATACTAGAGTTTCATAGACTAATAGATTAACAGCAACTGCAGACGTGGGTCCTTATGAGACAAGCACATCCATAGGCTTGTTATTAAGAGAGCAGAAACAGGAGTATAGTAAGGTAAATCAAATAATATAATGAATAAGTAATACCTTTTATTTGATTAATTATCACAATATGCATTCTATCAGTGTCAATTTACTAATGATGTATTGGCATATGTTATTAATTTTTGTCTCCATAGCCGAGTGGTCAGGAGCAGGAGTGCAGTAGCACATGCTCTTTGAGTAGACCGGGGTTCAAGCCCCTGACTGCTGAATACGGTCGATCTGCCAATCCGCACCGGACCAGCGTGGCAGATTATGGTCCATTTCCCTCAGCATGAATTGTTGAGGAGGCTTCCATCCTGCAGTGGGTTGATAATGGCTGCACTTTACCTTTTTTTACTAATTTTTGGGCAAATTCATTGGAAAAATTGTCCAAAAGTTTGAAAAATTCTTCTAAACAAGTTCCAATCTTATGGCCTGCTTGCTCTGTTTTCCAACTTCTCCACTAATGCTAGTATTCCCCAAGGTTCAGTTCTTTCTCCCACTCTTTTCTTGTTTATTAATGACCTGCTAACTGCAAATCCTGTCGATTTTGCTGATGAGGGCACACTACAATTTCATCTTCCAGTTTGAGAAACCTTGCCCTGAACCAGTCTCAACTTATCAGATATCCACCACAAATTCCTTAGATTCTGATGTCCAGATAATTTTCCAGTGGCGTATAGAAAACTTACAAGTCTGCTGAAAGAGAAAAAGGAAAAGAAAAGGAGAAAAAATGAATACTGTTATGCTCATCTTTGACATCCAGATTTTTAGACAAATCACATATCTCTATTAGGGATTACCCTGACTTACTTCAAATTAATATCTCTCTCTCTCTCTCTCTCTCTCTCTCTCTCTCTCTCTCTCTCTCTCTCTCTCTCTCTCTCTCTCTCTCTCTCTCTCTCTCTGCATCACTTTTCTTCTAAACAACTACTCACTGTACAGAACTCAAATCTGCCCTAGCGTGGGATATTGTTCCCACATCTGGTGTGATACCTATGTGGAGGATAGAGTGCAGTCACTTTAATTAATCACTCCTCTCTTAAAAATGTCTTTACTCTCTATCTCATAAATATTCAGTTTCTACTGCATGCTTTTTCTATAGATGCTTCCCTAGGCACTGTTCTTCTGAAATGACATCTGAAATTCCCTGGATCCCTTCCAAACCAATCCAAACATATGCACAAGCAGTCAACATCGATTCATCATCCAACTCTGAGCTTGCAGAACCATCTTTTCCTCTTCCTCATTTATCCCTTTTTACTTCTGTTTTCTGGAACAGACTTTCTTCATATGTATATTTCCCAAATATACAACCTACAGAAATTCAATTCTTATTCAAAAGAGAACAGTTGATAGCAGTTCCCCTTGCTAATCAAAGTTATGTATAGTGTTCTTACTCTCTTTTTTGTCATGTTATCTCTAGTGGGATATGATACAGCCAAAGGAGACATCTTTTTGTGCTATTCTTTCAGAAAGTATGAAGAATATAATGCTGATTCAGTATTCTGGTGGGCTTATATGAGGGCCTTGAGGAACAAGGTTGATGCCTTCAGAAGAATAAAAGAGAGGGACCCATCAGACATTTATTTTCCTAGTACAATGCTGGACATAATGACATCCTACTGACCAGAATGTGCTGGTCCCACAGGAAGGTATTATCTGTGACTATTGCCAGGGAGATAATTTTGTAAAAAGGATAGGTGGAATAGGACCAGGGACAAAAGTTGATGATGTTGAGCAGCTATCATCAGCACAAAACATGAGATTGTTGCTCATGTTGGTACTAATGATAATAAGAGTAGGATATTTGAGGACATGTTGAGAAAAGGTCATAAGTTGGGATTAAATTTGAAAGTGTCTGCAATTCTGCCCGGACATAAGAGGAAGTACATGACGAGAGCCTTGTCAGTCAATTCAGCCCTAGAGAGATTGTGCAAGACTTATGGGATAGAATTTTTCTCATCACGGTGTGTGCCTGTTAATAGGGGAGACTGATTATACTGGTATGGGATATACTTGAATAGAAAGGGTGCATGAATATTTACTAATACCATTGATTATTGGGTTGGAAAACTTCTAACTTGGGGAGTTACACAGACTAATAGATTAACAGCAACTGCAGGCAGAAGTGAAAGTGATTCTTGCACTGTACTTCTATTGGGACATGCAGCAGCCTGTAAAGCAAGGTGTCAGCTATTACAGGGACTGTTGTGGGTCCTTGAGACAAGCACATCCATTGGCTTGTTATTAATAGAGCAGAAACAGGTGCATGTATACTTGCATATACACTAATTATTATTATTATTATTATTATTACTAGCCATATAGTGCAAGGAAGCCTAAGGCTTATGCTGCACCAGCTAAAAAATTTCCGAGTTACCCTGAGAGAGAGAGAGAGTCAGAAGTAGAAGGGAATCATCAAGAAAGAGAATGATGATATCCAGCTCAGGACCCTGGGTGTGCCAAGCCCATCTCACCAAATGTGAGCCCCTGGAGTAAAATGCTAGGAGGGTACAAAATACAAAGTTGATGAAATACTGGTTAGGTTATCAAACATGGACATTTTAGGTTTATCAGAGACATGGCACCACTGAGACATAAGGGATGTAGGATTTGAATATGGTGCTAAGAGATGTGAAATTTGAATATGGTGAGTACACTGTGTACAGAAAGGACTTTTTTTGGATGATGCTACATAAGCATGCTTCCTAATATTATTTGCTAATACCAATACTGAAAATGTTTTCTGTGATTTTAATGAGCCTGAGATAGAATCCAATTATTGTGCTATCAGCTACAGAAGCCCAAAGGCAAAGACAAATTCCCTTCACAGCAGTAGATGCCCAGGATTATAAATGTGTATAAATCAAGGGGATATAATTATGTATGTGCACAGAAGGACATACCTTAATCAAAAAAAAATTGGAAAAATTAGTTGTTAAAAGCCCACAGAATTGGTCAATAAGAAAAATTTTTTATAAAAATTTGATATATCATAATCCAAAACAGTGCCCAGAATAACTGTTAACACTTCAGAATGACATATACAGTTACTGTGTGAATGACATGTATACTCCTGTACTGTATTGTGTTATGTTCTGTGCAGCTATATAACTGTTTATTTGTCATTGTTCGTATTTATGCATTGTGTGTGCGTGTATTTATATATATAAAACTGTATGTATGCATCTCTAATCATCCAATGATGATATGAGCTATAGAATCTTCGAAAGATACTCAGCTGATTATGCCTTTTACTTTATTTGTTAGTGACTAATATCCATAACTATCTACATATGGATATTAGGCACTGTATCAGAGACAGTATCTCACTATATAATAAACATCCCACATGCGGTTATCAGTCTACCTCCTTTGTTCACTGATTAACATTTGTTTGTTTTGCTACTTTTTTTTTTATTATTATTTAATTATTACATTTTATGCAGTTATATAAAATATATGTATTTAACATTTTTCTCTTTTACTCTGTCAGTCCCATTTTGAATTTACATAATTGGAAAGTTATTATTAAACAAATTATCCAAATATATTTTGTGTTTATTTAAATTAGTTGTGAACTAATATACTTGTTTTACTTATACCGATTTATACTTATTTTTATATTTGTGTTATTTATATTTGTACTTGAGTAATTAAACTAATTTTCATCAGTATTTGTACTTGTGCTGGTAAAATTTTGAAATGTCTATTCTTTGTATTTAAGTGCATTTTTTCTGTAGTTGGTCTGTGTGAAACTACAGAAGCATTACTGTGATGGATCATTTTATAATTAATGCAGCCCAGCCTTGATAAGCACCCTTCAAAAAAATTCAGTCACTTTAATAGATTTCCTTTTCTTACTTTCGTTACCAAAGTAATTTTATAATGTTCCCAGAGGACATATCCTGAAATTTTAGGGTCCTTCAAGATAATTTTCACTTTCTTTCTTTAATGTAATATAGAAAGGAAAACTTTTAATATTGTATAATGATTTGATTAGTTGAAGTAGTTTCCGAAATTAATATTGTTTTTAATTAGAAACTGCAATGGATTTTTACCTGCTTATTCACAGGAATTTATACCTCCGAGAAGACAAAGAAACAGATGGCAAGCGCAAAAAAGAGGTGCTGTGCAATTCTTCCAAAACTGAGTATGATTACTTTGTTGCACCTCCAGGTATATTGCAGCACAGTGAAGATTGAATTTAGGTATTTATTCTCATCATGAAGTGTTTGTATTATTTACTTCTAGTTAATATGTTCTGTATTAAATTATGTTCTGTAAATTCTTTATTGCTTGTTTATTAGTTTCATTGGGATCATTTAGAAGTACAGAACCTACCGTAACCCCCATCTACATTACAGCTCAATCAGTGGTAGCCAAGGATTAAGTTTTGTTTTATTATATTATTCACGTCATTTATCTGCACGATTCTATATTTGAGAATTCCAATGTCAAAAATGTAGGAACTTTGAAACAAGACATTAATTGTTAATATAATGGTTATTAATGAACCCTAATGATGAGAAGAAATTACCCTAATTACAAGAAGTCTCTGGCAAAGAATGCAAAAAAAAAAAGCAGCAAAAATGATAACATATGCAAACCCTTCGGTGAGCACAGTCATCCCTCCCACCTATCAAAACCAAACAGTTTACCAAGCTTTGCAAGAGGCAGCTATTAATTCACAGCAGTCTTCGAGAGCATTAATTATCGATTGTTTAATTAATTTCGATACAGCAGCTTGTTCTGTAATGCTGTCTTTACCAAATTTATCACACAATATTAGAAACTGGAGGCAAAAGAAGAATCAAGTTCCTCCTAACCCCAAAAAAAGAAATGGTTACATGATTCCTGATGAGTATAAGTTTCTTGAAAATGGTGAAAATATTTTATTTGATAGTGGAGAACATGATGTAGACAGAATTTTGGTATTTGGCACAGAATCAGGCTTAGATGATTTGGTGAAATATAAGGACTGGGCACGTGATGGAACATTTAAATGTAGTCCAGTTATTTACTACCAGTTATGCTATTTCTTATCATTATATGTTACATATAATGATAAGAAATAGCAGCATCCCTCGTCTGTTCGTTTTACTTCCAGGGAAATCTGAAGAGACTTATAGCAGATTTTTTTATATAAAGTACTTACGTCCGACACTAGATCCCGAATCCTTAATGAACAACTTTGAGAAAGGCAGTATCATCACTTTCTCTAAGATATACCTGAATACAACTGTAACCAGCTGTATGTTTCATATGGCAAAAAACATTTACCGCAAAATCATTGATATTGGACAAAAGTTGCGCTATCAAACATGCCGAATTTAACATGAAAATTAAATGCATTACAGCATTAGCATTTCTTCCAGTTAGCGACGTTATTGATGGCTTTATTAAGCTGACAGGTGATGATCATTTGCCCCAAGAGTTGGATTCTTATTTTGAAACACTACATTGGAGGAGAAAGTGGCCAAGGGCCCTGAAGGGACAGAGTTGACCCCACATTTCCCACAGAACTTTGGAACATCTATCAATGGATGTGTGACAATATGCCAAGAATGAACAACAGTGTAGAAGGCTTTCACAATGCAATACA
Organism: Mastigoproctus giganteus; assembly: GCF_048544385.1. Lineage (NCBI taxonomy): Eukaryota > Metazoa > Arthropoda > Arachnida > Uropygi > Thelyphonidae > Mastigoproctus > Mastigoproctus giganteus. The sequence continues at coordinate 7,158,572 of NW_028328292.1, read as the reverse complement.
TAGCTCAGTTTCAAAAATGCATCCTAGTATTTGGAAACATACCTCTCTTAATGAAGGAAGAAATTTTAGCAAAAAAAAAGTGGGATGCTGGACGAGGAGACAAGCAAAGAAATGTATAATACTACGACCAAGAAACTTTGAGGACAAGTGCTTAGATACGATCCACAAAATAAAATCAGTTATTTGTGCAGTATTGCTAGGAATCTACACACATTGTAAACGTATTCAAATATTTAGTATTTTCATTTTTTGCAATAAAGTCTTTAATTTTGTTATTAATTTTTCATGTTTCCTTATGTCCATCTTTTATTTTTCATTATTTTATCTTTAACGTCAAAATTGCTTTTCGGCCAATTAGTTATGCAGCGAAAACGTTTGCGGAAAAAATACCTAGAACCTAATTAAAGACCTGTTAGCTTGATTTCTATTTCAGGAAAATGGAGTTGCTCATTACACATTAACTGCTTCACAAATTATATACCATGGGATTTTTAATCCCCTTGGGGGGGGCAACTACCCTACATTAGAATCACTTCCGATTTTGCGGAAGAAAATTCATAATATACTTTTGTCAAGCAACTGTTGCCAATGGCTGACTAATTTGGCCATAGAAGAAAGCCAAAATAATGTTTTTGCCCTCCTCAATCCAGATTGACTCAATTCCGGATCAAAATGTTCTTTGGGAAAGCATGCAATGAAAGTGTCATTTTGTGCCATTGTTGTTTGCTATATTTATTAATGATATTGATGAAGGCATATCAGGCTTTAATGTCTAAGAAATAGGGAGATGATCATCATATACTCATTGTATAAGGCAGGGGTTGGCAACCTTTTTTGAGTGAAGAGCCATTTTTGATTTAATTAAAAAAAAAAAAAAAAAAAAAATTCCGAAGAGCCTCAGCTCAAGCTAGGATGCGTGGGAAGTTTTTTAATAAATGGAATAGAATGGGAAGGTACTTTATTTAAAAAAAATATTTTTTGAAATATTATTTATTAATACTGAAAAAAACAAACATCCAATTAGGTACGAATTAATGTGACTTTTTCTGCTGAACTTCTTGAGCAAGTCTCTCAACATCAGGCGAGTATGCCGTAGTTTTCATCTTTAAACATGCTGAGAGACTCGTTGTTCAGACAGTTTCATGACTTTATTTTTAATATAGTGCATGTTCGAAAATATTTGCTCACGAAAATGCGTAGCTTGTCGTACGTGTGGGCTAAAAGTTAGAGCCACAGTTACATGTTCAAAGAGCCCCAGGTTGCCGACCCCTGATATAAGGCAATGGCTTGGCCACATTTTGAGTACCGTGTGCAGTTCTGGAAGCCTCATTTTGGGAAGAATGTGAATCTGTTGGAACAGGTGTAGAGAAGAGCAATGCGATTAGTGAGAAAAACAAAAGGCTGCCCTTACCAAGAAAGGCATCATTTCTGTAAATTGCAGTGTCCGGCGACTAGGCACTTGCAAGTGGAGTTGATTGAGGTGTTTAAGGCTTTGATTGGATTCAGTGAGCTCAATGCTGATGGAGTCTTTCCTTGTGCTTAGACTACACACATGAGTTTGTTACTACCAACGTAGCAACAAACAATGCAAAAAATAATTTTCACATCTTTTATTTCAGCAAAGTTTTTGATACTGTTCTACATGAAAGACTGCTTTTACAAATTGGAGCAATTGGCATTAGGGGCTAGTTACTTCTGTAGATACAGGGATGGAGTAGTAGCAGTAGGCAGAGTGGTTATTAATAGGGGCACTATTCATGGACTAATGTTAGTCCCTCAGGGTTCAGTGCTGGGTCCTATATTTGTTTTCGATATTTATTAATGATATTGAAGAAGACAATCTCAATGTCAAAGTTTGCCAATGATACTAAGATTGGCTGTATGGTTGACAGAAATCAGGGTATGACTGCAATAAGGTCTACAAATATTATCCAGATGGGCAGAGAAGTGGCAATTGAAGTGTAACATAGAAAAATGCAAGACACTGCATACGGAAGCAGGAATCCCAGAATAACATACAGATTGGGTGGTAATGCATCCAAGATAATGGAGAAAGAAAAAATTGGGGGGCATGTAATTACTCATTTTTACCTTAAGTTTTTTGAACTGTAGGTAAGCAGCCAGGATAGCTCATGGGGTATTTCAATGATGTACAGAAATTTTGCCAGCAGGGACAAGTGATTATAAGTCAACAGTTAGGCAACATCTTGAGTACTGCATGCAGTTCTGGAAGCTTCGTTTTAGGAAGTATGTGGCTTTGTTAGAATGGGTGCAGAGAAGAGTAGTGAGATTATTCATGGATACAAAAGAATACCCTTACCAAGAAAGATGTCGGTTAAACCAACGGATTGCAGCACTTAGAAAGTAGCCACTTTCAAGGAGACCTGAGAAGTGTTTTTCTTTATACAAATTGAGTAAAGTTAATGATGATGGCATTCTTACTTTCTTTGACAACACATGCAAAGAAACAAATTTAAATTGGAGAAGTATGGCTGCAGGGTAGATGTGCGAAAATTTCCTTTCAGGCAAAGAGTAATTGCTTGTTGGGAAAAACTACAAACTGGTATTGTTGAAAGTGAGTAGTTTGAATAAATTTTAAAGAATTAGACATTAGAAGGGATGAACTGATAGGTGAGTAGTTTTCTTGCTTTACTCTTGCTATTTAATCTTCCTTGAAGCATTGGCTACAACAACTACTACTACTATAATAAAAATAATAGTAGTTCCAACTGTGGAGAGTATACCAAATGTGGCTAGCACATTTGGTATATTCGCCGCATGTTGGAAAGACCTGAGTTTGATTCTTGTCAATGATGGCCGTTTTCAGTGTGGCTGAGTTAGTCAGTCTCAGGTGAGGATACTATGATTTTTTTCTCCCAGAAATGAGCTTTTTTCAGCAAACAGCAAATCCACCACAGAACACATGCAAATTAGACATTCATATGGTACAATATGGCCTAAGCACATTACAATCATCCTCCCATACTGATTGGGAAAGCCCTAACTTTGAATCACATCAATGAGGCAAAATATTTTTTTGGGGCTTTTTCATAACATGGCTGAATTAGTTGATCTCTGGCAGTCCTGTGGTTTTACCCTTGAAATTTTGGGTGTCTGTACAGCAAATGGAAGACCACATGCAATTACAGACAATATGCCGACAAATCACAGCTGTAATTTGCTTTGTAGTGTGCTACTGAAGACTTCCCTGTCAGTAGGAGAGGACGTTTATAACCACTATGCTTGATACATACCAACCCACCTAGAGGTGCCTCCGTAGCCAGGTGGGCAGGAGCAGCAGTGCGTAGCACATGCTTCTTGATTAGACCGGGGTTCGAGCTCGTGACCACCAAATACGGAGGATGTGGAAAGGTCAGGGAATGACCACCGCATATCCCGGAGCAATATAGCCTTAGTTGCTAATGCTCCTAAAAACCAAATAACAAATAACCAATCCACCTAGTCTATATTGTGTGGCAAATACTGTGTTCGAGTCCTCATAGATAGCACAGTTGGTAAGATTGCCATCCTCCCTGCACTGAGTGCAGGAAAGACCTGGATTTGAGTCCCGTCAATGATGAGAGGAAATTTTATGGGCCTTTTTCACAACATGGCTGAGCTGTTTGGTCTCAGGTGAGAGTAGCATGGTTTTTCCTCCAGGAAACTTGGGTTTTATTGTCCAGAAAACAGAAAATTGACCTCAGAACATTTTACAGGAATGATATACAGGAATTTTTCTAGCAGGAATAAGGAGGTGATTATCCCTTGGTATAAGGCAATGGTCAGGCCACACCTTGAGTACCGTATACAGGTCTGGAGGCCTCATTTTAAAAAAGATGTGCTGCTGGAATGAGTACAGAGAAGGACAACAAGATTAGTGAATGGAAAAAAGGGTTGCTATTATGAAGAAAGGCTTAAGTTTTGCAAATTAGTGTCTGGAGACTAGGCACCTGCAAGGTGATCTGATTGAGGTGTATAAAGCCTTGAATGGTTTGAGCATGCTCAATACTGATGGGATTCTTCTTGCTCAGAATAATCGCTTGAGAGGGCATAAATTCAAATTGAGAAAAGACAGTTGTAGGATAGATGTGTGGAAGTTTGCCTTCAGCCAGCAGGTGGTTGATTGCTGTAACAAACTTCCATCTGTTGTAGAAGTTGATAGCTTAACTAAATTCAAGGCAGAACTAGACAAATATTTGGAGTAAGTGGATGGGTGAAATGAGGTTTTTTTTTGCATAGTGTGCTTTTTTTCTTGCATAGTGTGCCTTTACTAATGCTAATTTACAGATAATATAACATGCAGCAATATGGCCTTAGTCGCCGATGCTCCTAAAATAACCCTACTACAACGACAAAGCTATGTTCGAATCCCGTTTTCCATATATTGTGGATATAGCATGAGCCCAGCAACAATTATTCATGAGCCCAGCAACAATTATTCCCTGGAAAGCTTAGTGTTTCTTCCATCTAAACAGGCAAACCAACATAGAATACAAGCAATTTACAGACAATATACTGATGCCTCATTGCTATAGCGAACCATTAATGCTGTAAATTCTGTGATACTAATACAGTCAGTTCTCATATAGCAGGATAGTTGTGTTCCTAGAAACCCTCGTGCAATATAAACAACAGGCCCTATGGGAAAAATAAGGTTAGGTGCCAACCACCCAAGATTGAACACACATTTGTAACCAAAACATTACGAAACAATAAATTATTGTAATAAAATACTTACGTATTTTATTACATAATAGTCGTAATAAAATACGTATTTTATTACGACTATTACGTAATAAAATATTGCTAATGCTTTTGCTTCTATCATAAGCAAACTTGTTTTTTTTATTTGATTTTCTATCCAAACAGATGACAGCCGTTCCACCTCTTCCAATTCTTTGTGTCGTAATCTAGTGGATTTTAATTACACTTTTAGTTGTTCGTGCTATGAAAGTTGTTTTTATCTTCTCTGCATTCTTCGTAATTCTCAGCGTTGCCTCATTTAGGCCTGTAGCACGTGCAATATCAAATGGTCTTTCATTTCGCTTATAGCGTTTCACAATTTCATATTTTTTCTCTATCGACAAGGTGGACTGGCCATAAGCCTTACAGGAGGCTGGTGTGATTTTGGCCATAAACACTAGCATGAGGCCACTACAAATTTTCCCGGGTAAGAATTTTTGACCCAGCCCGCCTCTGTTTATCGATATTGCTTTTCTTTTTTCTCTCTAAATCTGTAATGTCTTCACCAAGATGCTTCCATTTCAGACCTTTTAAGTATTTTACTCATTTTTAGGAAATAAAGCACAATTACAAAATGAGGAGGCACGCTTGATACACATAAACAAAGCTGCGCTTGTGTAGCAACTAAATAAACAACACCGTAAAGGCGGAGACATTATGAACACCTCACTAGCTCACATTAAAGCACTTTTCTGGGGGTTACTACCATGAAACAATAAAAATGATTTCCAGCTGTGTTCCTGCTAGTAGAATCTGTTATAAACTGGTAGTAAACTCGATCTAATTACATTTGTGATAATACCAATAGCTGAAATTGTTTTGGTTCTTATGTTATAGTGATATGTATTTCCCCTTCACTGATATAAAAAACATATACATTTTCAAAAACTTCTCTTCATTCCTGTCATGTTGCGTTCAGTTGGGCTGATTTCGCGTTCGACTGCCATTTCTTGTAAACACAAAGGCAAATCATGCATAAGCGAATTCGGTTCATGTTATATACGATATTGTTCCTCTATTTATAAATCGTGTATGATCGAATTCGTGTAGTGTAAACACGTGTTATATGAGGACTGACTGCACTCAGATGGTGGCCTTATCTTGCCAGTGGGCTGATTCTAAATTTTTTGGGCAGTGGGCCACCATTGCCCAAAAAATGCAAATTTTCTGTGCAACCAACCCTTGCCTAAGATCAACTGACTCAGCGTGAAAAAAGACCATAAAAATTCCTTGCATCATTATGTACTGTGCTACCTGAGGTCAGGGATAAATCTGTGATTTATACATATATGATGTAGAAGCACAAGAATTTCAAGAAACTATATTGTGCATGTGTAAATTTGCTTCAATTTGGAGCCCTATGCTGTTTCCAACGGCATGTGAGCATTCATTGCACCCATAGAGATCTGTCCTTTGATGGGCGAAGGATGATGATACTACCCCTTTGGAAATGTAACATTCCCTGGTAGTCACTGACACTTTTATACACCTATCCTGTGTAAATAGGTCTTTAATTTTCTGGCATATTTCTGAAGTTGCTGTTTCCATTGGACATCTCCAGCAGGGTTCATCCTTATTCTCTACCCATAGAATTGCTTAAATCTAATTTTTATTTGGTATTCAGAATGGGAAGCATCACTATATACAGCTTTCATCCATTCATAAATAACTTTTGGTTCATTCCCTTCTTTGCTCAAAAAATGGCTCATACTCCAATTCTGTGACATCCATGTTTTCCTTTGGATCGGTTACTTTAAATCTCTTCTGATCTTCCATACTCACTTTAATGAGCTGGTCCTGTGCAAATGACAAGAGACATTTGTGAGAGTATGATAAAACTACAATTGTTTTTTCATTTACAATGAGCTGGCTTTGCATTAGTAACACCTACCTAATAACTTGTGGGACAACCTTCTGCCGCTAATATATCTTGTACATGTCCTGACATGCTCTCCACAGGGTACTCAAGGTGTCCCATGGCAGTACTAAGTGGTATCTAAACATTGCACATCGTCAGGTGGATAGGAGGATGGAGACAGAGTTAAAAGTAGAAGGGAATTGCCAAGAAAGAAGAATGATGATATCCAGCTCAGGACCATTTCTTGTAAACACAAAGGCAAATCATGCATAAGCGAATTCGGTTCATGTTATATACGATATTGTTCCCCTATTTATAAATCGTGTATGATCGAATTCATGTAGTGTAAATTCTGGGTGTGCCAAGCCCATACTCACCAGATGTGAGCCTCTGGGATTAACTGCTCATAATAAAGATCTCTTCCCTTTTAAACTTTACGCAACCAATCGATAAACTTTCAGATATTAGGATGTTCTACTCGTTCACACTGCAGTATTGTGTGCTGCTTCTGCATGATTGTTAGTTGGGTCATAGTTTAAAATTCTTCTATATAAATTCCACATTTCGTTTGGAAATAGCGGAGAACATTTACCATTACCTCGTCTCTGTTGTCTGCTTGCATAGTTGTCCTCAAACCAAAGAATGGTTGCAGTTCATTGGGGAGAATATTAGCAAGATATTCAGTTGCATATTTTGATATATTCAGTTGTTACAAATTGAAGTACATGGAAGTACACTAATTTTAGTTTATAGAGCAAATTGTGTATATTGTTTTATAGATATGAAAAGCCCCATTGAAGTGAAACGTTTTTTCATATTGTGTGCAAGATGAAAAAACAACGGCAAATTTCAGCAAGTGGAAAATGCTCCTTTGAATGTAGCTACCTCAAACAAGCAATTAATTATTTATAGGTTGCACTTGGGTTGAATCTGAAGAATCATCAAATAATTTGTCATATGTATAATGTCGCCACTTATTCTGGAGAGGAGCATACGTCACATCATTGGATGAATTCCTGCATGCATTTCTGCCATAATAGCATAGACGTAATGAATTTTGAAAGCACTATTAACATATCATTTTTTCGATTCTTTTAACAAAAATGCATTTCTTTTTCATCCAAACAGAAGAATTCTGCATGACTTTTGGCCACTGTCACCAAGCAAAAAGTTTTCTGTCTCAAGTTCATTACAGGAATAGGTTTGGAAACTCTTAGGATTCATTAAATTCCACGTTTGCTGTATTAGGATATGCCGCTAGTTCGTTCCTTTTCCCTCTCACTAATTTTCTCAGTACTATGAAAAACATTTTCATTTCTAGCCTTTTCGCTTGCCCATAAAAAGTATTCTATGCCTCAAGACGCCCTGTACTTTAGCCACAGCCTTTATATTTAGGCAGTAGGACTTCGTCACTCCATCGGAGATAGCTGCGTTTCGCTTTAGTTTTTCACCCACGCAATCAACATCGCCCCAGGGGATGCGGCCGCTGTAATATTACACCACTATTAGGCGTTTAGTCAGTCATTGACATCAGGTCGTTTTCCTTTTTGTGGGCGAACGCCAAACATGTAATATCCCCAAGGACGATGAAGGCTAAGGGGCGACTGTGGTCAGCAGTAGGAAAATTAGCAGAACAGGCGACATGTTTCCTCGCGTAATCAGAATCCTATAAACACATTAACTGTCATTTCGACATTCCGTGCTTGGTACTATATCAATTTATTTCTGACAACCTCCCTGGAAAATGACGGAAACTGCCCTGTACAAATATCGTATTTCTTTCTCCAGATAACATTTCATTTTTTACTAGTCTCTAGTCGCAATAGGTGATAGATCCTAAGGTTTATTCTTTTCCCCACATTATTGACCCACGAAACCAGAACAGGTCATGGGAAACACATGAGGGGGATGCAGAGGTATATATATTTGAAAAGGGGAAAGCAAGAAGTCACATACTTTTTGGGTGTGGCTGAATGACAGATCAGTGAGAGATTAAAAAGATTTTTTGTGGTTTTATGAGTAAAGAACAAGAAAGGAATCAATCGGCAAGAAGAAAACAGAAAAGAGAAAAAAATGAATTTCTGGACAAGAAATACGGCCCCCGAGGCGGCGCGGAGTTTTTTGGGTAAGTCAACCCTTGTTTCCTAAGAACAAACTATACCAAATTGTCCCAAAGTCGAATCTACCCTCTACACTTCTTTTAATATGTTTATAAGACATCTCTCCTCATGGATACACCCCGACAATTGTATTAATTTCTAGTACTCAGTTTTAACAGATAAGGTGACTTATCAACCTAATTGCCAAAACCCTAATTATAACTATTAAACCGACACATTTCGCTACACCACCATTAGAATATTAGTATGTTATGACAGGCACCAATCATTTTGATACCTGGAAGAGTGACAAGCAAAAAGCCGACATGAACACTTATCCAGTTATACTAACAGCAGTAATGTTTTAACCTGCTATTTAGTTGTATCTAATCTGCCTCATACAAGTGTAACACGAATCATGATATATTTTGTCTAATAATCTGCTGTACAATTTAGTATTTTAATAAACTTTGTTTTGTTTGTTTACCCTTTTGTGTCTTGACCATTCTTTCTAGTTGCACATAATTCACTGAATAATCTTGTAAAAGAACCCTAGTTAATGCGGTGCTTTGGAGCCCAAAGTATAATCACAACACGATCCTTGATGCTGGGAGCTTACTCACAGTAACATTCTGAGTAAGTCTTGAGGGCACAGGATTTATTTTCCTAATTTAAACTGCTAGTCAATCATATGAAACCCAGGCCCCCTGGAATACTAATGTTAGTGATAGTCTTGCCCACTAGCTTTATTTTATGCATTGAATGTTGAGGAATTCTATGAGTCGATTGTCTTAATTACTAGGTAAAAAGGGTTATCCGGCAAGCACACCATAACGGGAAAGCCTGTGGAACAGTACACTGATTAGGATTGGTAACCTTAGGATTGGTAACACGCATTGATAACCTGCAATGTTCTTTTTACAGTTTATATAGTCTGCGATTTTATTTTTATAATTGTGCTTTCTCTTTCTACTTTTTATGCTGAGGTGGAGTGTGAATGCATATTGATGTACTGGACTATTTTACCATTTCTAACATGAATTCATGCTTTACATACACTGATGAGCCAAAACAGCTCGTATCCAGTGAGGTATGGATGCTACAAGATTTCTAAATGTGTTTTGTAGTACTAACACGTAACCGGCAGATCCTTTAACTCCTGTAAGGTCCGCGGTTGAGATTAGCATTAGTAGAGGCATTTGATGCAAGAAAGCAAGCTTATGCAGCATCAGCCAAAAAAAAAAAAAAATAAATAAAAAATAACCACTTTCACTTCACCCCTCTGTTCGTTCGAAAAACCTGTCCATCTGAACCTTAAACTTATTTAGGCTATCAACTTCCACGACAAGGGATGGAAGTCTATTCCACCAACCAACCACCTGCTGGCTAAAGGCAAATTTCCTCACGTCTATCCTACATCTGTCTTTTCTCGATTTGAATTTATGCCCTCTCAGGTGATTATTCTGAGAAAGAGGAAGAATCCCATCAGCATTGAGCATGCTCAAACCATTCAAGGCCTTATACACCTCTATCAGATCACCTCGCTGGTGCCTAGTCCCCAGACACTGTAATTTGCAAAACTTAAGCCTTTCTTCGTAAGAGCACCCCTTTGTTCCATTCACTAATCTTGTTGCCCTTCTCTGTACTCTTTCCAGCAGATCTACATCCTTCTTGAAATGAGGCCTCCAGACCTGTAAACAGTACTCTAGGTGTGGCCTGACCATTGCCTTATACAAGGGAATAATCACCTCCTTATCCCTGCTAGAAAAATTCCTATATATCATTGACAATACACCATGAGCTACTCTTGCAGCCCGTCTGCACTGCTCAGAAAACTTCATATCTGCCTGCACAACCACCCCCAGGTCCCTTTCATTCTCTACCACTGTCAGTGTAGTACCACAGAGTTGATACGTTGCTCTGGGGTTGCTGTTTCCCATATGTTGTACTTTACATTTGTCAATGTTAAAGTTCATTTGCCACCTCTCAGCCCATCTGCTCAACCTTTCCAGATCCTATTGCAGTAGTGTCAGTAGTGTCCTTGACAACCCTGCCAACCTTCGTATCATCTGCAAACTTGGACATTAAGCTTGATATACCATCATCAATATCATTTATAAATACAGAAAACAATAATGGACCCAATACTGAACCCTGAGGGACTCCACTGATAACATTAGTCCACGATGAGCAGTGTCCATTGATTACCACTCTGTCTTCTCCCCCCTCAACCACCTTTATCCATAGCAGCAATTTGCCTCCAATGCCACACTGCTCCAATTTGTGTAGCAGTCTTCCATGTGCAACAGTATCAAAAGCCTTTCTAAGATCAAAGTATATAATATCAAAGTTATTCCCTGCATCCAGTTCTTTTGTGACTGCATCACAGTATCCAATCAAATTAGTCAGGCAAGACTTCCCCTTAACAAAACCAGGCTGTGTCTCAGCTATAACTGAAGTCTTGTCTAGATGATACTGCAGTGCTTCTTTAACTAGTGCCTCCATTAATTTTCCAGGAACAGAAGTTAAACTAACAGGTCTATAATTACTTGTTGCCCTTTGATCCTCCTTTGTGAATTGGGGTCACATTTGCACATCTCCAGTCCATGGGTACTTCCCCTGAGTCCAAGGAAGCTCTCATAATTATGGCTAAGGGTTTGCTTACTTCCTTTCCTGCCTCCTTTAATATAACTGGATAGATCCCATCCACACCAGGTGCCTTTCTTGTATTTATCTTCAACAATTTCTCCTCCACTTTACACCCAGTTATTACAAGATTCTCTAGCTTACTGCCAGAGTTGAATACACCTCTGGCATTCCCCTCGCTGAATAACTCCTCATGTGTGAATGTCGATGCAAAATATTCATTCAGTTTGTTAGCTACCTGAGCAGGATCATCAACAGTTGACCCATCAATATCAAGTGGACCAATCTGATTCATCCCCTTCCTTCTAGAGTTTACATAAGTAAAGAACTCTTTGCTGTTTTTCTTTGCATCCTTTGCCAAAGATTTCTCGTAATCTGCCTTCGCCTGCCTAACCTCCTTTGTAACTTGGTTACAGATCAACTTGTATCTATCATAGGCTTCTGTGTCACGTGTTAATTTGTATGTATCCCATTCATTTTTCTTCTCTGCCATATGTTTCATTAGTTCATCTGACATCCACTTAGGCCTAAACCTTGAAAAATATTTCTTAGTTTATGTAAAGCCTAGTAGCTTCCAAGATAAGTTCTTTGAATGCTTCCCATTTTGAATTTGCTGTTGGTAACATCATCAGTTGGTCCCACTGTATAGAATTTAAATACTGTCTCAGTCCATCGTAGTTGCCTTTACGAAAGCAATAACCCTTCCCTTTACCCCTAATGGTAGTTACCTCTTTGAGTAAATCCCACTTCAGCACACTGTGATCACTGCACCTAGTGGTTCATTTACCTGCAGATTCTTAATGCACGAAGAATCACTACTGATAATCAAATCAAGAGTATTACTCCCTCTAGTTGCCTCCAGAACATGCTGATGTAGAAAACAATCATCCAATAAATCCACAAAAGCCTTGCTAGTGTGTGAGTGACCAGCTCCCAAATTCCAGTCAATATCTGGGAAATTAAAATCCCCCATTATAAGACTCTCTGATTTACTGGCCCACTCTGTTTCCCCGTACAGTTTCTTATTATACTCATCAGAGTCATTAGTTTTGATCAATTTTGAGATCAATTTTGATCTCCCAATACTTATGTCACACCAAACTGACTCGACACTGCACTGTCCAGCAATGTCGACTGGCTTCACTTCCTTGGATTTGATGTATTTCTTAACTAATAGCATAACCCCTCCTCGCTTCCTACCCTGTCTATCCTTTCTGTAGACATTGTACTCCCCAAATTCCAGTTCTGCATTCCTTATATCTGTGTGACACGTCTCTGAAATCCCCACAATATCTGCCTTTGATGTTTTGAGCAATACCTCAAATTCATCAAATTTATTTACTAAACTCCTAGCATTGGTGTACACACAAGTATACATGCACCTGTTCTTTTTCTTATCTACTCTAACACAACCTATGTGTTTATTTGTACCCCAGTGATTCACAGCAGTCTCTGAAATATCCTGCATCTTATTTTCCAGGTTGCGGCTCCTTCCAATAGAAGCAGTGCAAGAATCACTTTCACCTCTGCCAGTGGCTACTGTTAATCTATTCGTCCTTGTATCCCCCCAATCTAGCAGTTTTCCGACCCACTTAACACTGCCTCGATAGCATCAGCAAACATTCTTGCACCCTTTCTATTTAAGTGTATCCCATCCCTGTAGAAGCAGTCTCTCCTGTGAACAAGTACAGACCAGGCTGAAAAAAATTCTCCCCCTTGAGCCTTGCACAATCTTTCCAGGGCCGAATTGATTGACAGGGCTCTCATCATATACTCCCTCCTATCGTGTCTGGGCAGAATTGCAGACACTTTCAAATTCAACCCTAATTCACGGCTTTTTTTTCAACAGTGATGTGTACTTGTTAAGTAATTCCGCCGGTCTCCTACTCTTAATATCAGTAGTGCCAACGTGTACAGCTATATTACCTTTTGTGCCCTTAAAAGATGATATCTGCTCTACAACGTCATCAACTTTTGCCCTTGGCAGACATAGCCTGGTCCTGTTCCACCTATCCTTTTTAAAAGCATGTTTCCCGTTTCCCTGACAATACAGTCACCAACAACTACTAGTTCCTTTGGGACCAGCACATTCTGCCTTGGGGGCTGCCGCTGTGTTGCATGATGACCAAGTGCAAGCTGTGGCATTGGTGTGGGCAGCAGAGAGCTTGATGGGCCCCTCACTTTTAATCCTTCGAGAGCATCCACCCTGTCCTTCAAGCTCTCATATAGGCCCATAACAATGCTGAGTTGTCGCCTGATTTCCTTGCATCGCGCACACACACAAAGACATCCCCCATGGCAGTATCATGTCCCGTACCTGACTGTCCACAAACATCAAGCAAGTAGTGCATTTTAATAGGCTGTGATTCAGAGGGTAACTGCCCCCCTCAGTTCTCCCCTGAGCCACAGCACTCCCATTAGCTTGAGCCTTTTGCTTTGCTGCTCTGGTCAGAGTCGTGATTTCGATTTAATTTCAATAAAATTTCAATTTCAGTACAAAATTAAAACCCTGAACTTATATCTCAACACAGTTATAACTCTATGTTTCAGTATTGAGTGTTATCTACGAAATCCCTTTATATAACTTCCGTATCAAGTTAAGTATTAATTATTTATTTTTTACTAATTATTTATGTTACATAACCCAAGTCGTTATATGTATAGTTAAAAGTACAATTTAATTGACAATGAAGTTCAACAAGATTAATTATCTGATTAATTGACAATATTATGTACTATACTATGCTGCAGATCGGAGTTGCTTTTCCAACACAAACCACAGATGCTCGATAGGATTGATGTCTGTGGAATTTGGAGGCCAGGGCAATACCTGGAAGTCTTCCTCATGTTCCGCAAATCAGTCTCGAACAAACCGGGTGGTGTGGCATGGTGCATTATCCTTCTGAAAGCCGGCACACCAGAGGAGAAGACCGTTGCCACGAAATTGTGTACCTGGTCAGCAATGATGTTTAGGTAGTAGACATGTATAGTATCTTCTGAACAGTGGCTCCAGGAATATTAGTTCATCTCCACCATGTTACCCTGTGATCATACAAAACTATAGAATGCCAGAAACATATGTTATCTTTGCGTATATTACGTGTTGTTTAGTTGTTTCTGGTCTCTTTGCCACCACGCAGGCGATCTGGAAAGCGTGTCCGCTTCCCGTCTACACCACGAGGAGGTGGGCCACTACATATGTCCTTAGCCAAGTGGAGATAGACCATTACAATCTTTGTATGTCCTGAAGAGGGCGAAGTCCTGCACCCACCGGAGGTAGTGCTATGCCAGTGGGTGCCAGCAAATCCCATACCCACAGGTACCCAAACTTAGGGTACCAGCATAGAGAAAAAATAAAATCATAATTATAAAAAGATAAATAAAATAAGATAAACAAATACGGCTAAAGAAAATAGGACAAAAAGAAATAAAAATAAAAAATAAATGTATAATATATATATAGATATATATATAAATTTTTAAAAAAATATTTAAAAATATATAAATTTTTTAAAAAGTAAAAATAAACGTGAATTGTCTAAGATTGGAGAAATCGCGCACCCACTGGAGGCAGCGCAATAATCAAACCTCAGGTTGCTCAGACCTGAGGAGATAAAAGTAAAAAAATACGATCAATGTGTGTGTGGATCTTCAAAAAGATGATCTAAGAGCTATTCAAGGTGACAATATTTTATCTTTGCAAGACGCCACTCACTGTTGAGGCAGACACGATATTGAACATGCTGGAGGCACTGTAGGAGCTGAAGCTGAAGCGGGATTGGCCAATAAGTTTTCTAGCAAATAAATCAGAAGCAAATTGTAGAATTCCAAGATGTGAGGCAGATTCTACTAGATGTTTTTCGTTGCCAGGTGAGAAAGTGTTTATAGTCTTGTAGGGATTTCCTACAGCATAAAGAGGGCAGTGATAGAGCAGGTGGTTCTGGAGACAAAGGCAAGAATTGGTATTGCTTATTCTGAACTGAAAGAGTTTGGAGTTAAAAGAGCCATGTCCGATTATGATTGAGAGAACCATACGGAATTTTTCTTGTTGGCAGTAAAGGAGACATCTGGTATAAATTTATATGATCGTTGGGACACGATTTTGCATGGAAATGAATGATGATTTTGCGACCCATCATTTCCGTCTCGCAAAATAATGTGTCCACACGACTTTGTCGATTTTAAGCACCATTCATGCCTTGTCGCATGAATGGTGCTATAAAATTGACATTTATCGTTTATCCGGAGTTATTTTCTTGCACCGTTTATCCGGAGTTATTTTCTTGTAACATGTGAATGTGTGTTTGTGATTTTGAAGGTTGATGCTCCCTGAAGCCTCACTAGTAGAGACAGACACTAACTTGTCAATCATTTCGATGGCGGCGCCTTTGTTCTCGCCCACAGTTCCGTTGGGAGCATTATTTAGCCACAGCAAAATAAGCGCCTGCGGCCTACCGCGATATTGGAATTCTATGCGCTTGAAAAAGTTGACCACGTGTAATTCACCAAACAGTCTATAACATTTCGACTGGAATATGTTCATAACTACATCCACAGTCTTCTCGAACTATATCGCACAAGTTACATGGTCTTCGTTCACTAGCGTCGCATTCTGCCTGAAGTCCATGTTGTTCACATCATCCTCACTAATATTGTGCCCCTTATTCTGTAACTTGTACAATAGCTGAAGTAAGCACGGCCAACCGATTTCATTGACGCTCAGAGTCAAGAATATTGTAGGTTTACCAAACAGTCTAATCCTAGGAAATAGATCCCGCTCACGTTGAGCCCAGTAGTAAGTCGGGTTTGGAACTGTCATTAGGAAGACCAAATTGTTTGCAACACAGCTGTTAATGTATTCTTTAGATTGAACTTGTTGCAGGTCAGTTTTGTGTCTTTACCTATCTATTTGAAAACCGTCAAAGAGACTCTCATTATCTTCATTGCTCTGTAAAGGAGATGATATGGAGTACCACCGCATTAGCCAGATTGACAATGTTCGTTCGGTGCCATCATGAACCAAGTCACATGTAAATTCTCTCTGAACGTTCTGAATTGTCAAAGATAAATATGATGCTAGGAAAGGACAGTTCCTTTCCGTGCTTGTCAAACAGTAAGTTCTGCAGTACGTTAGTTTCCCCTCGGGCGATTCTAAGGTATTTATTGTCGCCCCTCAACAACGTTTGCTGTTGGGCGATGAGACTTTCCTCGATCAGAAACGCTTTGCTTATGTCGTCTTTAGCCAAATTAATTTCCATGTGTCTGCCATCTATCTATTGTCATTTGATACAATCACTAGAGAGGCATGTCGACGAAATATTGAAGCAACACTTTAACCACTCGCTTTCTTATTAACTCGATGAAATAGATGGACTTATGCGTTTTCTTGCATATTATATGCACAAATAAGGCGACTGAGACACACATACAGACAATATGGCATTCTGGGCAAAGTGATCAATGTGCATGTTTCAGTCCATCTCTCTTGGCAAGTGATGGACCATCGTTTTGACTGAAATACGCAGAAATTACCAAATTGTGATGTTATGGTCTCCTGTAAATGATTACATCTACCCGTATATTTATTTTGCCTGTAAATTGCGGGTGTTCTCTGGTCTATCTATGCCTGAGACAGGCACATTGATCAATTGGCCCAGACTGCTGTATCCTTATTTGCATGAGCAGTAAGGAGAAGAAATAAACCTCTGTCACCAAATCCAACTTTGATAAATGCGATGGAATTTCTGGATAGACAAAGCCGTTCGATTGAGATAGCGCTGGAATGGTCTTCTTAAGTTATCCTCTACAGCTATTACACACAAGGATCCCGTTGACGTCAACGTCGGTAAATGCAGTGCGTATCAATGGTGCATCTTTAGCAGCTAGTTTCTTTGTGGCGTTTTCGAACCATAGACCATTGCAAATGTAGCATACAGAACAGAAATCATTTTTCATAAATATCAAACTCTCAATCGGCGTTCATAGGTAAATAGTAGTTAGCATTAGCATTAGTAGAGGTATACGATGCAAGAAAGCAATCTTATGCAGTATCATCCAAACCCTCCCATTTCACCCCTCCAATCGTTCCAAATGCCTGTCCAGCTCAGCCTTAAATTTATTTAGGCTATCAACTTCTACAAAAAAAATGGAAGTCTGTTCCACCAAACAACTACCCACTGGTTAAAGGCAAATTTCCGCACGTCCATTCAACAACTATCTTCCCTCAATTTCAACCTATGTCCCCTCAGGTGCTTAATCTGAGCAAAAGGAAGAATCCCATCAGCATTCAGCTTGCTCAAACCATTCAAGACCTTATACATCTCAATCAGATCACCTCGCAGGTGCCTACGCTCCAGGCGCTGCAATTTGCAGAATGTAAACATTTCTTGGTAAGAGCACCCCCTTTGTTCCCCTCACCAATCTTGCTGCCCTTCTTTGTACTTGTTCTGACAACTCTACATCCTTCTTAAATTGAGGCCCCAGACCTGTACACAGTACTCTAGGTGTGGCCTGACCAATTGCCTTGTACAACGGGATAATCAACTCTCTGTTCCTACTGGAAAAATTCCTATATATCATTGACAAGACTCAGTGACCTACCCTAGCAGTGTGTCTGTAGTGCTCAGCAAACTTCATTTTTACTGCAAAATTATCCCCAGCACTTTTTCACTCTCCACTTCTCTGAGTGTAGTACGACGCAGTTGGTACTTTCTCTTGGGTTATTGCAACAAATAGGCAGTACTTTGCATTTGTCAATGTTAAACTTCAGTTGCCACTTCTCAGCCCATTTGCCCAACTTATGGAGATCCAGTTGGAGTAGCATACTGTCTTTACTGTCGTTATCAACTCCTCCAAACTTTTTATCATCTGCAAACTTGTAAATTAATCCTCATATACCTTCATGATTATCATTGATGAGTACACAAAACAAAAATGGGGCCAGCAACGAACCCTTGGGAACTCCACTAATAACATTTGTCCACGAAGAGCAATGTCCATTGATTAGCACTTTCTGTCGTCTCCCACTCAACCATCTCTTTATCTATTGTAGCAAGTTACCCTTAATACCACATCTCTCCAATTTGTACAGCAGTCTTCCATGTGCAACAGTATCAAAAGCTTTCCTGAAATCCAAGTATATGATATCCAATTTATGTTTGACCTTCAGTTTCTTTGTGACCACATTATAGTATCCAATCAAATTAGTCCGATAAGACCTTCCTTTAAAAAACCCATGCTGTGTCTAAACTATTACTGCAGTCTTGTCTAGATGATCCAGCAATGCTTCTTTAACCAGTGATTCCATTGTTTTTTCCAGGAACACAAGTTAAACTAACAGGTCTATAGTTATTTGTGTCACCTATTGAACTCCCCTTTGTGAATTGTTGATACATTTGCACACCTCCAGTCCATGGGGGCCTCCCCTGAGTCCAAGGAAGCTGTCATAATTAGGGCTAAGGGTTTGCTTCCTCCATTTGCTGCCTCCTTTAATACAATTGGACAGATCCCGTCCACCCTAAGTGCCTTTTTTATATTTAACTTCAAAAATTTCTCCTCCACTTTACTCTCAGTTATTACAAAATCACTTAGCTCCCTGTTCGGATGCCAGAGAATAACTCCTCATGTGTGAATGTAGATGCAAAATAAGCATTCAGTTTTGGAGCTACCTGAGCAGGACATTCAGTAGTCAACCAATCTAGGTTAAGTGGTCCAATCTGATTCATCCCTTTCCTTCAGGAATTTACATAAGTAATGAACTCTTTGCATCCTTTGCCAAAGATTTCTGGTAATCTGCCTTCGCCTGCCTAACCTCCTTTGTGACCTGATTACAGACAAGCTTATATCTGCCATAGGCTTTTGTGTCACCTGATAATTAATATGCATCCCATACATTTTTTTCTCTGCCACGCTCAATTCATTTCACATCCATTTAGACAGGAACTGTGATCAGTATTTCTCGGTTGGAATAAAAACCCTAATAACCTCCACGATTAAGTCGCTGAAAGCTTCCAATTTAGAATTCAACGTTGGTAACATCATCAGTTGATCCCATTGTACAGAATTTTAAAACTGCCTGAGACCCCGTAGTCACCTAATGAAAGCAAAAGCTCTTCCCTTTAGCCTTGATGGTAGTTACATCTTTAAGTAATTCCCATATCAGTACATTGTGATCACTGTCACCTAGTGGTTCCTTTATCTGCAAATTCTCAATGCATGAATAACTGATAATCAGATCAAGAGTATTACACCCTCTGTTTGCCTCTCGAACATGCTATTGTAGAAAACAGTCATCCAATAAATCCAAAAAAAGTCTTTCTAGTGTGCTCGTGACCAACCCACAAGTTCCAGTCAATATCTGGAAAGTTAAAATCCCCCATTATAAGACATTCTGATGTACTGGTCTATTCTATTTCTCTGCACAGTTGCTCATTATACTCATCAGATTCATTAGGTCTATAACACACACCTACTCTCATTTCTCCTTTGAAAGTGATTATGTCACACCAAAGAGACTCAACATTGCATTGTCCACCAACATCAACTGGATGCACTTCCTTAGATTTTATGTGTTTCTTAACTAACAGCATAATCCCTCCTCCCTTCCTGTCCGTCCTGTCTATCTTTTTTGTGGACATTGTACTCTCCAAATTCCAATTGTGCACTACTTATATCTGTGTGACACCACGTCTCTGATATCCCAACAATATCTGCCTTTGGTGTCTTGACTAGCATTTCAAGCTCATCAAATTTATTTACTATACTCCTAGCAGTGGTGTACATGCAAGTATACATGCACCTGTTTCTACTCTTAGTTACCCTAACAGAGCCTATGTATTAATTTGTTTCATTATGACATCCAACCGTCCTGGAAATCTCCATTGCCTTGCTTTCCAGGCTTGCTGCTCATTCTAATAGAAGCAGTGCACGAATCACTTTTGCCTCTGCCTGCGGCCACTGGTATCCTTTTATTCTGTGTATCCTCCCCCCAAGCTAGCAGTTTTCAGATCCACCTAACACTGCCTCGATGGCATCAGCAAATAGTCTTGCACCCTTTCTATATAAGTTTACCCCCATCCCTGTAGAAGCAGTCTCTCCTGTCAACAAGCACAGACCAGAAAAAAAAAAAAAAAAACAACCGGTCAAAATTCACATGTGGAAAAGCCACATGTGATTTTACGACGATGATCGTCTTATATCTCATCTCCTAACACAACAGTGGCGAAGCACCGTGGCCCAGCTAACCACCAGTACAACGCAAGACCAATATCCACATGGAGTGCACCAGTATTCATACTTAATGCGAACACAGAACTGCACCTGCATGGGCATTGTCAACACCAACGCTGGATCATACACCTCTGATAGAGGTGTATATAAAGGCTTTATGGTTTGAGCATGCTCAATGCCGATGGAATTCTACGTCTTGCTCAGAGTAATCACCTAAGAGGGCATAAATTCAAATTGAGGAAAGACAGATGTAGGATAGATGTGCGGAAATTTGCCTTTAGCCAGCGGGTAATTGGTTGGTTGGTGGAATAGACTTCAATCCTTTGTTGTGGAAGTTGATATCCTAAATAAATTTAAGGCTCAGCTGGACGGGTATTTCGAACGAACGGAGGGGTGAAATGGGAGTGGTTGTTTTTTTTTTTTTTTTTTTCTGGCTGATGCTGCATAAGCCTGCTTTCTTGCATCATATGCCTCTACTAATGCGGCTATTTGTCAACTAGTGTGATGAAACCCGTTTCCAACTCTATCGTGCTGATGGGTGTTTCTGCATTTGAAGAAAGCAATATCAGGTATATGCTGGCACTGTTAGTATTCGGCAGGCTGGAGGCGATATGCTATGGTTTGGAGACTGTTTTTGTGGCATGCCCTGGTACTCTAATCACATTAATCATGGCTCAGTGGGAACGCCTACCTTTCTATTGTCTCCGACCAAGTAGGATCTAGGACAACTGGGTGCGGGCGATCATTATAAGACATTCTGATGTACTGATGTACGACTATAGTTAGTATTAGAATTCGACTATAGTTAATGTTAGTATTAGTGGAAAATGATGCAAGAAATCAAGCTTATAGAGCATTTGCCAAAGAACAACTTCTTAAATCCGCTGTCCATCCTTTCTAATAAAAAAAAAATATATATATATATGATATTAGGGTGCCCCTGTGAATGGTTACATCAACTCATGTATTTATTTTGTCTGTAAGTTGCGTGTTTTCTCTGGTCAATTTGCCTATTTGCTTGACGAAAAAACCCCTGTTTCTGGGAGGGGGAACCTTGCTATCTACGCCTGAGACCGACTAACTCAGCACGGAGTGAAAAAAGTCCGCTACAGTTCCTTGCGTCATCGACGAGATTCGAACGCGGGCCTTATTCCACCTGGTCTGGGGACGACGGTGACGATACCACTGTTCTACCGCGCAGACTCCATCCTTTCTAATAGCCTGTTGGTTTCTTCTTTGAATTTATTCAAACTTCCGACTTCTGTAACACCAGATGGAAATTCGTTGCAACAATCAACTACCCGCTGCTGACAGCAATCTTCGACCTATCTATCCTGCAAACGTAATTCCTCGGTTTGAATTTATTTCCATTCACATGCGTAGTCTGAGCAAGAAGAAAGATTCCATCAGCATTGAGCTTACTCAATCCATGCAAAGCTTTAAACACCCGAGTCAGATCTCCTAGCAGATTACTAGTCCCCAGACACTGCAATTTACAGAACCTGGCAAGAGCAGCCTTTTGTTTCTCTCCCTAATCTCGTTGCTGCTCCCTGCACCCGGTCTAACAGATCGAATATCCTTCCCAAAATGAGCCTTCCAGACTTGCATACAGTACTCAGGAAGTGGCTCAATTATTGCCTTATGCAAAGAGATTATCACCTTATATTACCTGATGCAATTTTTCTTGGCTGATGCCATATAAGCTCGTGCTCTTGCATCATTTGCCATTACTACTACTACTTCTACGTGTGTAAAACTTAAGGACCAACTATTTCTAAAGATTACAACCGCAAAATTGAACGAAACAGCCTGTGGCCGTTCAGTAGAAAGCTGGTGCACAAGCAAAAATTTGAATCGTGATGAGAAGGCTCACATAAACACATAAAAGCAGCAGTTCAGCAGTTAAATGCAAATTACCGAATGGTGAGCACGATTGTTACACACATTCGATTGGTTTCATGCAGTACTACCGACAACGAAATGGCCAGTACACAACATCTGGTGATTTTACCTGGAGTCGAATAATTGGGAAGCTCGAGGAAAGTCGAAGTGCGAGGAGTGTGGCTGCAGAGTTCGGTATCGCCCGTAGCATCGTCTCACGTATGTGGTCGGCCTTCAGAACGACAGGTACAGCTGTTCGAAGGACCAGTGGTGGTCGTCCACGAAAAACAATCCCCGGTGATGACCGCTATATACTCCTACAGGCCAAGATAAACCGACACCAGACAGCCCGGATCCATTGCAAACCAGCTGCACAGGACGCAGGATATTATTATTTTATTATAATAAATATTAGCCACATGGTGGAAGGAAGCCTGAGGCTTATGCTGCACCAGCCAAAAAAAAAAAAAAAAAAAAATTGCCGCGTTACCCTGAGAGAGAGAGAGAGAGAGAGAGAGAGAGAGAGAGAGAGAGAGAGAGAGAGAGAGAGAATTAGAAAGGAATCACCAAGAAAGTGAAAAATGATGATATCCAGCTCAGGACCCTGGGTGTGCCATGCCCATTCTCACCAGATGTGAGCCCCTGGGTATATCGCGGTTTACTGTTACTGTGGCCAGGCGACTCCACAAAGGTGGACTGTTTGCCAGACGGCCAGTACACTGGGTCCCTTTAATACCTGCCTATCGGAGACACCGTGGTGCACTGGGGTTTTTCGTCCAGCAAACAGACACATCTACCGTAGAACACACACAATTAACAGATATAAGACACAGCATAACAGATGAATTTAATTATTCGGGTGGCCTAAATATAATAGTTTAGTTTGGTGCCTCGAATACACGGACTGGACATCAGCGTAATGGGGTAAGGTACTCTTTACTGTTGAGAAAAGATTCAGTCTCAGCAGCGATTCTGGACGTCAGCTAATCTGGCGAGAGGTTGGCACACGATATTACTCCGCAAACATCACTGAAAGGGATCGATATGACGGTCGAGGTGTTCTCGTCTGGGGAGGCGTTATCTTGGATGGATGTACACAACTCCAGATTCTGGACAGCGGTATTGTATCCGGTGCACGCTACTGTAATGAGGTAATCCTTCCACATGTGCGTCTGTTCCGAGGTGCAATTGGCTCCGAGTTCGTGTTTATGGATGATAACGCCACTCCCCATCGCACTGCAGCTGTTGATATGTTTTTGGACAGTGAGAACATTGTTCGTATGGATTAGGCTGTTCGTTCCACCGATCTAAATTCCATCGAACACACATGGGATGCTCTAGGGCGACGCCAACCGCACGTCCACAACCACCAGAAAATGTTCACCAGCTGAAAATGGCCCTAACAGTGGAATGGACGATGTTATCCCAAGAACTTATCAACAACATTGTGCTAAGTATGGACAGGCAGTGCAAAGCCAGCATCGACATTAGGGGGGCAATATCTCCTGCTGAGGACCACCTCCTCCCTTTGTTCCATCTTTGGCAGTGATACATCTGTATCATGGCAGCCAGTGTTATGTTGCCATTTTTGAATAAATTCTTCTGTACCGTTTTGTTTCCGTTGTTGTTTCCTTCATCATTTCTGTACCTCACGAGGTTCCTTTGGTATGCTTATCCCATATCCATGCCACTCCTATGAGAAGCTACAGGAAAACCTGACTAGTCGTTAAGTTTTGCACACCAGTGTACTACTACTAAAGTTCCTGTATATTATTAACAAAACCCCATGAGCTGTTCGGGCAGCCTAGTTGCACTGTTCAAAGAACTTCATATCTCATTGCACAATTATCCCCAGGTACCTTTCATTCTCCACTACTCTGAGTGTGATATCACAAAATTGTTACATTAATTTGAGGATTACTGTGTTCACGTGCAGTACCTTACATTTCTCCATGTTGAAATTCAGTTGTTGCTTCTTAGCCTATGTGCCTAACTTTTATAGTTCCTGTTGCAGTAGCTTACTGTGATTAGTCATTAATAAACCTGCCAACCTTCGTATCATATGAAAAATTACACATTAAACCTGATATGCCCTCCATCAGTATCGTTAATAAATACAGAAAATAACAATGGGACCAGCACTGTGCCCTGAGGATTGGCTAATCACAATTGTTCAAGAAGAACAGTGGCCATTTATAACAACTCTCGGTCATCCTTACTCAACCAACCCTTTATCCATCGCAGAAACTTGCCCCTAATACCACATCGCTCCAATTCATATTTAATTCCTTCAGGTTTAAAAATATCAAACTTTTCTGAAATTTAAGTATGTGATATGAAAATTGATTCAGTCTTGGCAGACTCTTTACACCACAAAACAGGAGCACTTAATAATGTTGGCTGTTGTCGAGATACCGTTACTTGTTCTTATCTCACTAATCATTCCGCGTTCGAAGTGGAAAAGACATTGACGCTTACGCATTCTTTCCCGGAGACCTAAACGCCCGTCGTATATCCAAACAGGTTTGCGCCAAATAAAAAAAAACAATGCATCTGATTTACATCGTTGATGAACGTATTCTTCAAACAGTTGCATTAAACAGGCTAAAACAGTAAATGAATGCATGACTAGACGAGCAATATGAACCTTTCAGCACATTATTATATGTTTTCATTAAATTTTATAATTGAAAAAATTGCTAACACGTTTCCGAAAATTTGTAAATTGATGTAAGCTGATTAGATACATAGAATTTTATCTAAAATCTGTAAACTGATTAAATACATACATAGGAATCAAAGCAGCCCAAGTTAAAACGAGGAATCAAATATTGAGATAAAGAAAAAGAGGGACTGTGATTCAAAACTAGATTAAATAAACATATCAAATTTGAAGTCACATCTTAATTTTCGTTCCTTCATAACTCGATTTTTTCCGTGTTGCGTTTGGTACAAGTATTTAATCATTTATTATGGGTGACTTCTACTAGCAAAGTGCTAAGAGAAAGAGAGAGAGCTGAATGGTACTCGCGATCCTAGTGACTTCTTTAAAGCCTTGAGTTGTGAGCATGGAGAGTGCAAGGGATAGCATCTGGACTTCAGCTGCCCTCATACCAGACATGATTAAAGCGAGAGAGAGAGAGAGAGAGAAAGAGAGAGCAGTAATAATTTTCTTTAGGTCAAAACTGTGGTTCTGATCCACGGCAATTCCCAAAGAAAAACCTTGGTTACTCTTCTGCTGGTTGTCATTATCCAGGTTAATACCTGCTCTTAATTTGTGACAAAGCAGTTACAATCACATATACATTTCCAATTATGAGAAAGACAATTCGCTTGTATTTTAAAACGTGTGCATAAAAAGGTTTAAAAATTCGATTAAATCCTGTACCTTCATCAAGCTTCACAAGATTTGATAAGCGACAACCCCCAATCACACCAAACTTGGGTTTGGAAAGTTAAAAAACGTCTATTCTTCAAACCCAACCACTTACAGTTATGAAAATTTTTCATATTTTATTTTTCAACAGTCGGTAAATCGCAGTGACAAGTGCCCGTGTCCGTATCCTCAGGTTGGACTTGGGTTGGAGGTATTATTCAGTGGTTTTTTCAAGTACTATTTTGTTCTTTAATTTTGATGATAGGTGGCCATCAATATTTGTAAACTATCGATGGTATTTGCGTTTTTTTTTTTTTTTTGAGTATTGTGGTTTGATATGTGTATTTATTATATTAAAAAAGGTAGTGTATTAAGTAGATGGTATGGAGCTGTACTTAGGTAACACATGCCGATTTATAAAGAAGGCACATTTTCGCTACGGTTTGATGTCCAATGTAGCGAAAACATGCTTTCTAATGTGTTTCATGCGCTATTTAGGTAACATACCAATTTATAAAGAAGGCACATTTTCGCTATGTTTGACTGTTGGTAATGTGCATTATTTTTTAGTAATATGCAACTTAAATGGAAATATGGTAGTTGATAATATGCAACTTAAATGAAAACCGAAAGGAAATAGAAAAAAAATTACACGTTTCATAACTGACTCAATGCCACGTAGTATTTGCACGTGTTGGTCGGAAAAAATTGTGTAATTACCCAAGTTATTTTATTATTATTATTAATTATTATTAGCCATATGGTGCAAGCAAGCCTGAGGTTTTTGCTGCACCTGCTAAAAAAAAAAAAAAAAAAAAAATTCTGAGTTACCCTGAAAGAGAAAGAGCAAAAATCAGAAGTAGAAGGGAATCACCAAGAAAGAGAAGAATGATGATATCCAGCTCAGGACCCTGGGTGTGGCAAGCCCATACTCACTAGATGTGAGCCCCTAATGAGGATATGGGAAGTGGTTGAAGTTGAAATGTAAAACATTTTTAAAAATGTTACTTCCCTTTTCTTGGGTTGTTAGTAGGGCGACCAATCGTCCGAATTTCCATATTTACTGTAATATTTATTTATTTATTGGAAATTTAAGATGTTTAAACCTGTGTTAGCAATTTTATTTGGTTTCTAACTTTTTTTAGTGTCTTACTTACCAGACTGGCCATTTTTTTTGACTGCTCTACCCCTATCCCTGTTTTTCCCATATGCTCTGTTGTTTTTAATGCTCGAAATACCATAACACTTGGTTTTTAGGAGCATGTGTACTGTGTTATAGCAGAACTGACTGTACTTCTCTTTAACCAGTGACTCCATTATTTTCTCTGAAACAGATGTTAAGCTACCAGGTCTGTAATTACTCATTTCACCTTTTGATCCTCCTTTATGAATTGGGGGATACATTTGCACAACTCCAGTCCATAAGGACCTCCCCTGAATACAAAGGTTTGCTCATCTGCCTCAGGGGCTCACATCTGGTGAGTATGGGCTTGCCAAACCTAGAGTCCTGAGCTGGATATCATCATTCTTCTCTTTCTTGCCTTCTTGGTGATTCCCTTCTACTTCTGACTCTCTCTCTCTCTTCTCTCTCTCTTTCTCAGGGTAACATGGGGAATTTTTTTTTTTTTTTTTGGCTGGTGCAGCATAAGCCTCAGGCTTCCTTGCACCATATGGCTAATAATAATAATTTCCTTTGATGGCCTCCCTTACTATGATTAATAGATACTATCCACCCCAGCTGCCTTTTTTTTTGTTCAGCTTCAAGAATTTCTCTTCCACTTTTCTTTATCACAAAGTCATTTAGCACCCTGTTGGAGTTTGATAAATTTCTGCCATCCCTTCCATAAAGAATTTCTCATGTGAATGTAGATGAAAAATATCAATTTAATTTGTCAGCAACATGAGCAGGGTCATCCACAATTAAACCATTGACATCAAGTGGCCCAATGTGCAACCCCATACCTACTACTGTTAATATAAGCATAGAAGTCTATTGCTTATCCTGGCATTCTTCTCCAGAGACTTCCCATAATCTGTCCTAGCTTGCTTAATCTCATTTGTGACATGATTAGAGACTAATTTATATCTACCATATTCTTCTGTATCACCTGATAATTTATATGCATCTCATGCACTTTTCTTTTCTATCACGTGTCTCAGTGGTTCATCTGACATTCATTTAGGTCTAAGCCTTGAAAAGTATTTCTGCATTGCTTTGAAAAGACTAGTAGCTTCTTTGCTTACTTCCCTGAATGTTTTCCATTTAGAATTTCTGTTGGTTACATCATCAGTTGCTTCCATTGCATAGAATTTAAAAACTATCTGAGACCAATGTAGTCACTCTTATGAAAGCATAAGCCTTTTCCTTTACCTTTGACAGCAGTTGTCTTTAATTAAATTCCTCATTAGTACATTGTGATCACTGCTACCCAGTAAGTCTTTTACCTGCAGATTCTTCATGCATGTAGATCCAAGTCAAGTGTATAGCTTCCTCTTGTTGCCTGACTAATATGCTGTTATAGAAAACAGTCATCCAAGAAATCTACAAAAGTCTTGCTAGTGTGTGTGTGACCAACCACAAATTCCACTCAGCATGTGTTAAGTTAAAATTCCCCATTATAAAACATTCTGATTTACTGGTCCGCTCTATTTCTCTGTATATCTGATTGGTATACTCATTGCAGTCATTAGGCCCATAACACATTGCTACCCTCAGTTTTGTTTTTCCAGTGCTTATATCACACCAGATTGACTCATTAACACTGGTGGTCACCCATGTTGACCGGATGCCTTCCATTTAAAATGCTTCTTAACTAAGAGCATAACCCCTATTGTATTTTCTGTATACATTGTACTCCCCATATTCAAATTTAGCATCACTTATGTCTGAGTACACCATGTGTTTGCAATTCCTACAGTGCTACCCAGAAGTCTTTGATGACTTAATCAGTACTTCAGATAATGTCAAATTTATTTACAATGCTGCTAGCATTAGTGTACATGCACATATTCTTACTCTTACACAGCCCATGAATTCACTGATTCCATGATGACCCACAGCAGAACCTGAAATCCTCGACGCCTTGCTTTCCAGGCTGCTACATTTTCTAGAAGAAGCATTGCAAGAATCATCTTCACCCCTACCCTGCTACTCTAGTTAATCTATTAGTCTGTCTATCCTCCCCCCAAGCGAGCAGTTTTCTGGCTCACCTATCACTGCATAGATAGCATCCACAAATATTCTTGTACCTCTTCTATTTAAGAGTATCCCATCCCTGTAAAAACACTCTCTCCTATTAACAAGCACAAATCATCCTGAGAAAAATGCTACCCCATGAGCCTTGGACGTTCTCTCCAAGGCTGAATTGATTGACAAGGCTCTCATCATGTACTCTCTCCTATCGTGTCTGGGCAGAATTGCAGACACTTTAAAATTTAAACCTAACTCATGATCCTTTTCAATATTGACCTGCACTTGTTAAGTAAGTCTGCAGATCTCCTACTCTTAATATCATTACAGCAGGCCCTTGTTATAACACGGTTCACTCTACACTGAATTGCTATAATGCTGTTTTTATATTATAACCCATATCTCACTCTAATGCAGTCACAACTCACTATAACGCTCTTTTACCTGCGTACAGATTGAATTTTTGGCATGTTTAACGAAAATGTTTCATCTGATGTAGTCGATAGCTTGAAAATGAATAGCAAAGTTTCCCATGCTGACTTGCGAAATTTTCCCACGCTCAGTGATTTTTTCTCCCACGCTAATTTAATTGCACTATGATGACTTGTTACGATCAACATTTTAAAAAAATGATCAAGTATTGCTTGTAATATTTGCTTTATATATATTTATCCGAAGTCTAGTCATCACTCGGTACAGTGTTAGACATTGTCCGTAACGAACAGTTTACTCGAACATTGTATCATAATTAATGCAACGGAGTTACATTTTCAAAGATTAATAATGGTGGATAAGATTTTAAAAAAAGGAACAATGTCTGGACGTGGTACGAAGCCTACTAAGGTAAGAAAAATATTGAATTTGAAAATTAAATTATAGATTTTGAAGCAAATCAATTCCGTTCAGTGACAAGTGGATATGTGCAATTATTTAGGACTGGCAGGTTCAACTGTAAGAGCAATTATAAAAAATAAAGAATTAATTTTAGCAGCGGGAAAGACAGCTGTTCCACTGCAAGCAACTAGGCCGGCTATTATAACTGAAATGGAGAGACCTCTAAAATAATTTTATTGAAGATGATATTCAACGCACAATTCCGTTAAGTTAAACATTAAAGAAAAAGTGATTAGCCTATATGATAATCTGAAGAAAGCTCACCTTTAAAAAAAACATAAAAAAATGTGGAACCATTTAAAGCTAGTAAGGGCTGGTAAGATAGATTTAAAATCCAGGGAGAAGCCACAAGTGCAGATCAAGAAGGAGCCGAAACTTTCAAAAAAGAACTTCTAAAAATTACTGAAGAGTGGTGTTAAACATCTCAACAAGTTTTTAACATAGATGAAACAGGACTTTTTTGGAAACAAATGCCTAAAAGAAGTTTCATATTGAAAGAAGAAAAAAAAAAAAAAAAAAAAAAGCATGTCAGGCTTCAAAAGTGGCGAAGGATCGGTTGACTTTATTGTTGGGTGGTAATGCTGCGGGGATTTTAAAGTAAAACCCCTTTTAGTTTACTAGGAAGACGGCCAAAGTACAACCCAAAATCGGCTAAAGTTACGAAAACTCGACAGCCCAGGGCCATCGGATTAATAAATTTATGATTTTCAGTTGATACGTAATGTAGTTACTTACCACATAATTATATACGTATGTAATGGAGAATATTATAAGTACAAATTTTTAATATTAAATATTTTGACCAACATTTGTGCGTCTTTTCGCTACCATTTATTATTGATTAGAAAATATCCTATGGCATAGGCCACGACTCACAAATACATATGTTACATTACGGGAATATGGCGCTCGCTTACCACTGATTCGCTTAGTGCTCTGTTTTTCAGAACGAATTATCAGCGTTAAGCGGGGGCCACCTGTATTGCCAATGTGTATGACAATATCACCTTTTATGCCCTTAAAAGATGATATCTGCTCTGCAATATCATCTACTTTTGTTCCTCTCAGATGTACCCAGGTCCTATTACACCCATCCTTCTTGCACAACATATTTCCCATTTCCCTGACAATAGCGTCACCGACAATATTCACCTCCTTTGGGACTAGTACATTCTGCCTTGGAGATTGCCACTGTATTGCCTGCTGCACAAGTGTGAGCTCTGTCATTGAGTTGGGAGAGCTTGGTGTGCTCCTATTTTAAACCTTCGAGGGCATCTACCCTACTCTTCAAATTCTCTTAAATGCTAATCAGAATGCTGAGCCTAATTTCTTCACACTCTCTGCACCGAATGCACGCATGCACACACACACATTGGCTGTATCATGTCCTGTTCCAGAAAGATTGGCAAACATTGCACAAGTTGCTCATTTTGTTAGTCTGTGATTCGTAGGAGATCACCACCTTTGGTTCTCCCCTGAGCCACAGCATTCCCGCTACTTTGTGGCCGTTGCTTTTTGCTGCTCTGGTCTGGGGCATGATTTCTGTTTAAATTCAGTTTAATTGATCAACAATGAAAATAAATAAAATTAATCAATTAGATGGCACTAATAGATTCCTAAATGCAGTGATAAGTATTATACTATAAAGTTTTACATTATACTTTGTGCTATCAAGTTCAAGATATATGTATATGTTACATGATACTGTTATAATCACAATGTTAAATTAACTATATCCTTACTGAAAAGTAAAATTTCTTAGCTAAAAACAAAACAAAACAAAAAAAAAAAAATATATATATATATATACCTAACAAGTGATTAAGAACCTTTGAGTTACTTATTTATTACTATTAGACTCTACTGTTCCACTGAACTACTAGTTACGTGAAGAAATTAGTTTATGCATAAACTAATTTCTTCATGTAAAGTGAACTGTGTTTAGAGTAAAGTGTGTTAGTTGTCTGAGGGCACCAGGAGTTTTCCCCCATCTCTGTGTTGTATTCTTTGTGCGTGTGACATAGAACTCTGTGAAGGCCAGAGATTTAAAGATGTATGGAGGGTGGATGTGTGGTTTAATCTAAAAATATTTCTTGGCTAAATGCTAAGAGATAATTTAGCATTATCTCTTAGCATTTAGCCAATTAGCATTTAGAGATAAGATATTTTTAGATTAAACCACACACATACCATCAAGCATCTCTCATACTGTGGACCTGTACTTCATAACTGGGTTGTCACTTTTGCAACAACAGGGTACCTGCCTATCCACCGATGAATATGCCAACAAGCTTCAAAATGGTGCCATCTGAGTGGTGGTATCCACCGAGAATAAGTAACGTTAGTCTTCTCCACTTATGAAGTGTTACTTATTCAAAGCAGTGCAATATGTCGGCCACTCATTGTGAAGGTATTCACAATATATGATATAATTAAATGATGCATTCATACTACCTGGGTAGTAGAAATTTTTTTTTTTTGGTAGTTGTTGGCGCATCGGCTTCTGTGGCCATAATGCACCTCCCAAGGTTTTTGAAGTACTTTGATCCAAGCCCGAGGCAGGATTCGAACCCGCGACCTTTGGGTTGCTGTTATGTTGTTTGGTTTTTTTTAGGAGCATTAGCAACTAAGGCCCTATTGCTCCGCCGGATATACGGTGGTCATTCCTTGACCTTTCCGCATCCTCCATATTTGTTGGTTACGGGCTCGAACCCCAGTCTAATCAAGAAGTGTGTGCACGCACTGCTGCTCCTGCCCACCTGGCTATGGAGGTACCCTTTGGGTTGCCAGGCAGGCACTTTACCCACCTGGCTAGCCCGGTCGGCGGTAGTAGAAATGGTGTATGTGCAGTACCCATGTAGAAACCAACTTCTTCTTACTCTTAGCATTCAGCCAAGAAATATTTTTAAATTACTAGTTACATGTTACAATATTTGCTGCAAATTAGCGATACAATAGTGATATGAATAATAAATCATAATTTACAAAACCACTAGATAAATTTAAAAATAAGCCAAAAATAATGCCTAAGTCAATTAAACTATTTGTCAAACACAATTTAATATGTTAATTAATTAAAATTTCGATAAAAATTTCCAAATAACTTATCCCTACCCACGAGCTTTCTCAATGTCAAGACAGATTATGACAGATCATTTATGAATGCATTCCTGATGTTTGCTATGGCTTTAATCAAATGCTGATCGATTCAGTATTAGTAGTGGCAAATGATGCAAGAAAGTAAGCTTATAAAGTATCAGCCAATAAAAAAAAAAAAACCTTTTCCACATTGCCTGTCCATCTCCTGCAATAATTTTTCTAATTCATCCTTGTATTTATTCAAACTACTCACTTCCACAACAGATGGAAGTTTGTTCCAACAATCAACCACCCGTTGGCTGAAGGCAAACTTCCGCACATCTATCCTGCACCCATCCTTCCTCGATTTATGCCCCCTAATGTGTATGTAGAGTCTGGGCAAGAAGAAGAATGCCATCAGCTTTGAGTTTGCTCAATCCATTCAAAGCCTTAAACACCTCAATCAGATCATCTCACAAGTGCCTAGTCTCCAGGCACTGCAGTTTCCAGAACTAAAGCCTTTCTTGGTAAGAACACCCTTTTGTTCTCTTCCCCAATCTCATTGCTTTTCTTTGCGCCTGTTCCTGCATAACTACATCCTTCCTAAAAGGAGGCCTCCAGATCTATATGCAGTACTCAATTTAAAACATTGGGATACATAAAAAAAAATCTGGGATGCATTAGCTATTATGGTTACAGGGAACATTCTGTCCCACCAAAAGATTGATGCCAAGAACTCTGTGCTATAACTTGGGCTTATGTCCAGAGCCGGATTTAAACTTGTTGTGACCCTAAGCTGCCTCATACATGTTATACCAGTTCACTGTGACAATAATAAAAAAAGAATTTTTAAGGTTGAGCGAGGCCCCTTGTAATATGAGGCCCTAAGCTGTAGCTTGTTTAGCTTATGTGCTTATGTCCAACTTAGAGGACATAAGCCCAAGGTCATATGATAAGATATTGGAACATGGTTCCACCTAAGTTCTAATATCTTTTTAAATTTTATGTTATCACCTGAATAGATGAATCTGCTATGCATTAAAAAATGCCAGGACAGCTGTTTTGAAGCTTACTGGCTTTGTAACAGCCAGTAGGTGGCCTCAATTAGCAAACTTATATTGAACCAGAAATAGGCTGCACTAATTCTATGTGATATAGTAATATGGGATTGCAAGGGGGAATTATTGCATTGGGTGCATGGTCCCAGGGAATGTTCTGTTCCCCTCAAAAGATCAATGCCAGGAACTCACTGCTGTTAACACTTGCACAATATCTAATGTTTCGCAAATTTGTTTGATTTTGACTTGTGTTTATTAACCCCCTGCAACTGCAATCCTATATTACTATATTGCACCTTGGGGGGGGGATGCACACATGTTTTTATGTGTTTAAATGGAGGTTTTCTTCTATAGACAACTTAGACAAAATACATTATTCATATACATTTGCTAATACAGGCCACCTGCTGGCTGATGAGGTCAGTAAGCTTAGAAACAACTGCCCTGGCAGTTGTTTCTGAGTGTCTGAGATTTTTAAATGCATAGTGGATTTGTTTGTTCATGTGCTGTACAGTTTAAAAAATATTACAGTTACTGTGGATAAGTGGTATTTGTGTGTAGGCCATAGTACCAAGTTCTCAGCATCAATCTTTTGAGGAAGCAGAATATTATCCCTGATTGAATACTTAATGCAGTAATGCAACTGTGATCTGTTTGATTTTGATTTCTGCATTTAATTATCCTGCAATTCTATATTATTATATTGGTGACATGATATAAGGTATTAAATAGTTTTGCAAATTATGTACATTCTAAAAATAAAAAGAATATGTATAATTATATACAATAATATCAAATTTGCATCAAAACAGAATGGAAATTTTATTTTTCTTCAGTTGCTTTGTAATCTGGAGAAATGGCAGATTACAAAGACGACCAAAGATTACCATCGACGTCCAAAACGCCTGTTCAAATGGTCACGAATACACACCTTCCATAATGAGCAGGCACTCCATGTTGAAACCAAATGTTGTCTCTCACATTTGCTGGAACATCGTCAAGTAACCCTTGTAGAACTTGTTCAAGAAAGATCCGATATTTAGCGGAGTTCATGCGGGATGGTAACAGGTATGGGCAGACAAAGCAGTCACCAACCATACCTGTCCACACGTTTATTGCGAAGTGATGTTGTGCCACATGGGGACACACAGTGTGGGCTGTCGTGAGCCCACACATGAGCATTGTGCTGATTAAATAAGCTTTCCTGACTGAAATAAGCCTCATCCATGACCAAGACATAGGCTGGAAAATTCAAGTCTTGAACACTTTCTTGGAGAAACCATTGCCCAAAAGCCACACGTGCAGGATGATCTTGGGGGAGTAGTAACTGAACCCTTTGGAGATGAAAGGGGTGTAAGGAATCGTCGTGCCAGACAAGCTGTGCACTGCAACGAGACATTCCTAAGGCAGAGGCAATGGCACGTGTGCTGGTAGTAGGATTATTCTGGATGGCATTCAACACACTTTCTTCCATGGCGGGAGTTTGCGTCGAACGTGGTCTGCTTGCACTACTCCTGTTACCTCTAAATGATCCATAATTTCACAAATTTTGATGCACACGCGCAAACAAATGGTGGTCCGGTACATGTATGTCTGCGAAGCGTTCTCCATAAATTCGTTGAGCGGCTCGTTCATTGCCCTCTGCTAATCCATACACTAGGTGCATGTCTGCCAGCTCACAGTTCGTATATCGATGCATGCTCTTCATGCGGCGACTACTGCTTGAATGAGTAAACCAGAAATTTTCCCTCTCGCAAACTGATGAACAGTGCCGTGTACCGACTTATGGTGACGTTTCTGGTTATGGGTTCCTATGCGATTCACATTCCTTTAGATATTACCTACCTCCCCTAAAAATTTGTACCAATATCTTTGAGACACCCTGTATTTGTTGGATGTTGTATTTAATTAATTATTATTATTAGTTTTTGTTTATATGAAATAGTCACAATAGGACTTTGAAATTCAATGTGAACATCTTGTGTGTAAGTTGTAAGAGTGGAGTTGGGAGAAGGAGTTCACACGAATAAAGAGATGATTAAATGGAATAAAAAGGCTGGTTATAAATAGGCAAAAGTCTGTGTGGATTACCATCTTGACTGGGGTTCTCTGCTTGTGCCATAACACTATTTTGTACATACGTGTATCCCAGAGTCAAGGGTGGCTCCTAGACAAAAGCCCATCTCTACCTAGTTATTCTGTTTTGGCGTAGAACCTCAACAAATCTAGCCTAAAAACATGTGCGAGGTATTTTACCACCGCCAATATAAGACATCTGTTTCCCGGCGCCCTTCTCTATGTCTGGGTTTATGTATTTGTGCTGAATGCACAAGTCCCGCACCCACTGGATGTAGTGCAATACCAGTGGGTGTCAACAAATCAATTACTAGTGGAGAACTTCCACAAATTATCCTCACTTATACCCACTAATTATTATATTAAATGGATATATATAATACTTTTTTTTTAAAAATATGCTCAGAGTCTCTGAATTAGCAGCAAACCCTTGCCTTAAGGGACTATGGAGATAAGGCCTGTTTGCTAAATCCGATTGTCCATTAAACTTGAAAGAAATACATTAATGTTTTTATGCTGTATTTTGATATACTTACAAGTTGTGTGGAGTAGAAGAGCTTGAAATTTTGTTGTTGTATAGTTTTTTTTTTTTTTTTTTTTTGGTAGTTGGCGCATCAGCTTCTGTGGCCATAATGCACCTCCCAAGGTTTTTGCAGTACTTTGATCCAAGCCCGAGGCGGGATTTGAACCCGCGACCTTCAGGTTGCCAGGCAGGCACTTTACCCACCCTGCTAGCCTGATCGGCTGTTGTATAGTGGCAGTGGAAACAGTCTAAAGCTTATTCAGTCTGAAGAGCTCTGAAGTATCCTCACTGGAAGGTGATAACAAGAAAAATACTGGCTCCCTGGTACTCTGCTTTGTTGTGAAAATATAACTGATGGTAAATACTATCGGACTGAGGTAATTAATGTCATTGTATCCCATATAGAGATAGCCCGGTTGAGTGGATGCATTTCTCAATTGTGGACTGTATCAGAATCATAGCTTTATCACTGAAAGAAGTAAAAACCGTCAAGGTTAAATGCGCGTGGAAAAATGTACGGCCAGAATCAGTTCATTCATGAACTGACTCTTGCTGTACATTATTAACATTAGTAGAGGCAAATGATGCAAGAAATCAAGCTTATATAGTATCAGCCAAAATTTAAAAAAAACCTCCCATTTCACCTATTCATTCCTTCCAATAGTTTATCTAGTTCTTTCTTGAATTTATTTAAGCTATCAACTTCCACAACTGATAGAAGTTTGTTCCAGCAAATAACCACTTCCTGGCTAAAGGCAAACTTCCGCACATCTGTTCTGCAGCCATCCTTCCTCAATTTGAATTTGTTCCCCCTTGTGTGTGATCTGAGCAAGAGGAAGAATCCCATCAGCATTGAGCTTTGCTCAATCCATTGAAAGCCTTAAACACCTCAATCAGATCATCTTACAGATCCTAGTCTCTGGACACTACAATTTGCAGCACTGAAGCCTTCCTTGGTATGAGCACCCTTTTTTTCTCCTCAACAATCTTGTTGTCCTGCTCTGTACTCATTCCAACAGCTCTACATCATCCCTGAAACGATGTCTCGACCCGTATGCAGTACTCAAGATGTGGCCTGACTGTTTTCATATACAATGGGATAATCACCTCCTTATCCTTGCCAGCAAAATTCCTTGTATTTCATTGACAAAACCCTATGAGCTGTCGTGGCAGCCTGTCTGCACTGGTCAAAGAACTTCGTATCTGCACAATTACTCCCCAGATCTTTTTCATTTTCCGGTACCCTGAGTGTAGTACCACTTAGTTGGTATATTGCTCTGGGAATACTGCTACCCGTATGTAGTACAGATAACCTTCGTATAACATGGTTATTAGGTTCC
This sequence comes from Mastigoproctus giganteus, assembly GCF_048544385.1. Taxonomy (NCBI): domain Eukaryota; kingdom Metazoa; phylum Arthropoda; class Arachnida; order Uropygi; family Thelyphonidae; genus Mastigoproctus; species Mastigoproctus giganteus. The sequence goes on along the minus strand of NW_028328292.1, from coordinate 7,120,582 downwards.
TGTAAAATGTCATGTTGTGCAAAACCGTGTTATACGGGATTAAGAGAAAGTACAAAAAGGGGGTTACATTCCAAAAGCTAACAAAAGAAAAAATAGACTGCTTCGTTAACAAAATGTTAACAAAACTAACAAAAATACACATTCTGGATTTTGTGTATCTTCTGCTCTCATAAAAAATCAGTAATCTGTGTTTGTTTGCTTTTGCTTGATTTCACTTTGTGAATTTCATTGTATGGAACTAAGCATTTTTGAAGCTCCCTTTTGAACTTTGGGCTCCTTTCATGCAAGAATCTGCATTCAAAAAATAAGATTCTAATTGCTTGGCTAACTTTATGCCTTCCCTTGTGCTTTTTAGTGTAAAATTTGGAGGTTTAGAATTTTCATCTGCAGTATCATCATCTGAATTGATTTGATTTTATTGCCAATGCCATTTGCAAATCTGCTACGCTGGCTTCTTTTCTACTAGTAATTCTTGAACTTCTTCAGTAATCATATCTTTTTTTATTTTTTAGGAGCATTGGCGACTAAGGCCATGTTACTCTGTGTATATTGTCTATAAATTGCGTGTCCTAAGGTTGATTTTCTGTTTTGTTGGATGAAAAACCCAAGTTTCCGGGAGGAAAAAACCATGCTACCCTTGCCCAAGCCAACTAACTCAGCCACGCTGTGAAAAAGACCAATAAAAATTCCTCCCTTCATCGACGGGATTCGAATTTGAGTCTTTTCCAGCCGGTGTGGGGAGGAGAACCCACGAGGGCTTCAGTAGTCATATCGTCAAAACCTTCCCCTCCTACCGACATAGCAAGTTCTACTATCGCACCGATTCCGTTTTCTGCCTCTTCAATCATATTTCCTGAATGAACTGACTCTGGCCATACATTTTTCCATGCGCATTTAACCTTGACCGTTTTACTTCTTTCAGTGATAAAGCTATGATTCTGATACAGTCCACAATTGAGAAATGTTTCCACTCCTCCATTACTTCAATAGATTTGTAATAAATTTTTTCCAAAATCCATTGTAATGATTTTCTGAAGTAATGAATTTTAAAGGTGGATATAATGCCTTGATCTAACGGCTGAATGAAAGAAGTTGTATTAACCCAGTACAACTGTGGTGGTAGGAACATAACTTCAATGTTTGGATGACTTAAATCTTTCGGATGGCCTGGTGTGCTATCCAATAGTAATAAAACTTTGAAATCTAGATTTTTTCCACAAGTTCAATATCACAGAACGTAACACTGGAATTTCCCAACAAAATAAAATACAGGGATTTCTCAATAATTTTTTTTTTTTTTTTTTTTTTTGACTAGCGAGTCATCAGCGGGGATTCAAAAAGAGTGGAAATGTTGAAAAATTACATCTAACATAATAGCAGGGTTTTCCCCACATAAAAGCTCAAAAATACCCTGTTATGCAAGGTTTACCGAAATTCTCTAACCGTGTTATATAAGTACCGTGTTGTGTGAGGATTGCTGCAATTTATCAATTGTGTTAGAGCGAAACCGTGTTGTTGAAGTACTGTGTTATATGGGGGTTGCCTGTATTTTGCATTTGTCAATATTAAACTTCAGTTGTCATTTCTCAGTCCATATGCCTAACTTTTCTAGATCATGTTGCAGTAGCATACAACCTTGGATATTTTTGCGCCATAAAAAATGAAAATCAAATCAAGCAGTAGCATACTGTCATTACTCACCCTTCCAACATTGTATCATCTGTAAACTTGGGCATTAGGCTTGATATGCTTTAATGAGTATCATGATAATATGGAAAACAATGGGTTGAACCCTGGGGACTCCAACAATAACATTAGTCTATAAAGAGCAATGTCCATTGATTGCCACTTTGTCTTCTCTCGCTCAACCATCCTTTTATCCATAGCAGTAACTTGCCCTTATACCATACTGCTCCAATTTGTACAGAAGTCCTTTATGTTCAGCAGTATCAGAAGCCTTCCCGAAATCAAGTATATGATATCAAAATTATTTTTTTCCACCTGTTCTTTTATGACCACATCATAGTAACCAATGAAATTGGTCGGACAAGATTTCCCCTTAACAAACCATGCTATGTTGGAAGTATAATTGCATCCTTGTCTAGATGATGATCCTGCATTACTTCTTTTACCATTAACTCCATTATTTTCTCTGGAACAGAAGTTAAACTAATAAGTCTGTAAGTACTTGTGCCACCCTTTTATCCTCTTTGTGAATTGGGGGTACTTTTTTGCACATCTCCAATCCATAGGGGCCTCCCCTGAATCCAAGGATGCTCTAATAATTATGGCTAAGGGTTTGCTTACTTCCTTCGCTGCCTACCTTAGTCCAGTGGTTAGGTATGAGAGTGCATAATGCCTTGAGTGATGGGGGGTTCGAGCCTGTGACTTCTAAATATGGTGCTGTTTATTATATTTTCTTTATCTTGTGAATTCCTCTGACCGTGTGGTCTTCCCAGAGTATAAACGGGAAATTTACTTATTTATTAACCCAGGTGCCTTTTTTATGTTTAACTTCAACAATTTCTTTTACACTTTCCTCTCAGTTATTACAAATTCATTTAGCTCCCTGTTAGAGTTTGATAAACTTCCGGCAACCCCTACCCTAAAAAATTCCTCATGTGTGAATGTAGATGCAAAATACTCATTAGTTTGTCATCAGCCTGAGCAGGACCATCAACAGTTAGCCCATCGATTTGAGTGGACCAGTTTGATTTATCCCCTTCCTCCTCATTCAATTAATACTCATTCAGTTTGTCATCAGCCTGAGTAGGATCATCAACAGTCAGCCCATCAATTTGAGTGGACCAGTTTGATTCATCCCCTTCCTCCTAGTGTTTACTTAAGAAAAGAAGCCTTCTCTGTTTTTCTTTGCATCCTTCTCCAAAGATTTTGTGTAATCTGCCTTCGCTTTGCCTAACCTCCTTTGTGAGTTGATTACAGACTAGTTTATGTCTACCATAGGCTTGTGTCACCGATAATTTATATGCATCCCTTGCATTTTTCTTTTCTACCGCAGGTCTGTTATCAGTCTATCTGACATCCATTTAGGCGAGGCCTTAACTTTGAAAAGTATTTCTTAGTTGGTATGAAAATCCTAGTAGCTTTTATGATTAATTCCTTGAATACTTTCCATTTAGAATTTGCTGAAGGTAATATCATTAGTTGATCCCAATGCATAGAATTTAAAAACTTTGTTATATAAAGGATTATTATCTGAAGCAAGCATTATCTGAGACCACTGTAATCACCTTTACGAAAGCAAAAACCCTTTCCTTTACCCCTGATTTAAGTTACATCTTTAACTAAATCCCAAATCGGTACACTGTGATCATTGCCACCCATTGGTTCTTTTATATGCAGATTCTTAATTCATGAATAATCACTGCTGATGATCAGATCAAATGTATTACTCCCTCTGGTTGCCTCTCTAACATGCTGTAGAAAACAGTCATCCAATAAATCCACAAGAGCCTAGTCTGTGGTTTATCTGGAAAGTTAAAATCCCCCATTATAAGACACTCTGATTTACTGGCCTGCTCTGTTTCTCTGCACAGCTGTTCATTGTACTCATCAGAATCATTAGGCCTATAACACAATACTACTCTCATTTTTGCTTTCCCAGTGCTTATGTTGCAGGAAACCCCCATATAATATGGTACTTCTGCAACCCGGTTTTGTTCTAACATAATTGATAAATTGCAGCAATTCTCATGCAACATGGTACTTATATAATACGGTTAGAGAATTGCAGGGAATTTTGTGTGGGGGAAACCCTGCTATTATGTCGGATGTAATTTTTCAACATTTCTATTCCTTTTTTGTGAATCCCTGCTGTTGACTCACTAGTTGTTATGCAAAAAAAAATTATTGGGAAATCCCGTGTTAGGTACTGTGCTATTAAACTTGTGCTTGTTGAACTTGTGGAAAAATCTAGATTTCAAAGTTTTATTACTATTAGATAACACGCCCCACCATCCAAAAGATTTAAGTTATCCAAACGAAGTTTCTACCACCTAATAAAACTACTTTAATTCAGCCATTAGATCAAGGCATTATGTCTGCCTTTCAAAACTCATTACATTGGAAAATTTTTACGCTGGATTTTGGAAAAAATTAATTCCGAATCTATTGAAGTGATGGAGGCATGGAAACATTTTTCAGTTGTGGACTGTATCAGAGTCATATTTTTATCGCTCAAAGAAGTAAAACCGTCAACATTATTTGCGTGTTGGAAAAATGTATGGCCAGAGTGAGTTCATTTGGGAAATATGGTCGAACCGGCAGAAAACGGAATGTGTGCAATAGTAGAACTTGCTAAGTCGGTAGGAGGGGAAGGTCTTGATGATATGACTACTGAAGACGGTCAAGAATTACTGGTATAAAAAGAAGCTGGCAAAGCGGATTTGGTAGAAATGACATCGAAGGTAAACCAAATCAATTCGGAAGATGATAGTTCTGGAATTTGGAACTTCATGAAACTTCCGAAGTTCCAAATTTTACACTATAAAGCATATGGGATGGCATAAACTTAGCTGAGCAATTAGAATCTTATTTTTTGATTGCAGATCCTTTGACTGAAAGGAGCACAAAGTTCAAAAGGGACCTTCAAAAATGCTTAGCTCCATAACATGAAATTTACAAAGATCTATCAAGCAAAAGCAAACAAACCCAGACTACTAATTTTTTTAAAAGGAACAGAAGATACATGAATGCTGCAGAGGGAAGGTGAAGATATTCTGCAATAGAGAAAATATTCTTGTTTGATTGTGCTTAGCAGCGATGAAGAGGAAGAAAATTAAATGAACATACATTATCTGACATTCATGTATCACAGTTTGTAAGACGTTTGTTCAGTTATTACTATTTTTAATAAAAATTAAGTTTCCAATAATTATAAAAAAATGGGTGTATTTTTGTTATCTTTTGGAACATAACCTACCCTCCTTTTTATACTGGTTCTTAGTCCTGTATAACATGGTTTTGCACTACACGAGATTTTACAGGAACATGACTACCATGCTATACGAGGGTTACCTGTATTAGTTTAAACAATGTTAATTAAGCTTTAATACTGATAAATCTAAGGTTCTGTATATGGGCAACAACTGGCCCAGATTTAATTATCAAGTGGCATTACACTTGCTACAGTCAAAGATTAGAAATATCTAGAGGTGGTAATTTATTCGTTCTTTCGATGAAATGAAGGAATTTTCCCACTGTAAACAGGTATTATCCACTGTACAAAATGTTGGTTAGACCACATATTGAATATGATATTTAGACTTGGAATCCTCACTTCAGTATAGAAACTATTAACTTGTTTTGAGAGTACAAAGGAGGCAACAAAACTAGTTCTAGATACAAGTTATTCTTATAGAAGACACCCACTTCTGTGGCCTGAAAATAGACATTATAGACATTTTCTTGGAGTTTTGCAAAGTATGTCATATTTCTACTTTAGAATGCTAATCTATTTATCCAGCTGGCAATAACACATATTACTTTTCTTGAAATAAAAAGTGAATAAAATTAATCAGGACTGAGCTGACATTCCGAATATTCTCTAATCAATTTTTGCATAAAGCCTTGACATTTTAAATTTATATGAATATTTCCATTTTCGAGACAAAGGACAAATGTCATCAATGAAATAAAAGCTATATCATGATTAGTTTTTGTCACCAAGCAGCATTTTCGGAATTGCTTTGTTTCATTTGAATGTTTGCTGATAAAATCATTCCATGAACTTTTGCTGTTAATGGACTGTTGATTAAAATCATTTAACAAATATTTGCTGTTAAAGAACTGTTGACAAAATTACTTAACGAATATTAATATTTTATCATACCAAATCATACTTGTTCTTTTATCTAAAATGGTAATATTAACTAAAAAATGGATAATTTAGAATATATATTTCTTAAGGAAAATTGAGTGACAATAGTTGTGGTATTAGTGAAAGTGATGGTTTGACTGAGAATGAAATTGTGCTTTCTGATTCACATTTGGAGTACATACCATCACTTCATGAAAGCTCAGTGAAAAAGTTATAAACATGCCAATGAAGAAATTGAAAAGAAATTTTAGAGATATAATCTATAAACAAGAATACATAACAGCATAAACGAAGAAAAATTGAAGACAGTGTTACTATTAGTATTAATAGTGGCAAATGATGCATGTAAGCAAGCTTATACAGCATCAGCCAAAAAATTATCCATTACGTTTGTCCATCATCTCTTATAAGTTGTCTGTTCTTCCTTAAATTTATTCAAACTACCTACTTTTGCAACACCACATGGTATTTTGGTCCAACAATCAATTACTCCCTGGCTGAAAGCAAATTTTCAAACGTTGTTCTGCAACTATCTGTTTTCAATTTATGTTCCGCTATGCAGGTCATTCCAGTAAGAGTAAGGATGCCATCAGCATTTCAGTTTATTCAATCCATTTAAAGATTTAAACACTTTAATTGGTCACCTCACAGGTGCCTAATTTACAAGCTGCAATTTATAGAACTAAGGTCTTTCATGGTCAGAGTACCCTGTTTGTTTCCTTCACTAATCTGGTTGCTCTTCTCTGCACACATTCCAATAGATCCACATCCTTCCTGAAACGAGGCTTCCAGACCTTGTGCAGTACTGAAGATGTGGCCTAACTATTACCTTATACAACAGGATAATCACCTCCTTATTCCTGCTGGCAAAATTTCTGTATATCACTGACAAAACCCATGAGTTGTCCTGGCATCGTTTCTGCACTGCTCAGAAAACTTCATGTCGGACTGTACAATTACCCCTCCTCCCAGGTCTTTTTTATTTTCCTTGAGTGCGGTACAACTCAATCAGTATGTTATCAGACAACTCAGAGATGGAGTATCCACTGCTAGTCAGAGAATTTTCAGCTCCAAGAAATGATAATTTTTTGAAAAATTTTGCCGTTTTATTGATCTAATCGTCAAATTAAATCATACTCTATAAGTAGCTTTATAGACCTAGTCACACTTGTTATTTTATTTTTAATTTAGCTAGACATTTTATAGGCTACTACTTAATATTAGTAAAATAATAAGAGGAGTATACCTTAATATACATAGAACCTTTGTATCGTTCAAATCTGCTGCCATTGTTATAATTATAGAGTGAATGGTAGAGGAATTCAAATTTTTTTAATTGTGGTAAATAGGTAGCTCATAGGTTGGTGTTAGCTGGATAATTTTGTTATATATTATAATTTTCAAAGCATAACTGTATAGAATAATACAATTAATGCAAACTTGGTAGCATGGTAATATTATTGCTGCATAATCAGTGTATTGATAAGAACATTAAAATTTCATTTATATTTAATTAATAATATAAACTTTTAGAAAAACCGGTACACAGTGTTATTACAGCATTACATATATTTGTTTAGTGAAGTATTTTTAAATACAGTAGACTCTTGATTTTCAGGGATAGATGGTAAAAAAAAAAAAAAAAAAAAAATTCCGGATAATCGATTTCCCGGTTAATCCAAAAATAGAGCAAGTCCCCGACATATGTAAGAGATACGTTCCAGGACTTTTTGAGTAAGTCGAGTTTTACGTAACTTGGGAATGACTAATAAAATATTGCTACTACTATGTTCACCATTGTCACTGACAAATCTGAATTCCGCACGATACTCATTAATGTTTGACCATTTTCATACATCCTTATTATTTTAATTTTCTGATCCAAATCGATCGCTTTCCTTTTCTTTGTAGTTTTACTAGTGCCACTGTCACTTATTCTCTTAGCACTGTGATAATGGTCAAAATAATTTTCTGTAAAGAACTTCACAGGATTAAAGTGAAAACTCACTATTATCACTCCACGCAAGCTTACGTTTTACTAAAGCACATTTCTGGAGGTCACTACCATAAAACAATAAAAACAAATCGCACTTTCCAGGTTTTTGGGCTTTTCTGTTAGTGCAATTCATTATAAATGGCTAGTAAACTTGATCTTATTGCATTTGCGATAATACCAATAGCTGGAATTCTGTGAGTTTTTACATTATTATGGTAAAATGTGTGTCCCCTTCACTGAAATCTTCAGTCATATAAAAAAAAAAAAATAAATTTTAAGAATCTTCTCTTTTAAGCTTGTTACTCCTATTTCACTTGTGCAATATATGATCGCTTATTATTATTATATATATATATATTTTTTTTTACTGTTTTAAATTTTACAATCCTAAAAAAAAAAAAAAAAAAAAAGCAAAAAAAAATTTACGTTAGTTGGGAACTTACTGAAAAATGTTCAGCAACCTATGTAAAAAGTATAACAATAGATAAAAAATGAAAAAACTTACCACACACTATTCTTGTGTCCAATACAATGCTTCCCTTTATTTTTTACAGTGTCACGTATGGTTTGATCACCAACATTATAATGGATTCCTTAAAGATTTAATGGACGCACTGTTTTCAAACTTTTGAGTAATTTAAAGTTTTTGTTTAAAATGAAAGCACAACTCTTTTGCATTTGCCCATCATTTTCATGATTTCTAAACAAAAATATTTACTATACAAAGAAATTTCGATATCCCTGACATAACGAAACAAAATTTTGTCTTTTTGGGGCGCACTACACAACAAACTAAATGTTTGTTCTCATTTTTCTCACTCACAGGCTAGCAAGACTTTTGTGGATTTATTGGATGACTGTTTTCTACAGCAGCATGTTTGAGAGGCAACCAGAGGGAGTAATACTTTTGATCTGATTATCAGCAGTGATTATTCATGCATTAAGAATCTGCATATAAAAGAACCAATAAGTGGCAGTGAACACAGTGTACTGATTTGGGAGTTATTGAAGATGTAAATACCATCAAGGGTAAAGGGAGGGGTTTTTGCTTTCATAAAAGTGGCTACAGTGGTTTCAGAGTGTTTTTAAATGCTATACAGTGGGACCAACTGATGATGTTACCATCAGCAAATTCTAAGTGGGAAGCATTCAGGGAATTAATCATAGAAGCTACTAGGCTTTTCACGTTAACTAAGAAATAATCTTCATGGTATAGGCCTAAATGGATGTCAGATGAATTGATGAAACTCGTAGCAGAAAAGAAAAGTGTATGGGATGCGTATAAATTATCGGGCAACATAGAAGCCTGTGGTACATATAAACCAGCCTGAATTCAAGTCACAAAGGAGGTTAGGCAAGTGAGGGTAAATTACAAGAAATCTTTGGCAAAGGATGCAAAGAAAAACATCAAAGACTTCTTTACTTATGTAAGCTCTAGAAGGAAGGGGATGAATCAGTTTGATCCACTTGATATCAATGGTTCAACTGTTGATAATCCTGCTCAAGTAGCTGACAAACTGAATGAGTATTTTGCATCAACATACACATGAGGAATTCCCTTAGGCATTCCTCATGTGTATGTTGATGAGTTCTGAATGGGAAGCATTCAGAGATGCAGTCCTGGAAGGTATAGGCTTTTTATACCTACTAAGTGATGCTGTTCAAGGCTTAGACCAAAATGAATATCAGATTGAACTGATGAGACTGGAGTCAGAGAAGGAAAATGGGCGAAGGTAAAAAAGCCCACACGAGAAGTACGCAAAAGTTTGATAAATTTACTGGTAAAAGTACATTGCCGTAACGGCATTTGTATTGTTGCTCGCTCGGTAAACATACAGTGGGTGTTATCAGTCAGGAGTAGAAATTGAATCCCACGGGAGACTGAAACCTTCCCGAAGTGGAGGGGGTAATCTGACCTTTTTTCTTTAGAATCACTGGTAGATTAGTGGATAAATTGTTTATTTAGAAAAAAAAAAAAAGGTTGCCGTGCTTCTCGGCAAACTTCGAAAAAGTTTACCAGTGAAACTACGTTACGAACATTTTTTACGATGCCAGAACTTCCAATATGACTCTGTTCGTGATTCAATTAGTGGTTCCAAAAAAAAAGATCAGGTTAACCCCCCCCCCACACACACACACACTTCAGGAGGGTTTCAAGCTCCCATGGGATTCAACTTCTACTTCAGACCGATAACACCCACCATCTGTTTACCAAGCAAGCAACAATACAAATACGGCAAAGTACTTTTACTGGTAAATCATCGAACTTTTGCCTACTTCTCGTGTGGGCTTTCTTTACTTTAGCCAAAAAATGTATGAGATTTGTATAAATTATCAGGTTATACAGAAGCCCACGAAAGATATAAAGTATTCTGTAATCAAGTCAGAAAGTAGATTAAGCAAGCTACGGCAAATTACAAAGAATGCCAAGAAAAGCAAATCCTTCTTTATTTATATTAACGACAGAAGGATGGGTTTGAATTACATTGGTCCACTAAATGGAAATGGTTTAACTGTTGATGATCCCAACATAATGAATAGGTATTTTGCATCTACATTCACACTTGAGGAGTTCTTTAGGGAGAGGAAATCTAGAAGTTCATCAAAATTTAACAGGGAGCTAAATGACTGTGTGATAACTGAAAGGAAAGTGGAGGAGAAATTGTTGAGGACCGACATAAAAATGGCACTTGGGGTGGATGGAATCTATCCAGTTATATTAAGGGAGGCAGCAAAGGAGGTAAGCAAACCGTTAGCCATAATTATGAGAGCATACTTGGATTCAGGAGAGGTCCCTATGGACCGGAGAATAATATTAGTGGTATATGAATCAAGGAAGCAAGCTCTTTCCCTGCAAGAAAGAAAGAAAGTAAGATGTGCAAATGTATTCCAAATTTACAAGGAGTGTCAAAAGGTGATATGATTAATTAACAGACCTGTTAGCCTAACTTCTGTTCCAGAGAGAATAATGGAGTCCCTGGTTAAAGAATTAATGAAAGACATCTAGACAGGAATGCATTCATACTGCAGTCACAGCATGGATTTGTTTAGGGGCAATCTTATATAACCAATCTGATTGGATATTACAATGCAGTAACAAAGGACTGAATGCAAAAAATTATTTTGATATTATATAAAGTACTTGGATTTCAGGAAAGCTTTTGATAGTATTGCACACAAAAGACTCTACAAATTGGAGCAGTGTCTTATTAAGGGCAATTTACTGGTTTGGATAAAGTGGACACTGCTCTTCGTGGACTAATGTCATTAGTGGAGTTCCACAGGGTTCAGTGCTGGGCACATTGTTGTTTTCTGTAATTATTAATGGCATGAAGGTATATCAGGCTTAATATCTAAGTTTGCAGTTGATACAAAGGTGACAGGGTATAGTTAATGACAGTAATGAAGGTATGCTGCTGCAACAGATCTAGAATTAGGCAGATGGGCTGAGAAATGACAGTTGAAATTTAACATTGACAAATTCAAGGTACTCCATATGGATAGCAGTAATCCCAGAGCAATGTACGAACTGTGTGGTACTACACTCAGGTTAGTGGAAGTTGAAAAGGATCTGGGTGTAATTGGTGCAGTCAGATATGAAGTTCACTGAGCAGTGTAGAGTGGCCCAGTACAGCTCATAGGGTTTTTCAATGATATACATTAATTTTGCTAGCAGAGGTAAGGAAGTGATTATACAAAGGTTACTAGGAAAGTTTTGCAATATGACGCAACAAGAATCACAGGAAGCTGCTTGTTGCTGCATGTTGAGACATGTTTATACGTGCATAGTAACCGCCGCGCCAAGTCGATGGGCTCAGTTATTCATTAGTAGTGAGAGTGTAAAGTGCTTGCGATGGCATCGTGGTCACGAAATGAGATAAGGACAGTTTTGCGGTATAATTTCGTGTGTGGTTTAACCATAGACCAGTGCTTAGAAGAAATGACTCTTGCACTAGATGATGATTGTCCACATCGTACAACGATATTCAGGTGGTATAGAGAATTCCAAAGGGGAAATTTCACTCTGGAGGATTCTGAGAGGCCGGGAAGGCCACGAACGTCAGTTACGGAGGAAGACGTTACTGCTGTGAGGAAAATGCTTGACGAAAACAGGCGAGTGACCTACCAACAGATAGAGGATACTTTGGGCCTAAATGCACCAGCAATTCATTCGATTCTGCAAGATCATTTGCACGTGAAGAAACTTTGTTCTCCCTGGGTGCCGCATCAACTGACTGAAGAGCAGATGACACAACGTGTGACTTGGTGCCGGGAGATGTTAAAAAAGTTTGATAAGGGACAATCTCGGTATGTGAACAACATCGTGACAGGTGACGAGACTTGGCTGTACTATTACGATCTGCCGACCAAGGCTCAAAACAAAGTTTGGGTCTTTGATGATGACGACACACCCGTAATTGTCAGAAAATCCCGATCTGTAAAGAAGAAAATGATAGCTGTATTTTTCAAATCGAGTGGAATTGTGGAACGTGTCGTTTTGGACACGCAGAAGACAGTCACAGCTAAGTGGTATACTGAACAATGCCTGCCTGAAGTCATTGGATCTATGAAGAACCTGCGGCCAAAGTCAAGAATGGAAACCTGGTACCTCCATCACGATAATGCTCCAGCTCACCGCGCCAAAGCCTGCACCGAATATTTGACCACGACAGGACTGAAACTTCTCGAGCACCCTCCCTACAGTCCAGACCTTGCTCCCTGCGACTTTGCACTGTTCCCGCATGTGAAAATGAAGCTAAAAGGGAGGCAGTTTTCCAGTGATGAGGACCTTCTACGGGCTTGGGACAACGAGTGTGCTTTACTCCCTAGTGAAACTTGGCAGAACTGGTTTAAAGATTGGTTTCGGAGGATGGAGAGGTGTATTGAATGTAGAGAAAATTACTTTGAAAAAATTAAATAAACAAAGCTGTATTGCAAAACTTTCCTAGTACCCTTTGTATAAGGTAATGGTCAGGTTGCAACTTGAGTACTGCATACAGGTCTGGATGCCTCCTTTTAGGAAGGATGTAGATCAGCTGGAACAGGTACAGAGATGGGCAACAAGATTGGTGAGGGTTACAATGGGTGCTCTTATCAAGCAAGGATTCAGTTCTGCAAATTATAGCGCCTGGAGACAAGTCATCTGCAAAGTGATCTGATCGAGGGGTTTAAAGCGTTGAATGGATTGAGCAAGCGTATTGCTGCTAGCATTCTTTATCTCACTCAGACTACACATGTGAGGGAGCATGAGTACAAATTTAGGAAGGATGGTTGCAGGAAAGATGTGTGACAGTTTGCTTTCAGCCAGCGGGTGGTTGATTGTTGGAGCATACTTCTAAGTGGTGTGGAAGTGGGAGGCTTTTTTTTTTTTTTTTTGGCTGATGCTTTATAAACTTGCTTTCTTGCATCATATGCCATTACTAACAATATTATGTAATTGTTTTTAGTATATGTTTATGTATTAGGTGATAATCTAAAATTTGTTGATGTGGGATACCTGCTGAAACATGATGATATTGGATAAATTTCTCTTTATACTCCCTACAGCCCGTGAAATTTACAACTTTATTTTAACTATTTTATTGTATCATATCAATCAGCACAACAGTTATTAAGTTATTATGGTCTTGAACTTGTATAAATGCCAGTGTCTGCATACATTACCTTAGAATCACAGCCAGCCCTCATAAAACAATCATCCAAATAATTTCAAATGGGGTATGCAAACTAAAATTTTTTTCTTGTTCATAACAGATAACGATCAGCTTTCCGATATCAGAATTACTAAAACTGTTTTAGAAGTTAACTTCTAAAACCACTTTTTGTTATTTTGCATAAATTGTACCAGACTTCAAGTACTATATTGTGTATAACATCTCATATTTTTGAAATGAATGCAATACAGTGTATGTATCTGTTTGATTTTTATAAATTTAAATTGAACATTTTTATCAAACAAAAGATTTTCAATGCTTATAAATTTTATTATATTAATTAATATTAAACTGATTGAAATAATGTGTTATTAATTAGTATTAATGAAATATATATTTATTTATTAATAGTTTTAGATTATATCTGCTCATATTAAATTTTTGGCAGGTAAACTGCAAAAATAAAGGGATCCTTGTAATGAGCAACTTTGGTTCTCATCCTTTAATGACTCACCAGCTGGACCTGAATATTAAAGAACCAGAAATGAATAGTGTAGGCAAAGACTGCACAGAGTTAAAAAGAGAATATGACCTTTGTTTTAATGCATGGTTTTCTAGGTTCTTGAAAGGAGATAGAGAAGACACCTGTGGGCCACTATTTAAAATATATCAAGAATGTGTGAAAGTAAGCTTTGCTTTGTTCATCAAGTGATAAGATACTTAATGGAAATACAGAACCTACTTTAAAATTTTTTTAGTTATGTCCAAGGATGTGCCATCAGTTAGTTAACAAGGTACTTTCTTGAGAAGAATTTCAGTGAAGGATCATCTCTGATTAAAATATGTTAAATTTTATCAAATTAATTTTTTTTAACAAGGGGATGCTCCTCTGAGCCCCTAATATTCAAATTCCACATGTGAACAATTGGCAGAAAACCTGTTTAAGGTCTGGAATAGCTCATGAGATAGGCTGTGTATCAAATTAGCTACAGAAGGCAACAGGCATATATCGACCTCTTTGTTTTGAAGAAAATTTTCAGTTTTATACTTGAGTACAGATTAAATTAACTCATCAGTTGTGGTACCACCATTGTGACAGTAACATGGAGGCTGAGAGACCCAAAATTTTAATTTTTATTAAAAAAAAAAATTTTTTTTAGTTTTTTGTGTTATGCTTGCAGTAGTGCAGTGCTTGACCTTTTATTGATGGATTGCATTACTTAGTTTGTAATTATTATATATGATTTTTGTCATTTTTTAATGAAAATTTTGAAAATTTAAAATTGTTTTAATTACAATTTTTTTCACCTCTTCATTTTAATTAAACAGAATTTTTATTAATTCTGCTAAAACAAAAATAAAATATAAACACAAAGTTATTAGTGTTTTCCATTTTCAAGTTTATAAGATTATTAAGCATACGAAATCAGCATTATGCATGCACACATATTTCTATGTTAGAATATACTGTGTATGTGTTACTGTAACATCCCAAAATCCAGTAATCCCTAAGATATACAAGTTCAATTTGATAAAAGTCTAAAATTTGGACTTTTGCCAACAGAAAGTGGTAAAATTTACCACTTTCTGTTGGTAAATATCAGGCTTGAAATATTAAAAAATGTTCCACCTCAATGGATCTTTCACTTTTCTTGTAAACGAGGTCATGGAAGATATTACTATTAGTAGAGGTAAATGATCCCAGAAAGCAAACTTATACAGCATCAGCCAAAAAAAACACAAAAAAACTTCCCACATCATCTGTCTGTCCCCTCCAATAATTTTTCTAATTCTTTTAATTTATTCAAACTACCCAGGCAAACTTCACATATATCCTTACTCCTTTTGAATTTATGCCCCCCCCCATGTGTGTAGTTCAAGCAGTAGTTCAGAGAAGGAATGCTTTAAGCATATAAATCAGATCACCTCACAGGTGTCTGATCTCCAAATGCTAAAATTTGCAGAACTGAAGTCTTTCTTGGTAAGACCACCCATTTGTTTGCTTCACCAATCTTATTGCCCTTCTCTGCACCCATTCCAGGAGATCTATATCCCTCCTAAAAATGAGACCTCCAGACCTGTATGAAGTACTCATGATGAAGCCTAATAATGACCTTATACAAAGGGATAATCACCACCTTATCCTTGCTAGCAAAGTTTCTGTATATCATTGACAAAACCCTATGAGCTGTCCTGGCAGCTTATCTGCACTGCTCAGAGAATTTCATGTCTGACTGCATTATTATTAATAAGATCCCTTCTCCATTATTCTAAGTATAGTACCACATAGTCAACACATTTATCTTGGATTACTGCTACCCATATGCAGTACCTTGTATTTGTTGATGTTAAACTTCAACTACCATTTCTCAGCTTATTTTTCTTAATTTTTATAGATTTTGTTGCAGTAGCTTACCTTGATTACTGTCATTAACCACCTTTCTAACCAGTGTATCATCTGTGAACTTAGACATTAAGCCTGATATATATGAGTATCTATAAATATAGAAACAACAATGGACTGAGGGCTGAACTGTGGGACTCCACTAATAACATTAGTCCACAAAATAACCACTCTGTCTTTTCCCACTCAACCATTTCTTTATCTATACTAGTAACTTGGTCTTATTGCTACACTTCTCCAATTTATATAGCATCAAATGTTTAATGTGCAACAGTATTAAAAGCTTTCCTAAAATCCAAGTACAGTTGACCTCTATAAAATGAAATCGATTGTTCGCTTGAAAAACTTGGTTAAACAGAAATTTCGTTATAGGGAAATATGACCTTTTTAACAATGAAAAATACTGTAATTAAACATTCAGAAATAAGTGGGAATGAATAAATTTTCTAACATTTTAAATGATTAATTTATTAATGCATACATATTAAGAAATAACCATGTACATGATGGTGCACAATATATTAGTACACTTCTAAGAATTATTTTGTAAAATATTTGGTTATTTTTTGTTGTACACTGGATTTTACAGTTCATTGTTGATAAAAATGTTCGCATTTGTTTAAAGAGTCAAATATATTTTCTGACACATTTTCTTCACATTGAAGGCCTCGACACAAAGTTCCAAATGCTGCCAATATTTGATGTTTGGTAGGTTTAATATTACCCTAATTTTCATCCAACTCATTGCTAATATTGTCACTAGTTCTTTGAATACTCTTCAGAATGTTGGAGTCACTCGGATATTCAGGTATTATGACATCATCAATTACTAAAAATTTGTCAAGAACAATTTCTCCACTGATCAAACCTCTCGCTTGGAGTTCTTCCCAAAATTGCCCAATGTAGTAGTAGTTCATCCCTCTCATGACTGTTAATTGGCGCTTTAGCAAAACCTACTTTTGTGAAACGATTCTTAATTGTTTCTGTCACATCTTGACTCCACACTTTTGCTAACTCTGATATGTACATCCACAAATCTATAAAAATATCTATAGGTTGGCTGGTTTCTATTCTCGGTATAATTTTTTTTCAGTATGCACCTTCGGTAGTACATTTTCATATTCTTGATAATGCCTTGGTCCATTGGCTGCAGTTTAGACGAGATATTCGGAGGGAAGAAAACAAGCTTCACACGTGTAAGTTTAGAAATTACCAAGTGAAGATGGGCAGGGCAGTTGTCAACAATCAGTGTGATTTTTCTGTTTTCTTTCATCTTTCTATTGATATTTAAAATCCACCATTCAGAAATTTCACTTGTCATCTAAACTTTTTGTGGTAGTTGTAGTCCAACTCTAACAACTTTGCTCCTTTGAAACATCAGGGTTTTTTACTTTTGCCTATTACCAAAAGATTCAGTTTTTCATTACCAGCTATGTTTACACCAACCAAGACATAATTCTCTCCTTACTATTTTACCACCTAAGCATTTATTACATTTAAAAGTCAGTGTCTTGTTCGGCAAACATTTGAAAAATAGACTTGTTTCATCAACGTTGAATATGTCTTTGGGCTCTTAGTCCTCCATATGTTTTTAAAAATTGTTTCTTTCCAATGGGTACAGTCTTCTTCCATTAAAACTCCACTTTCACCATAAATAACTTTTTCAAGTAAGCCATATGGCATTTTTTAAATTTGTCCAGCCAAATAGAACTGGCTTTGAATCTTTTGTGTCCCAGAAAAGATGCGTACTCCATAGCCTTTTCTTTTATTAATGGCCCTAATAGTGGCACGTTTTGGTCTTGAATCAACTTCTTCCACTTAATAACTACTTCATCTACATATAATAACCGTGTAGGCATAATTTTCCATGCTTCCATCTGGGTCTCATTTCTTCAAACAGTTTGAGAATCGAAACACAGTGTTCAGAATGGTTGACACATTACTTGCAGAGATACCAAATTTTAAAGCGTGTTTTTTTTTTTTTTTTTAATGCCCCGATCTACAAGAATATGCCTTAATCTGTGCCAATGGCTTTGGATACATAGATAGCAGTTGACCAGTGTGGCTTCTCGGTAGAGTAGAGGTTGTATAGGTTTTACGGGAAACAGTAAATTATGGAATGTTTTAGCTCTTAATTCATGCTCTTAAAAATTAATCCCTTCAGCTCTTAAAAGCTGAAGGGATTAAATTTTAATCCTTTTAGGTATTAATTTGTGCTTTCTACAGCATCAGCCCTATTGCCTAAAGGCACGAGGTGCGAACAATGCATACCCAGGTCTCTCGAAATTAGTTCATTATATGGAAATTATTTTCGATGTAATGATCAAGGGGAAATCAAAAAAATTCGTTATATGGAAGTTTGTTAAAGAGAGATACGACTGTATGTGATGTCAAAATTATTTTTTGCATCCAGTTCCTTGGTCACTATATCATAGTAACCTATCAGATTGGTTAGACAAGACCACCCTTTAACATATCCATGCTGTGACTGCAGTATAATTGCATTCCTGTCCAGATTATTGTCCTGCATTACTTCTTTAACCAGTGACTCCATTATTTCCCCGGAACAGGCATTAAGCTAACACGTCTCTAATTAATCATGTCACCTTTTGTTCTCCCTTTGTGAATTGGGGATATATTTGCACAGCCCCAGTCCATAGGAAGCTCCCCTATCCAAAGATGATCTCAAAATTATGGTTAAAGGTTAGTTTACTTCCCTTAATATAATTATAGGTCTTCACTACCCTGGGCAGCTGTTTTTGTTTAGCTTCAACAGTTTCTCTTCCAATTTTGTTTTTGGTATCACAAAATCATTTAGAGTTTGATAAATTTCTGACGCCCCCTTCCATAAAGAATTCCTTGTGTGTTAATGTAGATGCAAAATGTCTATTCAATTTGGTAGCAACCTGAGCAGAATCATCAAGAGTTAAACCATTGAGTGAACACATCAAGTGAACCAATGTGATACAACCCGTTTTTTCTAATGTTAATATAAGTAAAGCAGTCTTTGCTGCTTTTCTTTACATTCTTTTCCAGAGATGTCTCTTAGCTTGCTTAACTCTCTTTTGTGACCTGTTACAGACTAAATTTTATCTACCCTAAGCTTATGTATCACCTGATAATTTGTGCATCCAATGCATTTTACTTCTCTGATGCCGACCGGGCTAGCCGGGTGGGTAAAGTGCCTGCCTGGCAACCCAAAGGTCGCGGGTTCGAATCCCGCCTCGGGCTTGGATCACAGTACTGCAAAAACCTTGGGAGGTGCATTATGGCCACAGAAGTCAATGCGCCAACAACTAACTAACTAAAAAAAACAAAACTTCTCTGACACAAGTCTCATCAGTTAATCTGATATCCATTTAGGTCACACAGTATTTCAAGTCAACAGTATTTCAAGGCTTAGACCTAGGCTTTTCATAGTTGGTATGAAAAGCCTAGTGGCTTCTATGATTACTTCCCTGAATGCTTCCCATTTAGAATTTAGTGTTGATAATATCATCAGTTGGTCCTACTGCATAGAATTTATAAACTGTCTGAGACCACTGTGGTTGCCCTTATGAAAGCCAAAGTCCTTTTTACTCTTGACAGTAGTTATGTCTTTAAGTAAACACATCAGTACACTGTGATCACTGCCACCCAGTGGGTCTTTTACCTGCATGTTCTTAATGCATGAAAATTACTTCTGATTATCAAATCAACAATACTGCTTCCTCTTGTTGCCTCTCAAAAATACTGCTGTTAAAAACTGTCTGTAATCCAATAAATCCATGAATGTCTTGATATTGTGCAAGTGCCCAGTCTACAAGTTTCAGGCATATCTAAAGTTAAAATCCTCATTATAAGACATTCTCACTTACTGGCTCACTCTTATTTCTCTGTATAGTTTTGTTATACTCATCATAGGCATTAAGCCTATAACACACCCCTGCTGTCATTTTCGTTTTCCCAGTGCTTGTGTCACATCAAACTGACTGAATATTGCACTGGCCACCCTTATCAACTGGATGGCACTGCCTTAGGTATAATTTGCATCTTAAGTAAGAGCATAAACCCCCCTCCCTGTCTTTTCTGTATAGGAAAGAGAACTGGTCTGTTTACCATTTGTTAGCTTATTAGCTCCTGGCTATCTTATTTGTTTTGTGTTTTTGAGCACCTCCCCCTAATATAAAAGTGTGCTTTAGATGCTGGAACATGTGATGAGTCTGGTGGTACTGTTTTTGTCCTTGGCAGGTCAGGAGTTGCCATATTTTAAGCTATTCTAAAAACTACCTTAATTTGGTTTTATATTGTTGTAGCCTGTCGTTATACTTATTGTAACATGGTGACTCTTAAACTTGTATAATTTTCTTATATATTTTTAGTAGTGTATGACTTTTACTATCCCATTATTTGTAAGGGTTGGTATTTGTGTGATAGCTGATCTTTTGGAAATTCATGGCTGCTTCAAATAGCCTGAGGACACTTTTTGCAGACTACAACTCCTGATGGCAGATTTATTTTTTGACTTTAGCATTTGCCTTTTTACAGTGACTGTTGTTTTAGTATGGCCACAGCTGCTGCTTCCCTCACCACTAACTTTTTTGGTGGGAAAACTACCTCCCTCCCTCTTCTTTTAGAGAGAAACATTACTTGTAATTTGCTGTTTTGCTTATATTTGGTACCACTAGTGAACTAGAGTATTAGTAAATTTTGTAAAATCTTAAATACACTGTATTTTCTGTATTCTTGTTGATATGTTGTGGATGTAGTTCTTTTAAGGATAGTCAAGATGCCTAATAGATGGGTTGTTTATTCTGTTTTTATCTATAAATATCTTATTTTTCATTAATCGTCTTCAAGTTCCATTATTGGGCTACTTTTGGGCTAAACTCTGTCAGCCTGGAATTAAAGTAGGAAAACCTCTGATTACAATTTAAGAAAATGTCAATTTTAAAGAATTTTTTTCCCAGAGATGTCGGGTTAAGGGATGACAAAAATGTAATAAAAATAAGCAGTCTCTAGTAGTCTAGTCATTTAATTTTAGAATTTTGGGTGGGGTGGTTAGAGATTATTCATCTAAATTTTTCATCAGATTATTCATCATTATTCTCAACATCTCCCCTTCCCCTGTAACTTGAAATTATGGCCCCTAGTTCTAGAATCATTTATAACTGTGAAAATTTCAACCTCATTCATTTTACTTATGCCTCTCAGAGCCTTAAACACCTCAATCGAGTCTCCTATAAGGGGCCTCATTTCCAAGCTCTGCAACCCACATATTCAAAGTCTTTCCTCATATGGACTCCCTTTTCCCGATCTCACAAAGCAAGTTACTATCTTTGTACCCTTTCAAGAAGCACAATGTCTTTCTTTAGGTGCGATCTCCATACTTGAACACAGTATTCCAGGTGTGGTCTAACAATAGCCTTATATAATAGAATTGTGACATCCTTATCTCTACTAGTTCAACTCCACTGAATGTATAAGTTATTTTTGGGGTTACTGTTCCTCAGGTGTTGCTACCTTACACTTTGCTGAATTAAAGCATAGCTGCCATTTTTCTGACCATCCCTGAAGTCCATCTAGGTCAGTGTTTCCCAAACTTTTTCAGTCACAGAACACTTTTCATGTCGCAAATATTCATGGAACACTTTTCATCCACAACATATTCACAGAACACCTAGGAAACACAAGTTTAGTGAGAGCCAAAGAACTGTTGCTAATATTTTATTAAATATAGTGCACTGTGCTTCAGGAGCATCTTTATTTCCAACATGTAAAGGCAAAATTCAAATAACTGTCATCACACTTTCGTTTTGGCCTTTTATTAGTTGGTTCCTGTTTTTTCACTTCGGATTTCTGAGGAACAAAAGGCTGCAATTGTTCATCTTCACTTTGAAGTGTGACAATATTGTGTTCGTTTTCATCAGGCAAGTTGCACTACTAGAAGTACTTTGCTTCTCGTTTTAAAGTTCCTTTTTTCAACCACAAATCTCTGATCACATATTTTAGTAATAATATTTCGAAATATTAATAATTATCAAAAAAAATTTATACCAGGAAGTGAGTTTAGTTATGATATCGGTTTGCTTCCTCTTCTCCTTCAACCCGTGTATACATACGAATGGCATATTAGATCACTATATTGCTACTTTTTCATAGGTATCATTACCTCTATGCATACTTCTGTATGCAAAACCCGCCAAAATAGTGTTCCGTGGTCTATTTGATTATTAGTCTATGCCAGTGTATTAATCGAAAAAAAATTATGTTAAATATTATAATGATGCAAAAGTGGTGAACGCTACAAATATGCAAAATTTATTTATTTTATTTTTTTAATTATTAATTACGATTTTTCGTGGAACACTTGTTCACATCTCACTGAACACAGTTTGAAAAATGCTGATCTAGGTCGCTCTGAAGAAGCTCTGCTTGGTGGAGATCATTAACTACTCTACCAATCTTTACATCATCTGCAAATTTAGACATCACGCCCTCTATCCCTTCATCGATGTCATTTATGAAAATCAAAAACAACAGTGGTCGTCCTAATACTAATCCTTGGGGAACCCTACTTCTTACTATCAATCCAATCTGGGAAATAACCATTTATCACAGGGAAATCACAGGGAAAATCCTTTGGATAAAAGGATTTTCCCTATGATTCCAACCTGTTCCAGCTTATAAAAATTGCTCATGTGGGACTGAGTCAAATGCTTTGCTGAAATCCAAATAAACAATGTCGAAATTATTCCCAAAGTCCAGCTCTTGAGTGATTAGTTAGTTAAACATGATTTTTTCTTTACAAAACCATGTTGTGAGTATCCTTCAGAATTCCATTTCTATCTAAATGATCCTGAATTCCACCCTTGATCATTAAAAAATAAATTTTTTATTTTCCCTATTATTGAAGTTAGGCTGTCCGGCCAGTAATTTCCCACTTCACTTTTAGAACCACCCTTATGTATTGAAGATACATTGGCATTTTTCCAATCCAACGGAATCATTCCCGAGTCCAGTGTGCTCTCATAATTAGCCTCAATGGTTCAATGCACTCACTTGCTGCCTCCTTTAAGATTATAGGGTATATGCCATCAGCCCAACTGGTCTGTAGGCTTGAAAGTTTCTTCATTAAATAATCATGTGAAATTTCAACATCATTAATTACATTTTTTTCAACGTCACTCCCATAATTTCTCATTGACACAAAGGGTTTTTCTTCTGTAAATATCGATGCAAAATAACTGTTGAGTTCATCTGCAACTTCAGCTGGGGTATCTAATACTATCCCACGTCCATTACATAAGGGTCCGATCTGGTTTGTCCTTCTCTTCTTTGCATTTATATATGTGAAGAATTCCTTATCCCCACACTTTGCCAGAGATTTCTCATTATCTGCTTCTGCCAGCCTAACCTTTTCTGTGGCACTATTACAGATCAATTTTTAGCTGTTATAGGCTTCAGTACTTTTTATTGCTCTGTAACATTTCCACGCCATCTTTTTCTGCTCAAGTAATCTGGCATCTTCCTTATTCATGCAACTTGGAATCTTTCTCGTGGAGTATTTTTTTAATGGTATATACACATTCAAGGCTTCTGTGATTAATGTTTTAAAGATATACCATAATTCAATTGTATTTGCTCTCTGTGAGATATCTACCCAGTTAATGGAGGCCATGTAGAACCTTAAGGCATTGTAATTTCCTTTTCTGAAATTATAACCCATTCCTTTGCCTTTAACTACTGCTACGTCTCTCTTCATTGTCTGCCGTAGAACTCCGCGATGACTTCTTGCTACTGATTCCTGTACTGTCAGCCCTATTATGTCATCTGGTTCATCGGTGATGATGAGGTCTAAAATATTTTTTTCCCTGACATGCTGCTATAAATAACAATCATCTAGTTGATTTAAAAATTTTGAATCCCATGTAGAGTTTCCTTCCCATTTGCTCTAATCAATTGGAAGCAAATTAAAATCACCCATAAGACATTGATGCTTACTTGATCATAATCTTTAATCACCTGGCCTGTAGATTCCTCCCACTCTCATTATACCTTTGCTTCCAACTATCTCACACCATACAGATTCTTCACTAACATGCAAAGCGTCTGAATCTGAGAAAGCTTTCATTGCACAAGGGCTGCTTTTGATAAGAAGCATGACCCCACCACCTCTTCTATCCTTCCTAAATACATTATACATACCGTACTGAAACTCATCATCCCATCTCCAGGTGGCACCATATTTCCGTAAGCCCTATTATGTCAGCGTTACTTGTCCTAACCAGCAGTTTGAATTAAATCATTTTATTGACGACACTTCTGACATTACTGTATACAATTCTTGTATATAGTTAACTACCCTGACACACCCATTAAAGTTATTTTTAGTTTGTTTCCCTGGCATTAGCTACCTGCTCATTTGAAACGTTTCTGTCCTCAGAACGTCTTACTAATATGTTCTGTTGCAGTAACAAATAAGAACCCTTGAGGTATGTGCAAGCATTACTTTGACCAATATTATCAGATAAATGTGTATCTATATTACCCTTGTTCCACATAACTAGCAGTTTCCCTGAACCCTTAAGGTATCCTCATTAATACTGGCAAAAACTGTTTCACCACCTTTTTTTAAATGTATCCAGTCTCTACAAAACAGATTCCTTCTATCTACAAGTGTGGGCCAAGCTAATAGAAATATCCCCCCGAAAGCCTTGCAGAATCCTTCAAGTCTTGAGTTAATCCACAAGGCTTTCAGCATATAATCCCTCCTATTGTGTCTGGGCAAAATTGCAGACACATAGACATTGTGACCTAACTCTCAGCATTTCTTCAGCATGGTCCTATATTTGTCTAACAAATCGTCGGATCATGTATGCTTAATATCATTAGTCCCCAAATGAATAATAATATTCTCTTTATCCCCCATAAAATATGACAGTCTGTTGGTAACCTCATAAATAGTTGCTCCCGGCAGACATACCCTCGTTCTAGTCCACCTATCCTTATTACAAAAAATATTTCCTGTTTTCCTGACAGTGGAGTCTCCTAATAGAACTAAGTCCTTTTGAACCAGAGTAGTTTGCACTTGGTTATTCTGTTCTGGGGCCTGAATTGTTAGTGCATCACTTGGTAGGCTACTAGAGTCTTGAGTCCCTGATGAGCTCCCAGTTACAATATTCTGCGGGGCAAGCACCTGTTGTTTCAGTGACTCATTGTACTAGCAATGCACCAAATTTTAACTTAAGATCAGTACACTCCTTACAACAGTGACAAAGAAAAGAATTTGCAGGTGAGCTAGAATTGTCCACTAGGTCGACCTTGGAATACATGCTACAGGTTCTGCAAAGGATAAAATAATGACTCACCCGGAAATCACCATCGACTATTTCCGTATGAGTCATGGTACTCTCTGACGAAGTGTTCAAGGTGGATCTTGTAACAACCATTGTAAAATTTACTAAATATTAATAAAAGACTTCCAAAAAATTATATTTATAATATTAAAAAAATCAAACTATTACAGGGAAAAAAAACCTTTCAAAATAAACTTTACAATATACTAAATAACCTCTGAAATTCTTCTCTACTCCACTAATCCTGCTCTAATCCCTGTTAGTATACTTCTTTGCTATCGCTATGAAGAGCTCCAAAAGGCATGTCTGCTCGCCACGAATGCCAACAGTATCTGGATTGTCAGTGGTGTACTGGTGCAGTGCCTAGCCTGCTACTGATGAGGTGCCAACAAGCACCAGTGTGGCTGTTTTTGGGGTTGCACCACATTACTAATAAGTAACACTTCTCTCTTTAGAGGGTTATTGCATATTAGAAATGCAGTGTAAGGCACTACTGATTGGCAACTCGGGGTAGCAGCAGTCTTAAAATTTGAGAGCAATGCCTTTCATTTTCTTTGTCTAAATATATATTTCTTTTTCGTACTGAATCTATAATTATCTGAGATCTCAGAGAATCATAGATTAAGTATGAACTGGCAATTTGTAGTTGGAAGGGGGGGGGGTTATATAAGCTATTTAATGTAATTGTTAGGGTTTTCCTTCCTTTCTTTTGTTTTCTCTTTTTTTTTAAACTATTTGTAAAATCCTATTGGAATTCGTAATTGGTATTTCTTATTTTTTATGTATTGATGTTAGGTTCTTATATTGGGAGTAAAAATCATCATTATGTATGTATAGTTTTTTATTTTCCCCTCTCTCTCTTTCTTTTAGAAAGCCATCAAAGAAAAAAACATAGATTTGTGGGAGATAGAACAAGATATTCTTGGAACGGAAAAAGAACACAAGCCCCCTCCTAAGAAGGATGGAGAATCCAGATCATGATGACCATAGCTATTAATTTTGATCATAAAAGATAGTAAAATATATATATAATTATTTATTCTTGATATATAATGGTCTTAGAAATAAAGAGCCAATCATTATTTCTTGTCTTTTAATTATATCTTTTCAGTGATACTTTTAGAATTTAAGTTAATTATTCTTTCTTAGCAGAAAACAAATACTCTTTTCATTTTCCTGTTTAGATTTCATGATCATGAAGGTGGATCAGTCTGTTTGCTAATTCCCCACCCCCCACAGCTCTCACTGTTTTTCTCAAGGTATTTCATTTAGCTTGATGCATAAAATGAAATGCCTTGTGTTCTGAAAGTTTTTTTTTTTTCATTTTTTAAAAATTAATTTTTCTGTACTTTCTTTAATCAATATTCATGTCATTCTGACTTGTACTTATAACAAATTAGACACTTTGGTTCCCCCCTTCCTTCAGTTACTTTGTTGTTCCTCCCAACTAGAAATTAAACCATTAACATAATACACGTCATCAAAAAAAATGCAACACTTTTTGAATGCCTATATTTTTTGATGGAGAACAATGGTGAGCTTGGTGTAATTAAACATAATAGGATATGGGAGTTTATTATTAAAAAAAAAAAACATTTAGTATGTGGCAACTTCGCATCTAAGACAGATTTCTTTAGAAATGGCCTCCACAGCAGCTGTTGATTTGACATTTAATTTCTTTGTTGGCATGTGGATTATTGTTGTAGACATTTTCTTTCAGGAATCACCATAATAAATAATCACAGATTCAGACAGAATGAGTAGATGGCTCTAATTATATAAGCCCATGTCATCCAGGATATGTTTTAGACATAGCCTTATGATTAAAATATTCTTTCAGGACAGTTTAGGTCTTGTTAAAAAAAAATGGATGCTTTTTTTTTTTTTTTTTTTTAATTCATCTGTTATGACATTTGTTACACAAATTTCCTTGGGTTATGAATAATTACTTCTTGTGCACCTGTAATATTTTTAACTCTTGGACTTCTTTCTCTCAGAAACACACTTCTTACTGTATATCACAGAATCACACTGTTCAAACTTCTTTACTAAATCTTGAAATTGTCGATCTTTTTCTATCTTTTCTGTAACCCAGACCTCACTGTAACAAACTGTCCTTTTCTAACAAAAAACACTACTCAGTAGCATACTCTGGAGCTCTTACGTACAGAATTTTCTTGCTAAGAAAATTCTAATTTTAATGACACCACACTCACCTATGTCAGTCCAATATGACAATAAATATATGTATTCAAAGCTGTTGCATCTTTTCTTGATTCCCATACATGATGTATTCTTTAGATGTATAATTTTCTTATTGGCACTGACCAGATGGGGAAATGACACTGGAATAGTCAGCTGAGGCTATATATATCTGTATGCTGACAGTTTGGCAACTACATGCTAATTTAAAGAAAGAAAATAGAGTCTGCCTATATATCAAGTATAAAGGTAACTGGAAGAAATTTCAGACTTGAAAAATTGAAATGTCTATCACATGGTATGTCTCCTCAACTTAAAACTGAAATGATAAATTTAGAGAAAGAATAAAATAGGGGCTACGTGATGACTGAAAAACCCTTGTAGATCAGGAATTGGATACATGAATAATTCTTGACTGCTCTGACCAGCTTTCAGATTATTTATTTATTGTTAAAATATACAAATAAAATATAACTTTGACTAAAATGTACTATAAAATATTACCACATAATATTTAAAATATAATGAATTATAAATAAGTTAAAAAAATAACAAAATAAAATCTAAAACACAGGAGCTTTTGGCATCTGCATGCTGCCCTTATCAATTGTTAACATTTGCAGGGAGGCAGTGAGTATAAATACACGGAAAAAAAGGAAGGAAAGCAAAGGATAATTCCTGACTGTCCAGGGGTTAGTGTAACCTCTAGTTGCTCGCAAACTACTTGAAAGAAGGGGAGGAATGGGGAAGAGAAGGGGGCAACGTTCTTCTAATTTAAGCAGCACTACAGATTAAAAGGTGGGGGTGTATTTGCATACCATCCTTTCTGTTTGAAGTGTGTCTTGTGTGTGCTGCATATATGGGTGGATTACAACCAGAAATGGATCTTGAAATCTTGTGCACTATCAATAATTTGAACATCATTTGGCTGGAGGTTGTATCCCTCCTGCCAGTATTACTGATTGGTTAAAATCAGCATTGTCAGTCAGAAATAGAAAGACATAAAGAAATAGAATTGAATGGCCCTTCAGAGATGTGACTTTATTGAAAAAGGTTAAATTACTGGTAGTTGCTTTTAATCCAGAAACATGTCACTTTTTCTCCATCATACAACCCTATGTCTGACTCGAACCATGCTTCCGGTATGGCTTGCATTCTTTTCTACCCAGTGGCTCTCAGGGTATTGCTAGGATTTTGTACAGTTATAATATTAGCATTGTACAAGTTCCTGGTAAGAAACTACAAAATGTGTATCCCCTTTAAAAATTCCTATATCAGTTATTCAAAGAAAGTGGGGTGGTTTACAGTATACCATGTAAAGACTGAAATGCAAGCTACATCAGTGAAGCTATTCATTATCTGGAGAACTGCTCAGTGATAGCTGTACACTATTGGCAGGAGGGACAATGACCTCCAGCCAAACAAGTTCAAGTTATTGATAGTGCACGAGATTTCACGATTGGTGGCTGGTTGGAATCTGCCCACATATGCACCACTAGACACACTTTGATCAGAAATGATGGTATATGAATACATCCCTTCTTTGAATTTGTAGTGCCATGTAAGTTGGAGAAACAATGTCCCCAGTCTTTGATTCCCCATTCCTCCCCTTCTTTCAGGTAGTTTGTGAATGACTAGAGGTTACGCTAACCTCGGGATAGTTGGGCATTTATTCTTGCCTTTCCTTTCTTTCCCTTCCTCTTTTTTTATTTATTTATTTATTTTATTTAATTTTATTTATACTCACTCTGCCTCCTGCAAACGTTAATAGTTGGTAAAGGCAACATACAGATGGCACGAAAGCTCCTGTGCTTTAGATTTCACACTTTTCAACACTTATTTTAACACTTTTCATTCAGTATATTTTAAACATATATTAGTAATACTTTATTATACATCTTAATTGAAGGTATTATATTTTATTTGCATATTTTTAACAATAAATAAAACTTGTCACAGTGAACAATTATTCATGTGTGGAAGTGTGCCATATGAAAAAGAAAGAGAATACCCGGGGAAAAAAGTAGA
Organism: Mastigoproctus giganteus; assembly: GCF_048544385.1. NCBI lineage: Eukaryota > Metazoa > Arthropoda > Arachnida > Uropygi > Thelyphonidae > Mastigoproctus > Mastigoproctus giganteus. Next base: position 7,091,121 of record NW_028328292.1, on the reverse strand, counting down.
AGAGGAAATTCAACTGACAACACCTCATCTCTTCAGGGGAAACTACAAGCATTCCACAGATGAAGAAAGAACATAACTGCTCAGTCCAGCTAGGATATAAGTTGGGTGGCTATAGCCACTCAACTTATGCTACAACAAACAGTTAGTAAACACATTGCTGGCCAGCAAAGCACTTAAAGTTGTGAAAAACAAACCAAAATGTGTATTGATACAAATAGAAATACAGCCGGATCTCTATACAGGTGACCCCTGCTTAACGCTGATAATTCGTTCCCGAAAAACAGAGCACTAAGTGAATCAGTGGTAAGCAAGCGCTGTATTCCCATAATGTAACATATGTATCTGTGAGTCACAGTCTATGCCATAGGATATTTCCTAATCAATAATAAGTGGTAGCCAAAAGATGCACAAATGTCAGTCAAAATATTTAATATTAAAATTTAGTACATATAAAATATTCTCCATTACATACGTATATAATTATGTGGTAAGTAACTACATTACATATCAAAATTAAACTTAGGATCATGAATTTATTAATCCAATGGCCCTGGACTGTTGAGTTTTTGTAACTTTGGTCAATTTTAGGTTGTACTTTGGTCGTCTTCCTAGTAACCCATGTTTAGTCTCCAGAGCTAAGTTCCGGTCAACCCTTCCCCATCTCTTCCATCATGCAGTATGACTGATGACTTTTGAGGTTATGATGAACATCATGGTGAGATTCAAACTTTCTTACATTTCGAGGGTTCAGCTGTTTGCAGGCTGGCCGCTAGTTAGTACACCGGAACAAACCTATTGGTAACTCTTTAGGAGGCTTCTGAATCAGCTAGTGTATAATCTTGCTACCTCTACTCTGCCAGATAGTGACTGAAGGGAGTCCTAGTAGCGAGTATGTTGGGGGGGGGCACTGTGTCAAGGCGTCGAGGCCACATTATGTCAAGGATTTGGGTATATTCTTACCATGTCTACTCCATATCCAAAAATTTCTTTACTTCATACAGCATGTCACCCCCACTTTTTCTTACTATTGAATACACCATGAATCGTCAAACTAATAGAGTAAGCTTATCTGCAAAAAGATCTAAACCTCCCAAACACTTCCTAGTTCATCCCTAGACCACAAATATACATGATCTCAATTTTAATCTCAACAATGTCCATATCCACTTGCAGTCTGCCAAACACCATGTACTTTTTCTGACAGAATCTCAGTTATTGGTTGATTCAATTACTGCTCATCTCAGTTGCCCAAATTATTCGCTGTATGATTCCTTTCGCCTCAAAGGTGGTACTTGTGCATATGTCCATTCTGATATTCCCTGTCAGAGACTTGGTAATTTGGAATCTCCTCTTTTCAATCTTCTCTGGCTTAAAATCTTTTTACCTCATTCTGTCAAATTCACCTGTTGTCTCTACCGTTCTCCCCAACTCCACTAATCACTTGGAGCTCTTTGACTTCCTCTCTTTGCAATTTGACTTTCTCCAGTCCAACTTTCCTAACAGTGAGGTAATTTTCCTTGTGATTTTAATGTTCACAACTCCAGCTGGCTTCCATTCTCTAGTTACACCTACCCAGCTGGTCGAAATGCTGAGGCTTTTGCAATTACTAATGACCTTGCACAGATTGTTCATTTACCTACAAGAATACTGGACAATCCTAACCATCAGCCAACATGCTTGATCTTTTTCTCACAAACAACCCTTCTAAGTATATGGTCGAAATGAGTGGTCCTTTAGGCACCTCAGATCACAACTTGGTGATTTTCTCTTCTCCAATGGAGCCTTTATCTCATGACAGTTCCCAACCTTGTACTGTTTCAAAACTTCTGATGTCAAAGTTTGCTCAGATCGTGTCAGTGAAATTATTCTTGCAGGAATGGAATCTTTTATCCCACACTCCTCTTTAAAATCTCGTCCTTTATCTAAACCTTCCTTAAATGCCAATCTCCAGATAATTCTCCAGCGGGGCAAAGACAGCTGAGCTGATTTCAATCCTTCTAAAACTGTGTCCTGTCTTATATCTCACAAAAAGGATTCTTTTGGGGATTATCTTGATTTATAATCTCTCTTGGCGCAAGTACATTACAAATATTGCTTCCTCTGCATCTAAAAAACGGTTTTCTCTTTAGCTCTTGGCGTTACTTTTCTTCCAAACAGTCTGTACAAATCGCAAATCCGTCCTACCATGGAATATTGTTCCACATCTGGGGCAATGCCCTCAAAACTTCTCTCAGGCTTCTAGATTCCATTCAGAAGAGGGCAGTTAGGTTAATTAATGACTCCTCTCTAACAGAGTCTCTCCACTCGCTGTCTCATAGACGTACTGTTTCTGCTGCATGACTTTTCTACAGATACTTCAATGGGCACTGTTCTTCTGAATTGGCTTCTATAATTCCCGCTCTCTCTTTCAAAACAGTCCAAACACATGCCGCCATCAGCCAACATCCATTTACTGTCCAACTTCAAACTCACAGAACCAGGTTTTTATCTTCCTTGATTATTCATTCAACAACCATCTTTCATGCGTATTTCCTGAAAATTTCAGTCTACAGAAGTTCAAGTCTAATGTCAACAAATATCTTCTTTTGTCTTCTCAACCTTCAACCCAAGTGCGGTACTAAGTTTCTAATACCTCTCTTGTTTTGGGTTTTCATAAAAAAAAAAAAAAAAACTATAAGGGGTTTTACTTTAAAATCCCTGTATCCCGATTCGTCACCACTTTTGAATCCTGGCATTTTTTTTTTTTTTTTTTTTCTTTCTTCTTTCGATATGAAACTTGTTTTAGGCATTCGTTTCCAAAAATGTCCTGTTTCATCTATGTTAAACTTGTTGAGAAGTTTAACATGGACTTAAATAATTTTTAGAATTTCTTTCTTGAAAGTTTCGGCTCCTTCTTGATCTGCACTTGTGGCTTCTCCCTGGATTTTAAATCTATCCTACCAGCCCTTACTAGCTTTAAATGGTTCCACATTTTTTTTTTTTAAAGGTGAGATTTCTTCAGATCATCATATAGGCTAATCACTTTTTAGTAGTATTTAACTTAACGGAATTGTGTGTGTATTATCTTCAATAAAATTATTTAGAAGTCTTTCCATTTCAATTTAATAGCCAGCCTAGTTTCTTGCAGTGGAGCAGCTGTCTTTCCCACTGCTAAAATTAATTCTTTATTTTTTATAATTGTTCTTACAGCTGAACCTGCCAGTCCTAAATTATTGCACACATCCACTTGTTGTTGAACAGAATCGATTCACTTCAAAACGTATACAGTGGGGCCTCGTACGGTGAACGCACCATACGACGAACTTTTCGTATCACAAACCTGGGTTTTAACCTCTTCCCTTACTATTTTTCACTATTTTCATGTCAAAAAAATACTAATTTTTTAAATAACAATTTTTATTGCTTTTATGCCGTGTAATACAGTGCTTGATTATGGAACAAATTGAAGTATTCAGTGTTGTATATTCTTAGAATTATTATCCCAATCAGAACTGCAATATTCTTCAGTCATTATCCATAATTAATTCTTCATTATTAATTATCCATAATTAATTCTTGAAAATGAAATAGACAACCTTGTGCAGCACAGTGCTCTGGAAAGAACACCAAGTGACAATGTGCAAGGTATCAGCAGGCGTCATCTGACACTTGTCTCAGATAAAAATATTCCAAGAAATGTGCCCACCGGCAAATGGACACAAGAGCCATATTGTGATGAATGCACTACTTTACCACATGCCAACGGCTTCACTCAGGTGACCCTTCACTGCTTCTGACGGCCTCGGGTAAGTATTGAAAGAAATTTGTACATGACCGCGAGATATCTCGTGGTCGTGTACAAATTTTTGTACGAACAGTGGGAACCATGAAGAAGAATAAATAGTGTATGTAAATGCCTTTTTTTTAGTGGAGGGTCCCGTACCAATTAATTTATTTCCCATAGAATACTATGGGAAATGCACGAACTAGCTCATGGTACGAGGCCCCCACTGTAATTTAATTTTCAAATTCAGTATTTTTCTTACCTTAGTAGGCTTCATACTGCATCCAGCCGTTGTTCCTTTTTAATTCTTATCCACCATTATTAATCTTCAAAAATGTAACTGCGTTGCATTAATTATGATACAGTGTTCGAGTAAACTATCCATTATGGACAATGTCTAACACTACAGAGTGATGACTAGACTTGGGATAAATGCCATATAATGCAAATATTACAAGCAATATACTTGATCATTTTTTAAAATGTTGATCCCAGAACTACGTAACAAGTCACCATAGTGCAATTAAATTAATGTGGGAGAAAATTTCACTGAGCGTGGGAAAATTTCGCAAGTCAGCATGGGAAACTTTGCTATTCATTTTCAAGCTATCGACTACCTCAGATGAAACGTTTTTGTTAAACATGCCAAAAATTCAATCTGTATGTTGGTAAAAGAGTGTTATAGTGAGTTGTGACAGCATTAGAGTGAGATATAGGTTATAATATAAAAACAGTGTTATAGTGAATCAGTGTAGAGTGAACTGCATTATAACGAGAGCCTGCTGTATAATGAAATTGATGGTTCCCTTGAAAAAATTCGTTATACAGAAATATGACCTTTTCAACAATGAAAAATACTGTAAATTCAGAAATATAGTAAAAGATGGGAAAGAAGTGGGAATGATTAAATTTTCTAACATTTCAAAACATTATTAATACATGCATATTAAGAAATGAACTTACATGATGCCCACAATATATTAGTACAGTTTTAAGAATTATGTCGTAAAATATTTGGTTATTTTTTGTTGTATACTGTTCTACTGTACACAGTTCATAAAAATGTTCGTATTTGTTTAAACTTGAACACTCGGATATATTTTCATTTGTTTGGAAGGTTTAATATAGCCCTCATTTTCATCCAACTCATTGTCGATATTGTCACTAATTCTTTAAATATGCTCCAAAATGTTGGAGTCACTCAGACATTCAGCCACTATGACATCATTATCAACTCCTAACAACAATTTCTCCACTGATCAAACCTTGCTTGGAACTCTTTCCAAGATTTCTCCATGTCTTCCAGTAGTTCATCCCTCTCATCTCTGTTAATTAGCATTTTAGCAAAACCTGCTTTTGAGAAACAATTCTTAATCGTTGTTTCCATCACATCTTTACCTCCACACTTTCGCCAACTCTGATATGCACATCCACAAATCTATAACAGACTCTGTAGGCTGATTGGTATAATTATTTTTCAGTATGAGCCTTCGGTAGTGCATTTTCAAATTCTCGATAATGCCTTGGTCCATTTGCTGCAGTCATGGCCAGATTTAAACTTGTGCCCTAAGCTATAACATGTATGAGGCCCTTCTCCCTTACTGTTCACCTCTGACAATATTAAAAAAGGATTTTTTTTAAGATGGAGCGAGGCCTCTTGTAACGTTAGGCCCTAAGCTGTAGCTTGTTTAGCTTATATGTAAATCCGGCATTGGCTGCAGTTAAGACTACATATTCAGAAGGAAGAAAACAAGCTTCACACTTGTAAATTTCGAAATTACCGAGCAAAGGTGCGCAGGGCAGTTGTCAACAATCAATGTGATTTTTCTGTTCTTTTTCATCATCTTTCTATCGAAATTTAAAATCCACTGCTCAAAAATTTCGCTTGTCATTCAAGATTTTTTGTTGTAGTTATAGTCCAACTCTAATGACTTTACTTCTTTGAAACATCGGGGTTGTTTACTTTTGCCTGTTACCAAAAGCTTCAGTTTTTTATTAACAGCCATATTTGCAACCAAGAGTGTAATTCCTTCCTTACTGTTTTTACCAGCTACACATTTATCATCTTTAAAAGTCAGTGTCTTGTTCGGCAGACATTTAAGAAATAGACCTGTTTCATCAACGTTGAATGTGTCTTTGGACTCTTAGTCCCCTATAATTTTTTTCAAAACTTTTTCTTTTCAATGAGTATAGTCTTCTTTGATTGCAACTCCACTGTCATCAGAAATAACTTTTTCAAGTAAGCCATGACGCTCTTTAAATTTGTCCAGCCAGCCAAAATTGGCTTGAAATATTTTGTGCCCCAGAAAAGATGCATATTCCATAGCCTTTTTTTTTATTAATAGCCCTGATATTGGCATGTTTTGGTCTCGAGTTAATTTCATCCACTTAAAAACTGCTTCATCTACATCTTCCCAAAGGCATAATTTTGCACGCTTCCAACTGGGTCCCATTTCCTCAAACACTTTGAAAATCGAAACAGTTTTTCAGAATGGTTGACACACTACTGGCAGGAATACCAAATTTTAAAGCAATTTCTTTTTCTTTTTTTAACGCTCTAATCTACACCATTAAGCACTTTCACTTTTTCACACTACACTCAAGGATTTCCTCTTAGACTATAAGGTTACTTGCACAGCAGCTAAAACAAAGCTGAAATCAGGGTTTACTTGTAGCTACCATGTAAACAGACAAGTGAAATTTAGTGAAAGTGTGGATGATTCATTTCTTGGAAACAACAGATGAATTTCCAAGATAAAGGAAAATCACTCGCTCCTAATTCTCTAATAGGATGCTTATGGTAGAAAATAGGTTGACCAGAGCCAATGCCCGCATCCGGAATATGTATTAATCTTTGCCAATGGCTGTGGACAGCTGACCAGCGGGACACCTCGGCATAGGTTTTACTTCTTTTTAGCCATTGCTGGCCCCCCCCCTGTTGGGAAAAGGCCTCTCCCAGAACCTTCCATTGCTTTCTATCCCGCACCGTGGTCAGCCAGTTTCCTCCTGCAGGGTTTTATAGGCACCATTAAATTGTAAAATGTTTTAGCTCTTAATTCGGGGAATTAATGTCTTTAACTATTAAAAGCAAAAAGGATTAATGTTTAATCCTTTTAGCTCTTAATTCATGCTTTCTACAGCATCAGCTTTATTGCCTAAAGGCCAGAAATGCGAACAATGCGGACCCAGGTCTCTTGAAATCAGTTCGTTATATGGAAATTTTATTAGTTACACGAAAACTATTTTTGCATAACGAATAAAGGGGAAATCAAAAAAGTTCGCTACATAGAAAATTTCACTCTATGGAAGTTCGTTAAAGAGAAGTCCGACCGTACCTCCAGTCTCTGTGGTGAGGATATATAAAATTCTGCTTAACATTACGTATGGTAAATATTAGAATATAAATTGACTAAAATGATCTTATAATTTATAAGAAAGGTGAACAAAAAAAAAAAGAAGTTTTGAAATATGATGAAAAAAAAAAAGGCAAATAGTCCTGGAAGTTGGGAACCAAGCAAAAGGGCAGCAAATCTAAAAAGTAGAGGATTTGATCGTTTCCAGTGTCATTTCCCTATTTTTTTTCAGCACCGGCAAGAACATTATACATTTATTTTACTTCTAGCCTCAAGGGCCTTTTTTAGTTTAATAATTCTTTAGCATTGGCAGAGGCATACAATGTAAGAAAGCAAGCTTATGCAGCATCAGCCAAAAAAAAAAAAAAAAACCCTCCCATTTTACCTCTCCATCCATTCCAAATGCCTGTCCAGCTCAGCCTTAAATTTATTTAGGCTATTAGCTTCCACAACAAAAAGATGCAAGCCTGTTCCACCAATCAACTACCCACTGGCTAAAGGCAATTTCCCTACATCTATCTTTCCCAAATTTGAAACTGTGCCCCCTCAGGTTCTTAGTCTGAGCAAGAGGAAGAATTCCATCAGCATTCAGCTTGCTCAACCCATTCAAGGCCTTATACACCTCAATCAGATCACCTTGCAGGTGCCTACTCTCCAGGCAATGTAATTTGCAGAACTTAAGCCTTTCTTGGTAAGAGCACCCCTTTGTTCCCCTCACCAATCTTGTTGCCCTTCTTTGTACTCGTTCTAGCAACTCTACGTCCTTCCTAAAATGAGGCCTCCGGACCTGTACACAATACTCTAGGTGTGGCCTGACCATTGCAAAATATATAGCAAAATTCCTATATATCATTGACAAAACTCCATGACCTGCCCTGGCAACCTGTCTGCACTGCTCAGTGAACTTCATATTTGACTGCACAGTTATCCCCAGGTCTTTTTCACTTTCCACTTCCCTGAGTTTAATACCACACAGTTGGTACGTTTCTTTGTTTTGATATACTCATTACTGTGAAAAGACATCACCTTAAAACATCATAATAAAATAATTCAATAGAATGTTTGAGAAATACACACGAACAATATATTACACAGCATGAAATCAAACAGCCTTCACTTTTTCCATTCTCAAAATGAATATTTCTACTAATTAATCCATTTAAGAATAAAAATGAAAAGCAGCATTTAGGTAATTGTTCTCATTAAAACTATCACTGGTACTCAGTAATATACCATATTTCCCCATGTATAAGATGCGGCTTTTTTCGAAAAATTTGGAGTCTAAAAACTGGGTGCGTCTTATACAGTGGTTGTAGATTTTTTTTTTTAGTTGCATTTTCCGCTTTTTCGCGCTTGTTGTCTTTGCGCGCATTGTTTCGCACTTGTTACCGGTGTATTAGGTTACGTTTGGCCACGTTCTGCCCAGAAATGGCTCAGAAAAGATTTTCGTACAGTGCTGAATTCAAGTTAAAAGTGATCCAGTTTGCAAAAGTGAATGGAAATCGTGCTGCTGAACGTAAGTTTGGTCCTCCTCCAACTGAGAAAACAATCCGAGACTGGCTATGGGAAGAAGAAACCCTACTGAATATGCCACGGCAGAAGAAGGCCATTAGAGGCAAGTCAGCAAAATGGCCTGATTTAGAGAGAGAATTGAAGATATGGATTGAGGAGCAAAGGGCAATTGGAATTCCTGTGTCCACAAAGATGGTTCAGCATGAGGCAAGAAGAATTGCTGATGAAAAAGAAGTTACTGATTTCAAAGGAGAACACAATTGGTGCTTCAGGTTTATGAAACGGAATGGATTAAGCATGCGCACACGCACCAGACTTCCCCAAAAGATGCCTGAAAGCTATGACCAGAAGGTCCTTGAATTTCATTGTTTTGTCATTCATTGTCGGACGATACATCAGTTTGAGTTGGGACAGATTGCAAATATGGACAAAGTCCCCCCTCAATTTGATGTCCCAAGTAACAGAACTGTTGATAAGAAGGGGGTGAAAACTGTAACCGTGAAGACAAGTGGACATGAAAAGAGCCATTATACAGTTGTTCTGGCTTGTTGACGGAACCAAGCTGCCTCCTATGCTGATTTTCAAACGCAAAACAATGCCAAAAGAAGATATTCCTTGAGGAGTGATTGTCCACATTCATGACAAGGGTTGGATGGATCAGGATGGGATGAAGATCTGGTTTGAGAAAGTTTGGAGCAGGAGACCAGGTGGGCTCTTACGCAAACCTGCCCTATTGGTGCTTGATCAGTTCAGGGCACACATAACAAAAAATACAAAGAAGAATGCTGCAGAGCAAAAAACAAAACTTGCCATCATACCTGGAGGATTGACATCCTAGCTCCAACCACTTGATGTCAGCATTAACAAACCCTTCAAAGCTGCCATGAGAGACGAATGGAACCAATGGATGAAGTCTTCTGGGGACAATTTGACACCGGCAGGAAGAGTGAAGAAACCAACTATAGGAGAAGTTTGTACCTGGGTGAAAAGATCCTTGGGATAATATCAAGTTTGAGATTGTTGTCAAGTCATTTAAGAAGTGTGGCATTTCAAATGCCATAGATGGAACTGAGGGTGAGGCAATATATGAAGGCAGTGATTCGTCATCAGACACAGATGAGGACAAGCTAATGGATGGGAGTTTTGACAGTGATGAGTTGTATGAATTTTATGATGAATAAAACTTGAGTTCAATAACTTTATGTAATACATTTTTTTTCAAATTTCGGGCCCCAAAATTAAGATGTGTCTTATATATACATGGGGAAATACGGTAAATTCTTGTGCTTTCCCCAGTGCAGTTTAATTCCTTGTTTCTTGCTGACTTCCTCTGTAGGTTAGACATTTTCAAAGTACTTCCAGGTACTTCCTTTCAAAGTATCATTTGCTCGATTTTGCTTTCAGTCAAATTCTTTGTATAACATAATTTCAATGTGTAACATGAAATTTTTTTTTTGTATCGTTTATCTCTTCTATCATTTAAAGTGATAACACTGGCCAACAACATGACTTTTACCTGTACTAATATAATCAGCTGTTTGCAGTTGATTTCTATTTATAGATGTCAAAAATAATTCTTAATTTCACATCACATCTCAACTTCTACATGTACAGGTTTTTACGATTATCCAGAATACATATATCTTACTACAATTTAGGGAGATACGAGGGGCATTCATTTAATTATCTACCTAAGGTACTTCCCATAGCTATATTTCAATGATTTACCATATTTCTACATATCTCAACTTGAGTCATACTAATTTTGATCCCACTATGTTTTTAGGTTATACTGCTGTAACAGAAAGGACGATACCTGTATCAAATTATGGATTTGCTGAAATTGGATCATTGTTCAGTCATCGAGTTTCTCACCAAAGAAGGAAATGGGCAAAGGCCATTCATGAAATGGGCCAGAAATGGTGGCTGTGTATGGCAACAGTGCATCTTCAGAGTACCAGGTGAAATTCTGGTCAAAACGATTCAAGTAGGGTAGAGTCCATTGAAGGTGATCCACATTCAGAAAAGCCTGTGAGAATAGCCACTCCAGAAATGTGCTAAGCTGTAGAAACCTTTGTACTGAATGTTTAAATACTTAAATGCTTACAGATGTTTAAAGGCTTTCCAAATCCCTAGGGAATATGACATATCTGAGAGAACAGTTATAACCATCCTCCATTAACAATTGGGATGACTAAGGTCAGTGTAAGGTGGGTCCCCAGGTTTCTGACCTCAGTGCAGAAGCAATTCAGAGTATGGTGTAAAGAGAATTTAGAGCTTTTTGGAAGGGATCCTGAAACTTTCATCTCCAGAATTGTTACAGATGATGAAGCATGGGTTCATCACTGGGATCCTGAGACCAAGCAAGAATCAATGCAGAGTGCAAAGTGTGTGTTGTCTGATGGCAACAGGGGGGTTCCCCCATCTCTGTTGTGTACTCTGTTTATGTAGTAGAGAACTCTGTGTAGGCCAGAGATTTAGTGTGTGGGGGAGTGGAAGGATGTATAGTGTTGTGCACTGTTTTTCTGACCATTTAGCAGTTGGGCCCCTGTCGGGACCCACTGTTACCACACTTGGCCCCAGGGGGGGGTCAGGTCAGGTACCCAATCGATTTTATTTGGTACTCTGTCAGGCCCTGCCACCTAGTTTCTGAAGATTTCAGTGGCAAGGGCCTATGTGAAAAAAAAAAAAGAAAAAAAAAGGGCATTAACACTAGAATATAAAAGGCCGAGAGAGAGAGAGCTTTATGTAAGTGGCGCCTCCGTAGCCAGGTGGGAAGGAGCAGCAGCAGTGTGTAGCACACGCTTCTTGATTAGACCGGGGTTCGAGCCCGTCACCACCAAATACGAAGGATGCGGAAAGGTCAGGGAATGACCACCGCATATCCCGGAGCAATATGGCCTTAGTTGCTAATGCTCCTAAAAACCAAATAACAATCAATTTATGTAAGCGCAGTTTAAATTTGGACGTTATTAATTGATAAATTGTGTGGAGTGTACACTGGCGAGTTAGACAGAGTAGGGGGGGAGACTGAAGGCTGGGGGGAAAGACAGAGGTGATCCCAGAAAGTTAGTGAGGCTGGCCCCACATTGATTGCCAATGTGACTTGCGGCAGTGAAGCTGCTGGTGTCTCCAATGTCTGGGTTTGGAGTCTCGCATGGGATCAGGTCCCATCTGGGATTTGTGGTCACTTCCTTGTTTCTTCTAATTATGGTGACAACTCGGTTTCATGAGATGCAGTCCAGTCCATGGTTGTTCTTCTTTTATGTTGTCTTATATTTAGGATCCAGATATGTTGATATACTTGGGACAGAGTCCCATCCAGGGTTTGCCATCATTTCCTTGTTGTCTCATTACATTGTAGAGCCGGTTTAGTGCACTGTCTTTCCTGGGACATAGTCCTGTCCGTGATCGTTGGTCATATGCGTTTTGGCATTGTAGCGATCTAGCTGCCTGATGATTTAGAAGTCTTGCGATAATCAAGAGCTGTTGTCGATTATTATCTCAGTCAGTATGGATTTTCATTATGGCTTTGCTTAGTTATACTAACAGAGGTTTTGGGGATGTAGATAGAGGCATCCTCAAAGAAACAGTGGAAATGAATCCATCAGGTGAGTGTGGTCCAGGGATAAGGGGTAAAAGTACACTGGGCAAGAGAACCCAGTTTAGACCAAGAAGTCAATGATCTGTCATGATGAGTTGAGGATTTCTCTTGAAGGGAGTTTCCCGGGTGTTGATGTTTCCGAAGTCCAAATCGATTCATGTCATAATGAAAATTGTTGATTCTCAACCTAGATACTGGTTTTAGGTATGTCAATCTGTATCTTCTTTCCTGTGAAGGGATAGTCAGGTCCCTTGGTTTCAAAGTTAAAATCAGGTAATATTACGGCCTGATTGATTGATCTTGCCTGCAGATATCATCTCAATGAAACTTGGATGCAAGAAGTGAATCTCAGTTCAGTTGAGCTTCGATGAGGTTGGCGGTTGATGCTACTGGGGAGGGGTGCCCAGAATCTGTCTCAAGTGATTGGGCTTGGTGGTTTAATAAGCACCTTAATGTTCTTCGTCTGTTGAAGACATCCTGTGCAAATGTTGTAAAGTATTTACAGTGGCGGACAGAAAAAACTGCATCACCTTAAAAAAAGTAACATTTGTAGTGAAACTTAAGATATTGTTTGATTACAGTCATTTTGATTGTCGTAAAGCAAAGGTATTGCATCAGCCATTTCTATAAATACAGCATTTGAAGGGTATACACGCTCATTAGTATCCTGTTTTGTGGAGGTGTAAGCATGGCTCCATATGTTCAGTTGACACCAAGAAAAAAAAGTGTAGCTGTTGCTCTGTCCCAGGAAGGGCTTTCTATGCGTGCTATTGCTGATAATATAGGCTGTCAACAGTATCCCGGGTGCTGAAATTAAAGCATGAAACCAGTGATGTGAAGAGAAGACCTGGATCAGGCCATAAGAGAGTGACTATGCCTTCCTAAGATCGATATTTGAAACGGCTATGCCTTCGTAATCGTCATGCTAGTGCTACTGATCTAAAACTGGACTTTGAGGTGGCCTCTGGTGCTGAAACAAGTGCACGAACTATTCAAAGGCAACTTTTGGAATGTGGTCTGCATCGGCCCAAGAAGAAGCCTTTGTTGACCCAACAAATGAGAAAGAGCAATGGGATGCCCTCTTTTCTGACGAATCGAAATTCAACCTGCATGGCTCGGATGGGAAGCGATACGTCAGAAGACAAAAGTCGGAGGCATACCATCCTGACTGCATAACACCGACTGTAAAGTTCTTCTGATTTGTGACAATAGTTGCCCAGTGATACCAGACCCCTGCAGCATATGAGATGGCTGGAGCACAAGGGTTCTCCCCCACCCAAAAAATTTCGGACACAACCTTCAGCTGTTTTATGGCTATCCTTTTTTGGGATGGTGAGGGAATTTCATACATTCACTACTTGGAACACAAGCAGACAGTTCCCAGGGAGTTATATGCATCCCTACTGTACAACCTAAGGGATGTCATAAAGGATAAATGCCATGCAAAACTTTCCAGAGGTGTGTTGCTTCTTCAGGACATTGCACCAGTGTACAGGTCACAATTCTTTTGCTACTGCTTTAAGAGACTGTCACTTTACAGAACTTATCCATCCACCATACAGTCTGTATCTGGCCTCCAGTGACTATTTCCTGTTTCAAAACCTCAAGAAAACTTATGTGAACATCGCTTTGCTGATGATAATGAACTGAAGTCTGCTGTTTCTGCATTCTTTGATGGACAGGACAAAGAATTTTATTTATCTGTTAATTCCTCATTGCCAACAAAATGGAACAAATGTATTGAAGTTCAGGGGAGTTACATTGAAAAATAAAAAAAGATTTTTGCCTATATCTCATTCCCTTCATAGGTAGGTAGATAATTTATTGAATGCCCCTCGTAGATATGACACTGATCTTGCACTACCTGCAAGTAATAATGTATGTTTGCATGTGCTCACAGATGGCAGTAATGTTGAGGGGGTTTAACAAGTTCAACCTTGTCTGGCCCTCACCTCTCTCTTTTAATAATGAAAAGACAGTTGCGTGAGTACGTGTGGAGTTTATATGTCTATCTGTTGCACATTGTTTGTTTCTTCTGTGTCTTACTGGGTAGTGGAGTGTTAAAATGTTTACAACAAAAACTCAGTGGAAGAAAATCTACAGTATTACTAAATGTGCATATTCTTTGTACTTTGCAAGACTCCACATATGTGCTGTATTACCTGCATCACAAATATGAGAATGGGAAAATTTAAAAGTATGCCTTTTACTGTTCCAGTGGTGTGGCAAGAACCACACAACTACATTGACAACTGCTATTTCTACATGGTAAAAATATCAGGGATGTCTAGAAAAAAAAAAAAAACAAGCACAGCATCAAATATCCCAATATACAGTAAACCCCCGCTATTCGCGGGGGTTGCGTTCCTGAGAAATGCTGCGAATACTGAGTTATGGCTCCCATAGTAATAAAGGGGGTTCCATTCCAAAGTATGAAATATATAAGAAAAACTAGTCTAAAATTTTGTCTATGTATGTATTATATGTACCTTCATAATATGACTATGTACATAGACATATTATGAAGTGAAAAAGACATATTACGAAATGAAAATAAGAAACAATTTAATATTAACTGTAATATTTATTAGAAATTTCAAACCAGCAGTGCCTTTGCTAGCTAAAAAAACTTATCCCGCCAGTGCTATCACCAGTTTCGCTAAAGTGTTGATAAAAGAGTTTTGCCTTTTCACGAATGATGAGTGAACTTAACAAAATTTTATTTTGAGTTCGGTCTTCTATCCACAGATTTAAAGCTTTTTCCATTTTTTCTAATTTAACTTCATGAGTTACAGAGCAAATTTTTGAAGCAATTAGCATGTTTTCACGGACACTACGGCGGATTTTTTCTTCAGATTTTTTGATTGATCATACCGTTGACTCATTGATTTTATAATGTTTTGCCACTGAGGAGACACTTTCACCATTAGAAATTTTGTCTAATAACTCAATTTTATTTGCTAATGTCATCATCTTTGATCTTTTCACATTTCCCTTGTTATTCATAGCCATATTTTTGTACGGGTTAGAAAGAACTTGTCCACAATAAAGTCACTTTCTTCCGTTAACACACTCGAAAAAGTCTATTTTACACTGCAAAACGGTAGATTTATCACTTTTGTAAGCATATCAATTTATAAATTGATAAATTAATTCAATTTATAAGCATATAAATTAAATGCAAACGACGAAACCTTCCATGACAAGCTCATAACACATACTGAACAAGGATTAGCGAGAAACATCCATGCTCGCGATTTTGTCACCCCCCTCCCCCCACCCACTGAGCGCTGTTTTGATTGTGAAAGATAATTTTAGCCACGCCCATGTATTTTTATGGCAAAAATGTTCACGGTGCTTTAAACTTCACATTTTTTTAGGTTTCATTTTATATTAAATCAGTGACCGTGAATAGCAGGGGTTTACTGTATCTGCAATAAGGCTTGTTCCACATGATGAGGATCTGCCAATATCAGATCCCCCAAAATCATGGGATAAGAAAGCAGTGATGAATATAGCAAGGATTCTTGTGTTGCATATTTTGCTGGACCACGCACTTCAACAAATTTGGACTGCCAGTCAGAAAATTCTAATTTGCTGCACTTAATCAAAGCAAGTAGAGTTGAATGACTTAGTTGTGATTTAAACTTAACCTAAAGAGCAAGAACTCCTTGGCTCTAAGTTACCACAGTGGAAGTTACTTGAAGCGGGAACTAAAATTAGTGTATCGAAAATTTCACAAGGTGCTTTCAAATATTTCATTATGAAAGACAGTATATCTTTCTGTAAAGATATTAGTGTTCTTCTGAACAAATTGGGCATCAAACACAATCCTAATTAATGGTCTATATTTATTGTATTATATTTAAACATAAGAGCCCTGTTGATCAATTTGGCCCTGGAAAGATTGTGCAGGGCTCAAGGGGTAGAATTTTTTTCAGCCTGGTCTGTACTTGTTAACAGGAGAGACTGCTTCTACAGGGATGGGGTACACTTAAATAGAAAGGGTGCAAGAATGTTTGCTGATGCTATCGAGGCAGTGTTAGGTGAGTCGCAAAACTGCTAGATTGGGGGGATACAAGGACTAATAGATTAACAGTAGCCACTGGCAGAGGAGAAAGTGATTCTTGCACTGCTTATATTGGAATGAGCAGCAGCCTGGAAAATAAGATGCAGGATATTTCAGAGACTGCTGGGAATCATTGGGGTACAAGTAAACAAATGGGTTGTGTTAGGGTGGCTAAGAGGAAGAGCAGGTGCATGTATACTTGCGTGTACACCACTGCTAGGAGTTTAGTAAATAAATTTGATGAATTTGAGGTATTGCTCAAAACATCAAAGGCAGATATTGTTGGGATTTCAGAGACGTGGTGTCACACAGATATAAGGAATGCAGAACTGGAATTTGGGGAGTACAATGTCTCCAGAAAGGATAGACAGGATAGGAAGGGAGTGGGGGTTATGCTATTAGTTAAGAAACACATAAAATCCAAGGAAGTGAAGCCAGTCGACATCGCTGGACAGTGCAGTGTCGAGTCAGTTTGGTGTGACATAAGCATTGGGAGATCAAAATTGAGAGTGGGAGTGTGCTGTAGACCTAATGACTCTGATGAGTATAATAAGAAACTGCACAGAGAAATAGAGTGGGCCTGTAAATCAGAGAGTCTTATAATGGGGGATTTTAATTTCCCAGATATTGACTGGAATTTGGGGGCTGGTCACTCACACACTAGCAAGGCTTTTGTGGATTTATTGGATGATTGTTTTCTACATCAGCATGTTCGGGAGGCAACTAGAGGGAGTAATACTCTTGATTTGATTATCAGTAGTGATTCTTCATGCATTAAGAATCTGCAGATAAATGAACCACTAGGTGGCAGTGATCACAGTGTTCTGAAGTGGGATTTACTCAAAGAGGTAACTACCATTAGGGGTAAAGGGAAGGGGCATTGCTTTCGTAAAGGCGACTACGATGGACTGACACAGTATTTAAATTCTATACAGTGGGATCAACTGATGATGTTACCAACAGCAAATTCAAAATGGGAAGCATTCAAAGAACTTATCTTGGAAGCTACTAGGCTTTACATACCAACTAAGAAATATTGTTCAAGGTTAAGGCCTAAATGGATGTCAGATGAACTAATGAGGCATATGGCAGAGAAGAAAAATGCACCGGATACATACAAATTAACACGTGACAAAAGAAGCCTATGATAGATACAAGTTGATCTGTAACCAAGTTACAAAGGAGGTTAGGCAGGCGAAGGCAGATTACGAGAAATCCTTGGCAAGGGATGCGAAGAAAAACAGCAAAGAGTTCTTTACTTATGTAAACTCTAGAAGAAGGGGATGAATCAGATTGGTCAGATTGGTCCACTTGATATCGATGGGTCAACTGTTGATGATCCTGCTCAGGTAGCTAACAAACTAAATGAATATTTTGCATCGACATTCACACATGAGGAGTTATTCAGCGAGGGGAATGCCAGAGGTGTATTCAACTCTGGCAGTAAGCTAGAGAATCTTGTAATAACTGAGAGTAAAGTGTAGGAGAAATTGTTGAAGATAAACACAAGAAAGGCACCTGGGGTGGATGGGATCTATCCAGTTATATTAAAGGAGGCAGCAAAGGAAGTAAGCAAACCCTTAGCCATAATTATGAGAGCTTCCTTGGACTCAGGGGAGGTACCCATGGACTGGAGATGTGCAAATGTGACCCCAATTCACAAAGGAGGATCAAAGGCTGACACAAGTAATTATATACCTGTGAGTTTAACTTCTGTTCCAGGAAAATTAATGGAGGCACTGGTTAAAGAAGCACTGCAGGATCATCTAGACAAGACTTCAGTTATAGCTTGGACACAGCATGGTTTTGTTAAGGGGAAGTCTTGCCTGACCAATTTGATTGGATACTATGATGCAGTCACATAAGAACTGGATGCAGGGAATAACTTTGATATTATATACTTGGATCTTAGAAAGGCTTTTGATACTGTTGCACATGGAAGACTGCTGCACAAATTGGAGCAGTGTGGCATTGGAGGCAAGTTGCTGCTATGGATAAAGGGGTGGTTGAGGGGGAGAAGAGAGAGAGAGAGAGTGGTAATCAATGGACACCGCTCTTCGTGGACTAATGTTATTAGTGGAGTCCCTCAGGGTTCAGTATTGGGTCCTTTATTGTTTTCTGTATTTATAAATGATATTGATGATGGTATATCAAGCTTAATGTCCAAGTTTGCAGACGATATGAAGGTTGGCAGGGTTGTCAAGGACACTATGCTGCTGCAACAGGATCTGGAAAGGTTGAGCAGATGGGCTGAGAGGTGGCAAATGAAGTTTAACATTGACAAATGTTAAGTACTACATATGGGAAACAGCAACCCCAGAGCAACGTATCAACTCTGTGGTACTACACTGACAGTGGTAGAGAATGAAAGGGACCTGGGGGTGGTTGTGGAGGCAGATATGAAGTTCTCTGAGCAGTGCAGACGGGCTGCAAGAGTAGCTCATACTATATTGTCAATGATATATAGGAATTTTTCTAGTAGGGATAAGGAGGTGATTATTCCATTGTATAAGGCAATGGTCAGGCCACACCTAGAGTACTGTATACAGACCTGGAGGCCTCATTTCAAGAAGGATGTAGATCTGCTGGAACGAGTACAGAGAAGGGCCAACAAGATTAGCGAATGGAACAAAGGGGTGCTCTTACGAAGAAAGGCTTAAGTTTTGCGAATTACGGTGTCTGGAGACTAGGCACCAGCGAGGTGATCTGATAGAGGTGTACAAAGCCTTGAATGGTTTGAGCATGCTCAATGCTGATGGGATTCTTCCTCTTGCTCAGAATAATCACCTGAGAGGGCATAAATTCAAATTGAGGAAAGACAGATGTGCGGAAATTTGCCTTTATCCAGCGGGTGGTTGGTAGGTGGAACAGACTTCCATCCCTTGTCGTGGAAGTTGATAGCCTAAATAAGTTTAAGGCTCAGCTGGACAGGTATTTCGAACGAACAGAGGGGTGAAGTGGAAGTGGTTATTTTTTATTTAACTTTATTTTTTTTTTGGCTGATGCTGCATAAGCTTACTTTCTTGCATCAAATGCCTCTGCTAATGCTAATAAGAAAGGCACCTGGGGTGGATGGGATTTTTCCAGTTATATTAAGGGGAGCAGCAACAGAAGTCAGTAAACCCTTAGTCATAATTATGAGAGCATCTTAGGATTCAGGGGAATCCTCACAGACTGGAAATGTGTGAACGTGTCTCCAATTCACAAAGGATACACTAACAAGTAATTACAGATCTGTTAACTTCTTTTTCAGGTAAAATAATGGAGTCGCTGGTTAAAGAAGTATTGCAGGACTATCTAAACAAAACTGCTGTTATACTTCAGACACAGCATGGATTTTTTTGGGAGAAATCTTGTCTGACCAATTTAATTGGATACTATGATGCATTCACAAAGGAACTGGATGCAAAAAATAATTTTGATATCATATACCTGGATTTCAGGAAATCTTTCGATACCATTATCCATAAAAGACTGCTGTACAAATTGGGGCAGAGTGGCATTAAGGGCAAGATACTGCTATGGATAAAAAGATGTTGAGTGGAAGGAGACAGAGTGGTAATCAATGGACACTGCTCTTCCTAGACTAATGTTATTAGTGGAGTTCTTAAGGTTCTGTGTTGGGCTCGTTGTTTTCTATATTTACTAAAAAGGTTTTAAGCCTAAAAGCCTCAGACTATGGAAATTCACTAATCGAACAAGTTATGCAGTTCGTAGTAAATCACCGAAGTAGGTGAAATGGCATCATTTTTGTTATATCTCATATTGTGTATGCCTTCACAAGTTGCTCTGATATTGCACTACCTTGAATAAGCAATGCTTCACCAGTGGAGAAGGCTAATGTTACTTATTCTTCTCGGCAGATACCACCAACCAGACTTCACCATTTCAAGGCTTTTTTTAGTATTATCATCATAAACATTTTTGAGATGCATATGGATTTCGATAGGCATCACTTCTTCCTTAGTAAGAAATTCAATCACCACTCTTTTCTTGATATGTCTATCTGTAACATCCACCATTTTGAACTATCTGTGTGCTGCACTCACGAGACCGATCAAGCACTACTCAGTATGGTGAAAACAGAGGCCTATAGTGATCACTCAGTGACACGAAATGATCTATGGCACCACATTTGAAAGCAAAATATTAGGAGTTATTACTTTCATACTAGTCCTCATATTAATGATACTGATGAAGGCATTTCAGGCCTTAACATCCAAATTTACAGATGATACAATGGTTGGCAAGGTGGGTAATGATGGTATGCTACTGTAAAAGGATCTAGAAAGGTTAGGCAGGTGGGCTGAGAATTGGCAATTGAAGTTTAACATTGACAAATGCAAAAGTACAACATATGGGTAGCAGCAGCCTCAGAATAATGTATCAACTGTGTGGTACTAATGGTGCTATACCCGGGGCAGTGGAAAATGAAAGTGACGTGGGGTTAATTGTATAGTCAGATGATGAAGTTCTCTGAGCAGTGCAGCCAGGACAGTTCATAGAGTTTTGATAGCAGCGATAAGATGACAATTATCCCATTTTATAAGACAGTGGTTAGGCCACATCTTGAGTACTGCATACAGGTCTGGAGGTCTCATTTTAGGAAGGATGTGGAGCTGCTGGAACGAGTACAGAGAATGGTAACAAGATTGGCAAGAGGAACAAAGGACTCTTACCAAGAACAGCTTCAGTTCTGCAAATTGTAGTGTCTGGACACTAGGCACCTGTGAGGTTATCTGATTGAGATGTTTAAGGCTTTGAATGGATTGAGCAAGTTCGGTGCTGATGAGGTTCTTCCTCTTGCTCAGACTATATTCACGATGGGGCATAAATTCAGATTGAGAAGGATGGTTGCTGAACAGATGTGCGGAAGTTTGTCTTTATCAAGCAGGTGGTTGATTGCTGGAACGAACTTCCATCTGTTGTGGAATTTGATAGCTTAAATAAATTCAAAGAAGAACAAATTATTTGAGGGAAATGAATGGGTGAAATGGGAAGTTCCCCCCCCCTCTTTTGCTGATTCTGTATAAGCTTGCTTTCTTACATCATTTACCACTCCTAATACTAAAATAGGAGAGAAATACTTTGATGAATTTCTTTCAAAGTGACCATAGAAATCATTGAAAAAAAAAGCAAAAGATTGAAATTGAGAAAATTTTGAATGCTGTCTATTTTATCATTAGCAAGGGCACATGATGCAAGAAAGCAAGCTTATATAGCATCAGCCAAAAAAAAAAAAAAACGTTATTTCACCCATCCCCTCGCTCCAGATGTTTCTCAAGTTCTGTCTTGAATCTATTTAAGCTATTAACTTCTACGACAGATGGAAGTTTGTTCCAGCCATCAACCACCCACTGGCTTAAGGCAAACTTCCACACATCTATCCTACAACCGTCTTTCCTCAATTTGAATTAAGCCCTCTCAGGTGATTATTCTCAGCAAGAGGAAGAATCCCGTCAGCATTAAGCATGCTCAAACCATTCAAGGCTTTATACACCTCAGTCAGATCACCTCGCAGGTGCCTAGTCTCCAGACAGTGTAATTTGCAAAGCTTAAGCCTTACTTCGTAAGAACAACCCTTTGTTCTGTTCACTAATCTTGTTGGCCCTTCTCTGTACTCATTCCAACAGCTCTACACCCTTCTTAAAATGAGGCCTCCAGACCTGTATACAGTACTCAAGGTGTGGCCTGACCATTGCCTTATACAAAGGGATAATCACCTTATCCCTGCTAGAAAAATTCCTGTATATCATTGACAAGACACCATGAGCTACTTTTGCAGCCCATCTGCACTGCTCAGAGAACTTCATATCTGCCTGCACAATTAACCCCAGGTCCTTTTCATTCTCTACCACTGTCAGTGTAGTACCACAGTTCATACGTTGCTCTGGGGTTGCTGTTTCCCATATGTAGTACTTTACATTTTTCAATGTTAAACTTCATTTGCCACCTCTCAGCCCATCTGCTCAACCTTTCCAGATCCTGTTGCAGCAGCATAGTGTCCTTAACAACTGTGCCAACCTTCATATCATCTGCAAACTTGGACATTAAGCTTGATATACCATCATCAATATCATTTATAAATACAGAAAACAACAATGGACCCAACACTGAACCCTGAGGGACTCCACTAATAACATTAGTCCACTAAGAGCAGTGTCCATTGATTACCACTCTGTCTTCTCCCACTCAACCATCCCTTTATCCATAGCAGCAATTTGCCTCCAATGCCACACTGCTCCAATTTGTGCAGCAGTCTTCCATGTGCAAGTATTTAGGTAGGATAGGTCAAGTGTGGAAAAATTGTCAGTTGTAGATGAAATTGGAGCAAAACTTCTGAAAGCTGGAGAGGAAAATAGCATTACAGTGGTTATATCGCATTATCCAAAAGTCACTTTCTAAAGGACAAGCACCAAAATATTGGAGAAGGGCATCAATTGTACCAATATATTTAAAAAAAAAAAAAAAAAAAAACAATGCTGAATATGAAAAATTACAGAAGAATTTCACTCCTTGAGGTACTGGATAAATTCTATGTAAGTATCTTGTAAAAGAGGGTTAAGATATTATTGCAATAATCTTGAGAAGAACATCAGGTTTTAGGTGAACCAGGGGATGTTAGGATCAAATATATTGGAACCAAGACAAATTATAGAAAGTTATGGGACAAAATAAAATCCTATTTTTAAAATTTGTTGATCTTGAAGGAAAAAAAAATCGCGTGTTTACCCTGTACACACAAAAGATGTTTTATGTGTAAACATCCTTGATGACACCTACTAAATTTCGAACAGCTAGAACCGAAACCATGAACAATGTAATTTATGCTCACGCCCTCTACTTACTCTACCGAATCAGTGTTAGTGATAAATAGGATACACTCACTCGCTGCTTACTCTGCTGAATCAATGTTTAGAAGAGCTCAGGCCTCTTCCAAATGTTGATTAATTAAGGTTGCGACAAAGCATGACAGTAACATGATCCAACACTTTACTCTGTCATCCTTTGTCGCAAATTACACATGCAGCGCTAATGAGATCTGCAAGAAACGACAGTATCCACGCATAATACACTATCGAAACTATAACTTTGCTCAGGATCTCAACTAGTGCAAGATGGTAACGATGCACATTCCATTTCACGATGAAGAAACAGATACTGTCAGAGATGAAATATGCCAAGATTTATGATGACAATGAAGAGCACGGAGATAGGGAAAACTTCTGGTGGCGTCAGATAAACAACACAACACTAGATCATAAATTGTATGAATCAGACGTGGACATTAGCAAAACGATTGAAATATGTAAGACAATGTGGCAAGACTACGACAACGTTGACCCTGACAAACCATGTGGTAATGACCTGCATAGTCTTGTAACTAGATTGCAAGAAGCCCTTTCAAAACTTTTACAATCATTCAAACAGTGAGATGAGGATTCTAAAGCTTGCCACACTCAACTGACTCAGCACCATTGCAAAGAAACATGAAAACTTGATGACCAATGAGGACTTCTGCAACTTAAAGAGAATGGCAGATGACAAGCAAAAGTTTCTACTCATACATGTAATTTGGAGTCTGTTACCTCCCAATCGTGAACTGATTCAAATATTCTTGACCAGCCCAGCTGGTTGCGGAAAAACATTTATGATTCACCTCTTGGTGGAAATATACAACCACTTCAGTAATACAGACGGGTACTGCAATGCCTACATTACATGCGCTTCAACTGGTAAGGCTGAAGCACATGTATTGTAATGATCTTGGATGTGCTCAGAGCTGGCATAAACCAGCTCTGAGCACATTCAAGATATCCATTTCTCTGTTTATCGGAAGGTTTCTGCCTCGGTTGTTGTTTATTTGGTTTTTAGGAGCATTAACAACTAAGGCCATATTGCTCCGGGATATGTGGTGGTCATTTCCTGACCTTTCCGCACCCTCCATATTTGGTGGTGACGGGCTCAAGCCCCGGTCTAATCAAGAAGCGTGTGCTATGCACTGCTGCTCCTTCCCACCTGGCTACAGAGGCACCCCATGGCTGTGTAGTGGATTTTCCACTGGTTTGGGGTTCCTGGGCTTAAGTAATACTCGAGGCAGAAACAGGATGCCTGTTTCTGCTTCTGATGGCAATGGTTAGCCCAAATCTGCCTAAGTGGTATGCCCCGAATCAAACGTTTTTCTGCAACCAGCTGGTTTATGCCAGCTCTGACCAAATCCAAGATCACCTCCCATGATCCGTTGTGCGATGTCCTCTCCTGACTGTTTTTCTTTGTGACGAAACGGAATTGATGTCAAATTATGTCATTTTTGCATCGCAAAATTGTGACAAATTGATTTTACTACCATCTGAAATTTAGTAGGTGCTGAATGTACTCTCTCAAATATAGGTGGCAGCAAATGTGTTATGATTTTAACATTGTGTATTTCTGGATGTTAGTTGGAAATTGTTGTTTTATTGCTTTAATCCTGTATATATAGGATAGGCCACATTTTTGGAATTGGCTGAAGACGAAAAAGGAAGTTCATATAAATGTGTCCAGTTTTGAATGGTTATTTAGCTATGACTGTTTGAATTTAAAAAAAAAAAAGCTATGGTGTTTTACAGTAGTAAAAAATAATAAAAAGTAAAAATAAGCAAATATAGACATTTATTTTATAATTTTTTACTGTTGAAAACTCCATGGCCATTTTTTAAAACTGACAGTGGTGTTTTCAGTTCCATTTAGAAGACACATTTATATAAAATTTTTTTCATTGTTTATATAATGCCTTAATATATTTTGAAAGTACAGCTCATCACATTATGAAATGGCCTGTATATACATATATTTCTTATATAGCCACTCCTCGGGCTTACGTAATACTCGACTTTACGTGTTTTTGCCAGCCTGTGCAAACTTAAAAAAATTGAATCAAAAATGCATGTAGCTTCTAATTTTGAGATCAACACCTTCACCCACTATGTCACAAAATTACACTGGTGTGCAGATTCTGTGCAACCTTCTTCAAGCATGACCATTAATTACTCAAACCTTATTGAATGATTAATGTACATGGAGTAGATGTGTTCATATTTGTTAGCTCCTAAGAGATTAGACAGAAGGGAGAACCCAAACAAAGGCTTCCTGTTCATTTTGAGATTGCATTCTTAAAATAAAAAAAATGTATGTGGTGTATTTGTGTTCCATTAAATACATGATTTTATAAGGCAGAAGAATGCGGGTCCTCAAACATTTTATACCAATGAGGAATTGCACCATATGCTCTTCACAGATGAATCCAGGTGCAGGCTGCAGTTGGATGCTCATTGGAATTTAATGCTGCTGCATACCATAACAACCTAGTATGGGGCAGCATTATTCTGTCATCACACAGACTTCCACATCATTGGAACGGGACCCTGATTGCATTCAGTTATAGCGATGAGATCTTGTCACTCAGACTTTCTCTGTGCTGGTGCTGTAGGTGAAAGTTCATTATGATAGTCGACAACAGTCAACCCCATAAGGCACAGCTGATGAACAACATGTTGGAAGATGATGGTATTGTACACAAGAATTGGCCTGTCTATCCCCCCCCCCCAAACTGAATCACATTGAGCACATCTGGGACATTTAATCAGTTGGAAAAATCACTTATACAAAGGTAGCAGATGATTACACAAAACTCATCAATACTTTTGTTTTTATCAAGGCATCACATGTATGAAACATGGCTTGTTTTGTTTGTTGTTTGGTTTTTAGGAGCATTAGCAGCTAAGGCCATATTGCTCCGGGATATGCGGTGGTCATTCCCTGACCTTTCCACATCCTCCGTATTTGGTGGTGATGGGCTCAAACCCCGGTCTAATCAAGAAGCATGTGCTACGCAATGCTGCTCTTTCCCATCTGGCTACGGAGGCACCCCATGGCTGTGTAGTGGATTTTCCACTGGTTTGGTTCTAATCATGAAAGATTCATTTGGAAGCAGAAGGTAAAGGACATCTCTAAATATGTATGGGTAAGATAGACTTGTCAAATAATTTTTGGATTTTTGAAAGAGAGCTCCATTACAACCAGTCAAATACCTCTCTCAGTTCTAGTCATTGTAGTTATATTAGGAACTGAAATGGAAAGCAAGTATACAACAGAAAGTCACAACAGAAATTTTTTCAAGCTGGGCTGGAACATGAGTGCTGCCAAATCAGAAGGAAGATGCTAGCGCAAAAATTTTTAGTGAAAATATAATTTGCAGATTTGTTTGCCTGAGATTTTTTACTGATTGAACAAGTAATTTCTCATCTGAATTACTACAGGTATGCAACCTGTTAAATATAAAATTCTTCACAACACCATATTATATACAGTAATGAAATAGTAGATAGGCTGAAAAAATTCTAAGATTCTGTCCAAGTTGGGGAGAAAGAAGACAAAGACCATGTTACTTGCAGCCATGTTTCACGTACAGCCCAATCACTCCATATTTTATTTTGTACCAACAATCTATTTTTTCCGCCAGACATAGCCATAAATCATGACAAAGGATAAGAAAGTACTGATGTGTATTTGGAAGACATATCTAACAATTTCAACAACATAAATAAGATCCATTTATGAATCCATTTAAAATTCTTTGGGACAAAACAGAAGATATATTATTAGATTTCATATAGTAAAGCAAACGTACAAAGTCAGACTGGTGTTTCAGTATTTTTGAGTAACAAAACACTTTGAAATGGGTAAGAAAGAAATTGGTGAAATGCCTAATTTATATTGTGAAACACTGACAATATAAATTAGATATTGAAGTGTGACTTAAAATCCTTCAAAGACTTTAAATATTTTACTGAAATTTAATTACAAATTATAGTATATTTAAAGAGATTTAAGTGTTTAAATAGCTTTGTATAAATAATTTATGGTTTTTCAGTTTTTTTAAGGCACAGGCAATTTCTGTAGTTCATATATAAATAAAAGAGATGTATGACAAGCACACATTGTTGTTATTACTTACCTGAGAAAACAACGTTCTACTGTATCACACTTGACACACGTTTAATAAATACTTATGGCAAGCTTGATTGAGAGAATTTTATGGGAGTACAAGTTGGTAGTGGTATTATTTCCTTTCCTTATACAAATGTGCAGCATCAAGTTT